>NC_030822.1:80382870-81026891 GCF_001704415.2 Capra hircus
GGTTATTGATATTTCTCCCAGCAATCTTGATTCCAGCTTGTGTTTCTTCCAGTCCAGCATTTCTCATGACGTACTCTGCATAAAAGTTAAATAAGCAGGGTGACAATATACAGCCTTGACGTACTTCTTTTCCTATTTGGAACCAGTCTGTTGTTCCATGTCCAGTTCTAACTGTTGCTTCCTGACCTGCATACAGATTTCTTAAGAGGCAAGTTAGGTGCTCTTGTATTCCCATCTCTCTCAGAATTTTCCACAGTTTATTGTGATCCACACAGTCAAACGCATTGGCATAGTCAATAAAGCAGAAATAGATGTTTTTCTGGAACTCTCTTGCTTTTTCCATGATCCAGCGGATGTTGGCAATTTGATCTCTGGTTCCTCTGCCTTTTCTAAAACCAGCTTGAACATCAGGAAGTTCACGGTTCACATATTGTGAAAGCCTGGCTTGGAGAATCTTGAGCATTACTTTGCTAGCATGTGAGATGAGTGCAATTGTGCGGTAGTTTGAGCATTCTTTGCCATTGCCTTTCTTTGGGATTGGAATGAAAACTGACTTTTCCAGTCCTGTGGCCACTGCTGAGGTTTCCAAATATGCTGGCATATGGAGTGCAGCACTTTCACAGCATCATCTTTCAGGATTTGAGATAGCTCCACTGGAATTCCATCACCTCCACTAGCTTTGTTCGTAGTGATGCTTTCTAAGGCCCACTTGACTTCACATTCCAAGATGTCTGTCTCTAGATGAGTGATCACAGCATCATGATTATCTGGGAGGTGAAGATCTGTTTTGTACAGTTCTTCTGTGTATTCTTGCCACCTCTTCTTAATATCTTCTGCTTCTGTTAGGTCCATACCATTTCTGTCCTTTTTTGAGCCCATTTTTGCATGAAATTTTCCCTTGGTATCTCTAATTTTCTTGAAGAGATCTCTAGTCTTTCCCATTCTGTTCTTTTCCTCTATTTCTTTGCATTGATCTCTGAAGTAGGCTTTCTTATCTCTTCTTGCTATTATTTGGAACTCTGCATTCAGATGCTTATTTCTTTCCTTTTCTCCTTTGCTTTTCACTTCTCTTCTTTTCCCAGCTATTCGTAAGGCCTCCCCAGACAGCCATTTTGCTTTTTTGCATTTCTTTTCCCTAGGGATGTTCTTGATCCCTGTCTACTTTACAATGTCACGAACCTCATTCCATAGTTCATCAGGCACTCTATCTATCAGATCTAGGCCCTTAAATCTATTTCTCACTTCCATTGTATAATCATAAGGGATTTGATTTAGGTCATACCTGAATGTCTAGTGGTTTTCCCTACTTTCTTCCATTTAAGTCTGAATTTGGTAATAAGGAGTTCATGATCTGAGCCACAATCAGCCCCTGGTCTTGTTTTTGGTGACTGTATAGAGCTTCTCCATCTTTGGCTGTAAAGAATAGAATCAGTCTGATTTCAGTGTTGACCATTTGGTGATGTCCATGTGTAGAGTCTTCTTTTGTGTTGTTGGAAGAGGGTGTTTGCTATGACCAGTGCATTTTCTTGGCAAAACTCTATTACTCTTTGCCCTGCTTCAGTCCACATTCCAAGGCCAAATTTGCCTGTTACTCCAGGTGTTTCTTGACTTCCTACTTTTGCATTCCTGTCCCCTATAATGAAAAGGACATCTTTTTGGGGTGTTAGTTCTAAAAGGTCTTGTAGGTCTTCATAGAACCGTTCAACTTCAGCTTCCTCAGCATTACTGGTTGGGCCATAGACTTGGATTGTGGTGATATTGAATGGTTTGCCTTGGAAATGAACAGAGATCATTCTGTCATTTTTGAGACTGCATCCAAGTACTGCATTTCGGACTCTTTTGTTGACCATGATGGCTACTTCATTTCTTCTGAGGGATTCCTGCCCACAGTAGTAGACATAATGGTAATCTGAGTTAAATTCACCCATTCCAGTCCATTTTAGTTTTGTGATTCCTAGAATGTCGATGTTCACCCTTGCCATCTCTTGTTTACCTCTTCCAATTTGCCTTGATTCATGGACCTGACATTCCATGTTCCTATGCAGTATTGCTCTTTACAGCATCAGACTTTGTTTCTATCACCAGTCACATCCACAGCTGGGTATTGTTTTTGCTTTGGCTCCATCCCTTCATTCTTTCTGGAGTTATTTCTCCACTGATCTCCAGTAGCATATTGGACACCTAATGACCTGAGGAGTTCCTCATTCACTATCCTATTATTTTGCCTTTTCATACTGTTCATGGGATTCTCAAGGCAAAAATACTGAAATGGTTTGCCATTCCCTTCTCCAGTGGACCACATTCTGTCAGACCTCTCCACCATGACCTGCCCATCTTGGGTTGCCCCGCGGGCATGGCTTGGTTTCACTGAGTTAGACAAGGCTGTGGTCCTAGTGTGATTAGACTGACTAGTTTTCTGTGAGTATGGTTTCAGTGTGTCTGCCCTCTGATGCCCTCTTGCAACACCTACCATCTTACTTGGGTTTCTCTTACCTTGGGCGTGGGGTATCTCTTCACGGCTGCTCCAGCAAAGCACAGCTGCTGCTCCTTTCCTTGGATGAAGGGTATGTCCTCCCAACCTCCCTTACTGACCTTCAACGTGGGATAGCTCCTCTAGGCCCTCCTGCGCCAGCGCAGCCACCACTCCTTGGACGTGGGTTGATCTTCCCAGCCGCCGCCCCTGGCCTCGGGCACGGGGTGGCTCCTCCCGGCCGCCTCCCCTGATCTGGGATGTGGGGTGGCTCCTCTCAGCTGTTCCTGCACCATTGCAGCCTGGCACTCTCGGCCGCTGCCCCTGACCTCGGACGTGGGGTACTCCTCTCAGCCATGCTGAGTGTGCCGGCCGTCGCAGCCACTTGCACTGAGTGCGCCGGCCATCATGTTTCACAATAACCAAGTTGATTTATTGTGCCACGTTAATCTAGAACCTACTCGTCTTATTACCTCTTAGCTGAATTACTTCATTTTGGACCCCAGACGGTTTTCCCATTTTTGTGTTACCTCCATTGTATTCTTTACACCTTAGTTAAATGATCCCTCTAAAACACAGTCATGTTTTTTCATCTCTCTTTTTTAAGGCACTTATTTACTTATGTATTTATTTATTTCACTGCACTGGGTCTTTGTTGCTGTGTGCAGGCTACATGCTAGTTGTAGTGTGTGGGTTTCTTCTTTTTTTTTTAATTTTCAAAATTTTATTATTGGAGTATAATTTCTTTACAATGTTGTGTTTCTGTTAGTTAAAGGTCCTCCCATGTTCTTTTATTATTTTCTTTTTTAAATTATTTTTTTTATTGAAAGATAATTGCTTTACAGAATTTTGCTGTTTTCTGTCAAGCCTCCACATGAATCAGCCATAGGTATACATATACCCCCTTCCTTTTCAACCTCCCTCCCATCTCCCTCCCCATTCCACCCCTCTAAGTTGATACAGAGCCCCTGCTTGAGTTTCCTGAGCCATACAGCAAATTCCCATTGGTTATTTATTTTACATATGGTAATGTAAATTTCCATGTTACTCTTTCCAAACATCTCACCCTCTCCTCCCCTCTCCCTATGTCCATAAGTCTATTCTCTATGTCTGTTTCTCCATTGTTGCCCTGTATATAAACTCTTCAGTACAATTTTTCTAGATTCTGTATATATATGCTAGAATACAGTATTTATTTTTCTCTTTCTGACTCACTTCACTCTGTATAAAAGGTTCTAGCTTCATCCACCTCATTAGAACTGACTCAAATGTATTCCTTTTTATGGCTGAGTAATATTCTATTGTGTATACATACCAAACTCCTTTATCCATTCATCTATCAGTGGACATCTAGGTTGCTTCTATGTTCTAGCTATTGTAAATAGTGCTGCAATGAACAATGGGATACATGTGTCTTTCAATTTTAGTTTCCTCAGGGTATATGCCTAGGAGTGGGAATGCTGGGTCATATGGTGGTTTTATAATTAGTTTTTAAGAAGTCTCCATACTGTCTCTCATAGTTGCTGTATCAATTTACATTCCCAACAACAGTGAAAGACTGTTCCATTTTCTCCACACTTTCCAGCATTTATTGTTCATAGACATTTTGATGAGGGCCATTCTGACCAGTTGTCACCAGTGAGATGATATCTCATTGTAGTTTTGATTTGCACTTCTGTAATAGTGAGCAGGGGACAGGAATCAAAACCATCCCCAGAAAAGAAATGCAAAAGAGCAAAATATCTGAGGAGGCCTTACAAAGAGCTGTGAAAAGAAGAGAAGTGAAAAGCAAAGAAGTAAAGGAAAGATATACCCATTTGAATTCAGAGTTCCAAAGAATAGCAAGAAAAGATAAGAAAGCCTTCCTCAGTGATCAATGAAAAGATATAGAGGAAAACAATAGAATGAGAAAGACTAGAGATCTCTTCAAAAAAATTAGAGAAACCAAGGGAATATTTCATGCAAAGATGGGCTCAATAAAGAACAGAAATGGTATGGACTTAACAGAAGCAGAAGATATTAAGAAGCAGTGGCAAAAATACACAGAAGAACTGTACAAAAAAGATCTTCGTGACCCAGATAATCATGATGGTATGATTACACACAATCACCTAGAGTTAGACACCCTGGAATGTGAAGTCAAGTGGGCCTTAGGAAGCATCACCACAAACAAGCTAGTGGAGGTGATAGAATTCCAGTGGAGCTATTTCAAATCCTGAAAGATGATGCTGTGAAAGTGCTGCATTCAATATGCTAGCAAATTTGGAAAACTCAGCAGTGGCCACTGAGCACTGGAAAATGTCAGTTTTCATTCCAATCCCCAAGAAAGGCAATGCCAAAAAATTCTTAAATGACAACACAATTGCACTCATCTCACAAGCTAGCAAAGTAATGAATGCTCAAAATTCTCCAAGCCAGGCTTCAGCAATATGTGAACCATGAACTTCCAGATATTCAAGCTGGTTTTAGAAAAGGCAGAGGAACCAGAGATCAAATTGCCAACATCCACTGGATCATGGAAAAAGCAAGAGAGTTCCAGAAAAACATCTATTTCTGTTTTAATGACTATGCCAATGCCTTTGACTGTGTGGATCACAAGAAACTGTGGAAAATTCTGAGAGAGATGGGAATTCCAGACCACCTGACCTGCCTCTTGAGAAGCCTGTATGCAGGTCAGGAAGCAACAGTTAGAACTGGACATGGAACAACAGACTGGTTCCAAATAGGAAAAGGAGTACATCGAGATTGTATATTGTCACCCTGCTTATTTAACTTCTATGCAGAGTGCATCATGAGAAACGCTGGACTGGAAGAAGCACAAGCTGGAATCAAGATTGCCAGGAGAAATATCAATAACCTCAGATATGCAGATGACATGACCCTTATGGCAGAAAGTGAAAAATAACCAAAGAGCCTCTTGATGAAAGCAAAAGAAGAGAGTTAAAAAGTTGCCTTAAAGCTCAACATTCAGAAAACTAACAGCATGGTATCTGGGCCCATCACTTCATGGCAAATAGATGGGGAATCAGTAGCTGACTTTATTTTGGGGGGCTCCAAAATCCTTGCAGATGATGATTGCTGCCATGAAATTAAAAGATGCTTACTCCTTGGAAGGGAAGTTATGACCAACCTAGACAGTATATTAAAAAGCAAAGATATTACTTTGCCATCAAAGGTCCATCTAGTCAAGGCTATTGTTTTTCCAGTATCATGTATGGACGCCAGAGTTGGACTATAAAGAAAACGAGCCGAAGAATTGATGCTTTTGAACTGTGGTGTTGGAGAAGGCTCTTGAGAGTCCCTTGGGCTGCAAGGAGATCCAACCAGTCCATCCTAAAAGAGATCAGTCCTGAGTGTTCATTGGAAGGACTGATGTTGAAGATGAAACTCCAATACTTTGGCCACTTGATGTGAAGAGCTGACTCATTTGAAAAGAAAGATTGAGGGCAGGAAGAGAAGGGGATGACAGAGGATGAGATGGTTGGATGGCATCACTGATTCAACGGACTTGGGTTTGGGTAGACTCCAGGAGTTGATGATGGACAGGGAGGCCTGACATGCTGCAGTTCATGGGGTCATAAAGAGTCGTACATGACTGAGCAACTGAACTGAACTGAAGAATGAGGGATGTTGAGCATCTTTTTATGTGTTTGTTAGCAATCTGTATATCTGCTTTGGCGAATTGTCTGTTTAGGTATTTTTCTCACTTTTTGATTTTTTTTTTTTTTTCTGGTATTGAGTTGTATGAGCTGCTTGTATATTTTGGAAATTAATCCTTTGTCAGTTGTTTCAGTTGCTATTATTTTCTCGCATTATGTGAGTTTTCTTTTCACCTTGCTTATAGTTTCCTTTGCTGTGCAAAAGCTTTTAAGTTTAATCAGGTCCCACTTGCTTACTTTTGTTTTTATTTCCATTACTCTAGGAGTTGGATCATAGAGGATCTTGCTTTGATTTATGTCATCGAGTGTTCTGCCGAAGTTTTCCTCTAAGATTTTTATAGTTTCTGGCCTTCTAATTAGGTCTTTAATCCATCTTGAGTTTATCTTTGTGTATGGTGTTAGGAAGTGTTCTGATTTCATTCTTTTACATGTAGCTGTCCAGTTTTCCCCAGAGAAGGCAATGGCAACCCATTACAGTACTCGTGCCTGGAAAATCCCCTGGACGGAGGAGCCTGGTACCTGGTATGCTGCAGTCCATGGGGTCGCTAGGAGTCAGACACAACTAATTAACTACACTTTCACTTTTCACTTTCATGCATTGGAGAAGGAAATGGCAACCCACTCCATTGTTATTGCCTGGAGAATCCCAGGGATGGTTTAGCCTGGTGGGCTGCCATCCATGGGGTTGCACAGAGTCGAACATGACTGAAGCAACTTAGCAGCAGCAGCAGCAGTCCAGTTTCCCAGCACCATTTATTGAAAAGGCTGTTTTCACCCCTTTGTATATTCTTGCCTCCTTTGTCAAAAATAAGGTACCCATAAGAGCATGGGTTTATCTCTGGGCTTTCTATCTTTTTCCATTGGTCTGTTTTTGTGCCAGTACCATACTGTCTTGATGAATGTAACTTTGTAGTATAACCTGAAGTTAGAAAGCTTGATTCCTCCAGCTCCATTCCTCTTTCTCAAGACTGTGTTGGCTATTCAGGGTCTATCATATATGGCCTTTACTATATTGAGGTACGTTCCTTCTATGCCCATTTTTGGAAGAGTTTTAATCATAGATAGGTTCTTAATTTGTCAAAGGTTTTTTGCATCTATTGAAATGTTCATATGGTTTTCATCTTTCAATTTGTTAATCTGGTATATCATATGGTTTGATTTCCATATACTGAAGAATCCTTCCATCCCTAGAATAAATCCAATTTGATCATTGTGTATGAGCTTTTTGATGTGTTGCTGAATTCTGTTTGCTAAAATTTTGTTGAGGAATTTTGCATCTATGTTCAACAGTGGTATTAGCATGTAGTTTTCTTTTTGTGTTGTCTTTGTCTGGTTTTGGTATCAGGATGATGGTGGCCTCATAGAATGAATTTGGAAATGTTCCTTCCTCTTGAGTTTTTTTGAAAGAATTTTAGAAGGATAGGCATTAGCTCTTTTCTAAATGTTTGATAGAATTCTCCTGTGAAGCCATCTGGTCCTGGGCTTTTGTTTTCTGGGAGATTTTTAATCACAGCTTCAATTTCAGTGCTCGTAATTGGGTTGTTTACAGTTTCTATTTCATCCTGGTTCAGTCTTGGAAGATCGAACTTTTCTAAGAATCTGTCCATATCTTCCAGGTTATCTATTTTATTGCCATATAGTTGTTCATAATAGTCTCTTATAATCCTTTGTATTTCTGCATTGTCTGTTGTAACCACTCCTTTTTCAATTCTAATTTTGTTGATTTGATTCTTGCCTCTTTTATTCTTGATGAGTCTGGCTAAGGGTTTATCAATTTTGTTTATCTTATCCAAGAACCAGCTTTTAGTTTTAATAATCTTTAATATTGTTTCTTTCATTTTTCATTTATTTCTGCTCAGATCTTTATTATTTCTTTCCTTCTAGTAAATTTTTTTCTTCTTCTTCTTTTTCTAGTTGCTTTAGGTGTAAAGTTAGGTTTTCTAGTCAACGTTTTTCTTGTTTCTTTAGGTAGGATTGTATTGCTAGAAACTTCCTTCTTAGAACTGCTTTTGCTGCACCCTATAAGTTTTGAGTTGTCGTGTTCTCAATGTCACTTTTTTCTAGAGAATTTTTAATTTCTTCAGTAAATTGTTGGTTATTTAGAAATGTGTGTTTGTCTTTCTTACCGTTTTATTCTTGTAATTGATATATAGTCTCTTAGTGTCATGGTTGGAGAAGATGCTTGATATTTCAATTTTCTTAAATTTACTGATTTGTGACTCAAGATGTGGTCTATCCTGGAGAGAATGTTCCATGTGCACTTGAAATGATGTATTATTCTGCATTTGAATGGAATGTCCTGAAGATATTAATGAGATCCAACTCATCCAATGTATCATTTAAGACTTGTGTTTCCTTATTAATTTTCTGTTTGGTTGATCTGTGCATTGGTGTGAGTGAGGTGTTAAAATCTTCTACTATTATTGTGCTATTGTCAGTTTCTCCTTTTATGTCTCTTAGTGTTTTTCTTATGTATTGAGGTGTTCCTATGTTTGATGCATAGATATTTACAATTGTTATGGCTTCCTCTTGGATTGATCCCTTGATCATTATGTAGTGTCCTTCCTTATCTCTTGTAATCTTCTTTATTTTAAGGTTTATTTCGTATGATATAAGGATTGCTACTCCAGCTTTCTTTTGCTTCCCATTTGCATGAAATATATTTTTCCATCCTCTCACTTTCAGTCTATATGTGTCTTGAAGTCTGAAGTGGGTTTCTTGTAGACAGCATATATATGGGTCTTGTTTTTTTTATCCAATCAGCCAGTCTGTGTCTTTTGGTCGGAGCATTTAATTCATTTACATTTAAAGTAATTATTAATATATATGTTCCTATTGCCATTTTCTAATTGTTTGGGGTTGATTTTGTAGATCTTTTATCTTCTGTTGTATTTCTTGATTATAGAAGTCCATTTAACATTTGTTGTAAAGCTGGTTTAATGGTGCTGAATTCCTTTTGCTTGTCTGAAAAGCTTTTTCTTTCTCCATCAATTTTGAATGAAATCCTTGCCTGGTACAGTAATCTTGGTTGTAGATTTTTTTCCTTTCAGTTCTTTAAATATATCCTGCCATTCCCATCTGGCCTGCGGAGTTTCTGCTGAAAGATCAGCTGTTAATCATATGGGATTTCCCTTGCATGTTACTTTTTGCTTCTCCCTTGTTGCTTTTCATATTATTTCTTGGTGTTTAGTCTTTGTTAGTTTGATTAGTATGTGTCTTGAAGTGTTTCTCCTTGAGTTTATCCTGTATGGGACTCTTTATGCCTCTTGGACTTGATTGGCTATTTCCTTTTCTATGTTGGAGAAATTTTCAACTATAATCTCTTCAAAAATTTTCTCACACCCTTTCTTTCTCTCTTTTTCATCTGGGACCCCTATAATTCGAAGGTTGGTGCATTTGATATGGTCCTGGAGATCTCTGAGACTGTCCTCAGCTCTTTTCATTCTTTTTAATTTATTCTTCTCTTCAGTAGTTACTTCCCCCATTTTATCTTCCTGTTCACTGAATCGTTCTTCTGCTTCAGATATTCCACTGTTGACTCCTTCTAGAGTATGTTTAATTTCAGTAATTGTGTTATTTGTCTCCGTATGCTTATTCTTTAATTTTCTAGGCCTTTGTTGATTCTTGGATTTTATCCATTTAGTTTTCATGGTTTTTTATCATCTTTGTTATCATTATTCTGAATTCTTTCTCAGGTAATATTCTTTTTTTTTTTTTTGATCAGATTTTATTTATTTTTTTTTTATTTTTTTATTTTTTATTTTTTATTTATTTATTTTTTTTTAAATTTTAGAATCTTAAATTCTTACATGCGTTCCCAAACATGAACCCCCCTCCCACCTCTTATTTATTCTTCATTTATTTGGACTTCTGTGTTTCTAGTTTGTTCCTTCATTGGTGCAGTATTTCCCTGCCTTTTGTTTTCTTTTATTTAAAGTTATTGTGTTTGAGGCCTCCTTTTCTCAGGCTTCAAGGAAAGTTGAGTGCTTTCCTTGAAGTAGGTTGAATTCTTTATTTCTTTTGGTTTCTCCCCTCCTAAGGTTGGTCCAGTGGTTTGTGTGAACTTCATATAGGGTGAGATTTGTACTGAGGTTTTGCTTGTTGTTTGCTTGTTTTTCCCCTGATGAGCAAGACTGAGTGAGGTGGTACTCCTGTCTGCTGATGACTAGGTTTGTATTTTTGCTTTGTTTACTATTTAAATGAGGTGTCCTGCATGGGGTGCTACTGGTGGTTGGGTGGTGCCAGGTCTTGTATTCAAATGGTTTATTTTTGGTGAGTTCTCACTATTTGATTCTCCCTAGGGTTAGTTATCTGGTAGTCTAGGGTCTTGGAGTCAGTGGTCCCACTCCAAAGGCTCAGGGTTTTTTCTCTGGTCAGGAATGAAGATTCTACAAGTGGTTTGTTATGGAATTAAGGGAGAATAAAACAAATACCCAAAAATGAGAAACCAAAGTTGAACCCCAGACCAATGGCAGTTACAAAATCATGAAAATAATAATTAAAATAATGGAATATACACATATACATATACACCCATGAGCAAAGTGAGAACAGTAGAACAAAACTAAAGTACAGTAGATTGATCTGCTAAACAAAGGAAATCAAAGTTATATTTACCAGTTAAGGACAAAACTGACTTGAGCACAAACTGGAAAACAAAACTAAAGAAAGGTGCCAAGTGGGAAATAAAGCAATGAAAACAAAACTAGCAAATATGTTGAGAGGAAAGGAAAGAAAGAAAAAAATAGATATGCAAAGTTAAGTGGAGCTAGATAAAGAATTATATACATTAAAGGTTAATTGCAAGAAGGAAAGAACAGTAAGAAAGGCAATCAAAGAAATAAATGTAGAAAAATATAATAGGTTTAAAAAAATTAAAATTTTAAGAAAGAGGAAAAAGTGGAAGAAGAAAGAAAAATGTGAGGGAGGGGAGGAAAACTCTACAGAATTGCAAAAGCCCAATGTAGAGGCAGAGGTTTATGACAACAATAGAAAGTGTGACTGAATATACACATATACATATACACCCATAAGCAAAATCAACACAGTCCAACAAAAATTAAGTAGAATAGATTGACCCAGTGAACAAAACTAAAAATTATATTGACCAGAACAAAATTAATTAAAGCACAAAATGGAAAACAAAACTAAATCAAGGTGTCAATTGGAGTAAAAAGCAATGAAAATAACACTAACAAATATTTTGAAAGGAAAGTAGAGAAAGAAAAGAAAGAAAATATAAATGCAAAGTTAAATAGAGGTAGATAAGATTTTAAATCAGTGCAGATGGTGACTGCAGCCACGAAATTAAAAGACGTTTACTCCTTAGAAGAAAAGTTATGACCAACCTAGACAGCATATTAAAAAGCAGAGACATTACTTTGCCAACAAAGATCCATCTAGTCGAGGCTATGGTTTTTCCAGTAGTCATGTATGGATGTGAGAGTTGGACTATAAAGAAAGCTGAGGACTGAAGCTTTGATGCTTTTGAACTGTGGTATTGGAGAAGACTATTGAGAGTCCCTTGGACTGCAAGGAGATCCAACCAGTCCATCCTAAAGGAGATCAGTCATGAGTGTTCATTGGAAGGACTGATATTGAAGCTGAAACTCCAATACTTTGGCCACCTGATGCAAATATCTGACTCATTTGAAGAGATCCTGATGCTGGGAAAGATTGAGGGCAGGAGGAGAAGGGGATGACAGAGGATGAGATGGATGGGTAACATCACCGACTCAATGGAGATGAATTTGGGTAAACTCTGGGAATTGGTGATGGACGGGAGGCCTGGCTTGGTGTGGTCCATGGAGTCACAAAGAGTCGCACAAGACTGAGTGACTGAACTGAACTGATAAAAATTAAAGGGGAACAACAAACAAAAGTATAAATGTAGAAATAATAACAATAGGTTTAATAAATTAAAATTTAAAAATGAAAAAATAGAGGAAAATTCCACAGAACTGTAAAGCCCAAAATAGAGGTAGAGGTTTGTAAAAACAATAAAAAAATATGACTGAGGAAAACAAGAAAAAAGAAGGCTCGAAAGCTTAATTGTATTTCTTAGTGCCAATAAAATCGACAGCTACAACAGAGGGGGGAAACAAGGAAGACAAGAAAACAAAAAAAATCCAAAGAATCTATAGAAGAATTCAAAAAATAGGAATAATGAATGTTTTTCTTGAGTCACTGCCGTGACTCAAGAAAGTGACTCCTAGTCACTTTTCAGCACTAGGAATCACAGTTCACCTTAGTCCCTAGGATGCCCTCCAATGCTGTGATGTGGGGACAGCTCAGACCCTAATCTTTTCCTACTCCTGTGTGTTCTTTCCTCCAATGTCCACAGTTACCGGAGCTAGTGAGTTTTCTTTTGTGGGAGCTCTTGATTGCCTTTTTATATTCCATAGACAGAGTCTGCTTAGCAGATTGTGTCCATTTAATCTGCAGCTTGTACTGCTGGTCAGAAGGTTTGGGATCTTCTTCCTTCGCCACACTGCCTCTGGGTTTCAATTGTGGTTTTATTTCCAACTCTGCATGTGGGTCATCCACTGAGATTTAGTTCTTCAGGCTGCCCTGAAGGGTTTGTGTTTGCTCCTCTGAGGGCCAGGTGTGGAGGTGGTGCAGCTGCTTGGGTCTCAGGGGTTTTGGCAGCACAGGTACTCAGGGGGATTGGCGGCTAGCGTAGTAGGAAATATAATGCTCTAGAAGGACATGGCAACCAGTATTGGTCGATAAACTCCAGTATTCTTGCCTGAAGAACCCCCTCTCTGACAGAGAAGCCTGGCAGCCCACAGTATACAGGGTTGCAGAGTCAGATACTACTGAAGTGACCCTGTGTGCATAAACACAAGACTTATTTTTTTCTTTTCTTGCTTGTAGCAGCTCTGCTCCAGTAAGAGTTGAGTGTGAAGGTGGTGTAGCTGCTTGGCTTTCAGGGACCCTGGTGGCACCAAGGGTGCTGGGACACAGACACAGACTGCCTCCTTGGTAGGAGTTATGGCCCTATCAGAGTCTTTTTTCAAGCCTCTTGTAACTGGTGATCAGAAGGCCTCTTAGGCCAGTTGCTCTCCATAGCTCTGCCTGTTCAGGCCTTTCTTTTTTTTTTTTTTAATGGAGGATAATCACTCTACAATGTTGTGTTCAGTTTTGCCATATAGAAACCTGAAGGTGTGCGGGCTTTTCTTTGTGGTGGCTTCTGTTGTTGCAGAGCATGGGCTCTAGTCACTTGAACGTCATAGGTTGCAACACATGGGATCAGCAGTTGTGTCACATGGGCCCTAGAATGTGCAGGCTTCAGTAGTTGTGGCACAGGGACCAGCTGCTTTGCGACATGTGAGATCCTCCATGCCCATACTGAAAGGTTGTTGCTGAGCCATGAACTACGCCAGGATTCTTGGCCCCAGGAGGAAAGGAATTCAATCTGGGGCCAGTGACAAGGCTTGATCACTCAGAGCTTTTGTGTAATAAAATTTTATTAAAATGTAAAAGAGATAGAGAAGGCTTCTGACATAGACATCAGAAGGGGGCAGAGAGAGTGCCCTCCCACTAGTCTTGAGCAGGAAGTTACATACCTGCTAGCAGGCTGCTAATTAGAGAAAGAAAAGGTCTCAGAACTCAGACAGTGGCACCAGGCCTTTCACCCACAACATGTGTTTTCAGATAATGTTGGCACAAGATGAGTCATCCAGGGGCCATAAAATGACTGACATAAATCTTGCAAAAAGGCAGGTTTCCAAGCAAATACATAGTCTCATTGACATAGATTAGGAGAACAATTGTATGAGTAAAATGTACCAGTTTGTTGAGCCAATATTGGTTCTGAGTCTTAGGTGAAATCGACTTGAGGAAAGACAGAGTTTAGGAAAAATAAATAGTTCATTAACATAGCTTAAGAAAAACATTTCCATATGAAAAGTGAATTCGTTAGCTCAAGGTTTGAGAGGTCAGTAGGTGCCCAACACGCTACTGGAGATCAGTGGAGAAATAACTCCAGAAAGAAGGAAGGGATGGAGCCAAAGCAAAAACAATACCCAGCTGTGGATGAGACTGGTGGTAGAAGCAAGGTCCGATGCTGTAAAGAGCAATATTTCATAGGAACCTGGAATGTCAGGTCCATGAATCAAGGCAAATTGGAAGTGGTCAAACAAGAGATGGCAAGAGTGAACGTTGACATTCTAGGAATCAGCGAACTAAAATGGACTCGAATGGGTGAATTTAACTCAGATGAGCGTTATATCTACTACTGTGGGCAGGAATCCCTCAGAAGAAATGGAGTAGCCATCATGGTCAACAAAAAAGTCTGAAATGCAGTACTTGAATACAATCTCAAAAATGACAGAATGATCTCTGTTCGTTTCCAAGGCAAACCATTCAATACCACAATTATCCAAGTCTATGCCCCAACCAGCAACGCTGAAGAAGCTGGAGTTGAACGGTTCTATTGAAGACCTACAAGACCTTTTAGAACTAACACCCAAAAAAGATGTACTTTTCATTATAGGGGACTGGAATGCAAAAGTAGGAAGTCAAGAAACACATGGAGTAACAGGCAAATTTGGCCTTGGAATTTCCCATTAATTTATTTCTGCATTCAGACAACTCTTTGCTGAACATCTACTGAAAACCAATAGAATATGGACAGAGCAAAGAAATATTACTTTCAGGGAGCCTATAAGATGGGTGGGGGGGAGAGGGAACACACTAATCTGTTTAACATTCAAATATATGTTTAAACTTGTTAAAAAATCTCTGAAAGAAATGTACAGAAAGCTAAAGAGGTTATATGAGGGAGGAGTGACTCAGTTAGAACATAAGTGATATCTGAGATGAGATCTGAAAGATGAAGAGAAGACAAAAGTGGAAGGATTCATGTTGATGTATGGCAAAACCAATACAATATTGTAAAGTAATTAACCTCTAATTAAAATAAATAAATTTATATGAAAAAATCCTGGAAGAAAAAAAATTTTAAAGCCACAACATAAAATACATAAATAAAGGGAGCACTAACTAGTATGTGCAAAGGCACTGAAATACATAGTACTGTTTATAACATCTGAGGGAGGCAACGTTGCTAGAGGGTAGAATGCAAGGAAAGTAGCGATACAAAATGAAACTACAAAGAGAGGGAGGGGTCACATATGACCAGATTTTGGTTTGCTTCATAAAAGAATAGGAAACATTGAAAGATTCATTCAAAGAAGTACCATAGATTTTCCAGTTAAAAACGAAGTAGACAAGAATAAGTCTAGTTGCCATGTAAACTTCCGTGATCTAGTTCTAGAAAAGCCCAAGAGAAATAAGAAAACATGCATGTCTGAGAGGAGTTCAGTGCCTGGACCTGTGACAAATAGTTGAAAATATTTGGTATATGCCTATATAAATAAGGTTTATGTTGCAACTGACAGAAAATTTTAAAGATTTAAAGTATCAACTTCTCCTATATCACTAAAGTAAATATGTAAGGATCAAGAAACAATGAACACTACCGTCAGAAAATACAAGAGGACTTAGGGAAAATCTAAGACCCCAAACACCCAAAATAAACATATTTGAATATTTTTTTTTCTCTTGATTCTTTGTAAAAAAAAGAAAAACTTAAAACATTCCATCTTCCAGGTTTACACATGTGGCTTCAAACAGTGTAAGTTGAAAGATCTTTCCTTATTCTCACTATGCCTTTCTTGAATTTGTTTGCTTGCGAAGTCACTTCAGTCGTGTCCGACTCTGTGCAACCCCATAGACGGCAGCCCACCAGGCTCCGCCATCCCTGGGATTCTCCAGGCAAGAATACTGGAGTGGGTTGCCATTTACTTCTCCAATGCATAAAAGTGAAAACTGAAAGTGAAGTCGCTCAGTCGTGTCCTACTCTTCCTGACCCCATGGACTGCAGCCTACCAGGCTCCTCCATCCATGGGATTTTCCAGGCAAGAATACTGGAGTGAGGTTCCATTGCCTTCTCTGCCTTTTTGAACTAGGATGTAAATAAATGCTATAGACACAGCAGCAGATAATTTTAACCAAGCTACAATGTCCAACTCTTTCTGTGTTCAGAGATTTTAGAGTCCAGACTGTAATTTTTGAACGTTATATTTTTTAATTTTATTTTACTTTATTTTACTTTACTATACTGTATTGGTTTTGCCATACATCAACATGAATCTGCTACGGGTGTACACCTGTTTCCAATCCTGAACCTCCCTCCCACCTCCCTCCCCATACCATCTCTCCGAGTCATCCCAGTGCACCAGCCCCAAGCATCCTGTATCCTGCATCGAACCTAGACTGGCGATTAGTTTCTTATATGATATTATACATGTTTCAGTGCCATTCTCCTAAATCATCCCACTCTCTCCCTCTCCCACAGTGCCTAAGCTGTTTTGGAAAGGGTCCAAACTAAATGGTGACTAAATCGGCTCTTTAGTTCTAACATGATGGCATTAAATGCTGTAAAGATTACAGAATCGTATTCCTTTCTATGACTAAGGTTTAAGCACAGAAAGTAGTCCTTCAGACATACACATCTTTCTCTTGGAATATGCTAGCTTTGGATGCCAGTAATTGTGACAGATCAGAGAAATTTGGTAGTAGGTGATATTTGCATAGCAATTTATAGGATTAATAAAAGAGGCTCTAATTTGAGTAAGTATTGAATACAAGCTGCTGCTATATCCCTTTCTCACTTCTTTTAAAGCTTAACAGTGTCCCATGGTACAGACCAGTCCTCTCCTTAGCAAACCAGTTCCCAGAGCCTCACTGTTAATCTCATATTTATCATAATGGCATATCCCATATTGCATTTAATTAATTATTCTGATGATATTCCTTCATAATTTCTACATTTTCACTTCTCATTTTCTCTTCAATTTCTTACTTCTCTGCAATATGACTCCTATATTCAGCATTCCATTGATGCTACTCCTGTTATGTGTACCAGTGACCCTCTAATTAAAAAGCAGTTTTCTGTTCTTATCTCAGTGGAGGTTTTTTAATAGCATACAAATAATTATCTCTTTTTTTGAAATTATATCCACTCTGACATACACTTATCCTGACTCTCCTCCTTCCCTTCTGTGTGCAGATAGTTGAATCAAATAAATCTTGCAAAAGAGAACATCAAACAAATAAGCCCAGCTTCTGTTGCTAGCAGCTGTATATCTGGAATGAACTAGTCATCCAAAATAGGTCATTATTCATAGGTTATATAAAAAGTGTTGATGCATAAAGATACAGTAGCTCAAAACTGCTTAAATTGCCATGAATTTATTTAGGATAATTAGCAATATCATTATATAATTTAACATTTTTTAATATTTATATGTATAATCGATTGCATTCTCTAATAACCATGAAAAAGCCTTTAATTACTCATCATAATCTAACAATGTGATCTTGTCCATCACACATTTTCATTACCATTCTAATAAAATTATTTTGGTGCCTTTGAATTTATTTATACAATACAATGCAATTTGCATAATAGTTAGTTTACCTAAATAAATATCAGCTTTGCTAGTTAAATCCTTTTTAAGAATCATAACTCTGCTTATACTGGCATATGTTAAAGAGTTTGGGACATCTTTATTTTTAATAAATTAAATTAAAATGTTAGCTTTAAATAAAAGAAAGATTTTTTTAAAAATTTGCAGTAGTGAACTCCCCATTAGTCTTGTGATATTTAAGAGTAGCATTCATGTTCTGACCAACAATATTTCACTAGATTTCACAAGATTTTCTAATAACTAGGTGATACTAATCATAGCCAGACATAGAATTAAATGACTCGACTTGTGATTTTCTAGTATCTATAACAGATAAGTTACACAATCATAGATTCAGCGGCAGTATTTTCTCTGAGTTACAATATATTCCCAGCAATCTTGGCAAATAAATAAGACAAGCACATCTGAGTTGCAGTGAATAAGAGAGGATATTAAAATCAAATACAACTTAGAAAAGAACTCAAATTTTCAACTGGGTTCTGAAACTATAATTGTGTGCCCTCTGCACTGTATAGAAAAGATGCCACTTATTTCTGACTTTGATTAGTGATTATTTTTAGGCAGACAAATTTCTTTTCCATTTAACAAAGATTGTGTCCTAGGGCTTTGTTTTATTTCAATTCTATAGTCACTTCTAAATCTGAAAAATCAGATTTAAAAATGTTGAATTTGAACTGTGTTTTATTAATGTGAATCTTTCAATATCTGTTATGCAACTGCAAGCATATATAAATTTCATTAGAAAGTATATAGGTCTATATTCTGTAAAATTCCTGTAGGCAGAAAAATAACAGCCTATCACTGACATGAAGCAATGATAGCAAACAAAAGCAATGTTTAAAAAACTGTGCCAAGCTATGGTCATAAGAGGATGTGGGCGGAAATTAGTTATTATTATTACAACAAACAAGAAAATCAAACAAAAGGGTTTTTTATTACTTTGATATAACAATAAATAAAATGAGAAAAGTGAAAATATGTTAACTGACATTTTTAAAAAGAACATGTTAATAGGTGTCAAAAATGAATGAAAGAACATTGAATCACTGCTGCTGCTGCTGAGTCGTTTCAGTCATGTCCAAATCTTTGACACCCTATGGACTGTAAGCAGCTAGGCTCTGTCCATGAGGATTCTTCAGGCAAGAAAAACGGACTGAGTTGCCATGCCCTCCTTGAGGGGATCTTCCTGACCCAGGGATCAAACCTGCATCTCTTACATCTCCTACATTGGCAGGAGTGCTCTTTACCAGTAGTGCTACCTGGAAAGCCCTTCAGTTCAGTTCAGTAGCTCAATTGTGTCGGACTTTTTGCCACCCATGGACTGCAGCATGCCAGGCCTCACTGTCTATCACCAGCTCCTGGAATTTTCTCAAACTCATGTCCATTAAGTCAGTGATGCCATCCAATCATCTCATCCTCTGTCATACCCTTTGCTCCCACCTTAAATCTTTTCATCATCAGGGTCTTTTCAAATGATTTAGTTCTTCACATCACGTGGTCAAAGTATTGGAGTTTCAGCTTCAGCATCAGTCCTTCCAATGAATATACAGGACTGATTTCCTTTAGGATGGTCTGGTTTGATCTTCTTGCAGTCTGAGGGATTCTCAAGAGTCTTATCCAACACCACAGTTCAAAATCATGAAATCTATGGTGCTCAGCTTTCTTTATAGTCCAACTCTCACATCCATACATGATTACTGGATAAACTTTAGCTTTGACTAGACAGATCTTTGTTGGCAAAGTAATGTCTCCACTTTTTAATGCTCTTTCTAGGTTGGTCATAACTTTTCTTCCAAGGAGCAAGGGTCTTTTAATTTCACGTGTGCAGTCACCATCTGCAGTGATTTTGGAGCCCAAAAAAGTAAAGTCTGTCACTGTTTCCACTGTTTTTCTGTCTATTTGCCATGAAGTAATGGGACCAGATGCCATGATCTTAGATTACTGAATGTTGATTTTAAGCCAACATTTTCACTCTCCTCTTTCACTTTCATCAAGAGGCTCTTTAGTTCTTCTTCCCTTTCTGCCATAAGGGTGGTGTCATCTGCATATCTGAGGTTATTGATATTTCTCCCAGCAATCTTGATTCCAGCTTGTGCTTCATCCAGCCTGGCATTTTTCATGATGTATTCTGCATATAAGTTAAATAAGCAG
Organism: Capra hircus; assembly: GCF_001704415.2. NCBI lineage: Eukaryota > Metazoa > Chordata > Mammalia > Artiodactyla > Bovidae > Capra > Capra hircus. Next base: position 80,402,649 of record NC_030822.1, read on the forward strand.
TGTGACAATAAACAACCTTGATGTACTCCTTTCCCAATTTGGAACCTGTCTGTTGTTCCATGTCCAGTTCTAACTGTTGCTTCCCGACCTGCATACAGATTTTTCAAGAGGCAGGCCAGCTGATCTGGTATTCCCATCTCTTTAAAAATTTTCCAGTTTATTGTCATCCACACGTCAGAGGTTTTGGCATAGTCAATAAAACAGAAGTAAACATTTTTCTGAAACTCTCTTGCTTTTTTGATAATCCAACGGATGTTGGCAATTTGATCCCTGGTTCCTCTGCCTTCCTAAATCCAGCTTGAACATCTGGAAGTTCACAGTTCATGTACAATGTATGCCTGGCTTGGAGAATTTTGAGCATTACTTTGCTGGCATGTGAGATGCATGTAACTGTGTAGTAGATTTAACCTTCTTTCTCATTGCCTTTCTTTGGGATTGAAATGAAACCTGACCTTTTTCCAGTCCTGTGGCCACTGCTGAGTTTTCCAAATTTGCTGGCATGTTGAGTGCAACATTTTCACAGCATCATCTTTCAGGATTTGAAATAGCTCAACTGGAACTCCATCACTTTCATTAACTTTGTTCATAGCGATGCTTCCTAAGGCCCACTTTGCATTCCAGAATGTATGGCTCTTGGTGAGTGGTCATACCATCATGATTACCTGGGTCATGAAGATCTTTTTTGTACAGTTCTTCTATGTATTCTTGCCACCTCTTCTTAATATCTTCTGCTTCTGTTAGCTCCATACTGTTTCTGTACTTTGTTGTATGCATCTTTGCACGAAATATTCTTGTGGTATGTCTAATTTGCTTGAAGAAATCTGTATTTTTTTCTCCCATTCTGTTGTTTTCCTCTATTTCTTTGCATTGATCACTGAGGAAAGCTTTCTTATCTCTCCTTACTATTCTTTGGAATGCTACATTCAAACGGGTACATCTTTCCCTTTCTCCTTTTCCTTTCATTTCTCTTCTTTTCTTAGCTATTAGTAAGGCCTCCTCAGACAACCATTTTGTCCTTTTGCATTTTGTTTTTCTTGGGAATGGTCTTGATCTCTGCCTTCTGTACAGTGTCACAGACCTCTGTCCATAGTTCTTCAGGAACTCTATCAGATCTAATCTCTTGAAATCATTTGTCACTTCCACTGTATAATCTTAAAGGATTTGATTTAGGTCCTACCTGAATGATCTAGTGGTTTTCCTTACTTTCTTCAATTTAAGTCTGAACTTGACAATGAGGAGTTCATGATCTGATCCACAGTAAGTTCAGATTGGTAGGCACTGGAGCGGTGGCTACCCCATGTCCAAAGGCAAAGTAGAAGCTCCAGCAAGACCACAGCAGGGGCGAAATCACATTTAGAATCAAGGTCCATAGGCGCCAGAGATGCTGAGAGCTCAAACAAACCTTGTGCACACCAGGACCCAAAGACCCTACAGAGACTGAAGCAAAACTGTGTTTGAGTGTCTCCTGTGGAGGTATGGGTCAGCAGTGGCCTGCCACAGGGATAGGGGCTCTGGGTTCAACAGACTTGTGTATGGCATAAGCCCTCTTGGAGCAGGTCCCATTAACCCCACAATAGAGCTGCCAGAACTTACACAGGACTGAAGAAATAGATGCTTGGAGGTCACAAACAGAACCTGTGTACACAAGGACTCAGGAAAAAGGAGCAGTGGCCACACAAGAGACCGACCCTGGCTTGCCTGTGATTGTCCAGGAGTCTCCAGCAGAGGCGTGGATCGGTGGCCTGCTGCAGGGTTGGGGACACTGAGTGCAGCAGTGCCTGTATGGGACCTTTTGAAGAAGGTCGCCATTATCTTCATTACCTCCACCATAGTTTGGCCTCAGGGAAATAACAGGGAGGGAACACAGTCCCACCTTTCAACAGAAAATTGGATTAAAGTTTTACTGAGCATGGTGACGCCCATAAGAACAAGATCCAGTTTCCCCCTCAGTCAGTCTCTCCCATCAGGAAGTTCCCATAAGCCTCTTATCCTTCTCCATCAGAGAGCAGACAGACTGAAAACAACAATAACAGAAAACTAACCAATCTAATCACATGGACCACAACCTTGTCTAACTCAATGAAACTATGAGCCATGCCATGTAGGGCCACCCAAGACAGATGGGTCACAATGGAGAGTTCTGACAAAACGTGGTCCACTGGAGAAGGGAATGGCAAGTCACTTCAGTATTCTTGCCTTAAGAACCCCATGAACAGCATTGAAATGAAAAAAGATAGAACACTGAAAGACGAACTCCCCAGATCCATAGGTGCCCAATATGCTATTGGAGATCAGTGGAGAAATAACTCCAAAAGGAATGCAGAGACAAAAGCCAAAGCAAAAACAACACCCAGTTGTGGATGTGAATAGTGATGGAAGTAAAGTACTATGCTGAAAAGAACAATGCTTCATAGAAACCTGGAATATTAGGTCCATGAATCAAGGCAAATTGGAAGTGGTCAAATAGGAGATGGCAAGATGGAACGTCAACATTTTAGAAATCAGCGAACTATAATGGACTGAATGGGTGAATTTAACTCAGATGACCATTATATCTACTACTGTGGGCAAGAATCTCTTAGAATAAATGAAGTAGCCATCATCATAAACAAAAGAATCTGAAATACAGTACTTGGATGCAAGCTCAAAAATAGCAGAATGATCTCTGTTCGTTTCCAAGGCAAACCATTCAATATCACAGTGATCCAAGTCTATGTCCTGATGAGTAATGCTGAAGAAGCTGAAGTTAGCGATTCTATGAAGACCTACAAGACCTTCTAGAACTAACACCCAAAAAAGATGTCCTTTTCATTATAGGGGACTGGAATGCAAAAGTAGGAAGTCAAGAAACACGGGGAGTAACAGGCAATTTTGGCCTTGGAGTACAGAATGAAGCAGGGCAAAGGCTAATAGAGTTTTGCCAAGAAAACACATTGGTCATAGCAAACACCCTCTTCCAACAACACAAGACAAGTTTCTACACATGTACATCACCAGATGGTCAATCCCAAAATCAGATTGATTGTATTCTTTGCAGCCAAAGATGGAAAGCCATATCAGAGAAGAAATCCCAGTACAGAATAAATAAGGAATGAACATGTACACTAATGTCTAAACCAAGTTTGTGTGCTAGATGCCTAGTGAGGCCAAACAAAAAGAAAAATCAGAGCTTTCAGCAGAGAAAAGTTTATTGATCTTGGGCACTGCCCTCCAGAGAAGATAGGAGATGGCTGTTCACAGTTCCATCATGCTGGCTGGCCAGGGTGCAAAGTTCTTAAAAACAAGAAGAGTAAAGAGGAGGAAAGGGGGCTTTGTAATTTTAGCTTCCCACAGATCTCAATTGCAGACTTACTGCCACTGTCTTATGACTCAGTGTGATTTTGATGATTGTTCCTGCAGAGCAAATTAGTAAGCCTTCAACTCTTATTCTACAGAGAGCAAAAACAATAGTTGAGAAATTTTATTATTTACTTAGAGCATTATGTATTGATCAAGAATGTCAATTCGCAATGGCTCCTGATTTTTTTTTTCTTTTAAGTCCTTTTGAGATTTCTGTTTCCTGCAAGACATTTGGGTTTGCTTCACTTGTGTTCCCTCACTTTCCTAATTATAGTAATTGTAAATGAGTCCACTCTTTGGAACTCAGGGAAGGCCTTGAAGACTTAAAGCCTTTCTCTAAAAATCAGAAATGAGGGACTCTGAGGGACTTTTGAACACAGGAAGATCCCTCAAGTCCTGTTTTATTTCATTAAGGCAGGACACAAATCTTCATGTTGCATAGCATAAGGTAGGAAACAAGGGAAAGAGTACTTGATTAGGGGCAAGGAAGGAGGGAACCTAGGTAAGATTTGAAAAGATAATTAGAGGCATACATTACAAAAAGAAAGACTACCTGGAGCAATAGATATACTAAAATAAGTATATAGTAATCAACATGCCCTCTAACTTCCTCTTTGGGAATTTTTTTTTCATGTAGATAAAAATAAATCCTCACTGCCACAGTATTTCATTTGGCAGGATATTAGGTAATTCATATTTAAAATATGATCTCATCATCAATTCCATGTGTTGACATTAATTGAACATCTCTAATGTTTGAAACTCTGGCTTGTAGAAAATATACTCAAAAATCAAAATCCTTAAATCTGAGAGACTCGTATAAAAATTAGAAAACTGAGAAAAGGTGATTTTATCCAAAAAATGCTTTGTACTCATTTTAAGTCTTCACTTTTAAACTCCCCAGCTCTTCAATCTAACTACAGGAAGCAAGATCAGTTCAGTTACTCAGTAGTGTCCAACTTTTTTTGAATTCATGGACTGCAGCACACGAGGCTTCCCTGTCCATCACCAACACACAGAGCCCCCTTGAAGCTCATGTCCATTGTGTCGGTGATGCCATCCAACCATCTCATCCACTGTTGCCCTTACTCCTGCCTTCAGTCTTTCCCAGCCACAGGGTCTTTTCCAACGAGTGAGTTCTTCTGGGGACCATCTATTGGCCAAAGTATTGGGCCTTAAGCTTCAGCATCAGTCCTTCCAATGAATATTCAGGACTGATTTCCTTTAAGATTGACTGGCTTGATTTCCTTGCAGAAGACTCTCCAACAGCACAGTTTAAAAGCACTGGGACGACCCAGAGGGATGGTACGGGAGGGAGAAGAGAGGGGGTTCAGGATGGTGAACACGTGTATACCTGTGGCGGATTCATGTTGATGTATGGCAAAACCAATAAAATATTGTAAATAATTAACCTCCAATTAAATAAATAAATTTATATTAAAAAATTTAAAATAAAAGCATCAATTTTATCTATGATCCAACTCTCACATACATATCACTACTACAAAACTCATAGCTTTTACTATACAGACTTTATCTCTTCTTTTTCATATGCTATCTAGGTTTGTCATAGCTTTTCTTCTAAGGAACAAGAATCATTTAACTTCATTGCTACAGCGACCATCTGCAATGATTTGGGGCCAAAATAAAGTCTGTCACTGTTTCAATTGGTTCCTCATCGATTTGCCATGAAATGATGGGACCAGATGCCACTTTTTTGAATGTTAAGTTTTAAGCCATCTTTATCACTCTCCTGTTTCACTTTGATCAAGAGGCTCTTTAGTTCCTCTTCACATTCTGCCATTAGGGTGGTGTCATCTGCATATCAGAGATTATTAACTTTTCTTCCTGCAATCTTCATTCCAGCTTGTACCTCATCAAGCACAGCATTTCACATAATGTACTTGCATGTAAGTTAAATAAGCAAGCTGACAATATACACCCTTGATGTACTCCATTCCCAATTTGGAACCAGTCTATTATCCCACATACAGTTCGAAATATTGCTTCTTGACCTACATACAGGTTTCTCAGGAGGCAAATAAGGTGGTCTGGTATTCCCATCACTTTCAGAATTTTCCATTTTTTTTGTGATCCACACAGTCCAAGACTTTAGTGTATTCAATGAAGCAGATGTAGAAGTTTTTCGGAATTCTCTTGCTTTTTCTATAATCAAATAAATTTTGGTAATTTGATCTTTTGTTCTTCTGCCTTTTCTAAATCCATCTTGAACATCTGGAATTTCTCAGTTCACATACTGTTGAAGCCTCTCTTGGAGAACTTTGAGCATTCCTTTGCCAGTGTGTGAAATGAGTGCAATTTTTTGGTAGCCTGAAAATTCTTTGGCATTGCCTTTCTTTGGGATGAAAACTGACCTTTTCCAATCCTGTGGCCAATGATGAATTTTCCAACTTTGCTAGCATATTGAGTGCAGCACTTTCAAAGCATCATCTTTTAGGATTTGAAATAGCTCAGCTGGAATTCCATCACCTTCACTAGATTTTTCATAGTGATGCTTTTTAGGGAGCAAGGGGGGAATAAGTTATAAGAAACTATAACTGGCATAGAATGAGCTCAAATAAGAATTATACCTTTTTAAAGGCTTATGCTTACCTTTAAGAAGCATAAGTACCACCTTACTTGCCTCCTGAGAAACCAGTATGCAGGTCAAGAAGCAACAGTTAGAACCAGACATGGAACAAAGGACTGGTTCCAAATTGGGAAAGGAGTATTTCAAGGCTGTATATTGTCGCCTTGCTTATTTAACTTATATGCAGAAGACATCATGTGAAATGGTGGGATAGTAGAAGCACAAGGTGGAATCACGTTTGTTGGCAGAAATATCAATAACTTCAGATATCCAGATGACACCACCCTTATGGTAGAAAGTGAAGAGGAACTAAAGAGCTTCTTGATAAAAGTGGAAGAGGAGAGTGGAAAAGATTGCTTAAAACTCAACATTCAAAAAGTGAAGAGCACAGCATCTGGTCCCATCACTTCATGGCAAATTGATGGGAAAACAATGGAAACAGTGGCAAACTTTATTTTGTGGGGCTTCAAAATCATTGCAGATGGTGACTGCAGCCATGAACTTAAAAGACGCTTGCTCCTTAGAAGAAAAAGTATGACACACCTAGAGAGCATATTAAAAAGCAGAGACATTACTTTGCCAATGAAGTTCTGTATCGTCAAAGCTATGATTTTTCCAGTAGTCCTGAACTGATTTGAGAGTTGCACTATAAAAAAAGCAGAGCATTGAATATTTGATGTTTTTGAACTGTGGTATTGGAGAATACTCTTGAGAGTATTCTCAAGGAGATTTGCAAGGAGATCCAACCAGTCCATTCTAAAGGAAATCAGTCCTAAACATCATTGGAAGGACTGATGCTGAAGCTGAAGCTCCAATACCCTGGCCACCTGATGTGCAGACCTGACTCATTGGAGAAGACACTGATGCTGGGAAAGATTAAAGGCTGGAAGAGAATGGGACAACAAAGGATGAGATGGTTAGATGGCATTATTGACTTGATGAACACGAATTTGAGCAAGGTCCTGGAGTTTCTTATGGAAAGAGAAGCCTCGTGTGCTGCAGTCCATGTGGTCCCAAAAAGTCAGAAAACACTGAGTCACTGAACAACAAAAAGGCTTATGCCAAGTGCTACACATAGATTCAAAGGGTTTTTTTTTTTTTTTTCCTTTTTTTTCCCCCTTTTTTTTTTTTCTTTACACATTCCATCAAAACTGAGAGCTGGAAAAGGCAAGATTCCAAGGCAATATTAACATGAAGAAATATTCTAAAGGCTGGTTTCTTGAGTCTGCCCCTTCTTCCTTTACCAAGATATTAAGACCCATACTTCTCCTCTATATGGAGAGAGATCTGGATCAAGAACAGAGTAAAGACCGTTCCACCCCATGGAACCCTGTCTCCAGCTAATAAACACTCTTTCCTCAGCAATCTTAGAGGTACCTTCTCAACCTTCAAGACCCAATTCAAATTGTTTCTTCTCAGGGCATTTTCCCTTTTCTCATCAAGGCAGATTTAACCAAATTTTCCCTTGGGCCAAAACCTTTCCTTGCATGCAGCAATCATTACAGTTTTAAACTAAGTTGCATTTTTTTTTAATTGAATGTTTTTTTCCTCTACTAGATTATGAGCTTGAGAGGTCATTCCTTCACCTGGTTTTCATTCAATTCTCCCTCAATCCACTTAATTCCCCTGCCAAGACAGAAAGAGTTAAATAATGCTTCCTCCACTTATAATAATTGGTCTTCAATACTCTTATAATGTTTATTTCATAACTTATCTTCCACAGTTGAACACCAAAATGTTATTATTTGTTTAAAAGGAGAGTCAATACAGATGTTCAAAATTAATTCTGTTGAGTAAAATTAGCAAAGATTTTGGAAATTTTTCTTGACTACAGAGGGTACTAAATTTTGTTTTAGGTTTATCTCATCAAAAATGTCTCCAAAGCAATGTCTTTGGTAGAAGAATTTTGAGAACCTTTTCAAGGTATGATTTGATACTTCATCCAAGCAATATTTTTAAGGAATGTTTATTCAGTAGAGGGATTTTGAGAGTGCTTACTCAAGGTATGATGTTGTTACTTCATTTCAGGCAATATTTTTAAGGCATGTCTTTGTCTTGAGTAAAGAAATTAAAGAGGCTTCCTTGGCAGCTCAGAGGTAAAAGACTCTGCCTGCAATGCAAGAGCCACAGGAGATGAGGGTTCTATCCATGGGTCAGGAAGATCCCCTGGAGGAGGGCATGGCAACCCACTCCAGTATTCTTGCCTGGAGAATCCCATGCAGAGGAACCTTGTGGGCTACAGTACATAGGGTTGCAAAGAGTTGAACGTGACTGAAGCAACTTTGCACACACACATGCAAAGTAAGGAAAATTGAATGATTCAGAAATAACCACTCATATTTTTTTTAATTTCTAAGAATTCATTTTTTTAATACAAAAATATTGATGTAGAATCCGTGCCTGCATAAGTTATTTAAGGGCATGTTTTTAGTAACAACTCTGAATTTTTTCCCCACTAGGATACTCGATTCTTCAAGCTATTATGGAAAAAGCAGGACAAAATGGTTGGCACGTCAGCGCTATATGTGTGGAAAATTTTAATGACGTCAACTACAGGCAACTTTTAGAAGAACTTGATAGAAGACAAGAGAAGAAATTTGTAATAGACTGTGAAATAGAGAGGCTTCAAAACATATTAGAACAGGTAAGTGCTGGATTTTATGTTGTTATTATTAGCCTAGATCTTTTACAAATATGGTTGATTTTTATTGATTGATAAATATGTTCTCTCACCCATTTAGTCAAAGTGTGGAGTTTGGGAGTTTTTGCTCCATGATCTATTTATTTCTAATATTAAGTCATGGGGCTTCCCAGGTAGCTCAGTGGTAAAGAACCCACCTGTCAATGCAAGAGACACAAGAGATGAGGAATCAGTCCCTGGGGCGGGGCGGGGGTGGTGTGCAGGGGTGGGGCGAGAAGATATCGGGGAGGATGAAATGGCAACCCACTCCAGTATTCTTGCCCAAAGAATTCCATGGACAGAGGAGCCTGGCTGGCTACAGTCCATGGGGTCATAAAGAGTTGGACACAACTTAGCGACTGAGCACACACACAGGCAAGACTAAATCATAATTTTTTAACACCAAAGACCGTTTTTGTTCTCAATGTACTTAGAAGCACTATTTCTCATACATTTTTTAAGCTGTACAATAGAAAGGACTTTTTGTGACTCAAGAACTCTTGACCTCCGATTTTCATAAACACTAATTCTAAAGATTAATGCCTTCTAGAATATTACAAAATGTGACTCTGTATTTTTTATAACCGTCAGAGAACTAGCTATGTGAGAAATATCCAAAGGAATTAATAAGGCAATGAAATAAAACAAAATTAAGTGACATACTGTGCATATTTTCTTCTGAATGTTTAAGTAAATACATTACCACTACAGTGAAGATGGTTTTCAAATCTTCTCTCAAGGAAGAATCCTTTAATAAAGATTTTCAGTGCTTGTTGACTTGATTTAAAGCATACAGGAAAAGGTAAAATTGAACTCTGTCATTGCATTAAATGATAGAAAAATATCATCAAATAAGGGATAATACTTGTTCCTAATCCTGCATATCATGATAAAGCTTTAAAGGCTGTATGTGGCAAAAATTGCAGTGAATGAATGCCATCTAGTGGTTTTATAAATGTTTGCTCATATTTACCTACAATATCTTAGGCTTGCTGAACAATATTGTAGATTGTTTCATTTGTTAGTTTGTTACATACAGTTCATTTGCATAAAATGATTTGATTTGATTACTATGATTTGATTCATAGTAATAACGTACCAGTTTGAAAGTTTGTTTATAAGAACAACTTAAGTACTCAACTCTACAAATCAAAACCAAGACATGTTTCAGAGATTTCTCCTTAATATCCAAGGACACTAAACTAGATGTCATAAGTTTATTTATTCAACAATAATTAGCATTTGTAAAAGTCAAAAGCAAAAAAGCCTTTAAAATTTATTTAAAAGTTCTTTGAAGCCAGACTATACTGTAAGAAAAAAATGACAGTATTCTCCACCTGTTGCCCTTTTATAGAAGGAAGTGAAAGTGATGTTGCTCAGTCGTGTCGACTCTTCGCGACCCCACCGACTGTAGTCTACCACGCTCTTCCATCTGTGGAATTTTAGGCAAGAGTACTGGAGTGGGTTGCCATTTCCTTCTCCAGGGGATCTTCCAGACTCAGGGATTGAACCCGGGTCTCCCGCATTGTAGGCAGACTCTTTACCATCTGAGCTACCAGGGAAGTCCTTTATAGAAGAAGCGGGGGGGAAAACAGTTGATTGATGAATTGTTATTATTCTATTAGAAAATGTTAATTTTAACCTGTATATCACTCAGGTTTATTCCTCAGGGAGTCCAAGAAAGCATTAAGGTTGTAATTGCATAACATATATGAAAGTTTTAGTGTGCATTTATGGAATCCAAGAAAGAATATTACTTTCTCTCTTGAGCAAGACCTAGTCACTTCAGCTCAAACTCCCATTTCTTCCTTTTCCCACTCCACTTCTATGCTGAGAGTTTGAGTTGTTTGACATGAATAACTGAAACTTTGTAAATAACTCTTCACAAATCCTACAGGAGAGTCAATTGTAAGAACTTCAGGGATTACCAAGTTCCTGTCAGTTGGTGAGTAAGGCTCAGATCCTCTAGTTGCTAAAACACTTGTGCTATGAAAGACCACCTCTGGAGAAGAAAACTGAGTGCCTAGACCACACTGACCCATTTCAGAGGTTTAGCAGGTTTCTAAGAAGAAAATCAGCACACCCAGGGGCTATGGATAATTGTTGAATAAATAAAGTTAAATAAACTCTTGCTAAGGAAATCAAGCATCTTATTTTTGTCACAGTTTCAAAGAAATTAACTTTTTCCAGCTTTATTGAGATATGATTAACACACAAGAGAAATACATATGCTTTGATACACAAATATATTGTGAAATGATTACCACAGTAAGGTTAGTTAGCACCTCCACTGTGTGCTGTAATCTGTCGCTCAGTCGTGTCTGACTCTGTGACTCCATGGACTGCAGCCCACCAGGCTCCTCTGTCCATGGCATTTTCCAGGCAAGAATACTGGAGTGGATTGCCATTTCCTCCTCCAGCACTTCACATAATGACTTTTTTCTTCTTGCATACCTTTTACGACTATGCGAACTACACATATTTTGTTCTTCTTCTTAGGAGTGGCAACATTTAAGATCTATTTTCTTAGCAACTTCTGAGTATATGATACAGTGTTGTTAACTATAGTTACCAAGCTGTACATCAGGTCCCAAAACTTAGAAAAGTTGAGTGTTTACCATTATCAACTCTATTTTAATTATTCCAGAAATCTAAGAGGTTTTTTTTTTTTTTACCATGAGTGCACAGTAATAATGAGACTATTAACAAATCTTTGTCTCTAAAATACCACTCAAATATAAATTTCATAATTTGTAAAAAAGTCCATTCTAGTGTAAGAATACATTATATGTTCTTAATTGTCCTATAAGATTTCTCCTCAAGAAAAGCTGTTCCGATCCTGAACATTTTTTCACTGTTTGTATTTTAATTCCTGTAGCTCTAAGCAAAATCACTTTTAAAGTTTCTTGATTTCATTTCTGATTCATCTAAAAACAAAAGCTAAACTAAACTTTGTCAGGAAATTGTACATGCACTTCAATTACTCTGTTTCAACATCTTCTTTAATAAAATAATAGAAAAAAGTTTCAGAGAATCAAAGTATTTTTTTACAAAGTAAAATGCTAAATAATCTTGATCATAAAATTGTCTCTAAGATTTTTCTATTAAAATATAAATGATTTTCAAGTATACAACATAAAGTCAATATTTTCATAGATTATATTCCATTTAGAGTTATTATAAAATATCAGCTATATTCCCTGCACTGTACAACATATATTTGAATCTTACTTACTCTATGCATAGTAAATTGTACCTCTTAATCCCCTACTCCTATCTTGTCACTCACCTATTCCCTCTTCCTGTTGGTAACCATTAGTTATTTCTCTATGTTTGAGTCTGTTTCTGTTTTGTGATGTCAATTTCTTTAATTTATTTCTTAAATTTAACATATAAGTGTATAAACAGTATTTGTCATTCTCTGTCTGATTTATTTCACTAAGTAAAATACCCTCCACTTCTATCCATGGCAATTTTTTGTTTCTTTATAATTGAGTAATATTTCATAATATACCACATCTTCTTTATCCTTTATCCATTATCCACTTTATCCATTATCCATTTATTCACTTAGATAAAGTGGATATTTACCTTGGGTATTGTAAATAATGCAACTATGAACTTTGAGGTACATATATTGTTTAAATTAGTTTTTACTTTCTTTGAATGTATACCCAGGAGTGGGATTCCTAAACAATATAGTAGTTCTATCTTTTCATTTTTTAAGGGAACTTTCATATTTGTTTCCATAGTGGCAGCACCAATTAACATCCCCCCTAACAGTGTAATAGTGTTCCCTTTTCTTCATATCCTTGCCTACATTTGTTATTTGTGGACTTTTGACAACAATGGTCATTCTGACAGTTGTGAGGTACTATATTATTGTGGGTTTTTATTTGCATTTCACTAATATAGTGGTGTTGAGCATCTTTTCATGTGATTGTTGACCATCTCCATCAAAAAAGAAACAATGTTAATTCAGGCCTTCACCAATGTTTTAATCAGATTTTTTTTAATCTTAAATTCTGTGTGTTGTTTATATATTTGGAATATTAATCCTTTATCACTCATATCATTTGTTAGTAACTTTTCTCATTAAGTTGTCTTTCTATCTTGTCAATGGTTTCCTTTAATATGAAAAAGCTTTTTAAGTTTGATAAGGTACCATTTGTTTACTTTTGTTTGTTTCCTTTGTCTGAAAAGAATGGTCCAAAATATATTGCTATGATTTATGTCAAAGATGGTGTTCTGAACATTTTCTTCTAAGAGTTTTTGGTTTCCAGCCTTTAATACTTTCCAGTTTTTAATACTTTCTTTGAATATATGGTCTGACAAAATGTTGTAATTTCGTTCTTTTACATATAACTGTCCAATTTTCCAAGCACTACTTAGTGAAAAGACTGCCTTTTCTCCATTATATATTCTTGTCTCTTTATTGTAGCTTAACTGACCATAGGTACATAGGTTTGTTTCTGGGGTCTTTAGGCTGTTCCATTGATCTATGTGTCTTTTTGGTGCCAGTACCATACTGGTTTGATGATTGTAGCTTTTTAGTCTAATGATGTCAAGAAGTGTGATTACCTCCTGTTTCATTCTTTTTTCTCAAGATTGTTCCAGCTATTCAGGATCTTTTTTGGTTCCATATAAATTTTTGGATTATTTGCTCTAGTTTTTTGAAAAATATAATTGTATTTTGGTAGGAATTGCATTAAATCTGTATCGAATCTCTAGGATGGCCATAAAAAAACTGGCCAGAATCCCAGGGAGTTTTCAATCTGCTTCCTTCCCATTTTCCCAAAACCAAGCGGATGTGTGTGCATTCCTCAAAAGTAAAATCTCATTTTCTTTCAGCCCCATCTTAAGTCCAGCTAGTTTTCAAACCAGCTAAAGTGATGTGTCTTCCCAATGTAAGACCCCAGGAATGAGGTGTTCAATATGTAGTTCAAACCCTGATTTCTTTGCCTCCTTTATTACCTATCTCTGTGTGGGTCTTTCTTACAGTCTTGCTTGTGGAAGAGCTGTCTGCCAGTTTCCACTTTGTTTATAGCTAGAGTTGCTCTACATGCACATATATTTTTGATGTGTTTGTGGGAATAAGTGAGCTCAATGTCCTCTTTCTCTGCCATCATTTTTTCCCTTAAAAAAAAAAAAGCCTTTGACAACTTAGCCCTTTCTCAGACGGAGAAATTAATACAATGAGGATAAGACAATATGTTATTAAATTTCTAGAAGCCTGGACACACTTCATATTGTGGTGACAGCCCTCAATAATTACTTCTGTGACATTTTAATTGTACCAACTTTCAAAAACGTGATGTAAATAGTTCACAATTTATATTCAAAATACATTAATAAACAACTGTTTGAGAAGCATTTTATCTTCTGTACATGTTTTCCAAATTATTTTTATTCTATGAACTAATTACTTTTCATAAATGTCTGATAGTTAAAATAGCACTTAGCCATATATTCATTCAACTATCTCAAAACATGAATTTCTAAACAAATATTTGAAAATGAGTTTTAAAGATATATTGATTTTTCCACTCTTAAATACACAATAGGGGAGAAAATGAAAAAATTTATCTATGAATAAGTATAATGAATAGGTATCACTCACTGGGCTGTAAAAAATACAAAATAGAGAGATTTTTAAATATTATATATATATATAAATATATGAAATTATTAAAATATATTAAAAATTCTATAAAAATAGAAATATATTTTTAATAAAAACTACCAATTTAGGTTTGTTGTATTGTTTTCATCATAGGCCAATAAAAATTGCATTATTATATCTCTGAATCCCACAGCAATTTGGTTTATTCATTGGAAAAAAAATTATGAAAAGAAGCATAAAGCTAAAAACAGTTTTTCGGTATTTGTTGAATTTGTGATTAATTAATGACATTTTTCAATTTTTACTTACAATAGTACACAATTTTAGACGCTGACACTACTGACAATGCCAAAATCAGATTGATTATATTCTTTGCAGCCAAAGATGGAGAAGCTCTATACAGTCACCAAAAACAAGACCAGGAGCTGACTGTGGCTCAGATCATGAATCTCCTAATTACCAAATTCAGACTTAAATGGAAGAAAGTAGGGAAAATCGCTAGAGCATTCAGGTATGACCTAAATCATATCCCTTATGATTATACAGTGGAAGTGAGAAATAGATTTCAGGGCCTAGATCTGATAGATAGAATGCCTGATGATCTATGGAATAAGGTTCGTGACATTGTACAGGAGACAGGGATCAAGACTATTCCCATAGAAAAGAAATGCAAAAAAACAAAATGGCTGTCTGGGGAGGCCTTACAAATAGCTGTGAAAAGAAGAGAAGTGAAAAACAAAAGAGAAAAGGAAAGATATAAGCATCTGAATGCAGAGTTCCAAAGAAGAGCAAGAAGAGATAAGAAAGTCTTCTTCAGTGATCAATGCAAAGAAATAGAGGAAAAGAACAGAAAGGGAAAGACTAAGATCACTTCAAGAAAATTAGCGATACCAAGGGAATACTTCATGCAAAGATGGGCTCGAAAAAGGACAGAAATGGTATGGACGTAACAGAAGCAGAAGATATTAAGAAGAGGTGGCAAGAATACACAGAAGAACTGTACAAAAAAGATCTTCATGACCCAGATAATCACAATGCTGTGATCACTCATCTAGAGCCAGACATCCTGGAATGTGAAGTCAAGTGGGCCTTAGAAAGCGTCACTACGAACAAAGCTAGTGGAGGTGACGGAATTCCAGTGGAGCCATTTCAAATCCTGAAAGATGATGCTGTGAAAGTGCTGCACTCCATATGCCAGCAAATTTGGAATACTCAGCAGTGGCCACAGGACTGGAAAAGGTCAGTTTTCATTCCAAACCCAAAGAAAGGCAATGCTAAAGAATACTCAAACTACCGCACAATTGCACTCATTTCACACGCTAGTAAAGTAATGCTCAAAATTCTCCAAGCCAGGCTTCAGCAATATGTAAACCGTGAACTTCCTGATGTTCAAGCTGGTTTTAGAAAAGGCAGAGGAACCAGAGATCAAATTGCCAACATCTGCTGGATCATGGAAAAAGCAAGAGAGTTCCAGAAAAATATCTACTTCTGCTTTATTGACTATGCCAAAGCCTTTAACTGTGTGGATCACAATAAATTGTGGAAAATTCTGAAAGAGAGGGGGATACCAGACCACCTGACCTCCCTCTTGAGAAATCTGTATGCAGGTCAGGAAGAATCAGTTAGAACTGGACGTGGAACAACAGACTGGTTCCAATAGGAAAAGGAGTACATCAAGGCTGTATATTGTCACCCTGCTTATTTAACTTCTATGCAGAGTACATCATGAGATACGCTGGACTGGAAGAAACACAAGCTGAAATCAGGATTGCTGGGAGAAATATCAATAACCTCAGATATGCAGATGACACCACCTTATGGCAGAAGGTGAAGAGGAACTAAAAAGCCTCTTGATGAAAGTGAAAGAGGAGAGTGAAAAAGTTGGCTTAAAGCTCAACATTCAGATAACGAAGATCATGACATCCAGTCCCATCAGGTCCTGGGAAATAGATGGGGAAACAGTGGAAACAGTGTTAGACTTTATTATTTTATTTATTTATTTTTTTGGCTCTAAAATCACTGCAGATGGTGATTGCAGCCATGAAATTAAAAGACGCTTACTCCTTGGAAGAAATGTTATAACCAACCTAGATAGCATATTCAAAAGCAGATACATTACTTTGCCGACTAAGGTCCGTCTAGTCAAGGCTATGTTTTTTCCTGTGGTCCTGTATGAATGTGAAGAAGGCTGAGCGCCAAAGAATTGATGCTTTTGAACTGTGGTGTTGGAGAAGACTCTTGAGTGTCCCTTGGACTGCAAGGAGATCCAACAAATCCATTCTGAAGGAGATCAGCCCTGGGGATTTCTTTGGAAGGAATGATACTAAAGCTGAAGCTCCAGTACTTTGGACACCTCATGCGAAGAGTTGACTCATTGGAAAAGACTCTGTTGCAGGGAGGGATTGGGGGCAGGAGGAGAAGGGGACGACAGAGGATGAGATGGCTGGATGGCATCATTGACTCAATGGACGTGAGTCTGAGTGAACTCTTGTGAGTTGGTGATGGACAGGGAGGCCTGGCGTGCTGCGATTCATGGGGTTGCAAAGAGTCGGACATGCCTGGGTAACTGAACTGAACTGAGTTTCTTTATCAATTGTTTTATGGCATAGTTTAATATGATTATATTATATAGTTATAATATAGGCACTTACTATTACTCCTTATTGTCAAATTCACACTTAAACTGAAGAAAGTAGGGACAACAATTAGGCCCTTCTGGTATACAATGCAAGTGATAAGTAGATTCCATTGATTAGATCTGATAGACACAGTGCCTGAAAAACTACAGAGGTAAACAACATTGTACAGGAGGTGGTGATCAAAAACATCCCCAAGAAAAAGAAATGCAAAAAGGCAAAATGTCTGTCTGAGGAAGCCTTTCAAATAGCTGCAGAAACAAGAGAAGTGAAAGGCAAAGGAGAAAAGGAAAAACATACCCATCTGAATGCAGAGTTCCAAAGACTAAGAAGGAGAGATAAGTGAAGATAAGAGATAAGTGAGATAAGTCTTCCTAAGTGAATGGTGCAGAGAAATAGAGGAAAACAATAGAATGAGAAAGACTAGCGATCTCTTCAAGAAAATTAGGGACACCAAGGGAACATTTCATGCAAAACTGGGCACAATACCGGACAGAAATCATATGGACCTAACGGAAGCAGAAGATAGTAATAGATGGCAAGAATACACCAAAGAACTATACCAAAAAAAAAAAAAAAAAAAAAGACCTTAACGACCTTAATGACCCAGATAACCACGATGATGTGATCACTCAGGAAGAGTCAGACGTCGTGGAGTGTGAAGTCAGGTGGGCCTTAGGAAGCATCACTATGAACAAAGCTAGTGGAGGGGATGGAATTCCTGCTGAGCTATTTCAAATCCTAAAAGAGGATGCTGTGAAAGTACTGCACTCAATATGCCAGCAAATTTGGAAAACTCAGCAGTGACCACAGAACTGGAATAGGTGGTTTTCATTACAGTCCCAAAGAAAGGCAATGTCAAAGAATGTTCAAACTACAGCACAATTGTACTCATTTCACATGCTAGCAAAGGAATGCTCAAAATTCTCTGAGCCAGACTTCAAAAATACATGAACCAAGAACTTCCAAATGTTCAAGCTAGATTTAGAAAAGGCAGAGGAGCCAAATATCAAATTGCCAACATCTGTTGGATCATAGGAAAAGCAAAAAATTCCTGAAAAACATCTACTCCTGCTTTACTGCCTATATCAAAGCCTTTGACTGTGTGGATCACAACGCACTGTGGGAAATTCTTAAAGAGATAGGAATACCAGACCACCTTACCTGCCTCCTGAGAAACCTGTATGTAGGTCAAGAAGCAACAGTTAGAAACAGAAATGGAACAACAGGTTGATTCCAAATTGTGAAAGGTATACATCAAGGCTATACATTATCACCCTGTTTATTTTTCTTATAAGAAGAGTACGTCATGTGAAATGCCAGGCTGGATGAAGCACAAGCTGGAATCAAGATAGCTTAGAGAAATATAAATAATCTCAGATATGCAGATGACACCACCCTTATGGCAGGAAGAGGAATTAAAGATCCTCTTGATGAAAGTGAAATAGGAGAGTGAAAAAGCTAACTTAAAACTCAGCATTCAAAAAATGAAGATCATGGCACCCAGTCCCATCACTTCATGGCAATTAGATGGGGAAACAATGGAAACAGTGACGGACTTTCTTTTCTTGGGCTCCAAAATCACTGCAGATGGGGATGGCAGCCATGAAATTAAAAGACACTTGCTCCTTGGGAAAAAAAAAGCTATGACAAACCTAGAGAGTGTATTGAAAAGCAGAGACTACTTTTACAACAAAGGTCTATGTAGTCAACACTATGGTTTTTTTCAGTAATCATGTATGTATGTGAGAACTGGATCATAAAGAACACTGAACACTGAAGAATTGATGGTTTTGAACTGTGGACTTCAAGGATATCAAACCTAAAGGAGTCAATCCTAAAGGAAATCCGTCCTGAATATTCTGATGCTGAAACTGAAGCTGCAATACTTTGGCCATCTGTTCAAAGAGCTGACTCATTAGAAAAGACACTAATGCTGGGAAATATTGAAGACAGGGGGAGAAGGGGATGACAGAGGACAAGATTGTTGGATGGCATCACCTACTCAAAGAACCTGAGTTTGAGCAAGCTCCAGGAGATGGTGAAGGACAGGGAAGCCTGGAGTGCAGCAGTCCATGGGATCAACAGAGTCAAACATGACTGAGCAACTGAACAACAGCAATGTAACTTGAAATAAGTGAATTATTTTTATGTCAAAAGAAATGCCCACTATAAATAGTGAACCTTTTCATATATTATTTGATTTCTACACATATCCATTGATTTTAAATTTTGAACTTAATTACTTGTGAAAATCCCTAATAATTTATCTCATGACTTATCAGTCTTCTACCTCTTCCTTTGGTCTATTTACTTATATCCACGAAATTATGATGTTTACAAAAATGATGAATGCTTTCACTGTCTGAGAGATGGGTAAGAAATCCCCAATTGTAAATTTTTTAATTTATTTATTTATTTTAATTGGAAGCTAATTACTTTACAACATTGTAGTGGGTTTTGCCATACATTGACATGAATCAGCCATGTGTGTACTTGTGTTCCTCATCCTGAAGCCCCTCCCACCTCCCTGCCCTCCCCATCCCTCAGAGTCATCCCAGTGCTCCAGCCCTGAGTTCTCTGTCTCATGCATCAAACCTGGATTGGTGATCTATTTCACATATGATAACATACATGTTTCAATGCTAATCTCTCAAATCATCCCATCCTTGCCTTCGCCAATAGAGTTCAAAAGTCTGTTCTTTACATCTGTGTCTCTTTTGCTGTCTCGTGTATAGGGTCATCATTACCATCTTCCTAAATTCCATATATATGCATTAATATACTGTATTGATGTTTTACACTCTATATAACAGGCTCCAGTTTCATCCACCTCATTAGAACTGATTGAAGTGCTTTCTTTTTAATAGCTGAGTAATATTCCATTGTGTATATGTACCAGAGTTGTCTTATCCATTCATCTGCTGATGGACATCTTGGTTGCTTCCATGTCCTGGCTATTGTAAACAGTGTTGTGATGAACATTGGGGTACATGTGTCTCTTTCAATTCTGGTTTCCTCAGTGTGTATGCCCAGCAATGGGATTGCTGGGTCATATGTCAGTTTTATTTCCAGGCTTATAAGGAATCTCCTCTCTGTTTTCCACTGGAGAAGGAAATGGCAACCCATTCCAGTATTCTTGCCTAGAGAATCCTGTGGACAGAAAAGCCTGGTAGGCTGCTGTCCATAGGGTGGCATAGAGTCAGACATGACTGAAGCGACTTAGCATGCATGCATGCGTTGGAGAAGGAAATGGCAACCCACTCCATATTCTTGCCTGGAGAATCCCAGGGACAGAGGAGCTTGGTGGGCTGCCATCTATGGGGTTACACAGAGTCGGACACAACTGAAGCAACACAGCAGCAGCAGCAGCTCTCTGTTCTCCATAGTGGCTGTACTAGTTTCCATTACCACCAACAGTGTAAGAGGGTTCCTTTTTCTCTACACCCTCTCCATCACTTATTGTGTGTAAACTTTTTTATAGCAACCATTCTCACTGACATGAGATGGTATCTCATTGTGGTTTTGATTTGCATTTCTCTGATAATGAGTGATGTTGAGCATCTTTTCATTCATTTGTGTTTGTTAGCCATCTATATGTTTTCTTTGGAGAAATGTCTGTTTAGTTCTTTGACCATTTTTTAATTGGGTCATTTATTTTTCTGGTTTTGAGCTGCAGAAGCTGCTTCTATACTTTTGAGATTAGTTCTTTGTCCATTGCTTCATTTGCTATTTTCTCTCATTTTGACGGCTGTCTTTCCACCTTGCTTATAGTTTCCTTCGTTGTACAAAAGCTTTTAAGTTTGAGTGGGTCCCATTTGTTTATTTTTGCTTTTATTTCCACTACTCTGACAGGTGAGTCATGGAGGATCTTGCTGTGGTTTATGTCGGAGAGTGTTTTGGCTATGTTCTCCTCTAGGAGTTTTATGGTTTCTGGTCTTATGTTTAGATTTTTAATCCATTTTGAGTTTATTTTTGTGTATCGTGTTAGAAAGTGTTCTAGTTTCATTCTTTTACAAGTGATTGACCAGTTTTCCCAGCACCACTTGTTAAAGAGATTGTCTTTTCTCCATTGTATATTCTTGCCTCCTTTGTCAAAGATAAGGTGTCCATAGGTGCATGGATTTATCTCTGGGCTTTCTATTTTGTTCCATTGATCTATATTTTTGTCTTTGTGTCAGTACCATACTATCTTGATGACTACAGCTTTGTAGTAGAGACCGAAGTCAGGCAGGTTGATTCCTCCAGTTCTATTCTTCTTTCACAAGATTGCTTTGGCTATTCACAGATTTGGGATTTCCATACAAATTGTGAAATTATTTGTTCTAGTTCTCTAAAAAAAAAAAAAAAAAAAGTAGCTTCGGTAGCTTGACAGGGATTGCATTGAAAGTATAGATTCCTTGAGCAGTATACTCATTTTCACTATATTGATTCTTCTGATCCATGAACATGGTACATTTCTCAATCTATTACTGTCATTTTTTTAAATCTTTTATCAATGTTTTACAGCTTTCTATATATAGGGGTTTGTTTGTTTGTTTGTTTGTTTCTTTAGGTAGATATATTCCTCAGTATTTTATTTTTTTCATTGCAATGATGAATGGAGTTGTCTCCTAAATTTCTTTTTCTGTTTCTCATTGTTAGTGTATAGGAATGCAAAGGATTTCTCTGTGTTAATTTTATATCCTTCAACTTTACTATATTTATTGATTAGCTCTAGTAATTTTCTGGTGGAGTCTTTAGGATTTTCTATATAGAGGATCTTGTCACCTGCAAACAGTGAGAGGTTTACTTCTTTTCCAGTCTGGATTCCTTTTATTTCTTTTTCTGCTCTGATTTCTGTGGCCAAAACTTCCAAAACTATGTTGAATAGTAATGGTGAGTGGGCACCCTTGTTGTGTTCCTGACTGTAGGAGAAATGCTTTCAATTTTTCACCATTAAGGATATCAGTTTATCATACATGGCTTTTATTATGTTGAGGTATGTTCCCTCTATTCCTGCTTTCTGGCGGGTTTTTGTCATAAATGGATGTTGAATTTTGTCAAAGGCTTACTCTGTATCTATTGAGATAATCATATGGTGTTTACCTATTGTTAATGTGGGATATCACATTGATTGATTTGTGGATATTAAAGAATCTTTGCATCCCTGGGATAAAGCCCACTTGGTCGTGGTGTATGATCTTTTTAATATGTTGTTGGATTTTGTTTGCTAGTATTTTGTTAAGGATTTTTGCATCTGTGTTCATCAGTGATGTTGGCCTGTAGTTTTCTTTTTTGTGGCATCTTTGTCTGATTTTGGTATTAGGGTGATGATGGCCTCATAGAATGAGTTTGGAAGCTTAAATTCTTCTGCAAATTTCTGGGAGAGCTTGAGTAGGATAGGTGTTAGCTCCTCTCAAAATTTTTGGTAGAATTCAGTTGTGAGGCCTTCTGGTCCTGGGCTTTTGTTTGTTGGAAGATTTCTGATTACAGTTTCAATTTCCATGCTTGTGATGGGTCTGTTAAGATCTTCTATTTCTTCCTGGTTCAGCTTTGGAAAGTTATACTTTTCTAAAAATTCATTCATTTCTTCCAAGTTGTCCATTTTATTTGCATATAGTTGCTGATAGCAGTCTTTTATGATTCTTTGTTGTGATTTCTCCATTTTTCAGTTCTGATTTTGCTGATTAGATTCTTCTATCTCTTTTTGTTTTTTTATAAGTCTGGCTAATGATTTGTCTATTTTATTTATCTTCTCAAAGAACCAGGTTTTAGCATTGTTGATTTTTGCTATGGTCTCCTTTGTTTCTTTTACATTTAAAGAAAGAAAATAAAGTAAAGTTGCTCAGTCGTGTCTGACTCTTTGTGACCCCATGGACTATAGCCCACCAGGCTCCTCCATCCATGTGATTCTCCAGGCAACAATACTGGAGTGGGTTTCTTCCTTCTCCAGGGGATCTTCTGGATTTCCTGCCCTAATTTTTATGATTTATTTCCTTCTATTAACCCTAGGGCTCTTCATTTCTTCTTTTACTAGCTGCTTTAGGTGTAGAGTTAGGTTATTTCTTTGATTTTTCTCTTGTTTCTTGAGGTAAGCTTGTATTGCTATGAACCTTCCCTTTAACATGGCTTTTAATGTATTCCATAGATTTTGGGTTATTTTGTTTTCATTTTCATTCGTTTCTATGCATATTTTGATTTCTTTTTCTTTATTTCTTCTGTGATTTGTTGGTTATTCAGGAATGTGTTGTTTAGCCTCTATGTGTTTGGATTTTTAATAGGGTTTTTTTTTTTTTCCTGTAGTTGACGTCTAATCTTACTGCATAGTGATCAGAAAAGATGCTTGAGATGATTTCAATTTTTTCGAATTTACCAAGGCTAGATTTATGGCCCAGGATGTAATCTGTCCTGGAGAAGGTTCCATGTGCACTTGAGAAAAAGTTGAAATTCATTGTTTTGGGTTGAAATGTCCTATAGATATCAATTAGATCTAACTGGTTCATTGTATCATTTAAGGTTTGTGTTTCCTTGCTTATTTTCTGTTAGCTGATCTATCCATAGGTGTGAGTGGGGTATTAAAGTCTCCCACTATTATTGCATTACTGTTAATTTCCCCTTTCATACTTGTTAGCATTTGCCTTACATATTGTGGTGCTCCTATGTTGGGTGCATATATATTTATAACTGTTATATCTTCTTCTTGGATTGATCCTTTGATCAGTATGCAGTGTCCTTCTTTGTCTCTGTTCATAGCCTTTATTTAAAAGTCTATTTTATTTGATATGAGCACTGCTACTCCTGCTTTCTTTTGGTCTCCATTTGCATGAAATATCTTTTTCCAGACCTTCAGTTTCAGTCTGTATGTGTCCCTAGGTTTGAGGTGGGTCTCTTGTAGACACCATATATAGGGGTCTTGTCTTTGTATCCATTCAGCCAGTGTTTGTCTTTTGGTTGGAGCATTCAACACATTTACATTTAAAGTAATTATTGATAAGTATGATCCCATTGCCATTAACTTAGTTGTTTTGGGTTCGAGTTTATACACCCTTTCTGTGTTTCCCATCTAGAGAAGATCCTTTAGCATTTGTTGAAGAGCTGGTTTGGTGGTGCTGAATTCTCTCAGCTTTTCCTCCTTCATATTTGAATGAGATCCTTGCTGGGTACAGTAATCTGGGTTGTAGGTTTTTCTCTTTCATCACTTTAAGTATGTCCTGCCATTCCCTTCTGGCATAAAGAGTTTCTATTGAAAGATCGGCTGTTATCCTTATGGGAACCCCCTTGTGTGTTATTTGTTGTTTTTTCTTGCTGCTTTTAATATTTGTTCTTTGTGTTTGATCTTCATTAAATTGATTAATATGTATCTTGGTGTGTTTCACCTTGGGTTTATCCAGTTTGGGACTCACTGGGTTTCTTGGACTGAGATGGCTATTTCCTTGCTCATTTTAGGGAAGTTTGCAACTATTATCTCCTCAAGTATTTTTTCATAGCCTTTCTTTTTGTCTTCTTCTGGGACGCCTATGATTCAAATGTTGGAGCATTTGACATTGTCCCAGACATCTCTGAGGTTGTTCTCATTTCTTTTAATTCCTTTTTCCTCTCTGCTTCATTTATTTCCACCATTCTATCTTCCACCTCACTTGTTCTAACTTCTGCCTCTGTTATTTTATTGTTGGTTCCCTCCAGAGTGTCTTTGCTCTCAGTTATTGCCTTATTCATTATTGATTGACTCTTTTTTATTTCTTCTAATTCCTTGTTAAACATTTCTTGCATCTTCTCAATCCTTGCAACTCCATTTTGTTTTCAAGATTTTGGATCACTTTTACTATAATTATTCTGAATTCTTTTTCAGGTAGACTCCCTATCTCCTCCTCTTTGGTTTGGTGGGCATTTATCATGTTCCTTTACCTGTGAATATTTCTCTACCTTTTCATCTGTTTAGATTGCTGTCTTTGGGTTGGCCTTTCTGTATGCTGAAATTTTGTGGTTTCTCTTTATTGTGAAGGTTCTTCCCTGTGGGTGGAGTTGGATGAGTGGCTTGTCAAGGTTTCCTGGTTAGGAAGGCTTGCATCTGTGTTCTGGTGGGTGGAGCTGTTGCTCTTCTCTCTGGAGTGCAATGAAGTATCCAGTAGTGAGTTTTGAGGTGTCTGTGGGTTTGGTGTGACTTTTGGCGGCCTATATTTTAATGCTCAAGGTTATGTTCCTGTGTTGTTGGAGAATTAGCTTGGTATGTCTTTCTTTGAAACTTGTTGGCTCTTGGATGGAGCTTGGTTTCAGTGTAGGTATGGAGGCTTTTTATGAGTTCTTGTCTATTAATGTTCCCTGGATTCAGAAGTTTTCTGGTGTTCTCGAGTTTTGGATTTAAGCTTCCTGCCTCTGGATTTCAGTCTTATTCTTACAGTAGCCTCAAGACTTCATCCATACAGCATCAATAGTAAAACATCTAGGTTAATGGTGAAAACATTCTCCACAGTGAGGGACACCCATAGAGGTTCACAGAGTTACATGGAGAAGAGAAGAGGGAGGAGGGAGATAGAGGTGACCAGGAGGAGAAGAGGGGGAATCAAAAGAGGAGAGAGCCATCTAGCCAGTAATCAATTCCCAATGTGCTCTCCACAGTCTGGAACACTCAGAGAGGTTCACAGAGTTACATAGAGAAGAGAAGAGGGAGGGACGAGATAGAGATGACCAGGAGGAGAAGAAGGGGAGTCAAAAGGAGAGAGACATGATCTAGTCAGTAATCAGTTCCCTAAGTGTTCTCCACAGCCCAGAATACCCAAAGAGATTCACAGAGTTGGGTAAAGAAGAGAAAGATGAAGGAGTAAACAGAGGTGACCTGGGTGAGAAAAAAGAGAGTTAAAAGGGGGAGAGAGCAATCAAGTCAGTAATCACAATCCTAAGTAATAATGGATACTGAGGATTGGATTCTTAAAGGTATAAAATTAACAACAAATACCAAAAAGCAAAGATTAAAAATCTAAAGTAGAGGTCAGAATCTCAAAAATACAATATTTTTTAAATTAAAAAAAATTATAAATATATATATTTGAAATTTGCTTTAGAAATAGGGTCTCTTTTTTGCAAGGTAATAGTAGGTTATAAAAATGAAAATTAAAGAAGTAATAAAGAGCTTAAAATGTAGAAAAACATTTAAAAATGATAATAGTAAAATATATCTAGGAATTTCTCTGGAGCTGTTGAGGGCAGTGTGGTGTCAATTCAGTTTCAGATAGTTCCTTGTTCTAGCTTATACTTCTTCTCAAGGTCTATAGGCCCCTTCCAATGTAGTCAGTGCTAACTACAGGGTTTTAATCTGTTGCACCTATCACTTCCAAAGAGGCTCCCTCTTTGTTTATTTTGGCTTCCTCTTTTTGCAAGTCTCTTTGGTGTCTATTTTCCACCCAGACACAAGGAGGTGAAAGTGGTCACTTATTTAGGCTCACTTGTTCAATTGTGCTGTGGGGAGAAAGGAACACTGCAAACAAATATCACTGGCATGTGTGGGTAGTGCTCGCAGTGTCTGGGTCACACTAGGTTTGCCCCCGCTCACAGCGTGTGTGCTTTCTATGTCTACACTGCTCAGGCTCCAGGTTGCTCTGCAGGGGAACTATCTAAAGCTGGCCCTGGATTGTGTGCACTTCCCAGGTCTCAGCCACTCTGGTTCAGGTTCTTGGGTACTCCACAAAGGCACAGACTCAGCTGGGACTGTGTTTTGTGCCCTTCCTAGGTCTGAGCAGCTCAGGCGACCAGGTGCTTGATGAGCACACTCTCCTAGTGGGGCGATGTGTCTTATCACCGCCCTGTCCCAGCCGCTCAGTTTTCTGGGTGTGCAGTGGTAATGTTGTCTCAGGTGTGCTGTGTGTCTCCTCTGGGGAGCTGATCTCTGGCTGTGACCCTCTTGGGAGATGTCAACCTGCCAGGATCCCAGGAAGACTTGGTTAGCAACTGGGAACCTGCTCACAGTTTGGTGGAAGTTGCCATCTCTGGGGCCGAGTTTGCCCCTTGCGTTCCAGGTTTGACTGTTGCCCGCCTGCCTTTCTGCCTCCCGCAGGGGGTGGGCTGGTCCACAGTGGGCTAGCTCTCCTCTGATATTCACTCAGTCTTTTGTTCTGTGAGCAGGCTGGCAGTGCCTTAGTTTAGCGCTTTTTGTAGGAAAGGTGTCTCTCTCTCTCTCTCTCTCTCTCTCTCTCTCTCTCTCTCTCTCTCTCTCTTTCTCTCTCTTTCTTTCTCTCTCTCTCTCTTCTTTTTTTTCTCTCTCTGGCTATCCCACAGTTTGAGTTGCTATCTCACATTAGCTCCCTCAGATTGCCCTCAGGTCATTCAGGTCCAGTGTTTACCCTAAGCATGCAGCCCATGCCTCCCTGTTCAGCTCCCACCCACTGGTTGCAGATGAGAGCATCTGGGCTACTTCTGCACAGGGAGTTGCAGTTAGGCACGTAGTTGTGGGGTTTTTTGTTTTCTTTTGTTTTTTCTCCCAGTTATGTTGCCCTCTGAGATTCCAAAGCTCCCCACTGGTGAGAGGGTTTCCTGCTGTTTGGAAACTTCTTCTCCTTCATGACTCCCTCCCAGGATGGGTCTCTGTCTCTAACTCTCTTGTCTGTCTTTTTATCTTTTATATTTTGTCCTACCTCCTTTTGAAGAGAATGGGTTGCCTTTCTGGGTACCTGGTGTCTTTCATCAGGGTTCAGAAGTTGTTTTCTGGAATTTGCTCAGCATTCAAATGATCTTTTGATGAATTTGTGGGGGAGAAAGTAGTCTCCCCATCCTATTCCTCCACCATCTTAAGACACCCCCTCTCCAATTGTTAATGTTTAAAAAGTAAGTGGAGTAACTTGGCACCAGTGACTCTTATTCTCCTCACTTTAAATAAGGAGCATTGGGCTGAGATGATCTTGAAAAACTCTGCTCATTCTCAAAGTCAATAATGCCATTTCCAATGAAGATTTCTTGATAATTGTCATTGATCTGGAAGCAATATATCATTTTACAAGTAAGCTATACCTTGAAATTTGGAGAAGAAAATGGCAACCCACTCCAGTATTCTTGCCTAGAGAATCCTATGGGCAGAGGAGACTGGCAAGCCATGATCCACGGGGGTCACAGAGGGTCAGGCACAACTGAAGCGACTAAGCATGCAATATGCCTTGAAAAGAAGCAGGAAATAAAACATCAATCAAGTGGCCTTTTCTGTATATTCATTCATTTTACAGATATTTATTGAGTCTCAACTTTATTTAGGTCAGGCATTATGCTCTGCTGAAGGTAAACTGATGAGCAAAACTACTATAGTTAGTAACTCTTATTGGTGAACTAAGGCTCAAATCAAAAGCATTTGCTAAAATCCTACTAAAATTTATTATTTCTTTTAGAAGTACAATACATAAAAAATGATCAAGTATCTCAAGAATTTGGCTATGAGTGCCAAATTCTTATTCAATAGATGATGGTAGAAAAAGCACTGGATAGAGAAATGGAACTATGTTGGCCTTAGGACAATTTATTTATTTGGCCATAGGATGTATTTAAGGAGTCTAAACAAGTATTTTTGGCTCACAAGTATCTCAAACTGCCTCTTTGTTGCATACCTCAAGCTAGCTGGTAAAAATACTTTCAACAGTATTCTCACTTTCACTACATAAAAGGGAAATTCAGTGTCACATTAGATACTCAGGTAATTGGCAAACCCAGTGACATTTCATACTGCCTGCAAATTAAAAAAAAAAGAAAAAAAGCCTAAAAACAATGATGACCCCTCAGAGGTTGGTTACATTACCAAAAGAAGCCAATAATTCTATCTCAATTCAATTAGAAAAAGGAAAATTCCTCACAAACAGAAATTTGGCTGTTTGCACACAAGTAATGAAATGTTACTAAGTGTAAATGTTAGCCCCAAGTTAACTTATTCTAAATCCAAGGCTACCTTCTTATCTAGCATGACCTAAGTGAAGTGTCACACCCCAGATAGGATTTTTAGCAAGTTACTCAATGTGTGCCAACAGATAAAATCTGATTATTTGGAGTCTGTATTTACAAATTTTTAGAATTCTCTAACATAAAGAATTGTACTATATGTAGAACTCTACCCAATACATCTCAACTTCCAAAAACATCTCTGATCTCTGAATAAAACATTAAAAAGAGGCGTGTGTATTCTGCCTTCTTATGCCATAATTGGCTACATCAATATCTAGAAGGAAATAAGCATTTTAGTTACCGGCTAATTGCCATAAGGTCATTTTTTCACACTAAAATTTTAGTAGAAAACATCAAAAACAAAAGAGTAAGGGATAGATGAGACAAAAAGAAGCACAAAGAGAAGAGAAAACACTTTCAGTTATAAGAAGTAGTTTCTTAAGAAAAATCTGATAATTGGATTTAATAGCTTCGATTATTTGAATCATCTACAGAATTAAACAGCACACATTCTTTACAGTAGAAATAAATCAACAACAGTAGAGTAGACAATTCTTCACTAGATTGCTATCATACTAATTCATCATTTATGTGCCAGACGTCACTGTAGGCACTGCAGTGCTGTATGTACAAAGATGACCAAAGCAAGGTCCCTACACTGAGAATGCTTACACTGAAGCTGGAAACTCAGAAACATGAATAAATAATTACAAGATAATTTCATGGGTTCAGAAACAGAGATATTACAAAATATATCAGGAACCCCAAAGATATGACTGAATGTAATCAAAAAAGTCTGATATACTTCACAGAGAAAACAGACATTTAAATTGAAAAGGCATTGCATTTTCCCAGGAATAGAAAAAAAGGTAATGTTCAGTAGGAAAGAATCCACCTGTCAATGCAAGAGATTCCATCACTCGGTAAGGAAGATCCCCTGGAAAAGGAAATGGCTACCCACTCCAGTACTCTTGCCTGGGAAATCCTATGGACAGAGCCTGGTGGGCTACAGTCCATAGGGTCACAAGAGTCAGACATGATAGTGACTAAACAACAAAGAGTATTCCAGATAGAAACAAGTGCCAAAAGAAGGAGATCTGAAAAAGCTCAGAAGACAAATACTAGTTCTATCAGATAAGTATGAAGCAGGAAGCAAATGTAGAATTATAGTGGCACAGTAATTCAAGATGAAGTGGTAAAGATTGGAGACAGTGGGAAAATGGATTCTTTGTATTGCATTATTTCAGCTGTCTTTGCTCTTGAAATATCTCTATTAGAGCATGGGCAATGGTTATTATTTACCAATATATTCCCAAAGATACAAAAAAGGATCAAAAGATTATTGGCAAATAAATGAGAGTCTGAATGAGTTTTTATGTGTTCAAGTGAAGAGTTTACAGTAGTACCTGGAGTTTCTGAAGGTAAGCTCTCAGTTACCTGAGAAATTTTGTTATCCAGAATAGTTCCTCCACCAAAGATGATGGGAAATCTGGTAGTTCTATGGTTTGTTGTATAAGCTGAAAAAGATACAACAGTTTCATTTGTATATATTAAAGTAACAATGCATAAGATTAAATGGAACAAAGCAGACACTCATATTATTAGAGCATTTAATTATATACTACAGCATATAAATTATATAAATTGCCAAAATCAGTTGGGTCCTTGAAAAAGCAAGAGAGTTCCAGAAAAACATCTACTTCTGCTTTATTGACTATGCCAAAGCCTTTGACTGTGTGGATCACAACAAACTCTGTAAAATTCTTAAAGAGATGAGAATACCAGACCACCTGACCTGCCTCTTGAGAAATCTGTATGCAGATCAGGAAGCAACAGCTAGAACTGGACATGAAACAACAGACTGGTTCCAAATCGGGAAAGGAGTACATCAAGGCTGTAAATTGTCACCCTGCTTCTTTAGCTTATATGCAGAGTACTTCATGAGAAACACTGGGCTGGACGAAGCACAAGCTGGAATCAAGATTGCAGGAAGAAATATCAATAACCTCAGAAATGCAGATGACACCACCCTTATGGCAGAAAGCAAAGAACTAAAGAGCCTTTTGATAAAAGTGAAAGTGGAGAGTGAAAAAGTTGGCTTAAAGCTCAGCATTCAATAAACTAAGATCATGGCATCTGATCCATCACTTCAAAGCAAATAAATGGGGAAACAGTGGAAACAGTGATAAACTTTATTTGGGGGGGCGGTGCCTCCAAAATCACAGCAGATGTTGAGTTCAGCCATGAAATTAAAAGATGCTTGCTCCTTAGAAGAAAAGTTATGACCCACCAAAACAGCATATTAAAAAGCAGAGACATTAATTTGCCAACAAAGGTCTGTCTAGTCAAATCTATGGTTTTTACAGTAGTCATGTATGGATGTGAGAGTTGGACTATAAAAAAAAGCTGAGCATTGAAGAATTGATGCGTTTGAACTGTGGTGTTGGAGAAGACTCTTGAGAGTCCCTTGGACTGCAAGGAGATCCAACCAGTCCATCCTAAAGGAGATCAGCCCTGGGTGTTAATTGAAGGACTGATATTGAAACTGAAACTCCAATACTTTGGCCACCTGATGCAAAGAGCTGACTCACCAACTCAATGGACATGAGTTTGAGTAAACTCCGGGAGTTGGTGATAAACAGGGAGGTCTGGCGTGCTGCAGTCCATGGGGTCGCAAAGAATCGGACACGACTGAGCGACTGGAGTGAACTGATAAATTATATCAGCAATTTCTCACACTGTAGTACTGGAAGAGTTTGCCACTTTTGCTTCATTATAAAGCTCCTTTTGCAGCTTTACATAGTCAGAAGATTTGCTGTCAGATGCTGCAGGAAAGTAAGAAAAATTTAAAGGAAATTAGGTTACATCTAGAAAAGGGAGAATTTTACTTAATCTTACTTTTAATAAATTGATTTGAGTGTACAAGTCCCATTACAATGCATGGGTTTTGTTGTTTTCATAAAAAAAGGAAATGGTTTTACAGATGTCAGTCAAACTAATATAAACATAATTTTGGGAGTTAGAAAGGAGTCTCTAATTGTCTTTTATCCACTGCTGCCATGGTAGTAGCCATTTCTAATTGTCTTATAAATTTTTAAAAGATGAATTGAAAAATACAACAAAGAATACATTTTTTAAAAAGAAAAATATACTTTTTGGCTTAAAATAATTGCAAATTCTAGAATTAGAGTGTAATCAGCTAATTTTGTTTTAGTTGATGCTGTAGGGACATTTATTTAAATAGTTTCTTTTATTGTCAGAAACATTCAAACCCTCAGTTTAAAAGTAGATTAAAATATCTACTTTATAGTTTCACAAATATAAAATAATTTCTTTTTACTAGCCTAAAATGGAAAACAACTGCTTAGAAGTATCATTATGGTTTAGGGAAAAGGAAATAATATTTCTCTTTAAATAGTAAGGGGAAGATAACTTTATAGTTTAGTTCAGTGGAATTTTACATCTATTCTTCAAATGTTTAAAAGGCAGTGCAGTTAATAAAAAAAGAAGCAAAGCAGTCACAATGCCTTTGAGGACACTTTTTCAGATCTTGTAAATCTTATAAGTCCATATAAATGTCCTTTATAAATTCTAGAATATATTAAATAATTCAGTGATAAAGTGTACTAGTGAACCAGTGAAGTCGCTCAGTAGTGTCTGACTCTTTGCCATCCCATGGACTGTAGCCTACCAGGCTCTTCCATCCATGGAATTTTCCAGACAAGAGTACTGGAATGGGTTGCCATTTCCTTCTCCAGAAGATCTTCCTGACCCAGGGATCGAACCCAGGTCTCCTGCATTGCAGGCAGATGCTTTACTGTCTGAGCCACCAGGGAAGCCCAAACTACATGCCAGTAAATGAAGTGATAGATTTTTTTCAATCACTTTGATTCAGTCAGAAAGGTAAAGGAAAAAATTCACTTCTAATTCTCCCCTTAAGATTAATTATGTAATCATTCAATACTCCCTTCCTGATTTTCTGGATTTCCTCTGAGTTTATATACAAGCAATGCCAAGTTTAAGATCAGATCATCATGGCAGGAAATTAAAGTGATCTTGTTCTTACAAAAAAAAAAAAGAGAGAGAGAGAGAGAGGGAAAGAAAGAAAAACAATAGATTCACATAATCCCTGGCAAACGGAAGAAAAGTCAGGATTAGACACAGGGAATTTATTTTCTGTTTTTCAAGGTCACATACCAAATTATTGTTACATACTTCCAAAGCCTAGGCTTAAATTGTATCTGTACTTGCCCTAAGACGTTCCCTTTAAAATCATGGGACGTATACTGGAATATATATTTGAATTCTATTTTTATAATTAGTGTTTTTTAATTGTTATCACAAGGTAAATGCAAAAGTAAAATTGTCTAATATAAAAATACAAATAATTTGCTAACAAATGAGAAACAAACATCTGCCTAACCACCTCATCATTTTTCTTTCTTTTTTTTTTTTTTTTGACTTTTTATTAGGGTATAGCTGATTAACAATATTGTAATAGTTTCAGATGAGCAATGAAGGGAACTAGCCATACATATATACATATATTCATTCTTCCCAAACTCTCCTCCCATCCAGGCTGCCATACAACATTGAGCAGAGTTCCATGTGATATACAGTAGGTCCTTGTTTGTTATCTGTTTTGAATATAGCTGTGTACATATCCATCCCAAACTCCCTAACTCTCCCTTCTTGTGCCAATCATAAGTTCTCTGTCTGTTACAAAACAGAATCTCTTTCTACATATAAGGGATATCACATGACATTTCTCCTTCTCTGTCTGATTTATTTCACTTAGTATGACAATCTCTATGGACCATGACAACATGGTCCATCCATGTTGCTGCAAATGGCGTTATTCCATTTTTAATGGTTGAGTAATATTCCACTATATAAATATACCACATCTTCTTTATCTGTTCCTCCATCTATTAACATTTAGATTTCTTCCATGTCTTGACTATTGAAAACAGTACTGCAATGAACGCTGGAGTACCTGAATCCTTTTGGATGCTATTTTTCTCCCCTTTTTCTTTCTTATACACGTATACAACACTCATCCATTTGTTCATTTATTCAACAAGCATTTATCCAATACCTACTAATTTCCAAGAACTGTTTAGAAATTTAAATTGATTTTGATTCAGGGATGAGGACTAGGTGGCAGAATAAGAAGAGCTTTGACTCACCCCCTCCCACAAACACATCAAAATTACAACTACATATAGAGAAACTATCTCTGAGACCAATCTGAAGCCTAACAGAAAGATTTTCACAACTAAAAAGAAAAAGAAAAAGCCACATTGAGATGGATAGGAGGGACAGAGACATGGTCTGGTCAGAATCCACACTCCATCACTACAACTCATAGCTGGGAGGAATATCATATGCTTGGCAGTCCTCCTTGAGGAATGAGGTGTTCAAACACCACACTGGACTCTCCAGTCTGGGAACCTGCTTTGGGAACATGAGCCCCCATAATCTCTGATTTTGAAAACCAGCAGGGCTTATTCCCAGGAAAGCCAGAAGGCTATAGGAAACTGAGAATCTGCACTTACAGGGTGCACACTTAAAACCTTACTCTCTCCCAAGTCCAAGCACAGATATAATAGTTTGAAAAACATGTCAATCATGAAGGAGATTAGTTGACTAACTTTAGGACATATGTCTGCATGTCAGGGATCTTTTGGAACTTTCTCTGGATACAGAGGAACTGGTATATACCAATGTGGGGCATGGAGGTTGAGGGGAGATTTTCCTCACCCTTTACCTTGCTGGCCCAGCACTGTCAGATGCCATTTCTGATTCTCCCCATCTAATTAAATACCATTCACTTCACCTTGAACTCACCTACAAACTAGATCCAACCAGCAATCCTCCAAAGCAGATCCAGTGGACTCCCTCAGCAGGCACTGGAGCCCCTCCAAAGTGGCTCCCCACTCCACCAGTCCTTTCAGGCACCCATGGAGGCCACCAATGCCCTCAAAGTGGCTCCACAGAAGGGGCCAAACTAGCACATGAGCGCTTTCATAACAGTTACAGCTTAGAGCCAGACTCACCAAAGGCAGCTCCACAAACTAACTCTCACAGAGTAAGCCACAACAGAAGGGAAAACTGAGCCAACACAGAGAATCCTCCTGGAGGACCTGGATCTAGTGACTAGGAAGATCATTCTACTGAACTCCAAAGGCTATCTTCTATGTAAGGCTACTCTTTCAAAACAGGGAGATGTAGCCAAATGCATAGAAACAAACAGAGTTAGGTAAAATGAAGAAACAAAAGAATATGTTCCCCAAATGAAGGAACAAGACAGAACTTCAAAAAAAGAACTAAGAAAAATGTAGATAAGCAATTTCCAGTTAAGAATTCAAAGTAATTATAAAGATGCTCACTGGACTCAGAGGAAGAATGAAGAAACACAGTGTGGACTGTTTTTACAAAGAGAACTATGTACAAAGCAATTATTGATGAGAAAGACCCAAAGACTATCAGAAAAGATCATTTACAATTAAACATATAAAGAAGAAATCACAATGAGACCGGTAAAAGGGGTGGAGACACAATATAGTCAAGTCCCATATCCTCAGTGGGTGATCCACAAACAAGAGGATAGTTACACTTTTGGCAGCAATTTGGGGAAGCTTCGTCTCCCACATGAACACTGATGCTGGCAAATGCCATTTTGGAATTCTCCTTCTAGCTTATTTGTTCCCGGACCTGGCCTTGCCCACCAGTCCATTGACAGCAATACTGGGATAACTCAGCCAAAGCAGCTATCCAGGCAGGGACATAGACCAACCTATTAGCAGGCTGGCTGGGTCCTCTGAGCCTCCAGCTACCCTGGGACCTGAAACTACCCACCAGAAATCCCAGGACCCAGACCTATTCACTGGTGTGCTGTCACTAGCCCCAGCATTCCTGGAGCTCTGGAGCCCACGACCCCAGGACTTAACTCAACCCACTAGTGGGTGAACATTAACTCTGCTGCTGATGCTAAGTCGCTTCAGTCATGTCCGATTCTGTGCGATCCCATAGACAGCAGCCCACCAGGCTCCCCTGTCCCTGGGATTCTCCAGGCAAGAACACTGGAGTGGGTTTCCATTTCCTTCTCCAATGCATGAAGGTGAAAAGAGAAAGTGAAGTCGCTCAGTCATGTCCGATTCTTAGTGACCCCATGGACTGCAGCCAACCAGGCTCCTCCATCCATGGGATTTTCCAGGCAAGAGTACTGGAGTGGGGTGCCATTGCCTTCTCTGGAACATTAACTCTAGTACCTGCCTAACCCACTGCTGGGCAGGCATCAGCCTCAAGGCCTCTGGGTCCTGGCTCTGACCACCAGCAGGCTGAAATCAACTCCAAGACATCCAAAGCTCTACAGCCAGAGACTCTAGGACTCCATAAGACTGCTCTGCCTGCCAGCAATCACCTCTAGCCCCAGAACTACCTAAGCAACACACATCTGGGACCACTGGAGCCTGAATTAGAGACCTAAGGACTCAGCTATCAGCAGATTAACACCAGTTTAGGGACACCATGCACACCACAGCCAGTTGTGTCAGGAATCATCCATACCCACCAGGGGGCAGATACCTGTCCAAGATCCCCAGAGCCCTGTAGCCAGAGACTCTGGGACAAAACTCCATCTATCAGCAGGCCAGCACTATCGCTAAAACCATGCGGCTCCAGGCCTGGCAGTCAGTAGGTCAAGAGCAGTTTTAAGACAACTTGGGCTCCTCAACCACCCACCACAGGACACAGTCCCACTCACCCTTGAGCCAGTGCCAACTTTGAGACCTCCTAGATCCAACAGTCACTCATTTCAGGAGCCAACCTTTCCCATAAAGAGGCCAAAATTAGATGAGGGACACTTGGTCCCACAACCACTCACCCCAGGCCTTGAATCCACCCACCAGTGTGCCCACTAGCCCTGAGAGTCTCCCCCAACCAGCCAGCCAGTTCATGACCAGGCCCCACTCACCAGTAGCTGGCAGCTTCTAAACAAGTTCAGGTCCTGACAACCAACTGGAATAGGTGCCAGCCATGCTTACCAGATCATCCACATTAGTTACCCCACAACAGAAGAGCTCATGCAGCCCACAAAAGGGAGTGTACTGCTGGGATGCATTGGACATCTCTCACAAAAGATCACTTCTCAAAGACTAAGAAATGCAACCAACCTACCAAATACATAGAAATAGAAACATAATTAAGCAAAATGAGGTGACAAAGGGATGCATTTCTAAAGAATGAACAAGATAAAACCTGAGGAGAACCTGGTGTAATGGAGATAAGCAATATACCCAATAAAGATTTTAGGTAATAATTATAAGAATGCTCAAATATTTCAGGGTAAGAATGGTTGAACACAGTGAAAATTTTTAAAAAGAATTATAAAATATAAAATGAAACCAGTCAGAGTGAAGAATATAATAACTGAAACCAAAATATATCAAAAATAATCAACAGTTAATTAGATCATGAGAAGAATGAGTCAGAAAGAGTAGCGGTTGCCACTGAAACTGAACAGAATTTTTTTTTTTTAATAAGCACTGTTAAAGAGACTCTAGGGCAACATTGGGCTTACTAATATTCAAATTATAGGAGTCCCAGAAGAAGAGAGAAAGGGACAGGGAAAACATTTGAAGACACAATATCTGGAAACTTCCCTAACCTAAGAAAGGAAACAAACATCCACGTACAGAAAGTACAGAAGGCCCCAAATACAATCAGCACAAAGAAGACTACATTAAAACACACTGAAATTAAGGCAGCAAAAATTAATTATAAAGAATATTACAAGCAGCAAGTGAAAAGTTACAAATTATGAACAAGGAGTTTCCATAAGGCTATCAGCTGACTTTTAAATAGAAACTCTGCAGGCCAAAAGAGAGTGGTGTAATATACTTAAAATGATGAAAGAGTAAAACATGAGACAAAAAATACTCTACTCAGTAAGGCTTTCATTCAGGTTTGAAGTAGATATCAATGATTTTTTTAATATAAATTTATTTATTTTAATTGAAGGTTAATTACTTTACAATATTGTATTGGTTAATGGTTTTACATCACAGTTTTGAATCACATGCTAGGGCACAAAATAAGCTTCATAAATTTAAGAAGTTTTAAAGTATACTAAACATATATTCTAATACAATGCTATGAGACTAGAATTCAAGTTTTTATTACAAGAAAAAAAACTGCAAAATACACACACACACACACACACACACAAAACAAACTGGTGGAAGCTAAAAATATGCTACTAAACAACAAATGCATCGCTGAGTCAATGAAAGAAGAAATAAAACACATCCAGAGACCAAAAAAATAAAAAAGAATCAAAACACAATGATCCAAAACCTAAGGGACAAAGCAAAAGTAATGCTAAGAGGGAAACGAATAGCAATAAAGGCCTATCACAAAGAAAAATCTCAAATAAACTACCTAATCTTACACCTAAGGGAACTAAAAAAAATGAACCATTAAATACAAAAATAGTAAAAAAGAAGAAGTCACACATAAAGATCAGACTAGAAATAAAAGAGAAACAAACAAACAAAAAGTACAATAGCAAAGATCAATGAAAACAGAAGGTGGTTCATTGAAGAGATAAATAAGCTGATAAAACTTTAGTGAGATACATCAAGGAAAAAGATAGTGGGTCAAAAATCAATAAATCACACATGGAAAAGAGGAACTTACATTTAACACCACAGAAATACAAACAATCATAAGCGATTACCACAAGCAAATATACATCAATAAAATGTACAACCTAGAAGAAATGCACAAATTCCTAGAAATGTACAATCTCCCAAGACTAAACCAGGGAAAAATAGA
The DNA here is from genome assembly GCF_001704415.2 of Capra hircus. Taxonomy (NCBI): domain Eukaryota; kingdom Metazoa; phylum Chordata; class Mammalia; order Artiodactyla; family Bovidae; genus Capra; species Capra hircus. The sequence continues at coordinate 80,441,249 of NC_030822.1, forward strand.
AAATCTGAGAACACAAATTACCAGTAATTAAATTAAATCAGTAATTTTTCAAAAATTGCCAACTTTCTGCCCGGTTTGCCAGGAGTCTTCCGCAGCTGTTTGTGCTGTGGTTGTTGCTGGTTTCTTGGAGGGTGGCCGAGCATGGAGCGCCCTGGGCCCAGCGATGGCTCAGACACATCGGGACCAGACCCACAGCTGGCCGTCACCTTGGGCTTCACAGGGTTAGGAAAAAAAGCTCGCATATTTGATTTGGAAGCAATGTTTGAACAAACTCGAAGAACAGCAGTGGAAAGAAGTCGGAAAGCACTGGTGGAACCAGTATTTGGAAGGCTAAGCGAGAGGTGGCTGTCAGAGTTGTGTACACCACTGATCGTTGACCCAGACAGTATAGAAAATTGAGCCATCCGGTGAATGGGGCTGGTGCTGTTGAATCCCTGCATTCATGAGTTGTATCAGACATTTAGTGAAGGCCTTAACTTCCAGACTGTCTGGTTTGATACCAGGTGGTTGGCAGTTCTAGCTACCACCTCAGGATCTTTGGAGCTGACTTTCTCCTCTACTGCTTTCTTTGATCTGATTCAGATCATTCTTATACTAGAGAAAGGATAGATGTAAACTGATAGAGCAGAAGGCACTTGGAACCAGAGACAGGAATCCTGGAGGAATTTAAGTGAATGTTGCTCCAGTTTTAAAATGATAAATTATATAGCAGTAATATCTCACATTTGAGAAGTGAGCATGATTTTTGGTCTCCGGAAGAATAATAGTTTTTTATTTCTGTGTGTGTGTGTGTGTGTGTGTGTGTGTGTGTGTGTGTGTGTGTGGTAAAAAGACAAGTATCTACATATAATATGTATTGTTTTAAAAAGCTTCAACTATTACCTGAAATTTCAATTACATACAGAAGTACAAGAATGAACTCCCATATTCCTATCACACAGATTTAACTATTGTAACAGTTCATCAGCTCAGTTCAGTTCAGTTCAGTCGCTCAGTCATGTCCAACTCTGCGATCCCATGAATCGCAGCACGCCAGGTCTCCTTGTCCATCACCAACTCCCGGAGTTAACTCAGACTCACGTCCATCGAGTCAGTGATGCCATCCAGCCATCTCATCCTCGGTTGTCCCCTTCTCCTCCCGCCCCCAATCCCTCCCAGCATCAAAGTCTTTTCCGATGAGTCAACTCTTCGCATGAGGTGGCCAAAGTACTGGAGCTTCAGCTTTAGCATCATTCCTTCCAAAGAAATCCCAGGGCTGATCTCCTTCAGAATGGATTTGTTGGATCTCCTTGCAGTCCAAGGGACTTTCAAGAGTCTTCTCCAACACCACAGTTCAAAAGCATCAATTATTTGGTGCTCAGCCTTCTGCACAGTCCAACTCTTACATCCATACACGACCACAGGAAAAACCATAGCCTTGACTAGACAGACCTTAGTCAGCAAAGTAATGTCTCTGCTTTTGAATATGCTGTCTAATTTGGTCATAACTTTTCTTCCAAGGAGTAAGCGTCTTTTAATTTCATGGCTGCAATCACCATCTGCAGTGATTTTGGAGCCCAAAAAAATAAAGTCTGACACTGTTTCCAAAGTTCCCCATCTATTTCCCATGAAGTGATGGGACCAGATACCATGATCTTCGTTTTCTGAATGTTGAGGTTTAAGCCAACTTTTTCACTCTCCTCTTTCACTTTCATCAAGAGGCTTTTTAGTTCCTCTTCACTTTCTGCCATAAGGGTGGTGTCATCTGCATATCTGAGTTTATTGATATTTCTCCCAGCAATCCTGATTCCAGCTTGTGTTTCTTCCAGTCCAGCGTTTCTCATGATGTACTCTGCATAGAAGTTAAATGAGCAGAGTGACAATATACAGCCTTGACGTACTCCTTTTCCTATTTGGAACCAGTCTGTTGTTCCATGTCCAGTTCTAACTGTTGCTTCCTGACCTGCATAGAGATTTCTCAAGAGGCAGGTCAGGTGGTCTGGTATTCCCATCTCTTTCAGAATTTTCCACAGTTTGTTGTGATCCACACAGTCAAAGGCTTTGGCATAGTCAATAAAGCTGAAGTAGATGTTTTTTCTTGAACTCTCTTGCTTTTTCCATGATCCAGCAGATGTTGGCAATTTGATCTCTGGTTCCTCTGCCTTTTCTAAAACCAGCTTGAACATCAGGAAGTTCACAGTTTACATATTGCTGAAGCCTGGCTTGGAGAATTTTGAGCATTACTTCACTAGCATGCGAGATGAGTGCAATTGTGCAGTAGTTTGAGCATTCTTTGGCATTGCCTTTCCTTGGGTTTGGAATGAAAACTGACCTTTTCCAGTCCTGTGGCCACTGCTGAGTATTCCAAATTTGCTGGCATATGGAGTGCAGCACTTTCACAGCATCATCTTTCAGGATTTGAAATAGCTCCACTGGAATTCCATCATCTGCACTAGCTTTGTTCGTAGTGATGCTTTCTAAGGCCCACTTGACTTCACATTCCAGGATGTCTGGCTCTAGATGAGTGATCACACCATCGTGATTATCTGGGTAGTGAAGATCTTTTTTGTACAATTCTTCTGTATATTCTTGCCCCCATGGCCAGTGTTATTTCCATTTACTTCTCCTTTCAGATTGCTTTGACAAAAATCCTGGATATAGTACTTGACCCATAAATATTTTTGTATGTCTTTAAGTGATAAGGATTTTAAAAAATCTTAACTGAAATACTATTACTACACCTAAAATATTAAATAATTTAGTATCATCAGACAACATGTAGAGACATGCTCTCTGTAGCATATGTACAAATGTACTATGCGCTTCATCTTTGAATGTTTCAGTGAACCTTTATACTGTTCCAGTTTAGCTTTCCAGCATGTGATACCAAATGCTTTGAATAGTGATTGTCTTATTCCCCTAACTAAGTTTTATAGTCCCCATTACCATGTCTCATAAGATAGGTTCTCAGTATTTATTTATGCAGATTGAATTGAATTTAAAACTGCAATATTGTCTTCAAAAAAATAAATCCTGCGTCTTTGGTGAAAAAATTGCCAACAACCAAAAGTCCAGGAACACATGACTCCTCCAAACATTTAGAGAAGAGGTAATACTTCTCCTTCTCAAACTTTCCTAAAAAATTGCAGAGGAAGAAATGCTTCTGAACTCACTAGACAAAGTCAGCATCACCCTGATACTAACCAGGCAAAGATATCACATGAAAAAGGGAATTACAATATTCCTGATGAGTATAGATGTAAAACTTCTCAAAGACAAATGATGCAATGGTGCATTAAAAGTATTACACACTATGACGATGTAGGTCTTCTCCCAAGGATTCAAAGATGGCTAAACATCCACAATTCAATCAATTTGATACAACTATTAACAAAACAAAGGATAAAAATCATATGTTAAGCTCAGTAGATGCAGAAAAAGCTTGTGACATTTATGATAAAAACTCAATAAAGTTAGTATAGAGGGAATACACCTCTATTTAATAAGACCATAGCTGTCAAGCCATTAGCCAATTTCATACTCAAAGGCAAAAAGCTCAAAGTTCTTCCTCTAAAATCAGGAACAAGTCAGGGATGCACACTCTCACCATTTTTATTTAACATAGTATAAGAAGTTCTACCACAATAGTCTGACAAGAAAAATAAAACAAATCCAAATAAGAAAGGAAGAGTAAAACTGTCACTGTTTGCCAGTGGCATGATTACAAATAGAAAATCTAAAATACACCACCAAAAAACTCCTAGAACTCATCAAAGAATTGAGTAAAGTTGCAGGGTATGAAGTTAATATATGGAAATCTGTTGCATTTCTATATACTAACAATGAATTATCAGAAAGAGAAATTAAGAAAACAATCCAACTTATAGGACAATGAATAAAATACCTAGAAACAAATCTAATAAGGTGATAAGGACCCATAATCTGACAACTTTAAAACACTGATGAAACAAATTGAAGACAGCACAAATAAACTGAAAGATATATGGTGTTCACGGATTGGAAGATTTAATGCTGTTAAAATGTTCATACTACTCAAAGCAATCTACAGATTTAAAATAATTTCTATAAAAATGCCTAGTACTCACAGAACTAGAACAAACAATACTAAAAGTTGTATGTAACTACAAAAGATTCTGAATAGCCAAAGCAATTTTACCAAAAAATAACAAAGCTGGAAGGATCATGCTTCCACACTTCCAACTATTATACAAAGGTACAGTTAATCAAATTATATGATAGTGACACAAAGAGATAAAGAGATACATGGAACAGAATAGAGAGCCTAGAAATAAATCTACACAATACAATCAGCTAATATATGACAAAAAAACTGGAATACACAATGGGAAAAAGAGTTGCTTCATTAAATTGTGTTGGGAAAACTAGATAGCTACATACAAAAGAGGAAAATTACACCATTTTCTCACACTGTAAAGAAAAACCAACTCAAAAAGGATGAAACATTTAAATATAAGATCCCAAACTATAAAACTTCTAAAAGAAATCAGAGACACTATGCCCTTTGAAAATGATCTTAGCAATATTTTTTGAATTTGTCTCCTTAGGCAAGGGAGAAAAAAAAAAATGAACAAACAGGACTGCATAAAACTAAAAATCTTGTAGAGTGATGGAAGCTATCAATAAAATGAAAAGGCAGTTACTCAAAGGGAGAACATATTTGCAAAGCACAAATCTATTAAAGGGTTAATATGCAAAGAATATGAAGAAATCATACAACTCAATTCATTCAGTTCAGTCCCTTAGTTGTGTCTGACTCTTTGAGGCCCTGTGGACTGCAACACACCAGTCTTACCTGTCCATCATCAACTACCAGAGCCTACTCAAACAGATGTCCAATGTGTCGGTGATACGATCCAATTATCTCATCCTCTGTCGTCCCCTTCTGCTCCCACCTTCAATCTTTCCCAGCATCAGGGTCTTTTCAAATGAGTCACTTCTCATCAGGTGGCCAAAGTATTGCAGTTTCAGCTTCAACATCAGTCCTTCCAATGAACACTCAGGACTGATTACCTTTAGGATGGACTGGTCGGATCTCCTTGCTGTCCAAGGGACTCTCAAGAGTCTTCTCCAACACGACAGTTCAAAAGTATCAATTCTTCAGTGCTCAATTATCTTCATAGTCCAATTTTCGTATCCATACATGACTAATGGGAAAACCATAGCTTTGACTAGACAGACCTTGTTGGCAAAGTAATGTCTCTGCTTTTTAATATACTGTCTAGGTTGGTCATAGTTTTTCTCCCAAGGAGCAAGCATCTTTTCATTTCATGGCTGAAGTCACCATCTGCAGTGATTTTGGAGCTCCCCAAAATAAAGTCTGTCACTGTTTCCACTGTTTCCACTGTTTCCCCATCTATTTACCATGAAGCGATGGGACCAGATACCATGATCTTAGTTTTCTGGATGTTGAGCTTTAAGCCAACTTTTTCAATCTCCACTGTCACTTTCACCAAGAGGCTCTTTAGAACTTCTTCACTTTCTGCCATAAGGGTGGTGTCATCTGCATATCTGAGGTTATTGATACTTCTCCCTGCAATCTTTATTTCAGCCTGTGATTCATCCAGTCCAGCATTTCTCATGATGTACTCTGCATATAAGTTAAATAAGCAGAGTGACAATATACAGATTTGACGTACTCCTTTCCCAATTTGGAACCAATCTCTTGTTCAATGTCCAGTTCTACTGTTGCTTCTTGACTTGCATACAGATTTTTCAAGAGACAGTTCAGGTGGTATCCCCATCTGTTGAATAATTTTCCATAGTTTGTTCTGATCCACACAGTCAAAGGATTTGGCATAGTCAATAAAACAGAAGTAGATTTTTTTTTCTGGAACTCTCTTGCTTATTCGATGATCCAGTTGATGATGGCAATTTGATGTCTGGTTCCTCTGCCTTTTCTAAATCCAGTATGAACATTTGAAAGTTCATCTAGTGGTTTTCCCTACTTTCTTCAACTTAAGTCTGAATTTCGCAATAAGGAGTTCATGATCTGAGCCACAGTCAGCTCTCAGTCTTGTTTTTGCTGACTATATAAAGCGTCTCCATCTTTGTCTGTGAAGAATATAATCAATCTGATTTTGGTATTGACCATCTGGTGATGTACATGTGTAGAGTCTCCTCTTGTGTTGTTGGAAGAAGGTGTTTGCTATAACCAGTGTGTTTTCTTGGCAAAACTCTGTTAGCCTTTGACCTGCTTCGCTTTGTACTGCAGGGCTAAATTTGCCTGCTACTCCAGGTGTCTCTTGACTTCCTACTTTTGCATTCCAGTCCCCTATAGTGAAAAGGACATCTTTTTGGGGTGTTAGTTCTAGAAGGTCTTGTAGGCCTTCATAGAACGATTCAACTTCAGCTTCTTCAGCATTACTGGCCAGGGCGTAGACTTGGATTACTGTGATATTGAATGGTTTGCCTTGCAAACGAACAGAGATCATTCTGTCATTTTTGAGATTGGGTCCAAGTACTGCATTTCAGACTCTTTTGTTACTATGATGGCTACACTATTTCTTCTAAGTGATTCTTGCCACAATAGTAGACATAATGGTCATCTGAGTTAAATTCACCCATTCCAGTCATTTTAGTTTGTTGATCCCTAAGAGGTTGATGTTCACTGTTTCCATCTCCTGTTTGACCACTTCCACTTTGCCTTGATTCATGGACCTAATATTCCAGATTCCTATGAAATATTGCTCTTTACAGCACCGGATTTTACTTCCATCACTGCACTGGTCTCATCCACAACTGGGTGTTGTCTTTGCTTTGGCTCTGTCTCTTCATTCTTGCTGAAGTTATTTCTCCACTGATCTCCAGTAGCATATCGGACACTACCAACCTGGGGAATTCATCTTTCAGTGTCTTATCTTATTTTTCCTTTTCATACTGTTCGTGGGGTTCTCAAGCAAGATTACTAAAGTGGTTTACAATTCGCTTCTCCAGTGGACCACGTTTTGTCAAAACTCTCCACCACGACCCGTTCATCTTGGGTGGCCCTACATGGCATGGCTCCTAGTTTCATTGAATTAGACAGTGCTGTGGTCCATGTGATCAGTTTGATTCGTTTTCTGTGATTCTGTGTTTCATTCTGTCTGTCCTCTGATGGAGAAGGATAAGAGGTTTATGGAAAATTCTTGATGGGAGAGACTGACTGAGGGGAAAACTGGATCTTATTCTGATGGGCAGGGCCATGTTTAGTAAATCTGTAATCCAATTTTCTGTTGATGGGAGGGGCTGTATTCCCTCCCTGTTGTTTGACCTGAGGCCAAGTTATAGTGGAGGTAATGAAGATAATGGCGACCTCTTCAAAAGGTCCCATGCAGGCACTGCTGCACTCAGTGCCCCACCTGCACTCAGGTGGCCCCAGCAGCAAGTCACTGCCAACCCACGCCTCTGCTACAGAGTCCTGGACACTCCAGAGCAAGTCTGGATCAGTCTCTTGTGGGGTCACTGCTCCTTTCTCCTGAGTCCTGGTGCACACAAGCTTTTGTTTGTGTTGCTGGGTCCTAGTGTGCACAAGGTTTGTTTGAGCCCTCTGAGCATCTCTGGTGGGCATGGAGCTTGATTCTAAATGTGATTGTGCCCCTCCTACCATCTTTCTGGGTCTTCTCCTTTGTCCTTGAGGTATCTTTTTTGGTGGGATCCAACATTCTCCTGTTGATGATTGTTCAGCTGTGAGGTGTAATTTTAGACTTCTCACAGGAGAAGATAAGCACACGTCATTCTACTCCACCATGGAGCCATAGATGTAATTACCAAGTCCACAATATGAATCAATTTCTGTGTGACTACTCCAACGTCATTTGGGTAACTTCACATTCAAGGGCTCTACACCTTAAAACAATCTCCAGCGGATTCTCTCCCTGTTGTTTCTCTCCCAGGACTGCCCTCAGGGCACAGGGCCAGGATAACCTCCCTCTCCGAAGGGGCTCACCTTTCTGGAGCACAGCCCAGATTCAGACCCACGTCTCCACAACTCTGCACACAGCTGGGAGATGTGCCAGGACTCGTTCCCATCCTGCATCCCGATCTGGCTCACCTCAATACAACTCAATATCAAAAAAAAATGTGACTTTTAAAATGGGCAGAGAATATGTATAAACATTCCTACAAAGAAGATATACAAATGGTCAGCATATACACAAAAAGATATTTAGCATCATTAAGTATGAGAGAAATGTAAATTAAACCCCAATAAGATATCATCTGAGATCTGTCAGAATGGTTATTATCAAAAGTGTTTATGAGAATTTGGAAAAAAGGGAACTCTCATGCACTATTGGTGGTCTGTAAAACGTGTTTAAAGTAATGCTATTTCTCAGTATTTTTCCAAAGAAAACAAAAACACTAATTCAGATAGACATAAGCACTCCTATGTTCATTGGAGTTCTGTTTACAATAAACAAGATATGGTAGTGACTTATTAATAAATGTCAACCAATAGAAAATTTGAAGAAGAAAATGTGGTATGTGTATATGTTGAATGTTACTCCAGCCATAAAAAAAGAATGAAAACTCAAATGGTTTTTTGAAACTCAAATGGTCCTGTACATTTTATGCTGTGAAATTAAGTCCAACAAAGAAAGATAAATAATGTATGATCACACATGTAGAATCAAATAATAGCAAACAAACAAAAGAACAGAAGGAGACTATAGATACAAAGAGCAAATAGGTAGTTTCTAGAGGGATGGGGTTGACAGATGAAGGATGGCTGTGAGATTTAACCATGATTATTCTTGTTAGTGTTCAGTTGCTCGGTCATGTCCAACTCCTTGCAACCCCATGGACTGAAGCATGCCAGGTTTTCCTGTCCTTTACTATCTCCTAGAGTTTGCTCAAACTCATCTCCACTGAGTCAGTGACTCCATCCAACCATCTTACCCTCTGTTGCCCTCTACTCCTCCTGCACTCAATCTTTCCCAGCATCAAGGTCTTTTCCAATGAGTTGGCTCTTCACATCATGTGGTCCAATTATTGGAGCTTCAGCATGAGTCCTTCCAATGAATATTGAGGGTTGAGGTCCTTTAGGATTGACTGATTTGATTTCCGTGAAGTCCAAGGGACTCTTAAGAGTCCTCTTCAGCATCACAGTTTGAAAGCATCAATTCTCCAGTGCTCAGACTTCTTTATGGTCCATCTCTCACACTCATACATGACTACTGTAAAAAGCATAGCTTTGACTAGATGGACCTTTGTTGGCAAAGTCATGTTTCTGCTTTCTAATACTCTGTCTACATTTATCATAGCTTTTCTTTCAAGGAACAAGCATCTTTTAATTTCGTAGCTGCAGTTAGTGTCTGCAGTGATTTTGGAGCCTAAGAAAATAAAGTCTGTCACTGTTTCCTCTTTTCCCCCATCTATTAGCCATGAAGATATGGGACCAGATGCCATGATCTTCATTTTTTGAATGCTGTTTTAAGCCAGCTTTTCACTCTCCTCTTTCACCTTCATCAAGGGGCCCTTTAGTCCTTCTTCACTTTCTGTCATTAGGGTGGTGTCATCTGCATATCTGAGGTTATTGATATTTCTCCCAGCAGTCTTGATTCCAGCTTGAGATTCATCCAGCCTGACATTTCACATGATGTTATGGGCATATAAGTTAAGTAAGCAGGGTGACAATATACAGCCTTAACATATTCCTTTCCCAATTTTGAAGCAGTTCATTATTCCATGTTTGGTTCATTTTTAATGTATTTTAATGTCAATTCACTAAGTTGTACACCTGTCAGTCAGTTCGGTCTCTCAGTCATGTCTGATTATTTGCAACCCCATGGACTGCAGCATGCCAGGCCTCCCTGTCCATCACAATTCCTGGAGCCTACTCAAACTCATGTCCATTGAGTTGGTGATTCCATCCAATCATCTCATCCTCTGTCGTCCCCTTCTTTTCCCACCTTCAATCTTTCCCAGCACCAGGGTCTTTTCCAAGGGGTTGGTTCTTCGCATCAGGTGACCAAAGTATTGGAGTTTTAGCTTCAGCATCAGTCCTTCCAATGAATATTCAGAACTAATTTCCTTAAGGATGGATTGGGTGGATCTCCTTACAGTCCAAGGGACTCTCAAGAGTCTTCTCCAACACCACAGTTTGAAAGCATCAGTTCTTCAGCACTCAGCTTTCTTGTACACCTGAAATCAATGCAATACTGTACATACATTATACTTCAATTTCAAAGAAAAAAATTTTAATCTGCCCCTTGAATAAATTCCCATGGGAAAAAAAAAAAAAACTAAAGAACCCAAGCAAATACTACAGCATAATATGGAAAAATATAGTAAAGATGAAAGCAAATTTCTGAAAAATGAGTCATAATCCACTGGGAAGAAAAACTGGGAAATGACATTCAAAGCACATGAAATATGCCAGAGCAGAGCACCGAGAAGGAATTGCATGTATAGGGAAGCAAGTGATTGTGTTTGGAGCATAGGGGAAATGAGAAGATGGTCAAGGCAAATTGGATGCAAGTTACAAAGGATCTCATAGGGTTTACTAGGTAGATTTTTTAAAACTTTTTTCATTTATTTATATATTTTTGATAAAATATTATGGCTTCCCTGGTGGCTCAGATGGTAAAGAATCTGCCTGCAATGCAGAAGACCCAGGTTCAGTCCCCATGTCAGGAAGATCCCTGGAGAAGGAAATGTCTACCCAATCCTGCATATACAAAGGCTGCATGATTATTTGATAATACATACACAGTGCAAAGATTACTGAAATCAAGCTAACTAACATATTATCATTTCACATGGATACAGTTTTGGGGGAGTGATAATTACTTTCAGTATATCCCTTCTGTTTAGTACAATGTTGTTAAGTGTAGTCATTCTGCCTAGATGTGAAATCCCTACATAGCTTCAATTTTGTGTCCTTTGACTCACATCTCACCATCTTCTCTGTTCCATCTCCTGGTGAACACCATTCCATCCTCTGCTTCTAAGAGTTTGCATTTTTTTTAGTTTCTACACATAAATGATACCATGCATTATTTGTCTTTCTCTGTCTGACTTATTTCACTATGTATAATATCCTCCATATTGATACATACTCTCATAGAAAGTAAGACTGATGTATTAATCATGGAATACATTATGAAAATTTCTCAAAAGATTAAAAATAGAACTGCTATATGATACAGTAATCCCACTGTTTGGAAAGAAATTCATACTAGGGTCTCAGAGAGATATCTTCACTCTCATGCTCATTGCAGCATTATTCACAAGAGTCAATATATGGAAATACGCCAGTCTATGTCTGACGCAGGATACAGCATGCTTGGGGCTGGTGCATGGGGATGACCCACAGAAATGTAATGGGGAGGGAGGTGGGAGGGGGGTTCATGTTTGGGAATGCCTGTAAGAATTAAAGATTTTAAAATTAAAAAAAAAAAAAAAAAGAAGTTGCCACCAAAAAAATGTTTCTAGAGAGTAGTACATGGTAAGCTGTAATATGTTTACTTATGAATTAGCCTTTAATCAACAGATTTAATATTAATTAATAATTCATAAGCTACTCTTTGCATAGAAATGACATAATTATGTCTCTGATTCAACCCAAAGTGTCCACTGCAGAATGTGTAAAATGTTAATTAGTAGTGAAATGCAGTTAGAAAAAAATTCTTTTAATTATGTAATAAGGCTCATTACAATGGGTAATCAACAAAGCTGCCAAATTAGTCCTCTGGTGGCATTTTTCTATATATAGCAAATAAACTTTTGTTTGAAGAAAAAAATATATATATGGAAATAACTATCAATTTATGGGTAAAAAAATGAAAAATATGTTACTTAAATAATTGCTATACTATTCAGCCATGAGAATCTGTGTATGTGTTCAGTTGCTAAGTCATGTCTCACATCACGACCCCATGGACTGCAGTACTCCAGGTTTCTCTGTCCCTCACCATCTCCTGGAGTTTGCCCAAATTCATGTCCATTGACTTAGTGATGCCATCCAACAATCTCATCTTCTTTTACCCTCTTCTCTTTCTGCTTTCAATCTTTCCAAGAATTGGGTCTTTTCCAATGAGTCAACTCTTGTCATCAGGTGGCCACAGTACTGGAGCTTCAGTTTTGGCATCAGTGTTTCCAATGAGTATTCCAATTCCAATGGGTTGACTTCCTGTAAGATTGACTGCTTTAATCTCCTTGTAGTCCAAGGGAATCTCAAGAGTCTTCCCCAGCACTACAGTTTGAAAGCATCAATTCTTTGGTACTCTGCCATCTTTATGGTCCAGCTCTCACAACCATGAGAGCCAACTAGTTTTAAATTTATCATAGCTTTTAGATACCACTGAATCTTTTTAATCTAATAAACTTTGTGTTTTAAAATTATCACTCTTATGACAACTTAAAGAATGGACTTGAAAGGTAGATGGACTGGTGACTAAATAGAGTAACAAATGAGTTATTGTTCCTAATTTTCACTTTTTATGTTTCTTGTATACCAGCATATGATTTCATTTATCTGATATCTACATAACAAATACTGGGTTTTTTTATTGTCCTGTATGTTCTAAGCTCAGTGAAAGTCCCTGTACCATGAAGCTTATACTTTAGTGGGAAAACTACACAAGAAGCAAGTAAATATGCAACGTGATACTGAGAAGTTGTTTATCAAATGTACTTATACTTTGGCAAGAAACATGATATGAACTTAAGTTAGGAATTCATAGTCTTCTTTTTTTTTTTAAGAGTTTGAGAAGTTTAACTGATTGACTGCAGTTTAATTTTTCTTTCCTTTTGGAAATTTTCACAGTATTGTCAGCTATAGAATAACGGTCTTTAAATTTTGACTGTCCTATGTAAAATATGGACAAATACCAATCCAGTGAGCTTGCTATTTCATGTCAACACGAAAGAGGGGAATCTAACTGCATCAGAAAAGGCATATTCTGAAAAGGCATGTTCTTAAAAATAATTTTAAAGTTAATCATTTGAACAAATGTAGAGGGTTTACTCAGGAAAATAATCCTTATTTATGAAGGTAGTGTCTACTTAGATCTATGTTATCTCTCTGAATCTACTTGGTAGAAATCTAGTAGTCTAATACCAAACTATTTGAAGTATGAAAAAACAAATAAGGTTAAATTCAAGGGAAATACTCTGTTGAACGAAAGGGAAAGAAAATAAATCTTTATGTAAATCACTTCAATTCAGTTTAATTCAGTCACTCAATTGTGTCTAACTCTTTGCAAAACCATGGACTGCAGCATGCCAGGCCTCCCTGTCTATCACCAATTCCTGGAGTTTACTCAAATTCTATTGAGTCCATCGAGTCCCTGATACCATTCAACCATCTCATCCTCTGTTGCCCCCTTTCACAAAATAATGTCTCGGCTTTTTATTATGCTGTCTGGGTTGGTCACAACTTTTAATTTCACGGCTGAAGTCACTATCTGCAGCGATTTTGGAATCCAAAAATATTTTCTCACTGTTTCCATTGTTTCCCCATCTAACTGGCATGAAATGTTGGGACCAGATGCGATGATCTTAGTTTTCTAAGTGTTGAGTTTTAAGCCAACTTTTTCACTCTCCTCTTTCACTTTAATCAAGAGGCTTTTTAGTTCTTCTTCGCTTTCTGCCTTAAAGGTGGCATCACCTGCATATCTGAGGTTATTGATATTTCTCCTGGTAATCTTGATTCCAGCTTGTGTTTCATCCAGCCCAGCATTTCACATGATGTACTCTGCATGTAACTTAAATAAACAGGATGACAATATACAGCCTTGACATACTCCTTTCCCTATTTGGAACCAGTCTGTTGTTTTTATTTATGTGAATAAGCTTACATATTTAGTTAATCACAATTTTAATCTGTAGAATATAATTGCTAACATGCATTTTTTATTTTTTATATAAATTTATTTCTTTTAATTGGAGGTTAATTACTTTACAATATTGTATTGGTTTTGCCACACATCAACATGAATCCGCCACAGGTATACACATGTTCTCCATCCTGAACCCCCTCCCTTCTCCCTCCCCGTACCATCTCTCTGGGTCATCCCAGTGCACCAGCCCCAAGCATCCAGTATCATGCATTGAACCTGGACTGGCTGTTCGTTTCATATATGATACTATACATGTTTCAATGCCATTCTTCCAAATCATCCCACCCTCTCCCTCTCCCACAGAGTCCAAAAGACTATTCTATATATCTAGGTCTCTTTTGTTGTCTGGCATACAGGGTTATCATTACCATCTTTGTAAATTCCATATATATGCATTAGTATACTATATTGGCATTTTTCTTTCTGGTTTGCTTCACTCTGTATAATAGGCTCCAGTTTCATCTACCTCATTAGAACTGATTCAAATGTATTCCTTTTAATGGCTGCATAATACTCCAATGTGTATATGTACCACAGCTTTCTTATACATTTGTCTGCTGATGGACATCTAGGTTGCTTCCATGTCCTGGCTATTATAAACAGTGCTGCGATGAACATTGGGGTACACGTGTCTCTTTCTATTCTGGTTTCCTCAGTGTATATGTTCAGCACTGGGATTGCTGGGTCATAAGGCAGTTCTGTTTGTAGTTTTTTAAGGAATCTCCACCCTGTTCTCCATAGTGGTTGTACTAGTTTGTTTTCCCACCAACAGTGTAAGAGGGTTCTCTTTTCTCCACACCCTCTCCAGCATTTATTGCTTGTAGACTTTTGGATTGCAGCCATTCTGACTGGTGTGAAATGGCACCTCATTGTGGTTTTGATTTGCATGTCTCTGATAATGAGTGATGTTGAGCATCTTTTCATGTGTTTGTTAGCCATCTGTGTGTCTTTTTTGGAGAAATGTCTGTTTAGTTCTTTGGCCCATTTTTTGATTGGGTCTTTTATTTTTCTGAAATGGCACTGCAGGAGTTGCTTGTATGTTTTTGAGATTAGTTGTTTGTCAATTGCTTCATTTGCATTATATTCTCCCATTCTGAAGGCTGTCTTTTCACCTTGCTTATAGTTTCCTTTGTTGTGCAGAAGCTTTTAAGTTTAATTAAGTCCCATTTATTTTTGTTTTTATTTCCAATATTCTGGGAGGTAGGTCGTAGAGGATCCTGATGTGATGTATGTTGGAGAGTGTTTTGCCTATGTTCTCCTCTAGGAGTTTTATAGATTCTGGTCTCATGTTTAGATCTTTAATCCATTTTGAGTTTATTTTTGTGCATGGTGTTTTAAAATGCATGATCAAAAATATTGCTAGGTGAAGTTATTAGATACTGAGATGCTGTCACAAAAAAAGATGGTCATAATTCTCTTAAATATGCCTCAGGTAGTTTCAGTTAAGTTCAATTCAGTTGCTCAGTCATGTCTGACTATTTGCGATCCCATGGACTGCAGCATGCCAGGCTTCCCTGTCCATCACCAACTCCTGGAGTTTACTCAGACTCATGTCCATTGGATCAGTGATGCCATCCAACCATCTCATCCTCTGTCGTCCCCTTCTCCTCCCACCTTCAACCTTTCCCAGCATCAGGGTCTTTTCAAATGAATTGGTACTTTGCATGAGGTGGCCAAAGTTTTGGCGTTTCTGCCTCAGCATCAGTCCTTCTAATGAATATTCAGGACTGATTTCCTTTAGAATGGACTGTTTGGATCTCTGTGCTGTCCAAGGGAATCTCAAAAGTATTCTTCCACACCATAGTTCAAAGGCATCAATTCTTTGGCACTGAGCTTTCTCTATACTACAACTCTCACATCCTTACCAGAGAAGGCAGTGGCAACCCAATGTTCTTGCCTGGCGAATCTTAGGGAAGGCGGAGCCTGGTGGGCTTCTGTCTCTGGGATCGCACAGAGTCAGACACGATTGAAGCGACTTAGCAGCAGCAGCAGCACATCCATACATGACTACTGGAAAAAGCATAGATTTGACTAGAAAGACCTTTGTTGGCAAAGTAATGTCTCTGCCTTTTAATATGTTGTCTAAGTTTGTCATAACTTTTCTTCCAAGGAGCGAGCTTTTTTTTAATTTCATGGGTGCAATCACCACCTCCAGCGATTTTGGAGTCCAAAAATAGTTTCTCACTGTTTCCATTGTTTCCCCCATCTAACTGGCATGAAGTGTTGGGACCAGATGCGATGATCTTAGTTTTCTAAGTGTTGAGTTTTAAGCCAACTTTTTCACTCTCCTCATTCACTTTCATCAAGAGGCTCTTTAGTTCTTCTTTTCTTTCTGTCATAAGGGTGGTGTTGTCTGCATATCTGAGGTTACTGATATTTCTCCTGGCAATCTTGATTCCACCTTGTGCTTCATCCAGCCCAGCATTTCTCATGATGTACACTGCATATAAGTTAAATAAGCAGAGTGACAATATACATCCTTGACATATGCCTTTCCCAATTTGGAACCAGTCTATTGTTCCATGTTCAGTTCTAACAGTTGCTTATGGACCTGTATACAGATTTCTCAGGAGGCAGGTAAGGGCGTCTGGTATTCCCATCTCTTTAGGGCTTTCCCACAGTTTGTTGTGATCCACACAGTCAAAGGCTTTGGCGTAGTTAATAAAGCAGAAGTAGATGTATTTGGAGAACTCTCTTGCCTTTTTGATAATCCAACAGGTGTTAGTAATTTGATCTCTGGTTCCTCTGCCTTTCTAAATCCAGTTTGAACATCTGAAAATTCATGGTTAACATACTGTTGATGGCTGGCCAGGAGAATTTTGAGCATCACTTTGCTAGCATGTGAGACGACTGCAATTGTCTGGTAGTTTGAGCATTCTTTTGCATTGCCTTTCTTTGGGATTGGAATTAAATCTGACCTTTTCCAGTCCTGTGGCCACTGCTGAGCTTTCCAAATTTGCTGGCATATTGAGTGCAGCATTCTAACAGCATCATCTTTTAGGATTTGAAACAACTCAACTGTAATTCCATCACCTCCACTAGCTTTGTTCATAGTGACATTTCCTAAGGACAACTTGAATTTGCATTCCAGGATGTCTGGCTCTAGGTAAACGATCACACCATGGTGATTATCTGGGTCTTGAAGATCTTTTCTGTATAGTTCTTCTGTGTGTTCTTGCCACCGCTTCTTAATATCTTCTGCTTCTGTTAGGTTCATACCATTTCTGTCCTTTATTGAGCACATCATTGCATGAAAATAGTCCCTTGGTATCTCTAATTTTCTTGAAGAGATCTCTAGTTTTTCCCATTCTATTGTTTTCCTCTATTTCTTTGCATTGATCACTGAGGAAGGCTTTATTTTCTCTCCTGGATATTCTTCAGAACTCTGCATTCAAATGGGTGTATATTTCTTTTTTCTTTTTTGCCTTTCACGTCTCTTCTCAGCTATTAGTAAGGCCTCCTCATACAACCATTTTGCCTTTTTTCATTTCTTTTTCTTGAGGATCATCTTGATCCCTGTCTCATGTACAATGTTTCAAACCTCTGTCCATAGTTCTTCAGGCACTCTGTCTATCAGATCTAATTCCTTGAATCTATTTCTCACTGCTGCTGTACAATCATAAGGGATTTGATTTAGGTCATATCTGAATGGTCTAGTGGTTTTCCCTACTTTCTTCAACGTAAGTCTGAATTTGGTAGTAAGAAGTTCATGATCTGAGCCACAGTCAGCTCCCAGTCCTGTTTTTGTTGACTGTATAGAGCTTCTCCATCTTTGTCTGCAAGGAATATAATCAATTTTATTTTGATATTGACCATCTGGTGATGTCCATGTGTAGCGTCTTATCGTGTATTGTTAGAAGAGGGTGTTTGCTATGACCTTTTTTCTTGGCAAAACTCTATTATCCTTTGACCTGCTTCATTTTGTACTCCAAGGCCAATTTTGCCAGTTACTCTAGGTACCCCTTGACTTCTACTTTTGCATCCCAGTCACCTATAATGAAAAGGATGCCTTTTTTGGGTGCTAGCTCTAGGTGGCCTTATAGATCTTCACAGAACCGTTCAGCTTCAGCTTCTTCAGCATTACTGATCAGGGCATAGACTTGGATTACTGTGATACTGAATGGTTTGCCTTGGAAATGAACCACGATCATTCTGTCATTTTTGAGATTGCATCCAAGTACTGCATTTTGGATTCTTTTGTTGACTATGTTAGCTACTCAGTTTCTTCTAAGGGATTCTTGCCCACAGTCATCTGTATTAAGTTCACCCATTCAGTACATTTTAGTTCACTGATTCCTAAAATGTCGATGTTCATTCTTGCCATCTCCTGTTTTACCATTTCCAATTTGCCTTGATTAATGGACCTAGCATTCCAGGTTCCTATGCAATATTGCTCTTTACAGCATCGGACTTTACTTCTATCACCAGTCGCGTCCACAACTGGGTGTTGTTTTTGCTTTGGCTCTGTCTCTTCATTCTTCCTGGAGTTATTTCTTCACTGATCTCCAGTAGCATATTGGACAGGTACTGACCTGGGAAGTTCTTGTATCAGTAGTTTAGTTATTACTGTGGATAAAATGATTAATACTGAAGAGAAATAAGAAAGTGCTGCTGAAACAGCTGAAGTCTCTAATGTATGTGGAAGTTAAAGAGATGAGTGAAGAGTAATGCTATAGGAAGGATATCCTTAAACAAGTTATACAACTCTACAGAACTTCATACTATATTTTGCTCTTGGGATTTTGGTGCACATGCATGTGTGCTGAGTCATTCAGTCATGTCTGACTCTTCGCAATCCCATGGCCTGTATCCCTCCAGTCTCCTCTTTCCACTGAGACTTTCAGGCAAGAATACAGGAGTGAGTTGCCATTTCCTCTTTTGGGTTATCTTTCCGACCCAGAGATGGAACCCACGTCTCCTGTGTGTCTCTCTTTGGAAGGCAGGTTCTTTATCACTGGGTCACGTGGGAAACCAATTCAGTGGAGGTTAACATAAAGTCTCTAAAAATTCCTACAACAAAGAAACCTCTTAAATCCTATTTAACATAGTCTTTCCAGCAAAAGTGGCCACAGAATTTTTTTCAAACACTTCACAAGAAAATAAGGGAAAATAAAATATGTCCTAAAGCATAAGGCAAGTTTTGAATTAAGAAAAATAAAAGAGGAAAAATGTTCAGATGATAATATTTCAAATGAATATGATAAAATAAATATAAAAGCAAGTGGTTGGTGCTTCGCACATGGATAAGTTACACAAGTATCTCTTGATCATTAGTTCACAAAATCTCAACACTACAGAGTCACAGACTCAGACCTTCAGGTTGGCTGGATTTAAATGCCATGCATTCTATGAAAACTATGTTCTCGTGTTGCTTCCTTCTAAGCAGAATATCTCATTTCGTGAGATCTCCCTAACTAGACATATCACCAATGAATAAATATATAACTTGAGTGGGCAGTGGGGATGGAAATAAAATTTATATTCAAACTCACATATTTTCACATATGTATTACAGGGATATATGAAGGAATATGAAGGAACCTATATGCAGATCAAGAAGCAACAGTTAGAATTAGGCACTAAACAACATGAAAGAACATTTGATGAGTTTCATACCAAATATGTTCAAGATGAAACCAAGCTGTTCAAACACGGCCTACATAAGCAACCTTGGGTTTGATCCCAAGGTTAGGAAGATCCCCTGGAGGAGGTCATGGAAACCCACACCAGTATTTTTGCCTGAGAAATCCCATAGACAGAGATGCCTGGCAGGCTACAGTCCATAGGGTCACAAAGAATTGGACAGGACTGAAGACACTTAGCATGAGTTAGATTTGCATTAACTAACATTCAAAGTCAGGTCTGGCTCAGTCTCAGGAGGTCTCTGGGTTCTGGTGCACATAAGGTTTTGTCTGAGCCTTCCAAGCATCTCTGAAAGGTATGGGGATTGATTCTATACACGATTTCATCTCTCCTACCATCTTGTTGCAGTTTCTCCTTTGCCCTTGGACATGGGGTATATTTTTTTATTGGGATCCAGCATTTTGCTGTTGATGGTTATTCAGCAGTGAGTTGCAGTTTGGGAGTTCTCCCAGGAGAAGATGAGTGTATGTCTTTTTACTCTGCCATCTCTTAATTGAGCCAGACCTGCCTTTGAGTGTTTGAGTATCTCCTGTAGAGGCACAGGTCAGCAGTGGCCTGCTGCGAGGACAGGGGCTCTGGCTGCAGCAGACCTAGGAGGCCTGACATGTGGCATAAGTCCTCTTGGAGGAGGTTGTCATTAGCCCCACCATAGAGCCACCCAGCAGATGACACACAAAATGGAGGACAATTATATCAAAGAAGTTCTCGCACTGTTGCAAAAGTTCTAGAGCCTACAACAGATTCTCCAAATTGGGCATCCAACAAAGTGACTGAAACCCCCCAGAGTTCTTTGAAGGCCAGTGGGATTTGATTACAGAACTTCCACAGGACAGGAGAAACAGACCCTTGGAGGGCAGAATCAAAACCTTGTGTGACCAGGACCCAAGAGAAAGGAGCAATGATCCCCCTGAGAAACTAAACCAGACTTGCCTATGAGTGTCCAGGAGTCTCTGGCTTGACTCGCGTATACAGTGGCCTGCCACAGGGTCAGGGGCATTGAATGCAACAGTCCTGGGAGCCGTGGGGCATGCTGGAATAAGTCCTTTTGAAGGAGGTCACCTATTATCATAACTACCACTACCATAGTTTGGCCTCAGCCAACTTGAACTGGGTTCAATTCCTGTGTTGGGAAGATACCCTGGAGGAGAGCAAGGCAACTCACTCCAGGATTCTTGCTTGGAGAATCCCCATGGACAGAGTAGCCTGGTGGGTCCATGAGGTGGCAAAGAGTCATACATGACTAAGCTACTAAGCACAGCACAGTACATAAGCATTTTATTCTTGTAAAGATGGACTTCTTTGAAAAAATACGATTAATATGACTTGTATATGCTTCAGAACACAAACAGACTCAAAGAGTTCATTATTCTTTATTTGCTTCCACTATGTCTTTTAAGAAGATAAAAAGAATGGAAAGGAAGATCCTCTACTCACATTTTTCTGACCCTATGAAAGCCCATAGTAAATCATTCCAACCAAGTCCTCACCCTGGGCATTGTTTTGTCTTAACAACTTGGCCTAGCACACTTGTATAAAGGTAGTGCCAGTTTATATTGATATCATTCACCTCAAGCTGTTTATTTTCCCTCATTATAAAAGAATAACATCAGAAATGCAGAGACATGATATTTAGTTTGCTTCCAACATCAAATCACTCAGATTTGTTTTTGTTTTAAAAGATAGTCTTCACTTTGGTTGTGATGATGAAATTCATGAAAAACCATACCCATAATATTGTCAGTTTTACAGAATCATTAAAAAAAAAAAAAGCTTTAGACAAATGACCCTCTGGGTGTAGGACACTTTAATATGGAGTATAACTTCAGTTATTTTCCACGAAGATATTTCCTTCTAGTTCTAGATTCTTGGCAGAGAGACCAAAATCTGACCTTATGCTATGGGTACACAAGCTTAGGGTGGTGAGTGTTCAAAGGCAATGAGGCCTTTGCAACAGTTTATCTAGAACATTTGTTTTGTTTTGTTTTTCTCAGCCAGGATATGATTCGGTAAAAATGATATTCTCTCTAGCATCATCAGCCAAGTAAATAAATCTTAAGGTTTCTGCTCCTTGAACTCTCAGCTTCCAGATTATTGGGATGAATCAAGCTCTACAAGGTCTTTTCTGCCAGGATTTATGTCACTTTCAGTTCTTTGTGGTTTTGTTAAGTCCTCACCTCTTGAAAATATATTACAAAAGCTTTTATTTATTATAGATCTTTGCTAGGCAATCTAGAACTGACAGTGATTTTTTCATGAAGACACCTAGTGCAGAATTTCCACTGGTCTCATATCTTTCTAACATTCATAAGTGCTTTTACTTTAAAATAAATTTAATAGAAATTAGAGGTTATTGACTAAAGCCACACAGAGATTGCAAGCTGAGAAACAAGAGGCAGGATGATACGTGGGCTTAAAAAGATATTGTAAAATGCTTAAATAGCCACACCAGAGAAAAGTTATAGTGAATCAGCAAGAAATAAATAACAGATTGCTCAGTTCAGTTCAGTTCAATTGCTCAGTCGTATCCTACTCTTTGCGACCCCAGGAATCGCAGCACGCCAGGCCTCCCTGTCCATTATCAACACAAACCATGCTGAGATTAAATAGCAAGAATCTCTAGAAAGAGTCAGTAATAGATTATACAGTTTCCCAAATGGGTACCAACCATCTTTGATAATTATCTTTGTACGGGCTGTACCTGAAATTCCCAGAGAATAAGACCTCTCCAGTCGGCTCAGCCTATGCTAAATCACTCAGGTTCACATTACCCAATAACATGAGTAATTAAACTGCTTATTTACTGAACTTTTTTATGCTCCAGTATATCTGTTGCTTGACGTCATCTTTATGGTGATACTGTCAAAAGAATTTCAGTTTTAGATAAACTACGGACTCATAAATTTGGCACTATAAAACATATAGAAATGCTAAATAAAATATTATAAATGCATAGCAGAATTTCCAAGAAAGTAAAGAAAATCTTTAGGAACCAGGAATGAAAGATGACTGTGCTGAAGGAAGTTGTCAGATTGGGTAGCTTGACTGAGGATTTAATGCTCACCCAAGAACAGAAACGTTGTGCTCAGTCAAGGTAATAATCTTAAGTCCCTTACAGAGCCAGGCTATTGAAGGGCAACACCTTAAAAAAGAGAAAGAATAGGAAACAATAGGAAAAGGGGATGACATAGGATGAGATGGTTGGATGGCATCACTGACTCAATGTTCATGAAGTATTTTCTGTCTTGGCCTGGACTTAATGTAGAAAGGGAGATATCTTTGTGAGAATTTGTCTTCACAGCTTTCTTTAGGCAGAGTACAGTTTGAATTTATAGGACATACTGTGATCTGAGAATCTGGAAACTGAGAAATTATCATAAAACTGGCCCTAGGCTACTGATAGCAACATTGCAATATCAGTTAGAAACAAAAATAAATTTGAATGGATAGTGCATGGGATACAATCCTCAAAATTAGGAAACACGAAAATGTTGAACAAATTAAACAAAAAGTAAAAAGTAAAAATTCAAGCTCATTGTAATGAAACTGTAGAATCCTTAATACAAAGAAAAAGGTCTGTCTCGCATACAGAGTTATCATTACCATCTTTCTAAATTCCATATATATGCATTAGTATACTGTATTGGTGTTATTTATGCATTGGTGTTTTTATATATGCATCAGTATACTGTATTGGTGTGTTTTTTTTTTTTCTGGCTTACTTCACTCTGTATAATCGGCTCCAATTTCATCGAAAGAGACACAGATGTATAGAACAGTCTTTTGGACTCTGTGGGAGAGGGAGAGGATGGGATGATTTGGGAGAATGACATTGAAACATGTATAATATCATATAAGAAACGAACCGCCAGTCTAGGTTCGATGCAGGATACAAGATGCTTGGGGCTGGTGCACTGGGATGACCCAGAGGGATGGTATGAGGAGGGAGGTGGGAGGGGGGTTCAGGATTGGGAACACATGTACACCTGTGGCAGATTCATGTTGATGTATGACAAAACCAATATAATATTGTAAAGTAATTAGCCTCCAATTAAAATAAATAAATTTAAAATTTTAAAAATAAATAAATAACAAAAAAAGAAAAAGGTCTTAGATGTAATCAAAAAGAAAAAGGATGAGCAGAGACACCATTTCACCAATAACCATGTATGCAAAACTCTGTTTTCCAACACAATTTATATATTCTGATTTAAAATAAAAAGAGTTGAGGAGTCAAGACAGTGGAGAGGTAGGAGGATGTTGTTTTTCTTTCCCCACAAATGCATCAAGAATACACCTACACATGGAACAATTCTTGCAGAGCACCTGATAAACACTAGTAGAGGAGCTCAGACACCAAAAAGACAAGAAAGTTCCCCATGTAAACATGTAATATGGGAGAAAGAAGAAAGGACAAAGAAGAGGAGAGGAAGTGAGATAGCACCCACACTCTTGAGGGATAGAAGTAGAGGAGTGTGTCCCCCATATGGGAAAGCCCCCTCAGCAGAAAAAGATGAGCTAGGACAGAAGGGAATATTCAAGAGCTTGGAGGCAAGCACAGCAACCAGTCTTTTGTAAGCAGAGTAGAATAAGACCTACACAGAGGGTGCAAACACAGCCTTGCATATCCCAGATAGAGACATTTGTACCCAATGCGGTCAGGACCTGGGTGCTGAAAAATAGGGTTTAGAGAGCAGACCCAAGGGGGGGGACTACTGTTAGCTGAGAGGAGACAGACTTAGGGAATGGGAAAGAGGAACTCTGCAACTGAAAATGCTCCTGGAGGAAACACAAACCACCAGAAAAATGAAGCACAATTGTTGTCATTCAGTTGTTCAGTCATGTCCAACTCTTTGCAATCCTTGCATGGACTGCAGCATACCAGGTTTCCCCATCCTTCACCATCTCCTGGAACTTGCTCAAACTCACACCCATTGAGTCAGTGATGCCATCCAACCTTCTCATCCTATGTCATCCACTTCTCCTCCAACCTTCAATCTTTCCCAGCATCAGGGTATTTTCTCATGAGTCAGCCTTTTTCATCAGGTGGCTAAAATATTGGAGTTTCAGCTTCAGCATCAATCCTTCCAATAAATATTCAAGATTAATTTCCTTTAGGATTGACTGGTTTAATCTCCTTGCAGTCCAAGGGACTCTCAAGAGTCTTCTCCAACACCACAGTTCAAAAGCATCAATTCTTCAGTGCTCAGCCTTCTTTATGATACAATTTTTATTTTTTTTATTTTTTTCTTTCTTTTTTTTTAATTTTATTTTTTTTTATTTTTTAAATTTTAAAATCTTTAATTCTTACATGCGTTCCCAAACATGAACCCCCCTCCCACCTCCCTCCCCATAACATCTCTCTGGGTCATCCCCATGCACCAGCTCCAAGCATGCTGTATCCTGCATCAGACATAGACTGGCGATTCAATTCTTACATGATAGTATACATGTTAGAATGTCATTCTCCCAAATCATCCCACCCTCTCCCTCTCCCTCTGAGTCCAAAAGTCCATTATACACATCTGTGTCTCTTTCCTGTCTTGCATACAGGGTCGTCATTGCCATCTTCCTAAATTCCATATATATGTGTTAGTATACTGTATTGGTGTTTTTCATTCTGGCTTATTTCACTCTGTATAATCGGCTCCAGTTTCATCCATCTCATCAGAACTGATTCAAATGAATTCTTTTTTACAGCTGAGTAATGCTCCATTGTGTATATGTACCACAGCTTTCTTATCCATTCATCTGCTGATGGACATCTAGGTTGTTTCCATGTCCTAGCTATTATAAACAGTGCTGCGATGAACATTGGGGTACATGTGTCTCTTTCAATTCTGGTTTCCTTGGTGTGTATGCCCAGCAATGGGATTGCTGGGTCATAAGGTAGTTCTATTTGCAATTTTTTAAGGAATCTCCACACTGTTCTCCATAGTGGCTGTACTAGTTTGCATTCCCACCAACAGTGTAGGAGGGTTCCCTTTTCTCCACACCCTCTCCAGCATTTATTGCTTGCAGATTTTTGGATCGCAGCCATTCTGACTGGTGTGAAGTGGTACCTCCTTGTGGTTTTGATTTGCATTTCTCTAATAATGAGTGATGTTGAGCATCTTTTCATGTGTTTGTTAGCCATCCGTATGTCTTCTTTGGAGAAATGTCTATTTAGTTCTTTGGCCCATTTTTTGATTGGGTCATTTATTTTTCTGGAATTGAGCTGCAGAAATTGTTTGTATATTTTTGAGATTAATTGTTTGTCAGTTGTTTCATTTGCTATTATTTTCTCCCATTCCGAAGGCTGTCTTTTCACCTTGCTTATATTTTCCTTTGTTGTGCAGAAGCTTTTAATTTTAATTAGATCCCATTTGTTTATTTTTGCTTTTATTTCCAGAATTCTGGGAGGTGGATCATAGAGGATCCGGCTGTGATTTATGTCGGAGAGTGTGTTGCCTAGGTTCTCCTCTAGGAGATTTATAGTTTCTGGTCTTACATTTAGATCTTTAATCCATTTTGAGTTTATTTTTGGTGTGGGGTGTTAGAAAGTGATCTAGTTTCATTCTTTTACAAGTGGTTGACCAGTTTTCCCAGCACCACTTGTTAAAGAGATTGTCTTTACTCCATTGTATATTCTTGCCTCCTTTGTCAAAGATAAGGTGTCCATATGTGTGTGGATTTATCTCTGGGCTTTCTATTTTGTTCCATTGATCTATATGTCTGTCTTTGTGCCAGTACCATACTGTCTTGATGACTGTGGCTTTGTAGTAGAGCCTGAAGTCAGGCAAGTTGATTCCTCCAGTTCCATTCTTCTTTCTCAAGACTGCTTTGGCTATTCGAGGTTTTTTGTATTTCCATACAAATCTTGAAATTCTTTGTTCTAGTTCTGTGAAAAATGTGGCTGGTAGCTTGATAGGGATTGCATTGAATTTGTATATTGCTTTGGGTAGTATACTCATTTTCACTATATTGATTATTCCAATCCATGAACATGGTATATTTCTCCATCTATTAGTGTCCTCTTTGATTTCTTTCACCAGTGTTTTATAGTTTTCTATATATAGGTCTTTAGTTTCTTTAGGTAGATATATTCCTAAGTATTTTATTCTTTTCGTTGCAATGGTGAATGGAATTGCTTCCTCAATTTCTTTTTCTACTTTCTCATTATTCGTGTATAGGAATGCAAGGGATTTCTGTGTGTTGATTTTATATCCTGCAACTTTACTATATTCATTGATTAGCTCTAGTAATTTTCTGGTGGAGTCTTTAGGGTTTTCCATGTAGAGGATCATGTCATCTGCAAACAGTGAGAGTTTTACTTCTTCTTTTCCAATTTGGATTCCTTTTATTTCTTTTTCTGCTCTAATTGCTGTGGCCAAAACTTCCAGAACTATGTTGAATAGTAGCGGTGAAAGTGGACACCCTTGCTTGTTCCTGACTTTAGCGGAAATGCTTTCAATTTTTCACCATTGAGGATAATGTTTGCTGTGGGTTTGTCGTAGATAGCTTTTATTATGTTGAGGTATGTTCCTTCTATTCCTGCTTTCTGGAGAGTTTTTATTGTAAATGGATGTTGAATTTTGTCAAAGACCTTCTCTGCATCTTTGAGATCGTCATATGGTTTTTATTTTTCAATTTGTTAATGCGGTGAATTACATTGATTGATTTGCAGATATTGAAGAATCCTTGCATCCCTGGGATAAAGCCCACTTGGTCATGGTGTATGATCTTTTTAATGTGTTGTTGGATTCTGATTGCTAGAATTTTGTTGAGGATTTTTGCATCTATGTTCATCAGTGATATTGGCCTGTAGTTTTCTTGTTTTGTGACGTCTTTGTCAGGTTTTGGTATTAGGGTGATGGTGGCCTCATAGAATGAGTTTGGAAGTTTACCTTCCTCTGCAATTTTCTGGAAGAGTTTGAGGAGGATAGGTGTTAGCTCTTCTCGAAATTTTTGGTAGAATTCAGCTGTGAAGCCGTCTGGACCTGGGCTTTTGTTTGCTGGAAGATTTCTGATTACAGTTTCAATTTCCGTGCTTGTGATGGGTCTGTTAAGATTTTCTATTTCTTCCTGGTTCAGTTTTGGAAAATTGTACTTTTCTAAGAATTTGTCCATTTCTTCCACGTTGTCCATTTTATTGGCATACAACTGCTGATAGTAGTCTCTTATGATCGTTTGTATTTCTGTGTTGTCTGTTGTGATCTCTCCATTTTCATTTCTAATTTTATTGATTTGATTTTTCTCTCTTTGCTTCTTGATGAGTCTGGCTAATGGTTTGTCAATTTTATTTATCCTTTCAAAGAACCAGCTTTTGGCTTTGTTGATTTTTGCTATGGTCTCTTTTGTTTCTTTGGCATTTATTTCTGCCCTAATTTTTAAGATTTCTTTCCTTCTGCTAACTCTGGGGTTCTCCAATTCTTCCTTTTCTAGTTGCTTTAGTTGTAGAGTTAGGTTATTTATTTGACTTTTTTCTTGTTTCTTGAGGTATGCCTGTATTGCTATGAACTTTCCTCTTAGCACTGCTTTTATAGTGTCCCACAGGTTTTGGGTTGTTGTGTTTTCATTTTCATTAGTTTCTATGCATATTTTGATTTCTTTTTTGATTTCTTCTGTGATTTGTTGGTTATTCAGAAGTGTGTTGTTCAACCTCCATATGTTGGAATTTTTAATAGTTTTTCTCCTGTAATTGAGATCTAATCTTAATGCATTATGATCAGAAAAGATGCTTGGAATGATTTCGATTTTTTTGAATTTATCAAGTTTAGATTTATGGCCCAGGATGTGATCTATCCTGGAGAAGGTTCCATGAGCACTTGAAAAAAAGGTGAAATTCATTGTTTTGGGGTGAAATGTCCTATAGATATCAATTAGGTCTAACTGATCTAATGTAGCATTTAAAGTTTGCGTTTCTTTGTTAATTTTCTGTTTAGTTGATCTGTCCATAGGTGTGAGTGGGGTATTAAAGTATCCCACTATTATTGTGTTATTGTTGATTTCCCCTTTCATACTTGTTTTCATTTCTCTTACATATTGCGGTGCTCCTATATTGGGTGCATATATATTTATAATTGTTATATCTTCTTCTTGGATTGTTCCTTTGATCATTATGTAGTGGCCTTCTTTGTCTCTTTTCACAGCCTTTGTTTTAAAGTCTATTTTGTCGGATATGAGTATTGCCACTCCTGCTTTCTTTTGGTCTCTATTTGCGTGGTATATCTTTTTCCAGCCCTTCACTTTCAGTTTGTATGTGTCCCTTGTTTTGAGGTGGGTCTCTTGTAAGCAGCATATAGAGGGGTCTTGTTTTTGTATCCATTCGGCCAGTCTTTGTCTTTTGGTTGGGGCGTTCAACCCATTTACGTTTAAGGTGATTATTGATAAGTATGATCCCATTACCGTTTACTTTATTGTTTTGGGTTCAGGTTTATACACCCTTTTCATGTTTCCTGTCTAGAGGATATCCTTTAGCATTTGTTGGAGAGCTGGTTTGGTGGTGCTGAATTCTCTCAGCTTTTGCTTGTCTGTAAAGCTTTTGATTTCTCCTTCGTATTTGAATGAGATCCTTGCTGGTACAGTAATCTGGGCTGTAGGTTATTGTCTTTCATCACTTTAAGTATGTCTTGCCATTCCCTCCTGGCCTGAAGAGTTTCTATTGAAAGATCAGCTGTTATCCTTATGGGAATCCCCTTGTGTGTTATTTGCTGTTTTTCCCTTGCTGGCTTTTAATATTTGTTCTTTGTGTTTGATCTTTGTTAATTTGATAAATATGTGTCTTGGGGTGTTTCGCCTTGGGTTTATCCTATTTGGAACTCTCTGTGTTTCTTGGACTTGGGTGATTATTTCCTTCCCCATTTTTAGGGAAGTTTTCAACTATTATCTCCTCAAGGATTTTCTCATGATCTTTCTTTCTGTCTTCTTCTTCTGGGACTCCTATAATTCGAATGTTGGAGCATTTCATATTGTCCTGGAGGTCTCTGAGATTGTCCTCGTTTCTTTTAATTTGTTTTTCTTGTTTCCTCTCTGATTCATTTATTTCTACCATTCTATCTTCTATTTCACTAATCCTATCTTCTGCCTCCGTTATTCTACTATTTGTTGCCTCCAGAGTGTTTCTGATCTCATTTATTGCATTATTCATTATATTTTGATTCTTTTTTATTTCTTCTAGGTCCTTGTTAAACCTTTCTTGCATCTTCTCAATCCTTGTCTCTAGGCTATTTATCTGTGTTTCCATTTTGATTTCAAGATTTTGGATCATTTTCACTATCAATATTCAGAATTCCTTCTCCGGTAGATTCCCTACTTCTTCCTCTTTTGTTTGGTTTGGTGGGCAACTCTCCTGTTCCTTTACCTGCTGAGTATTCCTCTGTCTCTTCATCTTGGTTATATTGCTGCATTTGGGGTGGCCTTTTTATATTCTGGTAATTTGTGGAGTTCTCTTTATTATGGAGCTTCCTCACTTTGGGTAGGGTTTCTATCAGTGGCTTGTCAAGGTTTCCTGGTTAGGGAGGCTTGTGTTGGAGTTTTTGGTGGGTGGAGCTGGGTTTCTTCTCTCTGGAGTGCAGTGGAGTGACCCAGTAATGGGTTATGAGACATCAAAGGTTTTGGGGATAATTTTGAGCTGCCTGTATATTGAAGTTCAGGGGAGTGTTCCTGTGTTGCTGGAGAATTTGTGTGGTATGTCTTGTTTTGGAACTTGTTGGCCCTTGGGTGGAGCTTGGTTTCGGTGTAGGTATGAAGGCATTTGATGAGCTCCTATTGCTTAATGTTCCCTGAATTCAAGAGTTCTCTAATGTTTTCAGGCTTTGGATTTAAGCCTCCTGCTTCTGGTTTTCAGTTTTATTTTTACAGTAGCCTCTAGACTTCTCCATCTATACAGCAAACTGATGTTGCATCAGTGATATTGGCCTGTAGTTTTCTTGTTTTGTGACGTCTTTGTCAGGTTTTGGTATTAGGGTGATGGTGGCCTCATAGAATGAGTTTGGAAGTTTACCTTCCTCTGCAATTTTCTGGAAGAGTTTGAGGAGGATAGGTGTTAGCTCTTCTCGAAATTTTTGGTAGAATTCAGCTGTGAAGCCGTCTGGACCTGGGCTTTTGTTTGCTGGAAGATTTCTGATTACAGTTTCAATTTCCGTGCTTGTGATGGGTCTGTTAAGATTTTCTATTTCTTCCTGGTTCAGTTTTGGAAAATTGTACTTTTCTAAGAATTTGTCCATTTCTTCCACGTTGTCCATTTTATTGGCATACAATGCTGATAGTAGTCTTCTTATGATCGTTTGTATTTCTGTGTTGTCTGTTGTGATCTCTCCATTTTCATTCTTAATTTTATTGATTTGATTTTTCTCTCTTGCTTCTTGATGAGTCTGGCTAATGGTTTGTCAATTTTATTTATCCTTTCAAAGAACCAGCTTTTGGCTTTGTTGATTTTTGCTATGGTCTCTTTTGTTTCTTTGGCATTTATTTCTGCCCTAATTTTTAATTTTTTTTATTTTTTTTTTTCTTTTTTTTTAATTTTATTTTTTTTATTTTTTAATTTTAAAAAATCTTTAATTCTTACATGCGTTCCCAAACATGAACCCCCTCCCACCTCCCTCCCCATAACATCTCTCTGGGTCATCCCCATGCACCAGCTCCCAAGGCATCTGTATCCTGCATCAGACATAGACTGGCGATTCAATTCTTACATGATAGTATACATGTTAGAATGTCATTCTCCCAAATCATCCCACCCTCTCCCTCTCCCTCTGAGTCCAAAAGTCCATTATACACATCTGTGTCTCTTTTCCCTGTCTTGCATACAGGGTCGTCATTGCCATCTTCCTAAATTCCATATATATGTGTTAGTATACTGTATTGGTGTTTTTCTTTCTGGCTTACTTCACTCTGTATAATCGGCTCCAGTTTCATCCATCTCATCAGAACTGATTCAAATGAATTCTTTTTAATGGCTGAGTAATACTCCATTGTGTATATGTACCACAGCTTTCTTATCCATTCATCTGCTGATGGACATCTAGGTTGTTTCCATGTCCTGGCTATTATAAACAGTGCTGCGATGAACATTGGGGTACATGTGTCTCTTTCATTCTGGTTTCCTCTGGTGTGTATGCCCAGCAGTGGGATTGCTGGGTCATAAGGTAGTTCTATTTGCAATTTTTTAAGGAATCTCCACACTGTTCTCCATAGTGGCTGTACTAGTTTGCATTCCCACCAACAGTGTAGGAGGGTTCCCTTTTCTCCACACCCTCTCCAGCATTTATTGCTTGCAGATTTTTGGATCGCAGCCATTCTGACTGGTGTGAAGTGGTACCTCATTGTGGTTTTGATTTGCATTTCTCTAATAATGAGTGATGTTGAGCATCTTTTTCATGTGTTTGTTAGCCATCCGTATGTCTTCTTTGGAGAAATGTCTATTTAGTTCTTTGGCCCATTTTTTGATTGGGTCGTTTATTTTTCTGGAATTGAGCTGCAGAATTGCTTGTATATTTTTGAGATTAGTTGTTTGTCAGTTGTTTCATTTGCTATTATTTTCTCCCATTCAGAAGGCTGTCTTTTCACCTTGCTTATATTTTCCTTTGTTGTGCAGAAAGCTTTTAATTTTAATTAGATCCCATTTGTTTATTTTTGCTTTTATTTCCAGAATTCTGGGAGGTGGATCATAGAGGATCCGTGCTGTGATTTATGTCTGGAGAGTGTGTTTGGCCTATGTTCTCCTCTAGGAGATTTATAGTTTCTGGTCTTACATTTAGATCTTTAATCCATTTTGAGTTTATTTTGGTGTGGGGTGTTAGAAAGTGATCTAGTTTCATTCTTTTACAAGTGGTTGACCAGTTTTCCCAGCACCACTTGTTAAAGAGATTGTCTTTACTCCATTGTATATTCTTGCCTCCTTTGTCAAAGATAAGGTGTCCATATGTGTGTGGATTTATCTCTGGGCTTTCTATTTTGTTCCATTGATCTATATGTCTGTCTTTGTGCCAGTACCATACTGTCTTGATGACTGTGGCTTTGTAGTAGAGCCTGAAGTCAGGCAAGTTGATTCCTCCAGTTCCATTCTTCTTTCTCAAGATTGCTTTGGCTATTCGAGGTTTTTGTATTTCCATACAAATCTTGAAATTATTTGTTCTAGTTCTGTGAAAAATGTGGCTGGTAGCTTGATAGGGATTGCATTGAATTTGTATATTGCTTTGGGTAGTATACTCATTTTCACTATATTGATTATTCCAATCCATGAACATGGTATATTTCTCCATCTATTAGTGTCCTCTTTGATTTCTTTCATCAGTGTTTTATAGTTTTCTATATATAGGTCTTTAGTTTCTTTAGGTAGATATATTCCTAAGTATTTTATTCTTTTCGTTGCAATGGTGAATGGAATTGTTTCCTTAATTTCTTTTTCTAGTTTCTCATTATTCGTGTATAGGAATGCAAGGGATTTCTGTGTGTTGATTTTATATCCTGCAACTTTACTATATTCATTGATTAGCTCTAGTAATTTTCTGGTGGAGTCTTTAGGGTTTTCCATGTAGAGGATCATGTCATCTGCAAACAGTGAGAGTTTTACTTCTTCTTTTCCAATTTGGATTCCTTTTATTTCTTTTTCTGCTCTAATTGCTGTGGCCAAAACTTCCAGAACTATGTTGAATAGTAGCGGTGAAAGTGGACACCCTTGCTTGTTCCTGACTTTAGCGGAAATGCTTTCAATTTTTCACCATTGAGGATAATGTTTCTTGTGGGTTTGTCATAGATAGCTTTTATTATGTTGAGGTATGTTCCTTCTATTCCTGCTTTCTGGAGAGTTTTTATCATAAATGGATGTTGAATTTTGTCAAAGGCCTTCTCTGCATCTATTGAGATCGTCATATGGTTTTTATTTTTCAATTTGTTAATGTGGTGAATTACATTGATTGATTTGCAGATATTGAAGAATCCTTGCATCCCTGGGATAAAGCCCACTTGGTCATGGTGTATGATCTTTTAATGTGTTGTTGGATTCTGATTGCTAGAATTTTGTTGAGGATTTTTGCATCTATGTTCATCAGTGATATTGGCCTGTAGTTTTCTTGTTTTGTGACGTCTTTGTCAGGTTTGGGTATTAGGGTGATGGTGGCCTCATAGAATGAGTTTGGAAGTTTACCTTCCTCTGCAATTTTCTGGAAGAGTTTGAGGAGGATAGGTGTTAGCTCTTCTCGAAATTTTTGGTAGAATTCAGCTGTGAAGCCGTCTGGACCTGGGCTTTTGTTTGCTGGAAGATTTCTGATTACAGTTTCAATTTCCGTGCTTGTGATGGGTCTGTTAAGATTTTCTATTTCTTCCTGGTTCAGTTTGGAAAATTGTACTTTTCTAAGAATTTGTCCATTTCTTCCACGTTGTCCATTTTATTGGCATACAACTGCTGATAGTAGTCTCTTATGATCCTTTGTATTTCTGTGTTGTCTGTTGTGATCTCTCCATTTTCATTTCTAATTTTATTGATTTGATTTTTCTCTCTTTGCTTCTTGATGAGTCTGGCTAATGGTTTGTCAATTTTATTTATCCTTTCAAAGAACCAGCTTTTGGCTTTGTTGATTTTTGCTATGGTCTCTTTTGTTTCTTTGGCATTTATTTCTGCCCTAATTTTTAAGATTTCTTTCCTTCTGCTAACTCTGGGGTTCTCCAATTCTTCTTTTTCTAGTTGCTTTAGTTGTAGAGTTAGGTTATTTATTTGACTTTTTTCTTGTTTCTTGAGGTATGCCTGTATTGCTATGAACTTTCCTCTTAGCACTGCTTTTATAGTGTCCCACAGGTTTTGGGTTGTTGTGTTTTCATTTTCATTAGTTTCTATGCATATTTTGATTTCTTTTTTGATTTCTTCTGTGATTTGTTGGTTATTCAGAAGTGTGTTGTTCAACCTCCATATGTTGGCAATTTTTAATAGTTTTTCTCCTGTAATTGAGATCTAATCTTAATGCATTATGGTCAGAAAAGATGCTTGGAATGATTTTGATTTTTTTGAATTTATCAAGTTTAGATTTATGGCCCAGGATGTGATCTATCCTGGAGAAGGTTCCATGAGCACTTGAAAAAAAGGTGAAATTCATTGTTTTGGGGTGAAATGTCCTATAGATATCAATTAGGTCTAACTGGCCTATTGTATCATTTAAAGTTTGCGTTTCTTTGTTAATTTTCTGTTTAGTTGATCTGTCCATAGGTGTGAGTGGGGTATTAAAGTCTCCCACTATTATTTTGTTATTGTTGATTTCCCCTTTCATACTTGTTATCATTTCTCTTACATATTGCGGTGCTCCTATATTGGGTGCATATATATTTATAATTGTTATATCTTCTTCTTGGATTGTTCCTTTGATCATTATGTAGTGGCCTTCTTTGTCTCTTTTCACAGCCTTTGTTTTAAAGTCTATTTTGTCGGATATGAGTATTGCCACTCCTGCTTTCTTTTGGTCTCTATTTGCGTGGTATATCTTTTTCCAGCCCTTCACTTTCAGTTTGTATGTGATCCCTTGTTTTGAGGTGGGTCTCTTGTAAGCAGCATATAGAGGGGTCTTGTTTTTGTATCCATTCGGCCAGTCTTTGTCTTTTGGTTGGGGCGTTCAACCCATTTACGTTTAAGGTGATTATTGATAAGTATGATCCCGTTACCGTTTACTTTATTGTTTTGGGTTCAGGTTTATACACCCTTTTCGTGTTTCCTGTCTAGAGGATATCCTTTAGAATTTGTTGGAGAGCTGGTTTGGTGGTGCTGAATTCTCTCAGCTTTTGCTTGTCTGTAAAGCTTTTGATTTCTCCTTCGTATTTGAATGAGATCCTTGCTGGATACAGTAATCTGGGCTGTAGGTTATTGTCTTTCATCACTTTAAGTATGTCTTGCCATTCCCTCCTGGCCTGAAGAGTTTCTATTGAAAGATCAGCTGTTATCCTTATGGGAATCCCCTTGTGTGTTATTTGTTGTTTTTCCCTTGCTGCTTTTAATATTTGTTCTTTGTGTTTGATCTTTGTTAATTTGATTAATATGTGTCTTGGGGTGTTTCGCCTTGGGTTTATCCTATTTGGAACTCTCTGTGTTTCTTGGACTTGGGTGATTATTTCCTTCCACATTTTAGGGAAGTTTTCAACTATTATCTCCTCAAGGATTTTCTCATGATCTTTCTTTCTGTCTTCTTCTTCTGGGACTCCTATAATTCGAATGTTGGAGCATTTCATATTGTCCTGGAGGTCTCTGAGATTGTCCTCGTTTCTTTTAATTTCGTTTTTCTTGTTTCCTCTCTGATTCATTTATTTCTACCATTCTATCTTCTATTTCACTATTCCTATCTTCTGCCTCCATTATTCTACTATTTGTTGCCTCCAGAGTGTTTCTGATCTCATTTATTGCGATTATTCATTATATTTTGATTCTTTTTTATTTCTTCTAGGTCCTTGTTAAACCTTTCTTGCATCTTCTCAATCCTTGTCTCTAGGCTATTTATCTGTGTTTCCATTTTGATTTCAAGATTTTGGATCATTTTCACTATCAATATTTGGAATTCCTTCTCCGGTAGATTCCCTACTTCTTCCTCTTTTGTTTGGTTTGGTGGGCAACTCTCCTGTTCCTTTACCTGCTGAGTATTCCTCTGTCTCTTCATCTTGGTTATATTGCTGCATTTGGGGTGGCCTTTTTATATTCTGGTAATTTGTGGAGTTCTCTTTATTATGGAGCTTCCTCACTTTGGGTGGGGTTCTATCAGTGGCTTGTCAAGGTTTCCTGGTTAGGGAGGCTTGTGTTGGAGTTTTGGTGGGTGGAGCTGGGTTTCTTCTCTCTGGAGTGCAGTGGCGTGACCCAGTAATGGGTTATGAGACATCAAAGGTTTGGGGATCATTTTGAGCTGCCTGTATATTGAAGTTCAGGGGAGTGTTCCTGTGTTGCTGGAGAATTTGTGTGGTATGTCTTGTTTTGGAACTTGTTGGCCCTTGGGTGGAGCTTGGTTTCAGGTGTAGGTATGAAGGCATTTGATGAGCTCCTATTGCTTAATGTTCCCTGAATTCAAGAGTTATCTAATGTTTTCAGGCTTTGGATTTAAGCCTCCTGCTTCTGGTTTTCAGTTTTATTTTTACAGTAGCCTCTAGACTTCTCCATCTATACAGCACCGATGATAAAACATCTAGGTTAAAGATGAAAAGTTTCTGCACATTGAGGGACCCTCAGAGAGGTTCACTGAGTTACAAGGAGAAGAGAAGATGGAGGGGGTAGTTAGAGGTAACTGGAATGAGATGCAGTGAGATCAAGGGAGGAGAGAGCAAGCTAGTCAGTAGTCACTTCCTTATGTGTGCTCTATAGTCTGGACCACTCAGAGGTATTTACAGAGTTATACGGGGAAGAGGAGAGGGAGGAAGTAGACAGAGGTGACCAGGAGGATAAGAGAGAGGAATGAGTAGGAGAGAGACAAATCCTGCCAGTAACCAGTTCCTTAGGTGTTCTCTACCGTCTGGAACACACAGAGATTCACAGAGTTGGATAGAGAAGAGATGGGGGAGAAAAGAGACAGAGGCCACCTGGTGGAGAAAAAGGAGAGTCCAGAGGAGGAGAGAGTGGTCAAGCCAGTAATCTCACTCTCAGGAAAACTTGGGTAGTGAAGTTTGGGTTTTTAAATGTACAAAATTGACAACAAAAACCTAAGAGCAAAGATTAAAAATCTAGAGTAGAGGTTGGATTTTCAAAGATACAATATTAAAGAAAAGCAGAAGGAAAAAGGAAGAAAGAAAAAAATTATTAAAAACAAACAAACAAACAAAAGAAAAAAAAAAAACACACCAACAACCATCCAAAGAGTATATATGGTGTTTGCCTTAAAAAAAAAAAATAGTAATAATAGGTTATAGAAATAAAAATTAGAGGAGAAATAGAAGACTTAACAATTTTAAAAAAGCTAGAAAAAAAAAGAAAAAACAAAAAAGCAAAAAGGAAAAAAAAAAGGAATGATTTTAAAAGTATTAAAAATATATCTGGCCCTTCTCTGATGTTATGGGCCGTGTGGGCTCACTTCCAAGGTGGTTCCCTCTGTTTAACTTCTTCTGTTTGCTGGTTTTTTAGGCTCACTAAGTTCAGTCAGCGCTGTGGGGAGGGGGGATGCTGCAAACAAACAGCACTGTCGTGTGCACACCGCATCTCAGCCCCACTTGACCCGTCCTTTCTCGCGGCGCACAAACCGCTCCGGCTCTACGATGCTCAGCAGGGAACCGTCTGGGGCCGGCCCTAGGCTGCGTGCACTTCCCCGGTCCAAGCCGCTCAGGTTCGGCGCTCAGGCAGCCCTCAGAGGCACAGATTCGGCTGGGACTGCGCTTTGTGCCCTTCCCAGGTCCGAGTAGCTCAGGAGTTTGGCGAGGGCGATCGCCGCGGCTTGTCACCTTTTCCGCCGCTGCCGCTCAGCTCTCTGGGTGGACCGCTGGCGCACCCTGTGATGGCAGACTGTGACTGTCCAGCACCCCCAGAAGTCTTAGCAAAGGAGCCTGCTTGCAGTTAGGTAAGTAAAGTCTCTCCGGGTCTGCAATTGCCCCTTTCCAGTCCTTACGGCTCTGGCTGCCTGTCCCCGGCGGGGAATGGTCTGCAGCTGGCTTTTTCCGTTCCGTCCTTTGTTCTGTGCTCGGTCCTGGCGGTGTCTTATGTTCGAGTTTTTCGCGTGGTAGCTATCCCACAGTCTGGTTTGCTAGCCCAAGTTAGATCGTTCTGGTTGCGCGTGGGGCGTTCCTGCCCGATTCTTACAAAGCTCTGCAGCCTGCGCCTCCCGCGCGTCCCTGCCCTGCCCCCACTTCCCAATGGCGGATGCAGGCGTCTGTGCTGCTTTTCCGCTGGGGGAATTACTGTTGGGCTTGTAATCTGTTGGTTTTAATAATTTATCTATTTTTCCTTCCTGTTATGTTGCCCTCTGTGTTTCCAAGGCTCGCCACAGACTCAGCAGGGAGAGTGTTTCCTGGTGTTTGGAAACCTCTCTTCTTAAAATTCCCTTCCCGGGACCGGCTTCCCTTCCCAGGACAGAGCTCCCTCCCCACCTCCTTTGTCTCCTTTTTCGTCTTTTATATTTTTCCCTACCTGTTTTTGAAGACAATGGTCTGCTTTTCTGGTTGCCTGATGTCCTCTGCCAGCCTACAGAAGTTGTTTTGTGGAGTTTTCTTGGCGTTGAAATGTTCTTTTGAGGAATTTATGAGGGAGAAAGTGATCTTCCCATCCTATTCCTCGCCATCTTTCCCTCTCCCAGGCTATGATACAATTTTTAAATTCATACACGACTACTGGAAAAACCATAGCTTTGACTAAATGGACCTTTGTCAGCAAAGTAATGTCTCTGCTTTTTAGTATGCTGTCTAGGTTGATCATGGCTTTCTTTCCAAGGGGCAAGTGTTGAGTGATGCACACAGAAGGGCTGCCACTGCAGCTTCTCTCCCCACACACTGGCACCTGCCTCTCCTTGGCAACAGAGAGCTCTCTTGCCAGCTCTCTCTTGCTTGCAGCCACTGAAATCCCACATATCCCATCCCCACTAGGGAAGGCTCTTGAGCTCTGGAACATTCTTGAGAGTAGATACTTGTGGGTGGCCCACTTGCAGATATTGAGCTGAAACCCCAGCTGAGCCCCAGGGACATTGCAACTAAGGAAGAAAAGCTGAAATCTCTCCTCATAAATTGTGGAATTACACCCCTGTGACTGGCTTTGTAAACTTAGTGCCCGCAGAACATCTGAACAGTAAATGAGTGCTCTTGCAGGTGAGATGGGTCTAGCTTTAGCAGTTGGATTTTGTAAGTACATATATGCAAGGAACGGGCCAGGTCAGAATCTGAGCTGTCCCCATAGAGCTCACAGTGGGTCCAGATCTATGATTACTGCAATCCCAGGACCTGACTTCAGTGTATCTATACTGGTGTCCTGGTGAAAACAATGCCTGAGAGGCACCAGGGTCAATTGCCAGCATACCCATGATTAAGGTGGAGCCAAGAGCATTACCAACAATAGACTAACTTGTGAGCTCATACAATGGGTGAAAGGTGACATAACAAAACACATTTTCAGGTGAACAACTCCAGAGGAGGAATTCTCAGTAGCTTCTCTCCCAGAGGCAGTGCTCCAATCCCACCTACCTCACACTGCAGATCAGAAACCCAGCTAAAAGACAGATCTGAGGGCCTCTATTCAGCCGACTAGGGAGCAGACACTACCTTTGATGAGTGCTGACCAACAGAGCAAAGGGGAAGTTCTGCTCAACATCCAGGGAAGGCTCCAGTCACCACAACATCAGTCAAATACCTTATCAAGTTAATAATGGCCAGCGTATGCTGAGGAGAGGTGGTGGACATCCATATTATAAACAGCTCTCTCTCACACACACAAACACAAAGTTAAACCCAAGCAGACTTCACAGGAATGTTCCCACATAAAAATAACCCTTCAAGTCTTTCTGAAGGTCTGGAGTTACAAGAAGGAACCCCTGAATCATTTAGCTTTGAAGAGCAGCAGGATTTGAGGGCAAGAGACCCATAGCGCTGGGGTAAACAGATACTCAGTTCTTGGAGGGCAGACAGAACTTATCACAGACACTGGTACTCAGCACACACACAAAAAAAACCTCCAGATGAACTGGTGTTAGATTAATTTATGTGAATTGGAAAGTCTCCTGGAAAGGCAGAAGTTGGTTGTAGTTCACCAAGGAGATGAGGACATTGGCAGCAGAGGCTCCAGAGAATTACTTAGGATGAGATCTCTAGGAGGCCCCCATTTTGATGCCAACAACGGACCCTGCCCAACAGCCTACAGGCTCCGGTGCTGGAATGCCTTACACCAAACAACTAACAAGACAAGAAAACGTTGTGCCCATCATTAGATAGGCCGCCTAAAGTCTTGCTAAGCTCACAAGCACACCAAAATGCACCTCTTGACATTTCCCTGCCCACCCATGGGCCAAGACTCAACCCCACCTACAAAAGGGAAAGCACCAGCTACCCCTTCCATCAGGAAGCCAACACAAGCCCCTGGACCAACATCACCAACCAGGGGTCAGTCACCAGAAGCAACAGGAACTACAATCATTCAGCATGTGGAAAGGAGGCCACAAACAGTTAAGATGATAACAAAATGAAATGACAGAGAAATGCATTGCTGATGAACAGCAAGATAAAAACCTACAAGAAAAATGAAATTTAAAGGATATAGACAATATACCAAGGAACGAATTCAGAGTAATTACAGTAAAGACGATCCAAGATCTCAAAAAAGAATGGAAGTACAAACTAAAGAGATAAAAGAAATGATTAACAAAGAAATAAAAGATTTAAAGGAGAGACAAAAAGAGATGAATGACACAATAATCGAAAATTGTAAATGCATTATAAGTAATCAATAGTAGAATAATTGAGGCAGAATAATAAATAAATGAGTTAGAGGACAGAGTGGTGAAAGTAACTGCCATGGAATAGAATAAAGAAAAAAGAATGAAAAGAAATGAGAATAATCTCAAAGGCCTCTGGGACAACATTAAATGCAACCTTCATATTATAGGGTGCCCAGAAAAAGAGGATAAAGGGCCACAAAAAAACTGAAGAGATTATAGTCAAAAACTTCCCTAACATGCGAAAGGAAATAGTCACCCAAGTGCAGGAGGTGCAGAGAGTCCTATAAAAGATAAACTCAAGGATGAACATGCCAAGATTAATATTAATCAAACTATCAAAAATTAAACACAAAGAAAAATATTAGAAGTAACAAGAGAAAAGCAACAAATAAATGAAGAGGAACACCTATAACGTTATTAGTTGAGTTTTAAATTTTAAGCAAAAACTCTGGAGGTCAGAAGCAAGTGGTACAATATGTTTCAAATGATGAAAGGGAAAAACCTACAACCAAAAATACTCTACCCAGCAAGGCTTTCATTCAGATACCACAGAGAAATCAACAGTTTTCAACATAAGCAAAAGCATCAATAGAATAGCATTACAACAAATCCTAAAGAAGCTTCAGTAGAAAGGGAAAAAAGAGGCCACAATGAGAAACAAGAAAATTACAAATTGGAAAGCTCACTGCTAAAGGAAAAATTATATAATAAAAGTAGGAAATCACAGATACACAAATATACTATCAAAACAAGCAATCATAAGTAAAGCAGAGTATAAATACGGGAAATTGCAATTGCACTTGAAATTAAGATATCAGCAACTTAAAACAACCTTATTTGTATATAGACTGCTAAATCAAAACCACATGGTAAATGCAAACCAAAAAATCTACAATAGGTACACATTAAGAAAAAACAACCCAAACACAGCACTTAAAATGGTCATCAAGCCACAAGAGAAGAGAACAAAATGGAAATGAAAGGAAAAGCACCTACATAAAGAAACCAAAAGCAGTTAAGGAAAGTGATAGTAGGAACATTCTTATTTACAATTACCTTAAATGTGAATGGATTAAAGGTTTCAACCAAAAGGCTGAATGGATACAAAAACTAGGCTCATATATATGCTGCCTACAAAAGACCCACATCAGACCTGGAGACACATACAGACTGTAAGTGGGACGGTGGGAAAGTATTCCATGCAAATGGAACTTGAAAAAAAAGCTGGAGTAGCAATACTCATCTCAGAGAGAATGGACTTACAAACTGTTGCAAGACACAAGAAAGTACACTATATAATGATCAATGGACCAATCTAGGAAGAAGATATAACAATTGTAAATATATATACATCCAACCAAGGAGCACTTCAATTAAGAGGGCAAAACCTAACATCCATAAAAAGATAAATTGACAGTAATACAATAACAGTGGGGACTTTAGCCTCCCATTTACACCAATGGATAGATCATCCACAGAGAAAATTTAATAAGGAAACACAAGCCTTAAATGATACATTAGACCAGATAGACTTTTATATTTATAGGACATTCCATCAGAAAGCAGCACACATTTTCTTCTCAAGTGCACATGAGACATTTTCCAGGATAGATCACATCTTGGGTCACAAATCAAGTTTAAGAAAATTGAAATCATATCAAACATTTTTCTGACCACAACACTATAAAAATAGAAAACAATTACAGGAAAAAGGTAAAATATATATATTTTTTAAAAAATAGAGGCTAAATGATATGTTACTAAACAACCAGTGGATCACTGAAGAAATCAATGAGGAAATTTGTAAAAATACCTGCAAATAAATGACAAAAGCTATGGGACACAGCAACAGTAGTTCTAAGATGGAAGTTTAGAGCTATAGAATATTACCTCAGGAAACAAGAAAAATCTCAAATAAACAACCTACCTTATACCTAGAGCAACTAGATAAAAAAACAAGATCAAAAACAACAAAAACTGAAGTTACTATTAAGGTTGATGGAAAAGTAATTGTGATTTTTGACCTCAAATTTTAAATCATCAAAACTAGGCTCAAATACATCTTTCTTAATCAAAATAGGAACCATTGCAATCAACACATTTTTGCTAATGAGAAATAAGTTTGTTTCTTCCTGTAGCACATAAGTCCATGCGTTAGGAATCAACAAACTCTTGGAAAGAATTTTCTGCATCTGGCTGGTTATAGAAGCTTTTTCGCAGAAAAAAAAAAAAAAAAGGATGTCCAGATGCTTGAAGAAGTGGTAGAAGGTTGGCAAGAAGTTAGGTCAATATGTCGGATGAGACAAAAACTTGTAGCCCGATTTATTCAACTTTTGAAGTTGTGTGATGTGCACTGGTTGTGTGATGTGCAGTCGAGCATTGTAATGGAGAAGAATTGGACCCATTCTGTTGATCAATGCCAGTTGTAGGCATTGCAGGTTTCAGTGTATCTCGTCTATTTGCTGAGAATGCTTCTCAGATGTAGTGGTTTCCCTAGGATTCAGAAAGTTGTAGTGGATTGGACTAGTAGCAGACCACCAGTGACCATGACCATTCTGGGGGGCATGGTTAGCTTTGGGAAGTTCTTTGGAGTTTCTTTTTGGTCCAACCACTGAGTTGGTTATTATCAATTGTCATAAAATCCTTTTTTTGTCCTACATCACAATTTGATTGATAAATGATTCATTGTTATTGTGTAGAATAAGAGAAGACAACACCTTAAAGCAATTTTTGTTTGTTTCTGGTCAGCTCATGAGGCACCCACTTATTGTACTTCTTCACCTTTCCAATTTGCTTCAAATGCTGAATGGCCATAAAATAGTCAGCACTGAGTTCTCCAGAAACTTCTCATGTAGTAGAAAGATGATCAGTTTTGATGATGAAGACTCGCAGCTGATCATTGTCAACTTCCAATGGCTGGCTACTCTGCTCCTCATCTTAAA
This sequence comes from Capra hircus, assembly GCF_001704415.2. NCBI lineage: Eukaryota > Metazoa > Chordata > Mammalia > Artiodactyla > Bovidae > Capra > Capra hircus. The sequence continues at coordinate 80,485,016 of NC_030822.1, forward strand.
GGCTCTTGTCTCCTTTGCAAAACTTCTTTAACCACTGCACTGTTAAGTTCGTTAGCAGTTCTCGAGCCCAATGTGTTGTTGATATTGTCACACACAAGAAAAAAAGGAGAGAAATCAAATTAGCAAAACATAAATGAAAAAGAAGAAGTTAGAACTGACACTGCAGAAAAAATAAAAGAGAATAAGAGAATACTACAAGAAACCATATGCCAATGAAATGGACCACCTGGAAGAAATGGATGAACTCTTAGAAAAGTACAACCTTCCAAGACTGAATCAGAAAGAAATAGAAAATATGAACAGACAAATCACAAGCACTGGCATTGAAACTATGGTTAAAACCTTCCAACAAACAAAAGTCCAGGACCAGATGGCATCACAGGCTAATTCTATCAAGTACTAAGAGAGGAGTATCCTTCTCAAACTCTTCCAAAAAATTGCAGACAAAGACACACTCTGAAGCATATTCAAGGAGGCCACCATCACCCAGATACCAAAAGCAGACTAAGATATAACACACAAAAAAAGAAAATTATATGACATTATCACTTATGAACATAGACACAAAAATCATCAACAAAATATTAGCTAACCAAATCCAAAAACACATCAAAAGAATCATACATCATGTTCAGGTGGGATTTATTCCAAGAATGTGAGGATTCTTCACTACACACAAATCAATCTATGTAATATGCCATATTAACAAATTAAAAAATGAAAGTTATATAATTATTTCAATAGATGAAGAAAAAGCTTTGAACAAAATTCAACAGCCATTTATGATTTTAAAAAATTTCTCCAGAAAGTGGGCATCAAGAAAACATACCTAACATAATAAAGGTTGTATATGATAAAAACCACAGCAAACATCATTTTCAATAGTGAAAACCTGAAAGAATTCCCTCTAGGATTAGGAATAAGACAAGGGTATATACTTTCAATGCTTTTATTCAACATAGTTTTGGAAGTCCTAGACATGGCAATCAGAGAGGAATAAGAAAATAAGTCTAAGTTGGAAAAGAAGTAAAAATGTCAGTTTTCACAAATGATACGATACTACATGTAGAAAAATCCTAAAGATACTACCAAAAATTACTAAAGCTCATCAGGGAATTTGGGGAGGTTGTAGGATGCAAAATTAATATGCAGAAATGTATTGCATTTCTATACACTAACAATAAAAGATCAAAGGAGAAATTACAATCTCATTTGTTCTCATATTAAAAAATAAAATACCTAGGAACAAACTTACCAAATGAGGCAAAAGAACTATATTCAAAAACTGTAATATATTGATGAAATAAATAAAAAATGACACTAATAAATGTAGAGATATACCATGTTCCTGGATTTGAAAATCAATATTGCTAAAATGACTATAGTACCCAAGGCAATAAACAGATTCAATGCAATCCCTATTAAATTACCAATGGCAATTTTCATAGACTTAGAGCACAATATTCTACAATTTTTACTGAAACATCAAAGACCCTAAATAGGCAAAATAATCTTGAGAAAGAATGACAGCTGGAGAAATTAGTCTCCCTAACTTCAGACTATACTCCCTCAAAACAGTATTTACAGAAAGATAGAAATATAGATCAATAGGACAGAAAGTTCAGAGATAAACCCATGCACCTATGGTCACCTAATCTATGACAAAGGAGGCAAAAATATATAATGGAGAAAAGACAGCCTCTTCTATAAGTAGTGCTGGAAAAAACTGGACAGATACATATAAAAGAATGAAATATAAAGATTCCCTAACACCACATATAAAAATAAATTCAAAATGGATTAAAGATCTAAATGAAATGCCAGACACTATAAACCTCTAAGAGGAAAACATAGGCACAACACTCTCTGACCTAAAAATGAAAGATTTTTTTTTGATCCACCTCTTAGAGTAATGGAACAAAGCTAGTAGAGGTGATGGAATTTCAGTTGAGTTATTTGAAATCCTAAAAGATGATGCTGTGAAAGTGCTGCACTCAATATCTCAGCAAATTTGGAAAACTCAGCAGTGGCCACAGGATTGGAAAAGGTCAGTTTTCATTACAATCCCAAAGAAAGGCAATGCCAAAGAATGCTCAAACTACGACACAATTGCACTCATCTCACAAGCTAATAAAATAATGCTTAAAACTCTCCAGGCCAAGCTTCAGCAATACATGAACTGTGAAATTCCAGATACTCAAGCTGGTTTTAGAAAAGGCAGAGGAACCAGAGATCAAATTGCCAGCATTCGCTGCATCATCAAAAAATCAAGAGAGTTCCAAAAAGTATCTATTTTTGATTTATTGACTATGCCAAAGCCTTTGACTCTGTGGATCACAATAAACTGTGGAAAATTCTGAAAGAGATGAGAATACCAGACCACCTGGACTGCCACTTGAGAAACCTGTATGCAGATGAGGAAGCTGTTGTTAGAACTGTACATGGAACAACAGACTTGTTCCAAATAGGAAAAGGAGTACATCAAGGCTGTATATTGTCACTCTGCTTATTTAACTTCTATGCAGAGTGCATCATGAGAAACGCTGGGTTGAAAGAAGCACAAGCTGGAATCAAGATTGCAGGGAGAAAAATCAATCACATCAGATATATAGATGACACCACCCTTATGGCAGAAAGTGAAGAGGAACTAAAGAACCTTTTGATTAAAGTGAAAGAGGAGTGAAAAAACTAAGAAAACTAAGATCATGGCATCTGGTCCCATCACTTCATGGCAAATAGATGGGGAAACAGTGAAAACAGTGGCTGGCTTTATTTTGGAGGGCTCCAAAATCACTGCAAATGGTGAATGCAACCATGAAATTAAAAGACACTTACTCCTTGGAAGGAAAGTTATGACCAACCTGGACAGCATATTAAAAAGCAGAGACATTGCTTTGCCAACAAAAGTCCATCTAGTCAAGGCTATGGTTTTTACAGTAGTCATGTATGGATGTGAGAGTTGGACTATAAAGAAAGCTGAGCACCAAAGAATTGATGCTTTTGAACTGTGGTGTTGGAAAAGACTTTTGAGAGTCCCTTGGACTGCAAGGAAATCCAACCAGTCCATCCTAAAGGAGATCAGTCCTGGGTGTTCATTGAAGGACCGATATTGAAGCCGAAACTCCAATACTTTGGCCACCTGATGCAAAGAGCTGACTAATTTGAAAGGACCCTCATGCTGGGAAGGATTTAGGGCAGGAGGAAATGGCTCATGTTGGGAGGGATTGAGGGCAGGAAGAAAAGGGGATGACAGAGGATGATATGGCTAGATGGCATCACTGACTTGATGGATACGAGTTTGGGTAAACTCCAAGAGTTGTTGATGGACAGGGAGGCCTGTGGTGCTGTGGTTCATGGGGTCATAAAGAGTTGGACACGACTGAGCAACTTAACTGAACTTAGAGTAATGGAAATAAAAATAAATAAATGAACTTAAAATCTAATTAAACTTGAAAGCTTTTTCACAGCAAAGGAAGCCATAAGCCAAATGAAAAGACAGCCCTCAAAGTTGGAGAAAATATTTGAAATGAAGTAAATGACAAAGGATTAATCCTCAAAACATACAATGAGCTCACACAGTTGAATATCAAAAGAGAAACAGCCCAGTCAAAATATGGTGGAAGACCTAAATAGAAATCTCTTCAAAGAAGACATACAGGTGCCCAAAATCATATAAAAAGTTGATCAACATCACTACTCATTAGAGAAATATAAATCAAAACTACAATGAGGTATCATTTCACAATGGTCTGAATGGCCATCACCAAAAGATCCACAGACAATAAATGCTGCAGAAGATATGGAGAAAAGGCTATGCTCCTACACTGTTAAATGAAAATTGTTGCATCCACTGTGGAAAACAGTAAAGAAGCTTCTAAAAAAATTAAAACAAGAGCTACCATAGTATCCAACAATCCCACTCCTGGGCATATACTCAGAGATGCACTACAATTCAAAAAGATACATGTACTCCAGTTTTAATTGCAGGATTATTTACAATAACCAGGACATGGAAACAATCTAAATGTCCATCAACAGAGCAATGAATAAATAAGATGTGGCACAAATACAATGGAATATTGCTCCACCAAGAAAAAGAACAAAATAATGCTATTTGCAGTAATATGGATGAACCTAGAGATTGTCATACTGAGTAAAGTAAGTCAGACAGAGGAGGGTAAATATCATATGATATTACTGATATGTGGAATCTGAAACAAAACAAACAAAAAAGTACAAATGAACAGTTTTACAAAACAGAAATAAAGTGTAGAAAATAAATTTATGGTTACTTGGGCTTCCACCCAGGCAGGGGAGGGATAAATTGGGAGATCGGGATTAACATATACACACTACCATATACAAATAGTAAATACCTCCTGCAAAGCACAAGGAACTCTTCTCAATACTCTCTATTGACCTATGTGGGGAAAGAATCTAAAGAGTGGATAAATATATATGTATAACTAATTCTGTTTGCTGTACAGCAAAAGCTAGCACAACATTTTAAATCAACTATACTCCATAATTTTTTTTTGATGGATTAGAGTTTGCAAAATAGAAAGTAGATTTGCAAAATAGATTGGTAGGAGAAGAAAGAGCAGATGGGAGTTTAAAACAGAGGGGACTTACATGAGGTCAACTTTGTTCTGATTAAAAGCCAACCAAGGATTGAAGTAGAATGTAGAGTCTCATTTAGTGTATCTTTGGCTTCCAGATGCTTTCTTTCTCAACCCTTAAATACAATAAATTGTTTCTGGTGCTGGCCAGTTTGCAATGTGTCAGTCCTGCACAAATTAACCCCAATCTCTCAGAAATAAGCTTTATACCTGCATGAAAGTGTGGTTATGTGGAATGAATACAAATGAAAATGAGAACCATATCATAGGTCTCTAGTTCACAAATAATATATGGAATAAGCTGGTACTTACTAACAGTAATCTTCACAAGGAATGTCTGATTGAAGTTTTGCTCAAACATTTCAGAGATTATCTAAACATTTCATTAAATTAAATATTTTTAGTAATTAAACTTGTAAAACTCATATGGAAACTTTTGAAATACTGTATATAACCAATGCTTTATTCTGTAATGCTGTGCAAGCCTCAGAATAAAGCTACTTCTGCTATCATGAAAATTATAATAAATAAAATAGCTTTCCTGTGTTTTATACACATCACTAATTTATAAAAAATTATTTTAGAAGATATTAAACTATCAAAAAATTCAGGTTTTTTAATGATAAAAGTATATGAAAATATATTTTATTGATATCTTTGAAGATACCAATGAGTCTACAAAGCAGCTCATTAGTAACTGCCATTAGACTTTTATCTAAAAAGGAATTTCAACATTGCAAAATAAGAATTTTAATTTCTAATATAGAAATAAAGTTATACTTTTTTAAAATTGAATTACTTATTCCTAAAATTCCTTATTCCTAATTTTCTAAACATTTCTAAAAACATTCATTGAAAAAATAAATATAGCAGAAGTAAAGGTGTTTTGATGTTGATTTATCCTTCTTTTTATTATAGTAAACTATTGCTACATCCACAGGTGAGCAGGAATTAAGTAAGTATCCACATTATCTAAAGAGAGATACTGTGCCTTACAAAAGTCTTTACTTGATTTTCAGGACAACAATCCAATCTACTCATAGAAAATCATTCTCAAAGGTGAAAATATCTAACAGTCTATCATGAATTCCTGTAAATTATCAGTATATTAAGTATATCTAAATTATTTAAACCAAAAAATCTTTCTTATGTTGAACTATTCTTTTTTAGAAATATATGGAAACTATTGGTTTGCTTCATAGCATTGTCATTTTCATTGAGGGAATTACAGCATAGTAGTCTTCTGAATAATAGATGATGACATTTTTGGCATTTATACAGTATGATTGAATTTTTTTATTTTACTTAAAACACTTAATTTCTAAAGTGGCTTATGAATTTCTTTTTATTAGAATAAATTACTTTTACAAGAAAAAATATTAATATATTATTATCTTATCATGTTTCCACGTGAAATTATGCTGCAATGGTTAAAATTCTTTTTTAAAAATATAATCATTCAGTAGAGTTAAATTTATTGCCTTGTATTTTCTTATATCTTCACAGATTGTGAGTGTTGGAAAGCACGTTAAAGGCTACCATTATATCATTGCAAACTTGGTAAGAACTCCTTATTTTCTACTTTTCATAAGAATTGTTCAGACAGTCAAGATCATGTTAACCACACCTTAAAACAGTACTCTAATAAATTGTTAAATTGCATTATCTATTAAGCTTTTTAACAACACATAGGATGATACTTTTATGTGTTCACAAAAAAAGTGTTAAGAAATAGAGAGTTTTATTTAAGACTATCTGAAGGTTATGATAATAACCTAGGGGATAGTATTTTGGAAATCTTTGAGGACTGTTCTTCCCATTAGAGGTCAAAGAAACAAGATTTTCTGCACAGCCAAGAGGTAAAAGTATAAGTTTTTGAGTTAAAGAGTTATGCATCCAACTAACATTGACATGAGCTTCTCTGGTGGCTCAGTGGTTAAGAATCTGCCTGCCAATGCAGGAGATGGGGGTTCAATCACTGATCTGGGAAGATCACTTGGAGAAGGAAATGGCAACCCACTCCAATATTCCTGCCTGGGAAATCCAATGGACAGAATTGCCTGGTAGTCTACAGTCCATGGGGTGGCAAGGAGTCATACACATTGGCAGTTTTTTTGGTTGTGTTGTTTGTTTGTTTTTGTTTTTGTTTTAATATAAATGTATTTATTTTAATTGGAGGCTAATTACTTTACAATATTGTAGTGGTTTTGCCATACATTGACATGGATCTGCCAAGGGTGTACATGTGTTTCCCATCCTGAACCCCCCTCCCACCTCCCTCACCATCCCATCCCTCTGGATCATCCCAGTGCACCAGCCCCAAGCACCGTGTATCATGCATCAAATCTGGATTGGCGATCCTTTTCACATATGATAATATACATGTTTCAATACCATTCTCCCAAATCATCCCACCCTCACCCTCTCCCACAGAGTCAAAAAGACTGTTCTATGCATCTGTGTCTCTTTGGCCGTCTCACATGTGGGGTTATCATTACCACCTGTCTAAGTTCCATATATATGGGTTAGTATACTGTATTGGTGTTTTTCTTTCTGATTTCCTTCACTCTGTATAACAGACTCCAGTTTCATCCACCTCATTAGAAATGATTCCTATGTATTCTTTTTAATGGCTGAGTAATATTCCATTGTGTATATGTACCAGAGCTTTCTTATCCATTCATCTACTGATGGACATCTAGCTTGCTTCCATGTCCTGGCTTTTATAAGCAGTGCTGCGATGAACATTGGGGTACACGTGTCTCTTTCAATTCTGGTTTCTTCAGTGAGTATGCCCAGCAGGGGGACTGCTGGGTCATATGGTTGTCCTATTTCCAGCTTTCTAAGGAATCTCCACGCTGTTCTCCATAGTGGCTGTACTAGTTTGCATTCCCACCAACAGTGCAAGAGAGTTCCCTCTTCTCCACACCCTCTCCAGCATTTATTGCTTGTAGACTTTTGGATAGCGGCCATGCTGACTGGTGTGAAATAGTACCTCACTATGGTTTTGATTTGCGTTTCTCTGATGAGTGATGTTGAGCATCATTTCATGTGTTTGTTAGCCATCGGTATGTCATCTTTGGAGAAATGTTTATTTAGTTCTTTGGCCCATTTTTTGATTGGGTCATTTTTTTTCTGGAATTGAGCTGCAGGAGTTGCTTGTATATTTTTGAGGTTAATTCTTTGTCAGTTGCTTTGTTTGCTATTATTCTCTCAATCTGAAGGCTATTTTTTCAACTTGCTTATAGTTTTCTTTGTTGTGCAAAATCTTCTAAGTTTAATTAGGCCCCATTTGTTTATTTTTGCTTTTATTTCCACTACTGTGGGAAGTGGATCATAGAGGATCCTGCTGCTATTTTTGTCAGAGAGTGTTTTGCCTATGTTTTCCTTTAGGAGTTTAATAGTATCTGGTCTCATGTTTAGATCTTTAATCCATGTTGTGTTTATTTTTGTGTATGGTGTTAGAAAGTCTTCTAGTTTCATTCTTTTACAAGTGGTTAACCAGTTTTCCCAGATTCACTTGTTAAAGAGATTATCTTTTATCCATTGTATATTCTTGCCTCCTTTGTCAAAGATAAGGTGTCCATAGGTGCATGGAGTTATCTCTGAGCTTTTTATTTTGTTCCACTGATCTGTATTTCTTTGTGCCACTACCATACTGTCTTGATGACAGTAGATTTGTCAGTCAGTCAATCAGTCAGTTCAGTCGCTCAGTCGTGTCTGACTCTTTGCGACCCCATAAATCGCAGCATGCCAGACCTCCCTGTCCATCACCATCTCCCAGAGTTCACTCAGACTCATGTCCATCGAATCAGTGATGGCATTCAGCCATCTCATCCTCGGTCGTCCCCTTCTCCTCCTGCCCCCAATCCCTCCCAGCAACAGAGTCTTTTTCCAATGAGTCAACTCTTCACATGAGGTAGCCAAAGTAACGGAGCTTCAGCTTTAGCATCATTCCTTCCAAAGAAATCCCAAGGCTGATCTCCTTCAGAATGGACTCGCTGGATCTCTTTGCAGTCCAAGGGACTGTCAAGAGTCTTCTCCAACACCACATTTCAAAACCTTCAATTCTTCGGTGTTCAGTCTTCTTCACAGTCCAACTCTCACATCCATACATGACCACAGGAAAAACCACAGCCTTGACTAGACAGACCTTAGTCGGCAAAGTAATATCTCTGCTTTTGAATATACTATCTAGGTTGGTCATAACTTTTCTTCCAATGAGTAAGAGTCTTTTAATCTCACGGCTGCTATCACCACCTGCAGTGATTATGGAGCCCAAAAAAATAAAGTCTGACACTGTTTCCACTGTTTTCCCATCTATTTCCCATGAAGTGATGAGACCAGATGCCATAATCTTCGTTTTCTGAAAGTTGAGCTTTAAGCCAACTTTTTCGCTCGCCTCTTTAACTTTCATCAAGATGTCTTTTTAGCTTCTCTTCACTTTGTGCCATAAGGGTGGTGTCATCTGCATATCTGAGGTTATTGATATTTCTCCTAGCAATCTTGATTCCAGCTTGTGTTTCTTCCACTCCAGCATTTCTCATAATGTACTCTGCATAGAAGTTAAAGAAGCAGGGTGACAATATACAGCCTTGACGTACTCCTTTTCACATGTGGAACCAGTCTGGTGTTCCATGTCCAGTTCTAACTATTGCTTCCTGACCTGCATACAGATTTCTCAAGAGGCAGGTCAGGTGGTCTGGTATTCCCATCTCTCTCAGAATTTTCCACAGTTTATTGTGATCCACACAGTCAAAGGCTTTGGTATAGTCAAGAAAGCAGAAATAGATGTTTTTCTGGAACTCTCTTGCTTTTTCCATGATCCAGCAGATGTTGGAAATTTGATCTCTGATTCCTCTGCCTTTTCTAAAACCAACTTGAACATTAGGGAGTTCACGGTTCACATATTGCTGAAGCCTGGCTTGGAGAATTTTGAGCATTACTTTACTAGCATGTGAGATGAGTGCAATTGTGCGGTAGTTTGAGTATTCTTTGGTATTGCCTTTCTTTGGAATTGGAATGAAAACTCAACATTTTCCAGTCCTGTGGCCACTGCTGAGTTTTCCCAATTTGCTGGCATATGGAGTGCAGCACTTTCACAGCATCATCTTTCAGGATTTGAAATAGCTCCACTGGAATTCCATCACCTCCACTAGCTTTGTTCATAGTGATGCTTTCTAAGGCCCACTTGACTTCACATTCCAAGATGTCTGGCTCTAGATGAGTGATCACATCATCATGATTATCTGGGTCATGAAGATCTTTATTGTACAGTTCATCTGTGTATTTTTGCCACCTCTTCTTAATATCTTCTGCTTCTGTTAAGTCCATACCATTTCTGTCCTTTTTCGAGCCCATCTTTGCATGAAATGTTCCCTTGGTGTCTCTAATTTTCTTGAAGAGATCTCTAGTCTTTCCCATTCTGTTCTTTTCCTATTTCTTTGAATTGATTGCTGAAGAAGGCTTTCTTATCTCTTCTTGCTATTGTTTGGAACTCTGCATTCAGATGCTTATATCTTTCCTTTTCTCCTTTGCTTTTTGCCTCTCTTCTTTTCATAGTGATTTGTAAGGCCTCCTCAGACAGCCATTTTGCTTTTTTGCATTTATTTTCCATGGGGATGGTCTTGATCCATCTCCTGTACTATGTCACGAACCTCAATACTCATTTTCACTATATTGATTCTTCTGATCCATGAACACGGTATATTTATCCATCTATTTGTGTCCTCTTTGATTTTTTCCATCAGTGTTTTATAGTTTTCTATATATAGGTCTTTTGTTTCTTTAGGTAGATATATTCCTGAGTATTTTATTCTTTTCGTTGCAATGATGAATGGAGTTGTTTCCTTAATTTCTCTTTCTGTTTTCTCATTGTTAGTGTGTAGGAATGCAAGGGATTTCTCTGTGTTAATTTTATATCCTGCAACTTTACTATATTCGCTGATTAGATCTAGCAATTTTATGGTGGAGTCTTTAGGGTTTTCTAGGTAGAGGATCATGTTATCTACAAACAGTGAGAATTTTACTTCTTCTTTTCCAATCTAGAGTCCTTTTACTTCTTTTTCTGCTCTGATTGCAGTTGCCAAAACTTCCAAAACTATGTTGAATAATAGTGGTGAGAGTGGACACCCTTGTCATGTTCCTGAATTTAGGGGAAATGTTTTTAATTTTTCACCATTGAGGATAATGTTTTCTGTGGGTTTGTCATATATAGCTTTTATTATGTTGAGATATGTTCCTTCTATGCCTGCTTTCTGGAGGGTTTTTTATCATAAATGGATGTTGAATTTTGTCAAAGGCTTTCTGTGGATCTATTAAGATAATCATATTGTTTTTATCTTTCAGTTTGTTAATGTGGTGTATTATGTTGTTTGATTTGCAGATATTGAAGAATACTTGCATCCCTGGGATAAAGCCCATTTGGTCATTGTGTATGATCTTTTTATTATGTTGTTGGATTCTGTTTGCTAGACTTTTGTTAAGGATTTTTGCATCTATGTTCATCAGAGATACTGGCCTCTAGTTTTCTTTCTTTGTGGCATCTTTGTCTGGATTTGGTATTAGGGTGATGGTGGCCTCATATAATTAATTTGTAAGTTTGCATTCCTCCGCAATTTCTTGGAAGAGTTTGTGTAGGATAGGTGTTAGCTCTTCTCTAAATTTTTGGTAGAATTCAGCTGGGAAGCCATTTGGTCCCGGGGTTTTGTTTGCTGGAAGATTTCTGATTACAGTTTCGATTTTTGTGCTTGTGATAGGTTAAGATTTTCTATTTCTGGCTGGTTTGGCTTTGGAAAGTTGTACTTTTCTAAGAATTTGTGCATTTCTTCCAAATTGTCCAATTTATTGTCATATAGTGGCTGATAGTAGTCTTTTATGAGCCTTTGTATTTCTGTGTTATCTGTTGTGATTTCTCCATTTTCATATCTAATTTTGTTGATTTGATTCTTCTCCCATTGTTTCTTGATGAGTGTGGCTAATGGTTTGTCAATTTATTTATCTTCTCAAAGAAATAACTTTTAGGTTGGTTGATTTTTGCTATGGTAACTTTTGTTTCTTTTACATTTACTTCTGCCCTAATTTTTAAGGTTTCTTTCCTTTTACTAACCAGCTTTCTTTTTTCTTCCTTTTCTAATTTCTTTAAGTGCAGAGTTACATAGGTTATTTATTTGACTTTTTTCTTGTTTCTTGAGGTAAACCTGTATTGCTATGAAACTTCCCCTTCAGTTCAGTTCAGTTCATTTGCTCAGTCATGTCCGACTCTTCGCAACCCCATGAACCGCTGCACGCCAGGCCTCCCTGTCCATCATCAACACCTGGAGTCTACCCAAACCCATGTCCATTGAGTCAATGATGCCATCCAATCATCTCACCCATTGTCGTCCCCTTCTCCTCCTGCTCTCAATCTTTCCTAGCATCAAGGTCATTCCAGTGAGTCAGCTCTTCACATCAGATGGCCAGACAATTGGAGTTTCAGCCTCAACATCAGTCCTTCTAATGAACACCCAGGACTGATCTCCTTTCGGATGGACTGGTTGGATCTCCTTGCAGTCCAAGGGACCCTCAAGAGTCATCTCCAACACCACAGTTCAAAAGCATCAATTCTTCGGTCTCAGCTTTCTTTATAGTCCAACACTCACATCCAGACATGACCACTGAAAAAACCATAGCCTTGACTAGATGGACCTTTGTTGGGATAGTAATGTCTCTGCCCTTTAATATGTTGTCCAGGTTGGTCATAAATTTTCTTCCAAGGAGTAAGTGTCTTTTAATTTCATGGCTGCAATCACTATCTGCAATGATTTTAGAGCCCCCAAAATAAAGTCTGACACTGTTTCCACTGTTTCCCCATCTATTTGCCACGAAGTGATGAGCCAGATGCCATGATCTTAGTTTTCTGAATGTTGAGCTTTAAGCCAACTTTTTCACTCTCTTCTTTCACTTTCATCAAGAAGCTCTTTAGTTATTCTTTACTTCTGCCATAAGGGTAGTGTCATCTGCATATCTGAGGTTATTGATATTTCTCCCGGCCATCTTGATTCCAGCTTGTGCTTCTTCCAGCCCAGTGTTTCTCATGATGTACTCTGCATATAGGTTAAATAAGCAGGGTGGCAATATACAGCCTTGATGTACTCTTTTCCTATTTGGAACCAGTCTGTTGTTCCACGTTCAGTTCTAATTGTTGCTTCCTGACCTGCATATAGGTTTCTCAAGAGGCAGGTCAGGTGGTCTGGTATTCCCATCTCTTTCAGAATTTTTCACAGTTTCTTGTGATCCACTCAGTCAAAGGCTTTGGCATAGTCAGTAAAGCCGAAATAGATGTTTTTCTGAAACTCTTGCTTTTTCCATGATCCACCAGATGTTGGCAATTTGATCTCTTGTTCCTCTGCCTTTTCTAAAACCAGCTTGAACATCTGGAAGTTCATAGTTCATGTACTGCTGAAGCCTGGCTTGGAGAATTTTGAGCATTACTTTGCTAGCTTTTGCAATGAGTGCAATTGTGTGGTAGTTTGAGCATTCTTTGTCATTGCCTTTCTTTGGGATTGGAAAGAAAACTGACCCTTTGCAGTCCTGTGGCCACTGCTGGATTTTCCAAATTTGCTGGCGTATTGAGTGCAGCACTTTCACAGCATCATCTTTCACATCTTTCACATCAGTAGCACTTTCACAGCATCACAGCATCAAAGCAAAAACAATACCCAGTTATGGATGTGACTGGTGATAGAAGAAAAGTCTGATGCTCTAAAGAGCAATATTGCATAGGAATCTGGAATGTCAGGTCCATGAATCAAGGCAAATTGGAAGTGGTCAAATGATGTTAGGAAAACTGTATATTCACATGCAAAATGTCTGTTTTTATTCCTATATTGATTGGTTTACTGTAGCTTTATAATAGAGTTTGAAACCTGGAAATGTACTGCCTCCAGCTGTTCTCAATTTTTCTTTCTGATTGTTTATACTATTTAGAAATACAACTTGGTTTTATATATTAATAGAACATTAAGAACAGCTGGAGGCATTACATTTCCTGGTTTCAAACTTAATTATAAAGCTCCAGTAATCAATATAATATTGGAATGAAAACAATCATGTAGTAAATGGTGCAGAATATAGAGCCCAGGAATAAATCGCAGCATATATGGACAGTTAGCTTGCAACAAAGGAGCCAAGAGTATACAATGAGGAAAGGATAATCTCTTCAATAAATGATGTCAGGAAAACTGAATATTGCCATGCAAAAGAATGAAAATGGACCTTTATACCATATACAAAAGATAATTCAAAAATGGACTATTGAAAACAAGATCTGAAACTGTAAAACTCCTTGAAGAAAAACTAAGGGGTAATCCCCTTGACATTGGTACTAGCAATAAGTTTTTGGATTTGAGACCAAAGCACAAGCAACAAAAGGAGAAATAAACAAGTGGGACTATGTCAAATGAAAAAAGCTATTACACAGCAAAGGAAACCATCAACAAGTCAAAAAGACAATTTACTGAATGGGAGAAAATATTTGATAACCATCTATCAAATAAGGGATTAATATATATAATATACTAGGAATTTTTACAACTCAATAGCAATAAAACAACTCAATTTAAAAATGATGTTTGGCAGAAACTAACACAATTCTTTAAAGGAATTATCCTTCAATTAAAAACTAAATGATTTTTTTTAATGGACAAAGGACCTGACAAGACATTTTTCTAAAGGCAAACAAGTTAATAATATGCGAAAAGATGCTAAACATCATTAATCATCATGGAAATGCAAATCAAAACCACAATGAGATATCATCTAAGATTTGTTAGGATGGTGATTACCTAAATAAGTAAATGGAAATATAAATTTAGGTGAAGATGCAGGTGCAGGTGCAGGTACAGATGCAGATGCAGAGATAGAGGCGGAGATGGGGCTTGCTAGGTGGCACTAGTGATAAAGAAACTGCCTGCCAATGTAGGAAACATAAGAGATATAGATTTGATCCCTGGATTGGGAAGATCCCCTAGAGGAAGGCATGACGACCCACTCCAGTATTCTTGCCTGGAGAATCCCATGGACAGAGGAGCCTGTAGGGCTACAGTCCATAGAGTCACACAGAGTTGGACATGACTGAAGCGATTTATCAGGCATGCACATGCATAGATGTAGATATGTATATATTACACAGACACACACACGGGCATATTATGCAGCCTTAAAAGAAGAAAGAAATCATGCCTTTTGTGACAACAATGACAAAACTGGAGGGCATTATGATAGGCGAAATAAGACAGACAGTGTAAAATAATATGACATGGTATCACGTATGGGCTTCCCAGGTGGCACTAGTGGTAAAGAACCCGCCTGTCAATGCAAGAGACTCAAGAGAGGAGAAAGATGGCAACCCACTCCAGTATTCTTGCCTGGAGAATCCCATGGACAGAGGAACCTAATGGGCTACAGTCCATAGGGCTGCAGAGTCAGACACAACTGAAGCAACTTAGCAAACATGCAGGCATGGTATCACTTATATCAGATTTTTTTTTTCCAAATCACCTCATAGAAACAGAATGATGGTGGCTAGGAGCTAGAGGGTGGGCAAAATAAGAAGTAAGTAAATTATTATAAATTTCCAGTTATTAGGTGAAAAGATCTTAGGATTTAGTGTATAACATGTTCAATACTATTCATAATAGTATAATACTGAAATTTGCTAAGATAGTAGAACTTCTGTTCATCACAAAAAAAGGAGAAAATGTGAAGTGGCGGGTATATCAACTAAATCCATGGCGGGAATCTTTCACAGTATATACATATATCAAATCATCACTGTACAACTTAAATATATTACAACTTTATTTGAATTTATCCCTCAATAACAGATGAAAAAACTGATATAATAATAGTAAGAACTGATTCCAAAAATAAAAAGTCTTACTGGTTACTGGAGACTACAAATATTCCAGCAAGTTTCAAATTTTCTGTAGTCATAAAGTTGAAAATCAAAGCAGAAAATATGAAGTACAATTCATACTTAACAAAAAGAGAAGAGTGAAGCAAGGCAAAGATCAGTACACAGTGTTTAAAATTATGCCAGGAATTTGCAAACATATTTATTTGTAACTGTAGTTGATTTACAATGTTGTGTTAATTTTGTGAGTTAAAGATGTGAGTTCAGCATAGTGATTTAGGTGTGGGTTTTTTTGCAGATTATATTCCACTATAAGTTATTACAAGTTATTGAATGTAATTACTTGTGCTATAAAGTAAATACTTGCTGTTTACATATTATATATATATATCTCAATTTGTATCTATTTACCCCACTGTTGTTGTTTCGTCACTAGGTCTTGACCAATTCTTTTATGACTCCATGGCCTGTAGCCCTTAAAACTCATCCATCCATGGGATTTTCCAAGCAAGAATACTGGAGTGGGTTGCCACTTCCTCCTCTAGGGACTATTCCCTACCCAGGGATTGAACTGTTTGTGCTGTATGAGAGGTGGATTCTTTACCACTGAGCCACCAGGGAAGCCCCATTTATCCCATTATACCTAATTTAGTTCTTCCCCCTCCCTCTTCCCTTTGTCAGACCTAAGGTTTTTCCTATGTATGTGAATCATTTCTATTTGTATTATTTTTTATTCATTTGTATTATTTTTTAGATCCCTCATATAAGTGATATCAGATAGTATTTGTCTTTGTCTGTCTATCGCTTCATGGGAAATAGATGGGGAAACAGTGGAAACAGTGTCAGACTTTATTTTGGGGGGCTCCAAAATCACTGCAGATAGTGATTGCAGCTATGAAATTAAAAGACGCTTACTCCTTGGAAGAAAAGTTATGACCAACCTAGATAGTATATTC
Source organism: Capra hircus (assembly GCF_001704415.2). Taxonomy (NCBI): domain Eukaryota; kingdom Metazoa; phylum Chordata; class Mammalia; order Artiodactyla; family Bovidae; genus Capra; species Capra hircus. The sequence continues at coordinate 80,501,485 of NC_030822.1, forward strand.
AAAAGCAGAGACATTACTTTGCCAACTAAGGTCCATCTAGTCAAGGCTATGGTTTCCCAGTGGTCATGTATGGATGTGAGAGTTGGACTATGAAGAAGGCTGAGCGCCGAAGAATTGATGCTTTTGAACTGTGGTGTTGGAGAAGACTCTTGAGAGTCCCTTGGACTGCAAGGAGATCCAACGAATCCATTCTGAAGGAGATCAGCCCTGGGATTTCTTTGGAAGGAATGATGCTAAAGCTGAAGCTCCAGTACTTTGGACATCTCATGCGAAGAGCTGACTCATTGGAAAAGACTCTGATGCTGGGAGAGATTTGGGGCAGGAGGAGAAGAGGACGACCCAGGATGAGATGGCTGGATGGCATCACTGACTCGATGGACGTGAATTTGAGTGAACTCTGAGAGTTGGTGATGGACAGGGAGGCCTGGCATGCTGCGATTCATGGGGTTGCAAAGAGTAGGACACGACTGAGCAACTGAACTGAATTGAACTTATTTCACTAAGTATAATATTCTCTAGGGAGGTTCCCAAGCGGCTCAATAGTAAAGAATTCACCTTCCAATGCAGGAGTCACAGGAGATGTGTTTGATCCCTGGGTCTGAAAGATCCCCTAGAGGAGGAAGTAGCAACCCATTTCAGTATACTTTCTGGGAAAACCCCATGGACAGATGAGTGTAGTGGGCAACAGTCTGTGGTTTCACAAAGAGTTGGACACCCCTCACTTACTACTTACTAAATATTTTCTAGGTACATCTGTGTTGCTGCACAGGGAGAGATAGATATAGATACATATGAAATATTTTAAGCCAGCTGTCAGTTGATGGACACATGGATTGCTTCCATCTCTTGACTATTGGAAAGAGTCTTCCATATAAACATTGGGATGCATGTAGCTTTTTGAATAGAGTTATCTTTTCTGGATATATGCCCAAAAGAGTGATTTCTGTATCATATGATAGCTCTATTTTCAACTTTTCAAGGAATGTTTGTTTTCCATACTGGCTGCACCAATTTACATTCTCACCAACAGTGTCCAAACCCTCTCTAGTGATCATTATTTGTAGACTTGTCAATGGTAGCCATTCTGACTGATGTAAGGTGATCCTTCATTGTGATTTTGATTTGCATTTCTCTAATTAGTGATGTTGAGCATGTTTTCATGTACCTATTGGCCATCTGTATGTCTTCTTTGGAAAAAATGTCTATTTAGTTCTCCTGCCCATTTTTTATTAGGTTCTTTATTTTTTTAGATATTAAGCTCATGAACTGTCTGTACATTTTGCATATTAACCCCTTGTCAGTTGCATCATTTGCAAATACTTTCTCCCATACCATAGGTTGTCTTTTCATATTGTTTATAGCTTCTTTGCTACACAAAAGCCATTAAGTTGATTAGCTGCAATTTGTTTATATTTACTTTTAAATCTTTCTGCTTTGGGAAACTGACCAAAGAAAATATTTCTATGATTTGTGTCAAAGAATATTTTGTCTATGTTCTCTTGTAGGAGTTTGTACTGTCCTGTCTTTAAACATTTTGAATTTATTTTCGTATATAGTATAAGGGATTAAATTACATGTAGCTATTAGTTTCCCCATCACTTTTTAAATTACTTTTTATTTTTTTTATTTTTTTTTAAATTTTTTTTAATTTTTTATTTTTTTTAAATTTTAAAATCTTTAATTCTTATATGCGTTCCCAAACATGAACCCCCCTCCCACCTCCCTCCCCACAACATCTCTCTGGGTCATCCCCATGCACCAGCCCCAAGCAAGCTGCACCCTACGTCAGACATGGACTGGCGATTCAATTCTTACATGACAGTATACATGTTAGAATTCCCATTCTCCCAAATCATCCCACCCTCTCCCTCTCCCTCTGAGTCCAAAAGTCCGGTATACACATCTGTGTCTTTTTTCCTGTCTTGCATACAGGGTCGTCATTGCCATCTTCCTAAATTCTATATATATATGTGTTAGTATACTGTATTGGTGTTTTCCTTTCTGGCTTACTTCACTCTGTATAATTGGCTCCAGTTTCATCCATCTCATCAGAACTGATTCAAATGAATTCTTTTTAACGGCTGAGTAATACTCCATTGTGTATATGTACCACAGCTTTCTTATCCGTTCATCTGCTGATGGACATCTAGGTTGTTTCCATGTCCTGGCTATTATAAACAGTGCTGCGATGAACATTGGGGTACATGTGTCTCTTTCAATTCTGGTTTCCTCGGTGTGTATGCCCAGCAGTGGGATTGCTGGGTCATAAGGTAGTTCTATTTGTAATTTTTTAAGGAATCTCCACCCTGTTCTCCATAGTGGCTGTACTAGTTTGCATTCCCACCAACAGTGTAGGAGGGTTCCCTTTTCTCCACACCCTCTCCAACAACACATTAAAAAGATCATACACCATGACCAAGTGGGCTTTATCCCAGGGATGCAAGGATTCTTCAATATCCACAAATCAATCAATGTAATTCACCACATTAACAAATTGAAAAATAAAAACCATATGATTATCTCAATAGATGCAGAGAAGGCCTTTGACAAAATTCAACATCCATTTATGACAAAAACTCTCCAGAAAGCAGGAATAGAAGGAACATACCTCAACATAATAAAAGCTATATATGACAAACCCACCATTATCCTCAATGGTGAAAAATTGAAAGCATTTCCCCTAAAGTCAGGAACAAGACAAGGGTGTCCACTTTCACCGCTACTATTCAACATAGTTCTGGAAGTTTTGGCCACAGCAATCAGAGCAGAAAAAGAAATAAAAGGAATCCAAATTGGAAAAGAAGAAGTAAAACTCTCACTGTTTGCAGATGACATGATCCTCTACATGGAAAACCCTAAAGACTCCACCAGAAAATTACTAGAGCTAATCAATGAATATAGTAAAGTTGCAGGATATAAAATCAACACACAGAAATCCCTTGCATTCCTATACACGAATAATGAGAAACTAGAAAAAGAAATTAAGGAAACAATTCCATTCACCATTGCAACGAAAAGAATAAAATACTTAGGAATATATCTACCTAACGAAACTAAAGACCTATATATAGAAAACTATAAAACACTGATGAAAGAAATCAAAGAGGACACTAATAGATGGAGAAATATACCATGTTCATGGATCGGAAGAATCAATATAGTGAAAATGAGTATACTACCCAAAGCAATTTACAAATTCAATGCAATCCCTGTCAAGCTACCAGCCACATTTTTCACAGAACTAGAACAAACAATTTCAAGATTTGTATGGAAATACAAAAAACCTCGAATAGCCAAAGCAATCTTGAGAAAGAAGAATGGAACTGGAGGAATCAACTTGCCTGACTTCAGGCTCTACTACAAAGCCACAGTCATCAAGACAGTATGGTACTGGCACAAAGACAGACATATAGATCAATGGAACAAAATAGAAAGCCCAGAGATAAATCCACACACATATGGACACCTTATCTTTGACAAAGGAGGCAAGAATATACAATGGAGTAAAGACAATCTCTTTAACAAGTGGTGCTGGGAAAACTGGTCAACCACTTGTAAAAGAATGAAACTAGATCACTTTCTAACACCGTACACAAAAATAAACTCAAAATGGATTAAAGATCTAAATGTAAGATCAGAAACTATAAAACTCCTAGAGGAGAACATAGGCAAAACACTCTCCGACATAAATCACAGCAGGATCCTCTATGATCCACCTCCCAGAATTCTGGAAATAAAAGCAAAAATAAACAAATGGGATCTAATTAAAATTAAAAGCTTCTGTACAGCAAAGGAAAATATAAGCAAGGTGAAAAGACAGCCTTCTGAATGGGAGAAAATAATAGCAAATGAAACAACTGACAAACAACTAATCTCAAAAATATACAAGCAACTTCTGCAGCTCAATTCCAGAAAAATAAACGACCCAATCAAAAAATGGGCCAAAGAACTAAATAGACATTTCTCCAAAGAAGACATACGGATGGCTAACAAACACATGAAAAGATGCTCAACATCACTCATTATTAGAGAAATGCAAATCAAAACCACAATGAGGTACCGCTTCACACCAGTCAGAATGGCTGCGATCCAAAAATCTAAATTACTTTTTAAAATTACTGTTTATTGGAGTGTAGTTGCTTTACAATGTTGTGTTAGTTTCTACTATACAGCAACATGAATCAGGCATACATATACATATATCCCCTTGCTTTTGGACTTCCTTCCCTTTCAGGTAACCACAGTGCACTAAGAAGAGTTCCCTGCATTATACAGTATGTTCTCATTAGTTGTCTATACATAGCATCAATAGTATATGTGTTTCAATCCCAATATCTCAATTGATCCCACCCTACATTTCCCTCTTGGTATTCATGTATTTATTCTCTAGTGTGTGTCTCTATTTCTGCTGGACAAACTATCATCTATACCATTTTTCTAGATTCCATGTATATGTAATAATAAATGTTTGTTTTTCCCTTTTTAACATACTTCAGTCTTTATGACACTCTCTAGGTAAATTTACATGTCTATAAATGACTTGAGTTCATTCCTTTATATGACTAACATTCTATTGTATGTATATACTACATCTTTATCCATTCCATAGTTGATGGACATTTAGGTTGCTTTCATGTTCTGGCTATTATAAATAGTGCTGCTATGAACATTGGGGTGAATGCTGCTTAGTCACTCAGTCATATTCAGCTTTTTGTTACCCCATGGACTATATCCAGCCAGGCTCCTCTGTCCATGGGATTCTCCATGCAAGAATATGATCAAACCCTCATTTCCTGCATTTCAGGCAGATTCTTTACCCGATGAACCAATGGGGAAGTGAATATATATACATGTATTTTTTTTTAATTATGGATTTCTTTGGTATATGCTCAGGAGTTGACTCACTAGGTCATATGGTAGTGCTATTTTTAGGTTTTTAAAAAACCTCCATACTGTTTTCCATAGTGGTTGTATCAATGTACACTCCCGCTGAGAGTGCATGTGGATCCCCTTTTCTCCACACCCTTTGAAGCATTTATTGTCTGTAGATTTTTTTTTGTTGACGGCCATTCTGACTGTTGTGAGGTGGTATCTGATTTTACTTTTGATTGTGTTTTTCTAATAGTTAGTGATACTAAACATCTTTTCATGTTTTGCGGGCGATCTGTTTGTCTTCTTTGGAGAAAAGTCTGTTTAAAACTTCTCCCCATTTTTTTATTGTGCTTTTTTTGTATGAACTAAATAAATTGTATATTTTGGAGATTAATTGTCAGTTGCTTCATTTGCAAACATTTTCTCCCAGTCTGGGGCCTGGTTTATTTAAATTTTTATTTCTCTAAGAGATGGATTAAAAAAGATATTTTTGTGGTTTATATCAAAAAGTATTCTGCCTGTTTTCCTCTAAGAGTTTTACAGAGTCTGGCTTTACATTTAGGTCTTTAATGCATTTTGAGTTTATTTTTGTGTATGGTCTTAAATAGTGTTCTGATTTCATTCTTTCATATGTGGCTATACAGTTTTCCAAGCATCACTTATTGAAGAGGCTGTATTTGTTATATTGTATATCCTGATCTCCTTTGTCAAAGATGAGGTAACCATAGATGTGTGGGTTTATTTCTAGGCTTTCTATCCTGTTCCATTGATCTGTATGTCTGTTTTTGTGCCGGTACCATACTATCATGATGACTACATCTTGGTAGTATAGTTGGAAGCCAGGAAGTTTGATTCCTACAGCTTCATTTTTTTTTTCTCTCTCTCAAGATTGATTTGGCTAGTTGGGGTCTTTTGTACTTCCACACAGATTGAAAATTTTTTTCTAGCTCTGGAAGAAATACCATGGGTTATTTGATAGGCATTTCATTGAATCTGCAGATTACATTGGGTAGTATAGTCTATTTCACATTGTTGATTCTTCCAATTCAAGAGCATGATATATCTCTCAATCTGTTAGTGTCACCTTTGATTTCTTCCATCAGGGTCCTATAGCTTTGTGGGTAGAGGTCTTCTGCCTTATTAGCTAGGTTTATTTCTATGTGTTTTACTCTTTTTGTTGCAGTGATAAATGGAATATTTTCCTTAAATTCACTTTCTAGTATTTTATTATTAATGTACAGGTATGTAAGACATTTCTGTGTATTAATTTACTAAACTCATTGATTAGCTTGAGTAGTTTTCTGGTGGCATCTTCTGATTTTCTGTGTATAGCATCATACCATCTGTAAACAGTGAAAGTTTTACTTTGTGTTTGCCAAATTTGATTCTTTTTATTTCTTTTTCTTCTTTAATTGCCATGAGGAGGACTTCCACAGCTAAATTGAATAACATTGGTGAAATTGTTCATCCTTGTCTTGTTCCTGAAGTTAGAGGAAATGTTATCAGTTTTTCACCATCAAGAATATGTTTGCTATGGGTTTGTCATATATGACTTTTATTTTATTAAGGCAGATCCCCTCTATGCCCACTTTCTGGAGAGTTTTTAATCATCATGGGTGTTGAATTTTGTCAAAAGTTTATCTGCACTTATTAGATGATCATATGGATTTTATTCTTCAGTTTGTTAGCATGGCATATCACATTGATTGATTTGTGTATATTGAAGAATCCTTGCATCCCTGGGATAAATCCCACTTAACCATGGCGTATGACTATTTTTCTGAGTTGCTAGGTTTCATTTGCTACTATTTTGTTGAGATTTTTTGGGTCTATATTTATCAGTGATATTGCTTGTAATTTTCTTTCTTTCTTTCTTTCTTTTTTTTTTTTTTTTTTTTTGAGTAATACCTTTGCCTGCTTTGGGTATCAGCCTGATGGTGACCTAATACAATGAGGTTAGGAGTGTTCCACTCTCTGGAATATTTTTGGAAAAGTTTGAGAAGGATAGGTGTTAGCTCTTCTCTAAATGTTTGATAGAATTTTCCTGTGAGGCCATTTGATATTGGACTTTTGTTTGTTGAAAAATTTTTAATCACAGTTTTAATTTCATTGTTTGTAATTGGTCTGTTATTTCTTTGTATTTCTTCTTGGTCAGTCTTGGAAGCTTGTGCTTTTCTAAGAATTTATCCACTTCTTCCAGGTTGTCCATTTATTGGTGTATAGTTTCTCATTGTAGTCTCTTGTGACCTTTGTATCTCTGTAGCGTCTGTTCTAACTTCACTGTCATTTCTAATTTTATTGATTTGAGTCTTTTTTTCCTTGATTGTTCTGGTTAAAGGCCTATAAATTTTGTTTAACCTCTCAAATAACCAATTTTTTTTATCTTTGCTATAGTTTCTTCATTTCTATTTAATTTATTTTACCCCTGATCATTGTGAGTTCTTTCCTTCTACCAATTTTAAGGGTTTTTGTTGTTGTTGTTGTTCTTCTTCTTCTTTCTTTAGTTGCTGTAAGGTTAATTTGTTTACTTGAGATTTTTCTTGATTCTTGAAGTAGGATTGTATTGCTATAAACTTCACTCTTAGAAGTGTTTTTGCTGCATTCCACAGGTTTTTTTAATGATCATGTCCTTGTTGTCATTTGTTTCTAGGTATTTTTTTATTTCCTCTTTCATTTCTTCTTCAATCTCTTGGTATTTTAGTAGTGTATTATTTAGCCTCCATGTAGTTGCATTTTTGTTTTCATTTTTTTCCCTGTAATTCATTTCTAATCTCATTGTGGTCAAAAAAATATGCTGATTATTATTTCAATTTTTGTAAATTTATCAAGGTTTGATTTGTGACCCTTGATGTAATCTATCCTAGAGAATGTTCCATGAGCACTTGAGAAGAAAGTGTATTCTGCCACTTTTTGGTGGAATGTCCTATAAATATAATTCTATTTTACTGACAAAGGTCCATCTAGTCAAAGCTATGGTTTTTCCAGTAGTCATGTATGGATGAGAAACTTGGACCATAAAGAAAGCTGAGTGCGGAAAATTGATGCTTTGAACTGTGGTGTTGGAGAAGACTCTTGAGAGTCCCTTGGACTGAAAGGAGATCAAACCAGTCGATCCTAAAGGAAATCAACCCAGAATATTAATTGGAAGGACAGATACTGAAGTTCCAATATTTTAGCCACCTTATAAGAAGAGCAAACTCATTAGAAAAGACCCTGATGGGGAAAGATTAAAGGCAGGAAAAGAAGGGGACAAAAGAGGGCAAGACGGTTGGATGGTATCACAGACTCAATGGGAATGAGTTTGAGCAAGCTCCACGAGTTGGTGATGGGCAGGGAAGTCTGGCGTGCTGCAGTCCATGGGATCGCAAGGAGTCAGACACGACTGAGGGACTGAACACCAAAAACAATTTGCTGTTCCATTGATTTATATTTCTTTTTATTTTATGCCAATATCACATTATTTTGATTACTGAAGTTTTGAGTATAATCTCAAGTCTAGAAAGAAATATCATACCTCCAGCTTTAAGCTTTTTCCTCAGGAGTACTTTGGCAATTCTGTGTCTTTTGTAGTTCTATATAAATTATAGGATTCTTCGCTCTAGTTATGTGAAAAATGTCATAGGCATTTTCATAGGAATTATATTGAATCTATAGATTGCTTTGGTTAGTATGGCCATTTTAGCAATATTGATACTTTTGATCTAAGAGTACAGGATATCATTCCATTTCTTGGAATCATTTTCAACTTCATTTATTAATGTTTTATAGTTTTCATTATAGAGATATTTCACATTCTTGATGAAATTTCTTCCTAGTTTTTTTAAGGTGATTTTAAATGGGATTGAATTTTTTTTTTTAATTTCTCGCTGCTATACTATTGTTACCATAAAGAAATGAAATAGATATCTGTATAGTAAACTTGTTTCCTGCTACCTTCTGGAATACTGTCACTCAGTCATGTCTGACTCTTTGAGACTCCATGGACTGCAGCATGCCAGGCCTCCATGTTCATCACCAACTCCTAGAGTTTACTCAAACTCGTGTCCATTAAGTTGGTAATGCCATCCAACCATCTCATACTATGTCATCCACTATTCGTCCTGCCTTCTATCTTTCCAAGCATCAAGGTCTTTTCCAATGAGTCAGTTCTTTGCATCAGGTGGCCAAAGTATTGGAGTTTCAGCTTCAGCATCAGTCCTTCCAATGAATATTCAGGACAGATTTCCTTTAGGATGGACTGGATGGATCTCCTTGCAGTCCAAGGAACTCTCAAGAGACTTCTATAACACAACAGCTCAAAAACATCAATTCTTCTGTGCTCAGCCTTCTCTATGGTTCAACTCTCACATCCATACATGACTACTGGAAAAGTCAGTGCTTTGACCAGATGGACCTTGTTGGCAAAGAAATGTCTATACTTTTTAATATGCTATCTAGGTTGGTCATAACTTTTCTTCCAAGGATCAAGAGTCTTTTAATTTCATGGCTGCAGTCACCATCTGCAGTGATTTTGGAGCCTCAAAAAATAAAGACTGCCACTGTTTCCATTGCTTCCCAATCTATTTCCCATGAAGTGATGGGACCAGATGCCATGATCTTAGTTTTCTGAATGTTGAGCTTTAAGCCAACTTTTTCACTCTCCTCTTTCACTTTCATCAAGATGCTCTTTAGTTCTTCACTTTATGCATAAGGGTAGTGTCATCTGCATCTCTGAGGTTATTGATATTTCTCCTGGCAATCTTTATTTCAGCTTGTGCTTCATCCAGTCCTGCCTTTCTCAGGATATACTCTGCATATAAGTTAAATAAGTAGAGTGACAATATACAGCCTTGAAGTAGTTCTTTTCCAATTTGGAACCAATCTGTTGTTTGATGTCCGGTTCTAAGTGTTGCTTCTTGACCTGCATACAGATTTCTCAAGACGTAAGTTAGGTGGTCTGGTATCCCCATGTCTTGAAGAATTTTCCACAGTTTTTTGTGATCTACATAGTCAAAGGATTTGGTGCAATCAATAAAGCAAAGGTAGATGTTTTTCTAGAACTCTCTTGCTTATTAGATGATCCAACGGATGTTGGCAATTTGATTTCTGGTTCCTCTGCCTTTTCTAAATCCAGCTTAAACATCTCGAAGTTATCGGTTCACATACTGTTGAAGCCTCTCTTGGGGAATTTTGAGCAGTACTTTGCCAGCGTGTGAGATGAGTGCAATTGTGCAATAGTTTGAATATTCTTTGGCATTGCCTTTCTTTGGGATTGGAATAAAAACTGCCCTTTTCCAATCCTGTGGGCACTACTGAGTTTTCCAAATTTGCTGGCATATTGAGTGCAACACTTTCACAGAATCATCGAATTACATCACCTCCATTAGTTTTGTTTGTAATGATGCTTCCTAAGGCCCACTTGACTTCATATTCCAGGATGTCTGGTTCTAGGTGAGTGATCACACCATCGTGTGAGTATCTGGGTCATGAAGATCTTTTTTATATAGTTCTTATGTGTATTTTTGCCACCTCTTTTAATATTTTCTGTTTCTGTTAAGTCCATACTATTTCTGTTAAGTCCATACTATTGTTTTCCTCTATTTCTTTGCATTGATCACAGGAAGGCTTTCTTATCTTTCCTTGCTCTTCTTTGATACTGTGCATTCAAATGGGTATATCTTTCCTTTTCTCCATTGCCTTTCACTTCTCTTCTTTCCACAGCTATTTGTAAGGCATACTCAGACAACTATTTTGCCTTTTTGCATTTCTTTTTCTTGAGTATGGTCTTCATCCCTGTCTCCTGTATAATGTCATGAACCTCCATCCATAGTTCTTCAGGCACTTTATCAGATCTAATCCCTTGAATCTATTTCTCACTTCCACTGTACAATCATAAGGGATTTGATTTAGGTCATACCTGAATGGTCTAGTGGTTTTCCCTACTTCAACTTAAGTCTGAATTTGGAAATAAGAAGTTCATGATCTGAGCCACAGTCAGCTCCCATTCTTGTTTTTACTGACTATATAGAGCTTCTCCATCTTTGTCTGCAAACAATATAATCAATTTGATTTTGGTATTGATCATCTGGTGATGTCCATGTGTAGGTCTTCTCTTGTATTGTTGGAAGAGGGTGTTTGCTATTACCAGTGCATTGTCTTGGTAAAACTGTTAGTTTTTGCTCTACTTCATTCTGTACTCTAAGGCCAAATATGCCTGTTACTCCAGGTATTTCTTGACTTCCTGCTTTTGCATTTAGTCCCCTACAATGAAAAGGACATCTTTGGGGTGTTAATTTAGAAGGTCCTGTAGGTCTTCATAGAACCATTCAACCTTGGCTTCTTCAGCATTACTGGTTGGGGTATAGACTTGGATTACTGTGGTATTGAATGGTTTACCTTGGAAAAGAACAAAGGTCATTCTGTCATTTTTGAGATTGCATCCAAGTACTGCATTTCAGACTCTTGTTGACTATGATGACTGATCCATTTCTTCTAAGGGATTCTTGACCACAGTAATAGATATAATGGTCATCTGAGTTAAATTCACCCATTCCAGTCCATTTTAGTTCACTGATTTCTAAAATGTCAATGCCATCTCCTGTTTGACCACCTCCAATTTGCCTTGATTTATGGACCTAACATTCTAGGTTCCTATGCAATATTGTTCTTAACAGCATCTGACTTTCCTTCCATCACCAGTCATATCCACAACTTGGTGTTGTTGTTGCTTTGATTCTGTCTCTTCACTCTTCCTGAGTTATTTCTCCACTGATCTCCAGTAACATATTGGGTACCTACCGACCTGGAGAGTTCATCTTTCAGTGTCCTCTCTTTTTTCCATTCCATACTCTTCATGGGGTTCTCAAGGCAAGAATACTAAAGTGGTTTGCCATTCGCTTCTCCAGTGGACCATGTTTGGTCAGAACTCTCTATCATGACCTGTCTTTGGTGGCCCTACACAGCATGGCTCCTAGTTTCATTGAGTTAGGCAAGGCTGTGGTCTGTGTGATTAGTTTGGTTAGTGTTCTGTAATTGTAGTTTTCAGTCTATCTGCCATCTGATGTAGAAGGATTCTTATCCTTAAGAAGCTTATGGAAGCCTCCTGATGGGAGAGACTGACTGAGGAGGAACTGGCTCTTGTTCTGATGGGTGGGGCTATGCTCAGTAAATCTTTAATCCAATTTTCTGTTGATGGGTGGAACTGTGTTCCCTTCCTGTTAAACTATGCCAAACTATGGTGGAGGTAATGAAGATAATGGCGACCTTCTTCAAAAGGTTCCATGCACACACTGCTTCACTCAGTGCCCACAACCCTGCAATAGGCCTCCACCAGAGACTCCTGAACACTCACGAGCAAGTCTGGGTGAGTCTCTTGTGGGGTCACTGCTCCTTTCTCCTGGGTCCTGGTGCCCACATCATAGTTCTCTATAAAGTATTATTTTATCTGCAAATAGTGACAATTTTAACCTCTTCCCTTCCAATTTGAGTATCCAATTATTTTTCTCTCTTGTATGATTAGTGTGACTAAGACTTCCAATATAATGTTGAATAGAAGTGGTGAGCGGAGAAGGCAATGGCACCCCACTCCAATACTTTTGCCTGGAAAATCCCATGGATGGAAGAGCCTGGTGGGCTACAGTCCATGGGGTCACTAGGAGTTGCACACGACTGAGCAACTTCACTTTCACTTTTCACTTTCATGCATTGGAGAAGGAAATGGCAACCCACTCAGTGTTCGTGCCTTGAGAATCCCAGGGACAGGGGAGCCTGATGGGCTGCCATCTACGGGGACGCACAGTCGGACACGACCGAAGCAACTTAGCAGAATTGGTGAGAGTGGGCATCCTTTTCTTCTTATTATTTTTTTACTTTACAATATTGATTTTGGGGGAAGGCTTTTAGCATTTCAGTGTTGAGAATTATATTGGCTGTGGGCTTTATGTATAAACAGCCTTTCATATTGAGATACATTCCCTGTATACCTATTGTGATGACAGGTTTTATCATGAGTAGATGTTTAATTTTGTCAAATGCTTTTTCTGCCTCTTTTTGGATGATTACGTGTTCTTTCATTTTATTCATGTGATACATCACATTGATTGATTTGCATCTGGTGAACCATCCTTGTTGCCATAGAATGAATCCAAATTGTTTTTGGTATATGATCTTTTTTATGTGTTATTGGGCTCAGTTTCCTAACATTTTGTTGAGGATTTTTTGCTTCAATACTCATCTAAGATATTGACCTTTAATTTTCTTTTTTGGTAGTGCCTTTGTCTGATTTGGGTATCAGGCTGATAGTGGCTTCATAGAGTGACATTAAGAAGAGTGTTCCCTCATATTGTTTTTGGAATAGTTTGAGAAACATAGGAATTAGCTCTTCTTTACATGTTTGGTAGAATTCCCTCTGAAGGTCTTTGTTCCTGAACTTTTGCTTAGAGGGAGTTGTTTTTTTTTTTTTTTTTTTTATTACAGATTCAATTTCACTTCTACTAATCAGCCTGTTCAAATTATCTATTTATTCTTGATTTATTCTTGGCAGGCTATATGTTTCTAGAAATATCCATTTCTTCCTGGTTGCCCAATTTCTTGACAGATAACTGTTCATAATATTCGCTTATGGTTTTTTGTTTTTATTTTTTTTGTACTTTCTGTGGTATTCTTATTTCTCCTCTTTAGTTTTTTGCTTTGTTGATTTGGTTTTTCTTCTTGGTTATCCTGGCTAAAAGTTTTCAGTTTTGTTTATGCTTTCAAAAAAAATGATTTTCCTTATCTTCTCTGATGCTTTTTTTTTTCAATTTATTGACTCTGCACTTTATTATCTCCTTCCTTCTGCTGACTTTGGGTTTTGCTTGTTCTTTTTTTTCCAATTCTTTAGAGGATAGGTTAGTTTGGTCATTTGAGATTCTTCTTGTTTCTGAATGAATGTCTGTGTCACCACAGAGATTTGATAAAGTCGTGTATTCATTTTCATTTGGATTGACATATTTTCCTTCTTTGATGTCATCATTGACCTATTGGTTTTTAACTAGCATATTATTTAGTCTCCACTTTTTAATCTTTTTCTTATTTTTCCTTCTGTAGTTGATTTCTACTTTTGTACCATGGTGATCAGAAAAGACGCTTGAAATAATTTCTATACTCTTAAATTTAATGAGGTTTGTTTTGTGACCCAGTATGCGGTCCATCCTAGAAAAGTTTCCATGTACGCTAGAAAATAATTTTTATTCTTTTTTTTCTTTTTTTTATGTAGTGTCCTGTACAATGAATTCATTGTGCAATCTATAACTTCTATTCCATTTTTTACTTTCTGTCTTGTTGATATAAGTGGAGTGTTAAAGTCTCCTACTAATAAATAAGTCTTCTACATTTCTCTATTTATGTCTGCTAGTATTCGATTTGTATATTAAACTGTCCCTATATTGGGTACGTATGTGTAAAGAGGTGTAACTTCCTCTTCCTGTAATGATCTCTCCTTTGTTATGTAATGCCCTTTTGTCTTTCTTTATGGTCTTTGTTTTAAAGTCTATTTTGTCTGATGTGAAAATGGTGCACTCACTTCTTGTTATTTCCATATGCATGAAATATTTTCTCTATCCATTCAGTCTGTGTTTGTCTTACGTGCTGAAATGAGTCTCTTCTAGGCAACATATTGCAAGTTCTTAGCTTTTTTTTTTTTTAATAATCAATCTGCCATGCTATAGTTTTTATCAGAGCTTGTTGTTTACTAAAATTTAAAGTAACTATTGATATGTATGTACTAATTGCCATTTTAATACTTGTTTTACAGTTTTGAGGGTAGCTCTTTTTTGTTCACTTGTTCTTTTAGTTTTTCCTTTTTACGTTTGATGATTTTTTGTTTTTGTAAAACCATGCTTTTCATTTATAGCTACCATAGAGTTCAAGTATGCTGACCCAAGATATTTATTTGATTCAAACTGAAGTAATTCAAGTTCAAATGTATTCTCAAAGCTCTGTATTTATATACTCCTCTCACTCACATTTTGTGATTTCAGTGTCCTATTTTATATCTTCATGCTTATCATTTTACACTGTATTGTAGTTGCAATTATTTTTACAACACTTTTATTGTTTTTCAATCTATGTACTAGTTAAGTGTAAAGAAGGAAATGCCAACCCACTCCAGTATTCTTGCCTGGAGAATCCCATAGAAATAAGAGCCTGGTGGGCTACAGTCCATGGAGTCACAAAGAGTCAGACATGACTGAGTGACTAACACGCAAACATACTAGTTAAATGATCTTCAATCCTTTCTTATATTTGCCTTCCCATTTTCTGAAAGAATCTTGCTTCTTTTCCATTTAGAGAAGAGCTATCAATATTACTTTTAAAGTAGAAATAATATTTCTGAATTATTTTAGTTTTCATTTATCTAAGAAACTATTTTTCTTCTATTCTAAATTACAATCTTGCTTATTAGAGGATTCTACACTGCAGACACTTCCTGTACAATTTTGATCTAATCATGCCACCCTATTCTGGCCTGGAAGGTTTCTGCAGAGAAACCAGCTGATAGTCTTATAGGGATACCTTGTAAATGTCTCTGTTTTGCTTTTGCTGCCCTTAGAATCCTGTCTAACATTTCCCATTTTAATTGTGACCTGTCTTTTGGTGCACTCAGTTTGAGTTCATCTTGTTCTGGACTCTCTGTGCTACCTATGCCTGTATATCTGTTTTCTACATTAGATTTAAGTTTTCAGCCATCAGTTCAGTTCAGTTCAGTCATTCAGTCGTGTCCAACTCTTTGCGACCCCATAAATTGCAGCACGCCAGGCCTCCCTGTCCATCACCAACTCCCGGAGTTCACTTAGACTCACGTCCATCGAGTCAGTGATGCCATCCAGACATCTCATCCTCGGTCATCCCTTTTTCCTACTGCCCCCAATCCCTCCCAGCATCAGAGTCTTTTCCAATGAGTCAACTCTTCGCATGAGGTGGACAAAGTACTGGAGTTTCAGCTTTAGCATCATTCCTTCCAAAGAAATCCCAGGGTTGATCTCCTTCAGAATGGATTCGTTGGATCTCCTTGCAGTCCAAAGGACTCTCAAGAGTCTTCTCCAACACCACAGTTCAAAAGCATCAATTCTTCAGTGCTCAGCCTTCTTCACAGTCCAACTCTTACATCCATACATGACCACTGGGAAAACCATAGCCTTGACTAGATGGACCTTAGTAGGCAAAGTAATGTCTCTGCTTTTGAATATCCTATCTAGGTTGGTCATAACTTTTCCCCCAAGGAGTAAGCGTCTTTTAATTTCATGACTGTAGTCACCATCTGCAGTGATTTTGGAGCCCAGAAATATAAAGTCTGACACTGTTTCCACTGTTTCCTCATCTATTTCCCATGAAGTGATGGGACCAATGCCATGATCTTCGTTTTCTGAATGTTGAGCTTTAAGCCAACTTTTTCACTCTCCTCTTTCACTTTCATCAAGAGGCTTTTTAGCTTCTCTTCACTTTCTGCCAAAAGGGTGGTGTCACCTGCATATCTGAGGTTATTGATATTTCTCCCAGCAATCTTAATTCCAGCTTGTGCTTCTTCCAGTCCAGCGTTTCTTATGATGTACTATGCACAGAAGTTAAATAAGCAGGGTGACGATATACAGCCTTGATGTACTCCTTTGCCTATTTGGAACCAGTCTGTTGTTCTATGTCCAGTTCTAACTGTTGCTTCCTGACCTGCATACAGATTTTTCAAAAGGCAAGTCAGGTGGTCTGGTATTCTCATCTCTTTCAGAATTTTCAACAGCTTATTGTGATCCACACAGTCAAAGGCTTGGACATAATCAATAAAGCAGAAATAGATGTTTTTCTGGAACTCTCTTGCTTTTTCAATGATCCAGCGGATGTTGGCAATTTGATCTCTGGTTCCTCTGCCTGTTCTAAAACCAGCTTGAACATCAGGAAGTTCACGGTTCACGTATTGCTGAAGCCTGGCTTGGAGAATTTTGAGCATTACTCTACTAGCATGTTAGATGAGTGCAATTGTGGGGTAGTTTGAGCGTTCTTTGGCATCGCCTTTCTTTGGGATTGGAATGAAAACTGACCTTTTCCAGTCCTGTGGCCACTGCTGAGTTTTCCCAATTTGCTGGCATATGGAGTGCAGCACTTTCACAGCATCATCTTTCAGGATTTGAAATAGCTCCACTGGAATTCCATCACCTCCACTAGCTTTGTTTGTAGTGATGCTTTCTAAGGCCCTCTTGACTTCACATTCCAGGATGTCTGGCTCTAGATGAGTGATCACACCATTGTAATTATCCAGGTCGTGAATTTTTTTCTACAGTTCTTTTGTGTATTCTTGCCACCTCTTCTTAATATCTTCTGCTTCTGTTAGGTCCATACCATTCCTGTCCTTGATCGAGCCCATCTTTGCATGAAATGTTCCCTTGGTTTCTCAAATTTTGTTGAAGAGATCTCTAGTCTTTCCCATTCTGTTGTTTTCCTCTATTTCTTTGCCTTGATCGCTGAAGAAGGCTTTCTTATCTCTTCTTGCTATTCTTTGGAACTCTGCATTCAGATGCTTATATCTTTCTTTTTCTCCTTTTTTTTTTTCACCTCTTTTCTTTTCACAGTTATTTGTAAGGCCTCCCCAGACAGCCATTTTGCTTTCTTGCATTTCTTTTCTATGGGGATGGTCTTGACCCCTGTCTCCTGTACAATGTCACGAACCTCATTCCATAGTTCATTAAGCACTCTATCTATCAGATCTAGGCCCTTAAACCTATTTCTCACTTCCACTTTATAATCATAAGGGATTTGATTTAGGTCAGACCTGAATGGTCTAGCGGTTTTCCCTACTTTCTTCAATTTAAGTCTGAATTTGGTAATAAGGAGTTCATGATCTGAGCCACAGTCAGCTCCTGGTCTTGTTTTTGTTGACTGTATAGAGATTCTCCATCTTTGGCTGCAAAGAATATAATCAATCTGATTTCAGTGTTGGCCATCTGGTGATGTCCATGTGTAGAGTCTTCTCTTGTGTTGTTGGAAGAGGGGTTTGCTATGACCAGTGAATTTTCTTGGCAAAACTCTATTAGTCTTTGCCCTGCTTCATTTTGCATTCCAAGGCCAAATTTGCCTGTTACTCCAGGTGTTTCTTGACTTCCTACTTTTGCATTCCAGTCCCCTATAATGAAAAGGACATCTTTTTTGGGTGTTAGTTCTAAAAGTTCTTGTAGATCTTCATAGAACTGTTCAACTTCAGCTTCTTCAGAGCTACTGGTTGGGGCATAGACTTGGATAACTGAGATATTGAATGGTTTGCCTTGGAGATGAACAGAGATCATTCTGTCATTTTTGAGATTGCATCCAAGTACTGCATTTCAGACTCTTTTGTTGACCATGATGGCTACTCCATTTCTTCTAAGTGATTCCTGCCCGCAGTAGTAGATACAATGGTCATCTGAGTTAAACTCACCCATTCCAGTCCATTTTAGTTCCCTGATTCCTAGAATGTCGACGTTCACCCTTGCCATCACTTGTTTAACCACTTCCAATTTGCCTTGATTCAAGGACCTGACATTCCAGGTTCCTATGCAATATTGCTCTTTACAGCATTGGACCTTGCTTCTATCACCAGTCACATCCACAGCTGGGTATTGGTTTTGCTTTGGCTCCATCCTTTCATTCTTTTTGGAGTTATTTCTCCACTGATCTCCAGTAACATATTGGGCACCTAATGATCTGGGAGTTTTCTTTCAGTATCCTATCATTTTGCCTTTTCATACTGTTCATGCGGTTGTCAAGGCAAGAATACTGAATTAGTTTGTCATTCCCTTCTCCAGTGGACCACATTCTGTCAGACCTCTCCACCATCACCTGCCCATCTTGGGTTGCCCCGTGGGCATGGCTTAGTTTCACTGAGTTAGACAAGGCTGTGGTCCTAGTGTGATTTGATTGACTAGTTTTCTGTGAGTATGGTTTCAGTGTGTCTGCTCTCTGATGCCCTCTTGCAACACCTACCATCTTACTTGGGTTTCTCTTACCTTGCGCGTGGGGTATCTCTTCACATCTGCTCCAGCAAAGCACAGCTGCTGCTCCTTACCTTGAATGAGGGGTATCTCCTCACCGCCACCCTTCCTCACCTTCAACGTTGGATAGCTCCTCTAGGCCCTCCTGTGCCCGCGCAGCCACCACTCCTTGGATGTTTTGTGGCTCTTCCCGGCCATCGCCCCTGGCCTTGGAAGCGGTGTAGCTCCTCTGGGCCATCTGCCCCTACCTCGGATGTGGGGTAGCTCCTCCCGGCCGTCGCCCCTGACCTCAGATGCAGGGTAGCTCCTCTGGTCCATTCCTGTGCTATCACAGCCTGGCACTCTCGGCAGTTGCCCCTGTCCTCAGATGTGGGGTAACTCCTCTTGGCCACTGCCCTTCGGACATGGGGTCCTCCCGGCTTCTGCCCCTGCCTCGGACGTGGGGCAGAAGCTCCTCTCGGCCTACGCTTAGTGCTCCAGTCGGTTATAATCTCTTCAAATACTTTTTTGATCCCCCCCTTCTCTTTTGGGAGCCCCTATATTATCCCATAGATCTCATGTGTTACTTTCTTTTCTTACTTTTCTTCCACTTATCTTTTTGTCCGCTGTTCTGATTGGTTGATTTACATTCTTCCATCTTCCCAATCACTTATTCCTTCTTATGTTGAATTTAATCACCTATTCATTGCTTTTAGATTTCTTTTTATCTCAACAATTGAATTATCTATCTTTTATTATTTCATCTTTATAGTTTTAGTTTCTTTTTTACTGCATTTTTATAGGGAATATTTCTTAAATCAGTTATAGTTTTATTACCAACTTTTGGAACATGGATCCTCATTTATATTGGAGATTGTTGTGAGGTACAGCTACCAGTGCTAGGCTCTGTCTGTCCTGATTGATTACAAGCTAGCTGGCAGTCATGCCTGACAAGTATTAATATAATCTAGGCTTCTCTAGTCTCTTTGCTATCCCAGCAGTTTTCCCAGCAGGCAAATTTCTTGTCTCCTCCTCACAAGACTGCACTACTGGGATGCCCAGACTGTGGCTTGATCTGCTCACTCCCCAGAGTTAGCATTGCCTGTATAGACCTTCTCTTTTTGACAGATCTTTCCCAGAACCTCATTTCCTGATCTGAAGCTTATTAAAAAAAAAAAAACTATCTACTTTTATAGAGACGTTTCTTGCAATTTTGGTTGTACAGTAGTTCTGTCAGCTTCTAGCTAGTTTTCTGTGAGAAATGCTTCATATATAGATACATTTTTAATGTGTTTGTGGTGGAAGGTTAACTCCATGTCTCCTACTCTCCCAGTTTGATCTTACTCTCTTATAAGCATACTTTTTGTATAAGTCAAAAGCCTCCCATATTTAAACTAAATTGACTCTCTGAAGCAGCTAAATTTTAAATATGGATATTATTTGGATTCTTTATGAATGATATTTCTCTAAAATAAGAGACAGAATAAGTAATGACACAGATATATTGGCTTTTTAATTGCTATCAAGTTATTTTGCTAGAATATAGAAGGTAGATCTTGTGTACTTAAAGTAATATTCAATTTCATTATGGGTAAGAATGCAAGTAGTTTGTAAATGCTTCTCAACATTATTTTAAGTTGACTTTTTATTACATATAAGATGAATTTATCTTCTTTGCCTAGTGACAATTGCATCTCATTCATCCTTCTATCCTGATGAAGTGGGAATAAATTGATATTTTCCCTGTCTCACTGATTCTCTTACACAGCTACTACACTTTACTAAGATCTCACCTCCAATCAGGCCAAAATAAATGGGAATCTCTTCCCTTTTATTACTCAAACCTTACCCTTCTAAATATCCAAAGAGACCAACAATGAGTTTATACCATCTAAACAGTATGAGCTGTGCCTGATATCTAAATGGATGGGCATCTCTTTTTAGAAAATTGAAGTGTAATTTACTTCAATATTGTTTTAAATATACAACACACTGCTTTAATATTTTGAGGTTGTATTCCATTTAAGGTTAACATTCTCAGAAATTCTACAATTATCCCCATGTCCTTTCACTAAATTAATTTCTGTTTGCACTGGCCTAGTCAGTGTCTGATGTTTACAAATGAGAGCCCTGATGGGTTCACCTGCCCTGTACAGTGCATGCAGCTCCTATCTTCCTGCCCACTGGATAGCAGAGAAATCACATCCACTGCCACTCTCAGTCTTCCATGTGACCTGTCACCATTGGGATGGCAGATTGACCATCCACTTCTTCCTCAAAGTCTTCCTTTGTATTTCATGGAACTCACCACCAGAGAAATCATTCGTAACTCTCAGTTCTTAAAATTCCTCTTACCTGCCCAGGGCTTCCTTTGTGGCTCAGCTATTAAAGAATTTGCTTGCAGTGCAGAAGACTTGGGTTTGATTCCTGGGTTGGGAAGATCCCTTGGAGAAGGGAAAGGCTACCAACTCCAGTATTCTAGCCTGGAGAATTCCAAGACCAGTATAGTCCACAGGGTCCAGTATAGTCCAAGGACTGTATACTCCATGGGGTCGCAAAGAGTCAGGCACAACTGAGTGACTTTCACTCACTCACTCAAGGTTATAAAATATTAGCTATGTCCATTGTGTTTGTAGCTTATTTATTTTACATATAGTAATTTGTACATACTACCACTTACCCCTAACCTGACCTTCCCCATTTTCCTTTCACCCCTTGTCACTCCCAGCTTCTCTATATCTGTGAATCTGTTTCTTTTTTGTTACAATAATTCATATTTTTTTAGATTACAGATAAAACATACATCATGCAACATTTATATTTCTCTGTCTGACTTATTTCACTAAGCATAACACCCTCCATATCCATGTATGGTGCTGCAAATGGCAAATTTTCATTATTTTATGGATAAACAAAATCTATTGTTTATAGCACATCTTTTTTAATCCACATACATTGATGGGCACTTTGGTTGCTTCCCTATATTGGTTACTTTAAATAATGTTACTATAAACATTGGAATACCCATATATTTTTAAATTAGTGTTTGTTTGTTTGTTTTTCTGGATATATACCCAGACGTGGGAGAAGGGAATGGCAAACCACTTCAGTAATGTTGCCTGAAGAACCCCATGAACAGTATGAAAAGGCAGAAAGATACAAGGATGATGAGCCCCTCAGGTAATTAGGTGGTCAATAAGCTACTGGGGAAGAGTGCAAAAATAGCTCCAGAAAGAATGAAAAGGCTGGACCAGAGCAGAAAAGATGACCAGTTGTGGATGTATCTGGTGGTATATATCAAATCTGATGCTATAAAGAACAATACTGCATAGGAAACTAGCATGTTAGGTCCATGAATAAAGGTAAATTGGATGTGGTCAAGCAGGACATGGCAACATTCAGTCAACATTTTAGGATGGTTCTATGAAGAATTGCAAGACCTTCTAGAACTAACAACAAAAAAAGGTGTCCTTTTCATCACAGGGTATTAGAATGCAAAAGTAGGAAGTCAGGAGATACCTGGAGTAACAGGCAAGTTTGGCCCTAGGATACAAAATGAAGAAGGGAAAAGGCTAACAGAGTTTTTCCAAGAGAGTATACTGATTATAGAAAGCACTCTCTTTCATAAACACAAGAGACAACTCTATACATGGACATCACCAGACAGTCAACACCAAAATCAGAATGATTATATTCTTTACAGACAAAGATGGACAAGCTCTATATGGCCAGCAAAAACAAGACCGAGAGCTGGCTGTGGCTCAGATCATGAGCTCCTTACTGCAAAATTCATGTTTAAATTGAAGAAAGTAGGGAAAACCAATAGGCCAATCAGCTATGACCTAAATCAACCCCCTTAGGATTATACAGTAGAGGTAAAAAATAGATTCAAGGAATTATATCTGGTAGACAAAGTGCCTGAAGAACTATGGATGAAGGTTCATAGCATTGTACAGGAAGCAGTGATCAAAATTATACCTAAGGAAAAGCAGTGCAAGAAGGAAAGGTGGTTATCTGAGGAGATCTTACAAATAACTGAGGAAAGAAGAGAAGTGGAAGGCAAAGAGGAAAGGGAAAGATATACCCAACTAAATGCAGAGTTCCAGAGAATAGCAAGGAGAGATAAGAAGCTTTCTTAAATGATCAATCAAAATAAATAGAAGAAAAAAATATAATGAGTAAGACAACAATTCTCTTCAAGAAAATTGGAAATATCTAGGGAAATGTCATCCAAGGATGGGCACAATAAAGGACAGAAATGCTAATGACCTAACAGAAGCAGAAGATACAGTGGCAAGAATACACAGAAGAATTTACCAAAAAAAAAAGATATTAAAGACCAGAATATCCATGATGGTTTGTTCACTCACCTAGAATCAGACATCCTGGAGTGTGTAGTCAAATGACTTTAGGAAGCATTACTAGGGAAAAAGCTAGTGGAGGTGATAGAATTCACCTGAGCTATTTAAAATCCTAAAACATGATGCTTTAAAGTGTTGCACTCAATATGTCAGCAAATTTGGAAAACTCCCACAGGACTGGAAAAAAACAGTTTCCTTTCCAATCCCAAGGAAGGATAATGCCAAAGAATGCCCAAACTACCACAGAACTGTGCTCATTTCACACGCTAGCAAGGGAATGCTCAAAATCCATCAAGCTATGCTTCAGCAGTATGTGAACTGAGAACTTCTAGATGTACAAGCTGGGTTTAGAAAAGACAGAGGAACCAGAGATCAAATTGCCAAGATTCATTGGATCATAGAGAAAGCAAAGGAATTCAAGAAAAACATCTATTTGTGCTTCACTGACTACACTAAAGAATTTGACTGTGTGGATCACAACAAACTGTGAAAAATTCTTAAAGAACTAGAACTAGCAGACCACCTTACTTGTCTCCTGAGAAACATGTATGCAAATCGAGAAGCAACAGGATGTGAATGTAGAAGCAACAGTTAGAACTAGACATGGAACAATGTACTGGTTGCAAATAGGGAAAGGAGTACATCAAGGCTATATATTGTCACCCTACTTATTTAACTTCTATGCAGAGTACATTGTGAAGAATGTCAGGCTGGAGGAATCACAAGCTGGAATCACGATTGCTGGGAGAATATCAACAACCACAGGTATGCAGATGGTACCACTCTAATGGCAGGAAATGAGGAGGAACTGAAGAGTCTCTGAATGAGAGTGAAAGAGAAGAGCGAAAAAGCTGACTCGAAACTCAGCATTCAAAAAATTAAGATGATGGCATCCAGACCTATCACTTTACAGCCAAAAGAAGGGAGAAATGTGGAAGCAGTGACAGATTTTCTTTTCTTGGGTTCCAAAATCACTGTGGAAGGTGACTGCAGCCATGAAATTTAAAGATGCTTGTTGTTTAGAAGGAAAGCTATGACACACCAAGATAGCACATTAAGTAACAGCCAACAAATGTCTGTATAGTCTATGGATTTTCCAGTAGTCATGTGTGGGTGTGAGAGTTTGACCATAAATAAGTCTGAGCACCAAAGAATTGATACTTTCGAATTGTGCTGGAGAAGAATCTCTATGCAGGTCAAGAAGCAACAGTTAGAACTGGACTTGAAAAGACAGACTGGTTCCAAATGGGGAAGGGAGTTTGTCAAGGCTGTATATTGCCACCCTGCTTATTTCAATTCTATGCAGAATACATCATGTGAAATACTGGGCTGGTTGAAGCAGAAGATGGAATCAAGATTGCTGGGAGAAATAGCAATAACCTCAGATACATAGATGACACCACCTTTATGGAAGAAAGTGAAGAACTAAAGAGCTTCTTGATGAAAGTGAAAGGGGAGAGTGAAAACGTTGTCAAAAGATCAACATTCAAAATATTAAGATCATGGCATCCAGTCCCATCACTTCATGGCTAATAGACAGGGAAACAATGGAAACAGTGACAGACTTTATTTTCTTGCACTCCAAAATCACTGTAGATGGTTGACTGCAGCCATGAAATTAAAAGATGCTTGCTTTTGGAAGAAAAGCTATGACAGCATATTAACAGAATATTAAACACATATTAACTGCACAACAATAGCATATTAAAAAGCAGAGACATTACTTTGCCAACAGAGATCCATCTAGTTAAAGCTATGGTTTTCCAGTATTCACATATGGATGTGACAGTCAGAGCATAGAGAAGGCTGAGCACAGAAGAATTTATGGTTTGTACTGTGGTGTTGGAGAAGACTCTTGAAAGTTCCTTGGACTGCAAGATCAATCGTAAAGGAATTTGGTCCTGAATATTCGTTGGAAGGATGGATGCTGAAGCTGAAACTCCAGTTCTTTGGCCATCTAATGTGAAGAACTGACTCATTTGAAAAGACACTGATGCTGGGAAAGATTAAAGGCGGGAAGAGAAGGGGACAACAGAGGATGAGATGGCTGGATGGAATCACCGACTCAATGGACATGAGTTTGGTAAACTCCAGGAATTGGTGATGGACAGGGAGGCCTGGAGTGCTGCAGTTCATGGGGTGACAAAGAGTCAGACATGACTGAGCAACTGAGCTGAACAGACTGAAGTAAACATGGATATTGACTATTAGATTCTTAACGGTACAAAATTAGGAACAAATACCAAAAAACAAAGATTAAAAATCTAGAGTAGAAGTTAGACTCTCAAAAATACAGTTTTAAAAATATGAAACAAAATCAATTAGAAAAATTATTACAAAAATACGTATGAAATTTGCTTTAAAAATAGGGTCTTTTTTGGCAAGGTAACAGTAGGCTTGGTTTCATTGAGTTAGACAAGGCTGTGGTCCTAATGTGATTAGATTGATTATTTTTCTGTGAGTATGGTTTCAGTGTGTCTGCCCTCTGATGCCCTCTTGCAACACCTACCATCTTACTTGCGTTTCTCTTACCTTGGGCGTGGGGTATCTCTTCACGGCTGCTCCAGCATAGCACAGCCACTGCTCCTTACCTTGAACAAAGGGTATCTCCTTACCGCCGCTGTTCCTGACTTTCAACATGGGATAGCTCCTCTAGGCCCTCCTGTGCCTGCACAGCCACCACTCCTCAGGTTGCTCCTCCCCGCCGCAGCCCCTGGCCTTGGGCTCAGGGTGGCTTCTCACGATCACCGCCCCTGGCCTCAGGCACGAGGTGGCTTCTCCCGGCTGCCCCTGATCTCGGTCATGGGGTGTCTCCTCCTGGCCACCACTGGCCTCGGATGCTGCGTAGCTCCTCCCGGCCACCACCCTGACCTCGGACGTGGGGTGTCTCCTCCTGGCCACCACTGACCTTGGACTCAGGGTAGCTCCTCTCGGCCGCCGTCCCTGACCTCAGACGCGGGATGGCTCCTCCCGGCCTTTCTTGCGCTGTTGCAGCCTGGCACTCTGGGCCGCTGTCCCTGACGTCAGACGTGGGGTAGCTCTCGGCTGTTCTTGGTGCGCCGGCCCGCCACCGCCACCGCCTGTGCTTAGTCTGGGGAGGCCTTACAAATAGGTGTGAAAAAAAGAGAGGCGAAAAGCAAAGGAGAAAAGGAAAGATATAAGCATCTGAATGAAGAGTTCCAAAGAATAGCAAGAAGAGATAAGAAAGTCTTCTTCAGCGATCAATGCAAAGAAATAGAAGAAAACAACAGAATGGGAAAGACTAGAGATCTCTTCAAGAAAATTAGAGATACCAAGGGAACATTTCATGCAAAGATGGGCTT
The DNA here is from genome assembly GCF_001704415.2 of Capra hircus. Lineage (NCBI taxonomy): Eukaryota > Metazoa > Chordata > Mammalia > Artiodactyla > Bovidae > Capra > Capra hircus. Next base: position 80,527,990 of record NC_030822.1, read on the forward strand.
GATAAAGGACAGAAATGGTCTGGACCTAACAGAAGCAGAAGATATTAAGAAGAGGTGGCAAGAATACACAGAAGAACTGTACAAAAAAAGATCTTCACGACCCAGATAATCATGATGATGTGATCACTCATCTAGAGCCAGACATCTTGGAATGTGAAGTCAAGTGGGCCTTAGAAAGCATCACTATGAACAAAGCTAGTGGAGGTGATGGAATTCCAGTGGAGCTGTTTCAAATCCTGAAAGATGATGTTTCCAAAGTGCTGCACTCAATATGCCAGCAAATTTGGAATACTCAGCAGTGGCCACAGGATTGGAAAAGGTCAGTTTTAATTCCAATTCCAAAGAAAGGCGATGCCAAAGAATGCTCAAACTACCACACAATTACACTCATCTCACATGTTAGTAAAGTAATGCTCAAAATCTCCAAGCCAGGCTTCAGCAATACGTAAACCGTGAACTTCCTGATGTTCAAACTGGTTTTAGAAAAGGCAGAGGAACCAGAGATCAAATTGACAACATCCACTGGATCATGGAAAAAGCAAGAGAGTTCCAGAAAAAACATCTACTTCTGCTTTATTGACTATGCCAAAGCCTTTGACTGTGTGGATCACAAGAAACTGTGGAAAATTCTGAAAGAGATGGGAATACCAGACCACCTGACCTGCCTCTTGAGAAATCTGTATGCAGGTCAGGAAGCACACTTAGAACTGGACATGGAACAACAGACTGGTTCCAAATAGGAAAAGGAGTACATCAAGGCTGTATGTTGTCACCCTGCTCGTTTAACTTATATACAGAGTACATCATGAGAAACGCTGGACTGGAAGAAACACAAGCTGGAATCAGGATTGCCGGGAGAAATATCAATAACCTCAGATATGCAGATGACACCACCCTTATGACAGACAGTGAAGAGGAGCTAAAAAGCCTCTTGATGAAAGTGAAAGAGGAGAGTGAAAAAGTTGGCTTAAAGCTCAACATTCAGAAAACAAAGATCATGGCATCCGGTCCCATCACTTCATGGGAAATAGATGGGGAAACAGTGGAAACAGTGTCAGACTTTTTTTTTGGGGGGGGGCTTCAAAATCACTGCAGATGGTGACTGCAGCCATGAAATTAAAAGACGCTTACTCCTTGGAAGAAATGTTATGACCAACCTAGATAGGATATTCAAAAGCAGATACATTACTTTGCCGACTAAGGTTTGTCTAGCCAAGGCTATGGTTTTTCCTGTGGTCATGTATGGTTGTGAGAGTTGGACTGTGAAGAAGGCTGAGCACCAAAGAATTGATAGTTTTGAAGTGTGGTGTTGGAGAAGACTCTTGAGAGTCCCTTGGACTGCAAGGAGATCCAACCAGTCCATTCTGAAGGAGATCAGCCCTGGGATTTCTTTGGAAGGAATGCTAAAGCTGAAGCTCCAGTACTTTGGCCACCTCATGTGAAGAGTTGACTCATTGGAAAAGACTCTGATGCTGGGAGGGATTGGGGGCAGGAGGAGAAGGGGAAGACATAGGATGAGATGGCTGGATGGCATCACGGACTCGATGGACGTGAGTCTGAGTGAACTCTGGGTGATGGTGATGGACAGGGAGGCCTGGCATGCTGCGATTCATGGGGTCGCAAAGAGTCGGACATGACTGAGCGACTGAACTGAACTGAACTGAATAGTAGGCTATAAAACAAAATTAAAGCAGTAATAAAGAACTTAAAATTAAAAAAATTAAAAAGTGATAATAGTAAAATATATCTAGGAATTTCTCTGGAGCTATTAAGGACAGTGTGGGGTCATTTCAGTTTCTGATATTTCCTTGTTCCAGCTTGTACTTCTTCTCAAGGTCTATAGGCCCCTTCCAATGCTCTGTCAATGTTAACTGCAGGGTTTTAATCTGTTGCACCTGTCACTTCCAGAGTGTTATGCCCTCCTTTGTTTTCTTTTGGCTTCTCCTGTTTGAAAGTCTCTTCCATGTCAAATTTCCGCCCTGACACAAGGGGGCAAATGTGGTCACTTATTTGGACTCACTTGTTCAGTTGTGTTTTGGGGAGGGTGGAACCCTGCAAACAATTATCACTGGTGTGTGTGGGGAGTGCTTGCAGTGTATGGACCACACTGGGTTTGCCCAAGCTCACGGCTTGTGCTTTCTGGTTCTACACTGCTCAGGCTGCGGGGTGCTCTGCAGGACACTGTCCAAAGCGGGACCTGGGTTTCATGCACTTCTCAGGTCTAATCCACTCGGGTTCAGGTTCTCAGGCACTCCACAGGGCACAGACTCTGTTGGGCATGCGTTTTGTGCCCTTCCCAGGTCTGAGCAGCTCAGGCGACCAGGTGCTTGAGGAGCACACTGTCCTAGGTGGGCCATGAATCTTAATCACCTCTCTGGTCTTGGGTGTGCCATGTGTCTCCTCTGGGAAGCTGATCTCAGGCTATGACCCTTCTGGCAGATGTCAACCATCCAGGATCCCAGGAAGACGTGGTTAGCAACTGGGGGCCTGCTTGCAGTTTGGAGGAGGGTGCCGGTCTCTGAGGCTGAGATTGGAGCAGCCCGTTGCCTTCTGGCTCTGGCTGTAGCCCAGCTGCCTCTCTGCCTCTGGCAGGGAGGAGATGGTATGCAACTGGCTAGCACTCCTTTGGTGATCACTCAATCCTTTGCTCTGTGAGTGGGCCAGGCTGTGCATTAAGTTAGAGCATTTTGCAGGAAAGTTCTTTCTCTCTCTCTCTGGATATCCCACGGTTTGGGCTGCTGTCTCATGTTAGCTCCCTCAGATTCTCCTCAGGGCATTCAGGTCTGGTCCTTACCCTAAGCATGCAGCCTGTGCCTCCCTGTCCAGCCTCCAGTGGCTGATGCGAGCATCTGGGCTACTTCTCTGCTGGGAGTTTTGGTTAGGCACCTATTTTGTGGGTTTTTTTTTTCTTTTTCTGCCCAGTTATGTTGCTCCCTGAGATTCCAAAACTCTCCACAGACCTGCGGGTGAGAGGGTTTCCTGCTGTTTGGAAACTCCTCCTTCATGACTCCCTCCCCAGGACGGTCTCCATCCCTAACTCTTTTGGCACTCTTTTTGTCTTTTATATTTTGTCATACCTCCTTTTGAAGAGAAGGGGCTGCCTTTCTGTGCAGACGTTGTTTTGTGGAAGTTGCTCAGCATTCAAATGAACTTTTGATGAATTTGTGGGGGAAAGTGGTCTCTCCGTCCTATTCCTCAACCATCTTGGGACCACCTTCCCAAGTCAATTTTTAACCTAACATTTAAAAGGTGTTAAAAGGGAATTTCTCCCATTCTATTTTACACTCTTTCTTTCAAGTGCACCTGAGCTGTCTCAGTATGATTTAGTCAACCTGTGAACCTGAAATGCAAAACACAGAAATTCTTTCTTAATTAGAAAAATATAAAATAAGTATTAATTAAACACATATGATATGATGAACCTGTATATTTACATCAGTAATCATCAGGATATCTGAAGTTCTCTAATTTATTAATTTCACTTTCCCTCTCCTTCCTAGAGGATGTATCAACTCTAAATGAAAATTAAAAGGAAAGCCAAGTTGGAAATTAATATTTTCTTAGGAGGCCATTAACTATTGTGAAATGCAGATGTTGATGAGTAACCCATTTCAATAAGCAGAAACTCTCTCACTGGTCTCCCCTCTGCTCTCTGGGGCATTATTTACTTAGTTATTTAACCACTGACCACCTCTCCCTTCACTGCTCTAGGACTGTAGAGATGATTTTATTACAATGTTTTCCACACTTTCAGTTCCACAGTCAGCTCAGTTTGGTTCAGTAGCTCAGTCATGTCCTACTCTTTCTGAACCCATGGACTGCAGCATGCCAGGCTTCCCTGTCCATCACCAATACCTGGAGCTCAAACTTGCTCAAACTCATGTCCATCGAGTTGGTTATGTCATCAAACCATCTCATCCTCTGTCATCCCCTTCTCCTCCTCCCTTCAATCTTTCCCAGCATCAGGGTCTTTTCAAATAAGTCAGTTCTTCACATCAGGTGGCCAAAGTATTGGAGCTTCAGCTTCAGCATCAGTCCTTCCAAAGAATATTCAGGATTGATTTCCTTTAGGATGAACTGGATGGATTTCCTTGCAATCGAAGGAATTCTCAAGAGTCTTCTCCAATACCATAGTTCAAAAGCATCAGTTCTTCAGAGTTCAGCTTTCTTTATAGTCCAACTCTCACACCCATACACAACTACTGGAAAACCGTAGCTTTGACTACATATTGGCAAAGTAATGTCTCTCCTTTTTAACATGCTGTCTAGGTTGGTCATAGCTTTTCTTCCAAGGAGCAAGCATCTTTTCGTTTCACCACTGGCTGCAGTCACCATCTGCAGTGATTTAGGAGCCCCTCCCCAAAATAAATTCTCTGTTTCCATTGTTTCCCCATCTATTTGCCATAAAGTGATGGATCAGATGCCATGATCTTTGTTTTTTGAATGTTGAGCTTAAAGCCAGATTTTCACTCTCCTCTTTCACATTCATCAAGAGGCTCTTTAGTTCTTCTTTGCTTTCTGCCATAAGGATGGTGTCATTTGCATATCTGAGGTTATTGATATTTCTCCCAGCAATCTTGATTTCTGCTTGTGCTTCATTCAGCCCGGCATTTCACATGACGTACTCTGCATTGAAGTTAAATAAGCAGGGTGACAATATACAGCCTTGAAGTACTCCTTTCCCAATTTTGAACCCATCTGTTGTTCCATGTCCAGTTCTAACTGTTGCTTCTTGACCTGCATACAGATTTCTCAAGAAACAGGTAAGGTGGTCTGGTATTCCAATCTACTCAAGAATTTTCCACAATTTGTTCTGGAAACTGTTTGTTCCACAGTTCCACAGTATCCTGTGCTTAAAAACTAAAACCTACTTAGTCATCAAAGTAACCCTCCATGAAAACTGCTTTCCAGTCTACACCCTATAGATTTTCTATGTGAAATTAGTTTAAAATATGAAAGAAAAAATATTGCCTATACTTAAACAGACATAGCTAAAATTAACTGAGTCACTTACCATTCTTTAGCTTATAACTAAAAGAAGCTTATAATCAGATTGGTAATCTTTTTTCCTTTACCTTCAGCATAGCAACAGAATGAAATCAGAGAAATGCAAACTATTATTTATCAGTTAGGCTTTACATCAGATGATTTTTCTGAAGGCTGCAGCTTTGCCTGTAGGTATTGTAACTGTGGGAAAACTCTATTAAAAAAAAAAAAACTTGGCAGGTATTCTATTTCACCAACTCCTAAAATAAAATAATACTGTTATCAGTTAGCAACTAATGTAGTAGTTGAATCACTGTAGCTTTTGAAAAATTGAAATTATTTGCCTATCTCTGGGTCTGCCCTATCTTCTCATTTTTATGAAGAAATGCTCAACTGACGTTTAACTAGCTAGAGATTGATAGTGTTTTTCCAGTTTCAAAAATCATATATTTGATTTCTGGTGTCTAATTTTCTTCCCAGTAAAATGAGAATATTACTGATGAGCTGTCAAATCAGCTAGCATATAATTGACATGAAATAAATATTTATTGACTTAATTAACAATAGCCATTATTTATTAAATTTAAACCAGATGTGCTAGCTGTATTAGCATTATCTTTCTTATTTTGCATGTGGGAAACCTAAGGCTAGAAAGTTGCAAAAATGGGATTCAGAGCCTGGATTGCTTTCTACAGTATCTCCCTGCCTCTCCTAAAAATATTATGATAAGTATCAAAATTGAAAACATATGAAAAGTGAAAGTCATTCAGTCGTGTCCAACTCTTTGCAACCCCATGGGCTGTATAGTCCATGGAATTCTCCTGGCCAGAATACTGTAGTGGATAACCATTCCCTTCTCCAGGGGATCTTCCCAACCCAGGGATCAAACCCAGGTCTCCCACATTGCAGCGGATTCTTTACCAGCTGATCCACAAGGGAAGCCCTATTTCTTAAAGGGAAAACACATATTTGTGTAAAAATACACAAGAGCATAATTTTTAAAAAGCAAAGTTGAGAATCTTTGGTTCTAATATGTATTTGCTGGGAGATCTTGACTAGTTTTACTTTAGCCCACTGACACTTGGCTTCGTCATTTTTAAGATAGGATATATCTCATAAGTTTGTTGTGAGAATTAAATTAGATTGATAATCAGTGGAATGTGCTTACCACAATGCCTGATCCATAATCAGCCCAGCATTAATATTAACTATGAATACACACTCTGGGTCTTTCATCGTCCCTTAGTTGCCAGTAGCCAGACAGTAACATGCATATATTGGCTAGTAAGAAAGTCCTCTTTGTTATTAAAATAAAAAACAGGGAAGTTTCCAAAATCATGGCTGAGACACATGCAACAGGATAGGTAACACTAGGTTTGCCTCTTCTCCTTGATTCCTACTATAACTGTAGGGTCACTGCTGCATAACTTATGTTGACAAAAAAAGGGAAAAAGATAAACTTTTTCTCAAGACTACTGAATCAAATTCACATTTTTAAAAAGATTTCCTAAATACCTAAAGGGGACAGACAGGAAAGCAAGTGCAGATGCTTCAAACTCTGTGTGTGTGGTTTACTTTTGTCTGAGTTAATGTCTTTGGTTATAATAATTCACTTTTGTAATATACTTTTTGTCTTTTTCCTATAATTGTTTGTTTACAAAATTGGGTGTGTGTTTTTGTAAGTTACCTCAAATTTCTAACGAAAACATAGAGCCAGGTATGGAATACATATGTAAAAGGTAGAGAGAGAGAGAAATGAGAGAAACAGATAGATGATAGAAAGATATAGCTAGAAAATAAATAACCTTTTTCCAGAATTTGTTTAACTTAGTTAACTACCTCTGAACCAAATGAGGTTACACCTTCCTGTCCACCTTCCTCACTCCACCTGCTGGGACTTGTATATTTCCCTACCACACGTAAATGGCCTATTTGCTCTCTTCTCATGCACTGCCACTTCCCAGAACTATGAGGAGTGTAGTGACTGATATAATCAAAGCTTTCACTCTCTCTGTCTCAAAACACTATCTCTATCTTCTTTTAAACCACTTTGTAACTAAGCTGAACCTCCGTGAAAAGTGTTACACATCACAGACTCAGAGTAGAGTACCATAAAATCTTAATATTATTATAAGACACATTTTCACATAAGACACGTGTCTGCTTAGGTATCTTATATTTGATGCTTTTCATTCATCTCCTGAATCCTCCTCCATGCTTCATAAAAGGCACTCAGAGGCTTTTCAGAAATACTGATTCTTGTTAAATTGAGTTGAACTGAACTAGAAACATTTATATCCTTTTCTTTCTTTCTTTTTAATTTATTTATTTTAATTGGAAGCTAATTACTTTACAATATTGTATTGGTTTTGCCATACATCATCATGAATCCACCATGGGTGTACACGTTCCCCATCCTGAACCCCCCTCCCTCCTCCCTCCCCGTACCATCCCTCTGGGTCATCCCAGTGCACCAGCCCCAAGCATCCTGTATCCTGCATTGAACCTGGACTGGCGATTCATTTCTTATATGATATTATACATGTTTCAATGCCATTCTCCCAAATTATCCCACCCTCTCCCTCTCCCACAGAGTCCAAAAGACCATTCTATACATCTGTGTCTCTTTTGCTGTCTTGCATACAGGGTTATCCTTTTCTCATGTGTTATATTTTTTAATTGAAATATACTTGATTTGTAATGTGTTAGTTTCAGATGTAAAGAAAAGTGATTCAGTTATACACATACTCATGCGTGTGTGTATATATGTATTTATATATATATTCTTTTTCAGATTATTTTCCATTATAGATTATTTTAAAATATTGAATGTAGTTCCCTATTATATATGTTAGCATACTGTTTATCTATTTTGTATGTAGTAGTATATATTTGTTAATCCCAAATTCTTAATTTATCCTTCCCACCTCTCCTCCTTTAGTAAACATAAATTTGCTTCCTATGTCTGTTAAGTCTGTTTTATAAATTAATTAATTTGTATTATTTTATTCTAATCCCACATACAAGTGATATCATATGATATTTGTCCTTCTCTATCTGACATTTCAGACAGAGTATGATAATATGTAGGCCCATGCATGTTGCTGTATGCATTCTATTATGGTTGAGCAGCATTTCATAATGTGTATATGCCATATCTTCTTTATTCATTCATTTGTGATGAACATTTAGGTTGTTTCCATGTCTTGGTAATTGTAAATAATGCCACTATGAACACTGGTGTGCAGATGTCTTTTCAAATTAGAATTTTCTCCAGATATATGCCCAAGAGTAGAACTGCTGAATCATATGGCAACTCTATTTTTAGTTTTTTAAGGAACTGCCATACTGTTCTCAGTAGTGGTTATACCAATTTACATTCCCATCAAACAGTGTCAGAGGGCTCCCTTTCCTCCACACTCTTACCAGCATTTATTATCTGTAGACTTTTTGAAGATGTCTATTTTGACTTGTGTGAGGTGATCCCTCATTGTGATTTTGATTTGCATTTCTCTAATGATAAGCAATGTTGAGCATTTTTCATGTGTTTTTGACCATCTGAATGTCTTCTTTGGAAAAATGTCAGTATAAGTCTTCTGCCCATTTTTTTTGATTGGGTTGCTTGTCTTTGTGATATTAAACTGTATGAGCACTTGTATTAAGTTCTTGTCAGTCACATGATTTGCAAATATTTTCTTCCACCCTGTAGGTAGCCTTTTCATTTTGTTTATGATTTCCTTTGCTGCTCAAAAGTTTTTAAATTTGATTAGTTCATTTGTTTATTTTTGCTTTTTTTTTTTTTTTTTTTTTTTTTTTTTTGGCTTTCAGAGACTGACCAAGGCAATAGTGCTCAATTTATGTCAGAGATGGTTTTGCCAATGTTTTCTTCTAGGAGTTTCATGGGATCAGGTCTTGTATTTAAATCTTTAAGCCATTCTGAGTTTATATTTAGATATGGTGTGAGGGCATGTTCTTACATCATTGATTTATATGCAGCTGTCCAGGTTCCCAAGCCACTTGCTGAAGAAATTGACTTCCTTTTCTCCATTATGTAGTCTTGGCTGTCTCATTGAAGATTAACTGACTGTAGGTTGTGTTGGTTTTTTCCTGGGCTCTCTATTCTGTTCTATTGACCCATATGTCTGTTTTTGTGCCAAGACCATGCTGTTTTGATTACTGTAGCTTTATATTACTGTCTGAAGTATGAGACAGTTAGGCCTCCACCAATGTTCTTTTTCTTCAAGATTGCTTTTTAATTCTGGATCATTTGTGGCTCCATATAAATTTTAGGATTATTCATTCTAGTTCTGTGAAAAATGTCATGGTTATTTGATAAGGATCTCATTAAATCTGTATATTACTTTAGGTAGTTGGCCATTTTAATGATATTAACTCTTCCAATCTAAGAGCATGGGTTATTTTTCTATTTATTTGAATCATCTTCAGTTTCCTTTATCATTGTTTTATAGATCTTAGCATTTAAGTCTTTCACCTCTGTGGTGAAGTTTATGCCTAGGTATTTTAAGGTTTTTTTGATGTATCTAATAATTTTTCTTTTACATTCACTTTCTGATATGTATTATTAGTGTTAAAAATGCAGCAGATTTCTGTATGTTAATCTTATATCCTATTACCATGCTAAATTTTTTTTTCAGTTCTAGTAGTCTTTCTGTGGAATCTTTAGAGTTTTCTATATATAATATCATGTCATCTGCAAATAATGACAACTTTACCTTTTCCCTACCAATTTGAATAACATTTTGTTTCTTTTTCTTGTCTAATTGCTGTGGCTAGGACTTTCAATTGTATGTTGAATAGAAGAGGTGACAGTGGGCATCCTTGTTTTATTCCAAATTTTAGCAAGAAGGCTTTCAGCTTTTCACCATTGAATATTATGTTGACTGTGGGTTTGTCACAAATAGCTTTTATTATGTTGATATATGTGTCCATTATATTCACTTTGATGGGACTATTTATCAAGAATGGATGGTGAATTTTGTCAAATGTTTGTTCTATATCTGGTGAGATGATCATGTGAGTTTTGTCTTTTTTTGTTGTTGTTGTTGATTTGGTGTCATGCATTGGATTTTGAATGACAGAGTTTAACGGCTAAATTGACATAATTGTTATTATGTCAACATTGACATAATCTTCCAGTTGTTTATAGCCATCACTTTTAAATCATATTGGTTATCAATTCATGTTAACATTGAGGAGCCAAAATATTAGCTATTAACTCCAATAATTAACTAAGCTTAACAAACTGTCATACTGATTTTTATAGGGATTCAAGGATATTTCTCTTGAGAGATTTATACACGGTGGAGCCAATGTTACAGGATTCCAGTTGGTAGATTTTAATACACCTATGGTGACCAAATTAATGGATCGCTGGAAGAAACTTGATCAGAGAGAATATCCAGGATCTGAGACACCTCCAAAGGTATTTGTTTGTTTTTCTTATGTATTTTTAGTACTTTTTAAAATTTAAGGTAGAAAGTTCATTATGCAGTTCTTCTAGTAATATTTTGTCAGGCATAGTGTGGCCTGGGACAGAAATATTCTGTCACTATTTGTCACACAAATCAATATTTTCTAAGTTTTTATATTTTATGGAGGAGATGTTAGCCATTTCTTAAGTAGTTTATTATTATTATTATTAATTTGCATGTGAATGTCCCTGAATAAATTATATATTTTTAAAATTATTCCAAATGTGAATAACCACTAATAACTATTCCACTCAGAAAACAACTATATTTGCAAAATGATTTACAATAAGTAAGGAAAGTGGTAAAAAATGTAAAATATATAGCTTCTGCAAAATTTCTCTTTCAATTTAACAGTAAAATGTCAGATTGTTTAATTTTATCTGACAGACATTGCAGAAGTATGTTATTGATATTTGCAAAGGGAGTTGGTAAATTTCTGATCATAAGCACATTTTTTTCTCTCCTGAAAAGATAAATTCCTTTGATATCATGTAGATAATGACATAATGTTTCTTAAACTCTAACAGTGGTTTTGAGCTTCTCCATAATAAGATATTGAGTTGGTAATGCCATCCGACTCAATGGGCATGAATTTGAGTAAACTCCAGGAGCTGGTGATGGACAGGGAGGCCTGGCATGCTGCAGTCCATGGGATCATAAAGAATCAGACATGACTGAGCGACTGAACTGAACTGAACTGATAATAAGACATCATCATTTAAACAACTTTTACTAATCTCTCAATGACAGTGTATTCAAGTAAAAAGTTTCAAACATAATTTGGAATTTGAAGCCTAGAAAACTATAATCTACAATAGAAAATCTCAGTTCTTCCAGCTTTGTCAATTTCTTCTGTGTAGTATAACAGTTTGGCTAGTCATACCATTTTCACTACTTTCAAAAGAAAGCGTTTACTGAGTATCTGCTATGTGTCAAGCACTATAGTCCACCCTCTGATTTTACAAATTTCTAAATGCAAGATATTAAATCGTATGTTAATTGATTGTCCTTGAGTCAAGGGCCAGATTTGTGAAATGTTTGCCCAGGACCAACTCCTTGAGCCTTAGACAAGAGCATTGTCCACTATATTGCACCAGTTTGCAAGCTTAGATAATACATATGAAAGCATATTAAAAAGCAAAAATATCTTCAAGATGCACACCACCTTCAGGATAAAAAGAAACTTAAGAAGTCTTTCAGTCTGCTTTTCCTTCAAGCTGGCTCAGAGGAAAATTATCCTGAAGGCTCAATTATTTCAAATATTAACACACAAGGAAAAACAAGCATCAAGCTTCCTTCCAAACTTTCTGAATAATTTCCTTTACAGCATATTCCTCCCATTATTCATCAGTGTATGTAGAGACAGTCTTGCCCTTCTCTTTTCTCTTTCTTTCTCACATATTTTTCAGCTATTTTTTTAATCTCAGCATTTATTCTATAAACCATCTATTCAAGTCCTTGTTATCCTGAGAGTTTGAGTATCTAGAATGGGCTTCAAACTTCTTGGCAGTGTCTTGTAGTTCCTTGTAACTGTTTTGTTGTTGTTGTTGTTGTTGTTGTTTTTTTCTGTTTTAATTTCAGTGACAATGTGTAATAATATTTGTCCACTGTGGTCCTTCTGTCGAGATACACTGGTGTGGTTATTCCTTCCCTCTTTTGCCTTTAGCCTATCATAAGGTGTACTATTTGATAATCTCCAACCAGACTTATCTATGTCATAGCTTTGGGCATTTTTGTTTTATTTTTCACAGCTCTCTTAGTATGCTAGGTATCCAGTGATCATTTAATAAATACATACAGTCAGTTCTCATTATTTATGGTACTTACATTCTATAAAGCTGCCATGAACACTGAATGAGCGAATATTGAACCCTTACTTCTAAGGAAAATTACAAAGTTAGGCACAACAGTTTTGTCAACCAATCAACACATACACTTTGTTATATGTGTGTTTGTGTTTAAACATATCTTATTTAAGATATTGTCAATCAGTTAATATTAATTGAATTCACAGTCAGTAGCAGTATAACTCAAGCCTGAACAAAGCTTATTGAACATATATTTTCCCTATAAAGCACATCACAGCCTTCTTGCACTCAGGAACACTAGACAGGACTTTAACACTACACCTTTGGGCCATCTGTGTAGGCTTCCCAGGTGGCACTAGTGGTAAAGAATCTTCCTGCCAATGCAGGAGACATTAGACACATGAGTTTGATCCCTGGGCTAGAAAGATTCCCTGTAGGAGAAAATGGCAACCCACTCCAGCATTCTTGCCTAGAGAATCCCACGGTCCGAGGAGCTTAGTGGGCTACAGTCTGTGGGGTTGCAAAGAGTAGTACAGGACTGAAGTGACTTCACACACATGTAGTTGTCACAGTTCCTAGCCAGTGTCTAGCACACTTTTCAAAGAACTCTCTGATATAATATGAAATTTTATCCTCACAACTACACATAAAATAGTCATTATTTTATTTTATTTTGTTCTGTTTTGTACTTTGTAACCAGAAAACATACCACACATTTCCATAAAACTATCAATGGAATTAGAATTCGGGTAGTTATTTCTTCTCAAAACCTAGACCCCTGTTACTGCACTATGATTCCACCAAACTATACCCTTTTATATACAATCTTTGATAAACAGAATTCATCCCATCATTCTAATCACGCTTAAAGCAATAAATAGCTCTAGGACAACACTTAGTTTCAGTTAGTGTTAGTTGCTCAGTCATGTCCAACTCTTTGCGATCCCATGGACTGTAGCTCACCAGACTCCTCAGTCCATGGAATTCTCCAGGCAAGAATACTGGAGTGGATTGCCATTTCCTTCTCCAGGGGATCCTCCCAAACCAGGGATCAAACCCAGATCTCCCTTATTTTAGGTGGATTCTTTATCATCTGAGCTACCAGGGAAGTGTGCCTTACCTCCAAAATGAAGAGTATGTTTAATAAGAATTTCTAGATTCCATCTAGAAATTTATGGGCATATGTGCCCATAAATATGATTTCTTGGACTTGCCACAATAGGACTCAGAAAATAATGAAATCTTTTTAAAAAGTAAAACCAATTTTAACTACTGCTTCTTTCCATTTATCAGCTCTATGACCTGTCAAAAGGCTTTGCCACTGGCTGAATATCCGCTTTGCTCTGCTCCAGTCTGTACGATATCTGTTCTCTTTTGTAGTTCACTTGTTTCATTAAAATGAATGGACTTTTTAAACACAGCAAGTGCTTTTGCTTTTTTTTTAGCTTTTTATTTTTTAAATTTTAAAATCTTTAATTCTTACATGCATTCCCAAACATGAAGCCCCCTCCCACCTCCCTCCCCATAACATCTCTCTGGGTCATCCCCATGCACCAGCCCCAAGCATGCTGTATCCTGCATCAGACATATACTGGCGATTCAATTCTTACATGATAGTATACATGTTAGAATGCCATTCTCCCAAATCATCCCACCCTCTCCCTCTGCCTCTGAGACAAAAAGTCCGTTATACACATCTGTGTCTTTTTTCCTGTCTTGTATACAGGGTCGTCATTGCCATCTTCCTAAATTCCATATATATGTGTTAGTATACTGTATTGGTGTTTTTCTTTCTGGCTTACTTCACTTTGTATAATCGGCTCCAGTTTCATCCATCTCATCAGAACTGATTCAAATGAATTCTTTTTTACAGCTGAGTAATACTCCATTGTGTATATGTCCCACAGCTTTCTTATCCATTCATCTGCTGATGGACATCTAGGTTGTTTCCATGTCCTGGCTATTATAAACAGTGCTGCGATGAACATTGGGGTACATGTGTCTCTTTCAATTCTGGTTTCCTTGGTGTGTATGCCCAGCACTGGGATTGCTGGGTCATAAGGTAGTTCTATTTGCAATTTTTTAAGGAATCTCCACACTGTTCTCCATAGTGGCTGTACTAGTTTGCATTCCCACCAACAGTGTAGGAGGGTTCCCTTTTCTCCACACCCTCTCCAGCATTTATTGCTTGCAGATTTTTGGATCGCAGCCATTCTGACTGGTGTGAAGTGCTACTTCCTTGTGGTTTTGATTTACATTTTTCTAATAATGAGTGATGTTGAGCATCTTTTCATGTGTTTGTTAGCCATCCGTATGTCTTCTTTGGAGAAATGTCTATGTAGTTCTTTGGCCCATTTTTTGATTGGGTCGTTTATTTTTCTGGAATTGAGCTGCATAAGTTGCTTGTCTATTTTTGAGATTATTATTTGTCAGTTGCTTCATTTGCTATTATTTTCTCCCATTCAGAAGGCTGTCTTTTCACCTTGCTTATATTTTCCTTTGTTGTGCAGAAGCTTTTAATTTTAATTAGGTCCCATTTGTTTATTTTTGCTTTTATTTCCAGAATTCTGGGAGGTGGATCATAGGGGATCCTGCTGTGATGTATGTCTGAGAGTGTTTTGCCTATGTTCTCCTCTAGGAGTTTTATAGTTTCTGATCTTACATTTAGATCTTTAATCCATTTTGAGTTTATTTTTGTGTGCGGTGTTAGAAAGTGATCTAGTTTCATTCTTTTACAAGTGGTTAACCAGTTTTCCCAGCACCACTTGTTAAAGAGATTGTCTTTACTCTATTGTATATTCTTGCCTCCTTTGTCCAAGATAAGGTGTCCATATGTGTGTGGATTTATCTCTGGGCTTTCTATTTTGTTCCATTCATCTATATGTCTGTCTTTGTGCCAGTACCATACTGTCTTGATGACTGTGGCTTTGTAGTAGAGCCTGAAGTCAGGCAAGTTGATTCCTCCAGTTCCATTCTTCTTTCTCAAGATTGCTTTGGCTATTCGAGGTTTTTTGTATTTCCATACAAATCTTGAAATTCTTTGTTCTAGTTCTGTGAAAAATGTGGCTGGTAGCTTGATAGGGATTGCATTGAATTTGTAAATTGCTTTGGGTAGTATACTCATTTTCACTATATTGATTCTTCCGATCCATGAGCATGGTATATTTCTCCATCTATTAGTGTCCTCTTTGATTTCTTTCATCCGTGTTTTATAGTTTTCTATATATAGGTCTTTAGTTTCTTTAGGTAGATATATTCCTAAGTATTTTATTCTTTTCGTTGCAATGGTGAATGGAATTGTTTCCTTAATTTCTTTTTCTACTTTCTCATTATTCGTGTATAGGAATGCAAGGGATTTATGTGTGTTGATTTTATATCCTGCAACTTTACTATATTCATTGATTAGCTCTAGTAATTTTCTGGTGGAGTCTTTAGGGTTTTCCATGTAGAGGATCATGTCATCTGCAAACAGTGAGAGTTTTACTTCTTCTTTTCCAATTTGGATTCCTTTTATTTCTTTTTCTGCTCTGATTGCTGTGGCCAAAACTTCCAGAACTATGTTGAATAGTAGCGGTGAAAGTGGACACCCTTGTCTTGTTCCTGACTTTAGGGGAAATGCTTTCAATTTTTCACCATTGAGGATAATGTTTGCTGTGGGTTTGTCATAGATAGCTTTTATTATGTTGAGATATGTTCCTTCTATTCCTGCTTTCTGGAGAGTTTTTATCATAAATGGATGTTGAATGTTGTCAAAGGCCTTCTCTGCATCTATTGAGATAATCATATGGTTTTTATTTTTCAATTTGTTAATGTGGTGAATTACATTGATTGATTTGCGGATATTGAAGAATCCTTGCATCCCTGGGATAAAGCCCACTTGGTCATGGTGTATGATCTTTTTAATGTGTTGTTGGATTCTGATTGCCTAGAATTTTGTTGAGGATTTTTGCATCTATGTTCATCAGTGATATTGGCCTGTAGTTTTCTTGTTTTGTGACATCTTTGTCAGGTTTTGGTATTAAGGTGATGGTGGCCTCATAGAATGAGTTTGGAAGTTTACCTTCCTCTGCAATTTTCTGGAAGAGTTTGAGGAGGATAGGTGATAGCTCTTCTCGAAATTTTTGGTAGAATTCAGCTGTGAAGCCATCTGGACCTGGGCTTTTGTTTGCTGGGAGATTTCTGATTACAGTTTCAATTTCCGTGCTTGTGATGGGTCTGTTAAGATTTTCTATTTCTTCCTGGTTCAGTTTTGGAAAATTGTACTTTTCTAAGAATTTGTCCATTTCTTCCACGTTGTCCATTTTATTGGCATATAATTGCTGATAATAGTCTCTTATGATCCTTTGTATTTCTGTGTTGTCTGTTGTGATCTCTCCATTTTCATTTCTAATTTTATTGATTTGATTTTTCTCTCTTTGCTTCTTGATGAGTCTGGCTAATGGTTTGTCAATTTTATTTATCCTTTCAAAGAACCAGCTTTTGGCTTTGTTGATTTTTGCTATGGTCTCTTTTGTTTCTTTGGCATTTATTTCTGCCCTAATTTTAAGATTTCTTTCCTTCTACTAACTCTGGGGTTCTCCAATTCTTCCTTTTCTAGTTGCTTTAGTTGTAGAGTTAGGTTATTTATTTGACTTTTTTCTTGTTTCTTGAGGTATGCCTGTATTGCTATGAACTTTCCTCTTAGCACTGCTTTTATAGTGTCCCACAGGTTTTGGGTTGTTGTGTTTTCATTTTCATTAGTTTCTATGCATATTTTGATTTCTTTTTTGATTTTTTCTGTGATTTGTTGGTTATTCAGAAGTGTGTTGTTCAACCTCCATATGTTGGAATTTTTAATAGTTTTTCTCCTGTAATTGAGATCTAATCTTAATGCATTATGGTCAGAAAAGATGCTTGGAATGATTTCGATTTTTTTGAATTTATCAAGTTTAGATTTATGGCCCAGGATGTGATCTATCCTGGAGAAGGTTCCATGAGCACTTGAAAAAAAGGTGAAATTCATTGTTTTGGGGTGAAATGTCCTATAGATATCAATTAGGTCTAACTGATCTAATGTATCATTTAAAGTTTGCGTTTCTTTGTTAATTTTCTGTTTAGTTGATCTGTCCATAGGTGTGAGTGGGGTATTAAAGTCTCCCACTATTATTGTTATTGTTGATTTCCCCTTTCATACTTGTTAGCATTTGTCTTACATATTGCAGTGCTCCTATATTGGGTGCATATATATTTATAATTGTTATATCTTCTTCTGGATTGTTCCTTTGATCATTATATAGTGGCCTTCTTTGTCTCTTTTCACAGCCTTTGTTTTAAAGTCCATTTTATCGGATATGAGTATTGCCACTCCTGCTTTCTTTTGGTCTCTATTTGCGTGGTATATCTTTTTCCAGCCCTTCACTTTCAGTTTGTATGTGTCCCTTGTTTGAGGTGGGTCTCTTGTAAGCAGCATATAGAGGGGTCTTGTTTTTGTATCCATTCGCCAGTCTTTGTCTTTTGGTTGGGGCATTCAACCCATTTACGTTTAAGGTAATTATTGATAAGTATGATCCCGTTGCCATTTACTTTATTGTTTTGGGTTCAGGTTTATACACCCTTTTCGTGTTTCCTGTCTAGAGAATATCCTTTAGAATTTGTTGGAGAGCTGGTTTGGTGGTGCTGAATTCTCTCAGCTTTTTGCTTATCTGTAAAGCTTTTGATTTTCTCCTTCGTATTTGAATGAGAATCCTTGCTGGTACAGTAATCTGGGCTGTAGGTTATTGTCTTTCATCACTTAAGTATGTCTTGCCATTCCCTCCTAGCCTGAAGAGTTTCTATTGAAAGATCAGCTGTTATCCTTATGGGAATCCCCTTGTGTGTTATTTGTTGTTTTTCCCTTGCTGCTTTTAATATTTTGTTCTTTGTGTTTGATCTTTGTTAATTTGATTAATATGTGTCTTGGGGTGGTTTTGCCTTGGATTTATCCTATTTGGAACTCTCTGTGTTTCTTGGACTTGGGTGATTATTTCCTTCCCCATTTTAGGGAAGTTTTCAACTATTATCTCCTCATGGATTTTCTCATGATCTTTCTTTCTGCCTTCTTCTGGGACTCCTATAATTCGAATGTTGGAGCATTTCATATTGTCCTGGAGGTCTGAGATTGTCCTTGTTTTCTTTTGATTCCGTTTTTTCTTGTTTCCTCTCTGATTCATTTATTTCTACCATTCTATCTTCTATTTCACTAATCCTATCTTCTGCCTCCGTTATTCTGCTATTTGTTGCCTCCAGAGTGTTTCTGATCATTTATTGCGTTATTCATTATATTTTGATTCTTTTTTATTTCTTCTAGGTCCTTGTTAAACCTTTCTTGCATCTTCTCAATCCTTGTCTCTAGGCTATTTATCTGTGATTCCATTTTGATTTCAAGATTTTGGATCATTTTCACTATCAATATTCGGAATTCCTTCTCCAGTAGATTCTCTATCTCTTCCTCTTTTGTTTGGTTTGGTGGCAACTCTCCTGTTCCTTTACCTGCTGAGTATTCCTCTGTCTCTTCATCTTGTTATATTGCTGCGTTTGGGTGGCCTTTTATATCTGGTAATTTGTGGAGTTCTCTTATTATGGAGCTTCCTCACTTTGGGTGGGTTCTATCAGTGGCTGTCAAGGTTTCCTGGTTAGGAGGCTTGTGTTGGAGTTTTGGTGGGTGGAGCTGGGTTTCTTCTCTCTGGAGTGCAGTGGAGTGACCTGTTAATGGGTTATGAGACATCAAAGGTTTTGGGATAATTTTGAGCTGCCTGTATATTGAAGCTCAGGGGAGTATTCCTGTGTTGCTGGAGAATTTGTGTGGTATGTCTTGTTTTGGAACTTGTTGGCCTTGGTGGAGCTTGGTTTGGTGTAGGTATGAAGGCATTTGATGAGCTCCTATTGCTTAATGTTCCCTGAATTCAAGAGTTCTCTAATGTTTTCAGGCTTTGGATTTAAGCCTCCTGCTTCTGGTTTTCAGTTTTATTTTTACAGTAGCCTCTAGACTTCTCCATCTATACAGCACCGATGATAAAACATCTAGGTTAAAGATGAAAAGTTTCTCCACATTGAGGGACACTCAGAGAGGTTCACTGAGTTACAAGGAGAAGAGAAGATGGAGGGGTAGTTAGAGGTGACTGGAATGAGATGCGGTGAGATCAAAAGAGGAGAGAGCAAGCTAGCCAGTAGTCACTTCCTTATGTGCGCTCTATAGTCTGGACCGCTCAGAGGTATTTACAGAGTTATACGGGGAAGAGGAGAGGGAGGAAGTAGACAGAGGTGACCAGGAGGATAAGGGAAGGAGGAAGGAGAGAGACAAATCCTGCCAGTAACCAGTTCCTTAGGTGTTCTCCACCGTCTGGAACACACAGAGATTCACAGAGTTGGATAGAGAAGAGATGGGGGAGAAAAGAGACAGAGGCCACCTGGTGGGAGAAAAAGGAGAGTCCAGAGGAGGAGAGAGTGGTCAAGCCAGTAATCTCGCTCTCAGGTAAACTTGGGTAGTGAAGTTTGGGTTTTTAAATGTACAAAATTGACAACAAAAACCTAAGAGCAAAGATTAAAAATCTAGAGTAGAGGTTGGATTTTCAAAGATACAATATTAAAGAAAAGCAGAAGGAAAAAGGAAGAAAGAA
Source organism: Capra hircus (assembly GCF_001704415.2). Taxonomy (NCBI): domain Eukaryota; kingdom Metazoa; phylum Chordata; class Mammalia; order Artiodactyla; family Bovidae; genus Capra; species Capra hircus. The sequence goes on from NC_030822.1 coordinate 80,547,910, forward strand.
AAAAAAAAGAATTATTAACAAACAAAAAACAAAAAAACCACCAACAACCATCCAAAGACTATATATGGTGTTTGCCTTAAAAAAAAAAAAGTCTTTTTTTTAAGTAGTAATAATAGGTTATAGAAATAAAAATTAGAGGAGAAATAGAAGACTTAACAATTTAAAAAAGTTAGAAAAAAAGAAAAAAGAAAAAAAAAGCAAAAAAAAAGAATGATTTTAAAAATAGTAAAAATATATCTAGCCCTTCTCTGATGTTATGGGCCGTGTGGGATCACTTCCAAGGTGGTTCCCTCTGTTTAACTTCTTCTGTTTGCTGGTTTTTTAGGCTCACTAGTTCAGTCGGCTGTGGGGAGGGGGATGCTGCAAACAAATAGCACTGTCGTGTGCACACAGTATCTCAGTCCCGCTTGACCTGTCCTTTCTCATGGCACACAAACCGCTCCAGCTCTACGATGCTCAGCCGGGGAACCGTCTGGGCCGGCCCTAGGCTGCGTGCACTTCCCCCGGTCCAAGCGCTCAGGTTCAGCGCTCAGGCAGCCCTCAGAGGCACAGATTCGGCTGGGACTGCGCTTTGTGCCCTTCCCAGGTCCGAGTAGCTCAGGAGTTTGGGCGAGCGCGATCGCCGCGGCTTTCTCACCTTTTCTGCCGCTGCTGCTCAGCTTCTGGGTGGACTGCTGGCGCCCCCGTGAGGCAGATTGTGACTGTCCAGCACCCCAGAAGTCTTAGCAAAGGAGCCAGCTTGCAGTTAGGTAAGTAAAGTCTCTCCAGGTCTGCAATTGCCCCTTTCCAGTCCTTGCGGCTCTGGCTGCCTGTCCCCGGCGGGGATGGTCTGCAGCCGGCTATTTCCGTTCCGTCCTTTGTTCTGTGCATGGTCCTGGCGGTGTCTTATGTTTGAGCTTTTCGGTGGTAGCTATCCCACAGTCTGGTTTGCTAGCCCAAGTTAGATCGTTCTGGTTGCGCGTGGGCGTTCCTGCCCGATTCTTACAAAGCTCTGCAGCCCGCGCCTCCCGCGCGTCCCTGCCCTGCCCCCACTTCCCAATGGCGGATGCAGGCGTCTGTGCTGCTTTTCCGCTGGGGGAATACTGTTGGGCTTGTAATCTATATAGGCTAAGAAAATTAATAACCTTTTTCCAGAATTGTGTTTAACTTTAGTTAACTAACCTCTGAACCAAATGAGGTTAGCACCTGTCCTGTCCACCCTTCCTCACTCCACACTGACTGGGTTGTATATTTCCCTACCCACGACGTAAATGGCCTATTTGCCTCTCTTTCTCATGCACTGCCCTTCCAGAACTATGATGGAGTGTAGTGCACTTGATATAATCAAAAGCTTTCATCTCTCTCTAGTCTCAAACACATAATCTCTAATCTCTTTTAAACCACTTTGTAACTAAGCTGAAACCTCCTGTGAAAAGTAGTACACATCAACAGACTCAGAGAGAGTACCATAACAATCTTACATATTATTATAAGACAACACATTTTCAATAAGACACGTGTCTGCTTTAGCCTATCTATATTTGATGCTTTCATCATCCTCCTGAATCGCTCCTGCCATGCTTGCATAAAAGGCATTCTCAGAGCACTTTCTAGAAATACTGATTCTTTGTTAAATTTGAGTTGAAACTGAACGTAGAAAAAGAAACATTTATATCCTTTTCTTTTCTTTTCTTTTAATTTTATTTATATTTAATTGGAAGCTAATTAGCTTTACAATATTGTAATTGGTTTTTGGCCATACATCATCATGAATCTCATGCAATGGCGTGTACACGTTCCCCATCCTAGAACCCCCCTCCCTCGCTCCGCTCCGCCGTACCATCCCTACTGGGTCATCCCAGTGCACCAGCCACCCAGCATACCTGTATGCCTGCATTGAACCCTGGACTGGCGATTCATTTCTTATATGATATTTATACTGTTTCCAATGCCATTCTCGCCAAATTATCCCACCCTCTCCCTCCTCCCACAAGAGTCCAAAAGGACCATTCATATACATCTGTGTCTCTTTTGCTGTCTGCATACAGGGTTATCCTTATTCTCATGTGTTATATTTTTTAATTGCAAAATATACTGTTGATTTGGTAATGTTTTAGTTCAGATGTAAAAGAAAAAGTGATTCAGTGTATACACATACTCATTGAGCCGCTATGTGCCCATACGGTATATAATGTATTATATATATATATTCTTTTTCAGATTATTTTCCATTAATAGAATTATTTTAAAGAATATTGAATGTAGTTCCCCTATTATATATGTTTAGCAATTACTGTTTATACTATTTTGTACTGTAGTAGTATATATTTAGTTAATCCACAATTCTTTAATTTATCCTTCCCACCTCTCCGTACCTTTAGTAAACATAAAAAATTTTGCTTCCTATGTTCCTGATTGAAGTCTGTCTTTATAATTAAATTAATTAGATATTATTTTATTCTGAATCCACATACAAGTGAGTAATCATATGATATTTGTCCTTCTCTATCTGACATTTAGACAGCAGCTAGTGCATAATAGTAGGCCCATGCATGTTGCTGTATGCATCGTCTATTATGGTTGAAGCAGCATCTTACATAATGGTGTATATGCCATATCTTCTTTATTCATTCATTTGTGATGAACGATTTATTAGGGTTGTTTCCATGTCTTCGTAATATGCTAAATTAATGCCCACTTGACACACTGGTGTGCAGAACTGTCTTTTCAAATCTAGAATTTTCTCCAGATATATGCCCAAGAAGTAGAACGCTGAATCTATATGGCAACTCTATTTTTATAGTTTTAAGCCGAACTGCGCATACTGTTCCAGTAGTGGTTATACCAATTTACATTGCCATCAAAAGCTGTCAGAAGGCTCCCTTTCCTGCCACACTTCTTACCAGCATTATTATTATCTGAGACTTTTTGAAGATGTCTATTTGACTTGTGTTGAGGTGATCCGCTCATTGTGATTTGATTTGCATTTTCTGCTAATGATAAGCAAATGTTGAGCCATTTTTCAATGTGTTTTTGAACCATCTCAAGTCTTCTTTGGAAAAATGTCAGTATAAGTCTTTCCTGCCATTCTTTTTGAATTGCGGTTGCTTGTCTGTGTGATATTAAACTGAGAAGCAACTTGTATTAAGTTCGTTGTCCAGTCACGATGATTTGGCAAATATTTTTCTTCCACCCTGTAGTAGCCTTTTCATTTTTGTTATGATTTCTTTGCCTGCTCAAAGTTTTTAAAAATTTGATTAGTTCATTTGTTTATTTTGCTTTTTTTTTTTCTTTCTTTTTTTTTTTTGGCTTTCGAGACTGACCAATGGCAATAGTGCTCAATTTATGTCAGAGGATGTTTTCCAATGTTTCTTCTAGGAGTTTCATGGGATCAGGTCTTGTATTTAAATCTCTTAAGCCATTTCTGAAGTTCTTATTTAGATATGGTGTGAGCGGCATGTTCTACATCATTGATTTATATGCAGCTGTCCAGTTCCCAAGCACTTGCTGAAGAAAAATTGACTTTCGCTTTTCTAGCCATTATGTAGTTCTTGGCTGTCTCATTGAAGATTAACTGACTGTAGGTTGTGTTTGGTTTTTATCTGGCGCTCTTAGTTCTCTGTTCTATTGCACCATATGCTCCTGTTTAATGTGCCAAGCCATTCTGTTTTGTTAAAGGTGTACGTATTAGTATTATTACTGTCTGAAGTATGAGACAGGTTGGGCCTCGCACCAATGTTCTTTTTCGTTAAACGATTGCTTATTAAATTCTGGATCATTTTTGTTGGCCTCCATATAAAGATTTTAGTGATTATCTCATTCTAGTTCTGTGAAAAAATGTCAGTGGTTATTGTATAAGCGATCTCATTAAATCTGTATAGTTAACTGTTAGGTAGTTGGGCCATTTTAATGATATAAGCTCTCTCCAAATCTAAGCATGGGTTATTTCTATTTATTTGAATCATCTTCGTTTCCTTTATCATTGTTTTATAGAGTCTTAGCTTTAAGTCTTTCACCTCTGCTGTGAAGGTTATGGCATAGTATTTTAAGGGTTTTATTTTTTGGATGTATCTAATGAATTTTTCTTTTACATTCACTTTCTATGATATGTTATTCATTAGTGTTAAAAATGCAGCGAATGATTTCTGGTATTGTTAATTCTATATCCTGATTACCATGCTAAATTTTTTTTTCAAGTTCTAGTACCTCTTTCTGTGGAATCCTTTTAAGAGTTTTCTATATAGTATAATAATCATGTCATCTGCAAATAATGACATTTTTTTAGCTTACCGAATGTTGAAAACATTTTGTTTTTTTTTGTTAGTCTAATTGGCTGGTTGGCTAGACTTTCATTGTAGTGATAGAAGAGGTGACAGTGGCATCCTTGTTTATGCCAATTTTTAGCGGGTTCAGCTTTATCACCAATTGAATAGTTATGTTGACTGTGGACTTACTGTCACAAATAAGCTTTTATAGTATGTATATATGTGTCCATTATATTCCACTTTGATAGGCGACTATTATAGAATGGATGCGTGATTTTTCAATGTTATGTTCCTATATTCTGGTGAGATCATTGATGAGTTTGTCTTTTTTGTATGTATATATGGTATGTTGATTGGTGTCATGCATTGGATTTTGAATGACAGCAGTTTAAGCGGCTAATTGACATAATTGTTTATTATGTCAACATAGACAGTAATCTTCCAGTTGTATTATAGCCATCACTTATAAAATCATATTGGTTATCATTTTGTTACACTTGAGGAGCCAAAATTATTAGCCTTATTAACTCCAATATGAACTAAAGCTTAAGCAAACTGTCATACCTGATTTTTTATAGGGATTCAAAGGATATTTCTCTTGAAGAGATTTATACACGGGAGCCAATGTTAGCAGATTCAGTTCGGTAGATTTTAATACAACCTATGGTGACCAAATTAATTGGATCGCTGGAAAGAAACATGATCAGAGAGAATAATCAGGATCTAGACACCTCCAAAGGTATTTGTTTTGTTTTTCCTTATGATATTTTTAGTACTTTTTTAAAATTTAAAGGTAGAAAGTTCATTATAGCAGTTCTTCTAGTAAATATTTGTCAGCATAGTGATGGCCTGGGCAGAAATATTCTGTCACTATTTTGTCACACAAGATCAATATTTTCTAAAAGTTTTTGATATTATGCGAGGAGATGGTTAAGCCATTTCTTAAGTAGTTTATTATTATTATTATTATGTTGCAATGTGAATGTCCACTCCGAATAAATTATAATTTGTTAAAATTAATTCCAAAATGTGAATAACCACTACATAACAATTCCACTCAGAAAACAACTATATTTGCAAAATTCGATTTGACAATAACGCTAAGGAAAGTGGATAAAAAAATGTAAAATATATTAGTTCTGACCAAAATTTCTACTTTCAAATTAACAGTAAAATGTCAGATTGGTTTAATTTTACTGACAGACATTGCAGAAGTATGTTATTGATATTGCAAAGCGGAGTTGGTAAATTCTGATCATAAAGCACATTTTTTTCTCTCCTGAAAAGTAATACAATTCCTTTGATATCATAGTTAGATAATAACATAATGTTTCGTTAAACTCTAACATGCGTTTTGAGCCTTCTCCAAATAAGATATGAGTTGGTAATCGGCCATCCGACTCAAAATGGGCATCGAATTGAGTAAACTCCAGGACTGGTGATGACAGCGGAGGCCTGGCATGCTGCAGTCCATAGGGATCATTAAAGATCAGACATGATGAGCGACTGAACTGAACTGAACTGAAATAAGACATCAATCATTTAAAGCAAACTCGTTTACTAATCTCTCAATGACAGATGTATTCCAAGTAAAAGAGTTTCAAACATAATTTGCGGAATTTGAAGCCTAGAAAAACTATATACTACAATAAAAGATCTCAAGTTCTTCCAGCTTTGGTCATTTCTTCTGTGTAAGTAATACAGTTTGGCTAGGTTTCATACCATTTTCATACTTTCTAAAAAGAAAGCTGTTTTACTGAGTATTCTGCCTTGACTGTGTCAAGCAACTTATAGTCCACCTCTGATTTTACAAATTTCTAAATGCAGATATTAAATCGTATGTTATTGTATTGTCCTTGAGTCAAAGGGCCAGATTTGTTGAAATGTTTGCCCAGGACGGAAACTCCTTGAGCCTTAGGACAAGAGCAATTGTCCACTAATATTGCAGCCCAGTTTGCCAAAGCTTAGATCTAATACATATGAAAGCATAATTAAAAAGCAAAAATATCTTCAAGTATGGCACACCACCTTCAGGATAAAAAAAAACTTAAGAAGTCTTTCAGTCTGTTTCCTTCAAGCTGGCTCAGAGGAAAATTATCCCTGAAGGCCCTCAATTATTTCAAATATTAAAACACACAAGGAAAACAAGCGCCATCAAGTCTTCCTTCCAAACTTTGTAAATAATTTCCTTTACAGCATATTCCTCCATTATTATACAAGTGTAATGTAAGAGACAGTCGTGCCACTCTCCTTTTCCTCTTTCTTTCTCAGCACTATGTCTTTCACGCGTATTTTTTTAATCTCAGCATTTATTCTATAGAAACATCTATTCAAGTCCTTGTTATCCTGAGAGTTTGAGTATCTAGAATGGGCATTCAAACTTCTTAGTGCAGTGTCTTGAGTTCCTTGAACTGCTTTTGTTGTGCTGTTGTTGTTGTTGTTGTTTTTCTGTTTATAATTCAGTTGAACAATGTGTAATAATCATTTGTCCACTGTGTCCTTTCGTGCTGAGATACACTGGGTGTGTTATTGCCTTCCCTCTTTTGCTTTTAGCTTATCATAAGGTGTACTATTTGATAAATCTCCAACCAAGACTTATCTATGTCCATAGTCCTTTTGGGCATTTTGTTTTAATTTTCACAGCTCTCTTAGATGCTAGGTACTCCTAGTGACTGCATGTTAATAAATACATACAGTACAGTCAAAAGATTCTCATATTATGCGTATTACATTCTATAAAGCTGCATAACACTGACGTGAGCGAATAATTGAAACCCTTAATTCTAAGGAAAATTACAAATTAGGCCGCAAACAGTTTTGTCACCAATAAAACACATACACTTTGGTTAATGTGTGTTTTGTGTTTAAACATAGTTCTTATTTAAGATATTGTCAATCCAGTTAATATTTATTGAATTCACAGTCATAGCAGTATAACTCAAAGCCTGAACAAGCTTAATTGACATAATATTTCGCCTATAAAGCACATCACAGCACTTCTGCACTCACGGAACACTAGACAGGACTTTAACACACACCTTTGGGGCCATACTTGTAGGCTTCCCAGGTGGCACTAGGGGTAAAGAATCTTCCTGCCAATGCACAGGAGCATCTTAAGACACATGAGTTTGATCGCCTGGCCTAGAAAATTCCCTGTAAGGCAGAATAATGCAACGCCACTCAGCATTCTTGCCTAGGAAATCCCACGGTGCGTCGAAGAGCTTAGTGGGCTACAGTCTGCTGGGTTTGCAAAAGCAGTTAGCTACAGGACTTGAATACTCACACAACATTGAGTTTGCAGCAGTTCCTAGCCAGTGTCTAGCACATTCTTCAAAGAACTACTCTGATATAATATGAAATTTTATCCTCACAACTACAACATAAAATAGTCATTGATTTTATTTTATTTTTGTGCTGTTTTGTACTTTGTAACCAGAAAACATCCACAACATTTCCATAAAACTATCAATGAATTAGATCGGTAGTTATTTTCTTCTCTAAAAACCTACGATCGGCGCCTGTTACTGCGCACTATGATTCCACCAAACTATAGCCCTTTTTATATACAATCTTTGATAAAACAGAATTCATCGCCATCATTCTAATGCACGCTTAAAGCAATAAAATAGCCTCTAGGACCAACATTAGTTGTCAGTTTAGTGTTAGATTGGCTCAAAGTCCATTCCAAACTCCTTGCGATCGCATGGACTGTAGCTCACCAGACTCCATCAGTTCCATGGAATTCTCCAGGCAAGAATACCTGGAGTGATTGCCATTTTCGCTTCTCCAGGGGATCCTCCACAAACCAGGATCAAACCAATCTCCCTTATTAAGTGGATTCATTATCATCTGATGGCTACCAGGGAAGTGTGGCGCTTACCTCCTAAAAATGAAGACGTAATGTTTATAAGAATTTCTATCGATTCATCTAGCAAATTTTATGGGGCATCATGGCGGCATAAAATATGATATTCTTAGGACTTGCCACAATAGGACTACAGGAAATAAATGAAATCTTTTTAAGAAAGTAAAAACCAATTTTTAAAGCTAACTGCTTCTTTCCATTTATCAGCTCTATGACCTGTCAAGGCTTTGCACTAGGGCTGAATATCCGGCTTTGCTCTGCTCGCAGTCTGTACGATAGTCCTGTTTCTCTTTTAGTTCACTTGTTTCATTTAAAATGAATCTGGACTTTTTAAAGACAGCAAGTGCTTTTGGCTTTTTTTTAGGCTTTTTATTTTTTTAAATTTTAAAATCTTTAATTCTGACATGCATTCCCAAACATGAACCGCCCTCCAACTCCTCCCTCCCCATGAACATCTCTCTGGGTCATGCCCCCATGCATCCAGCCCCAAGCATGCTGATCGTGCATCAGAACATATACTTGGCGATTCAATTCTTACATGATAGTTATACATGTTAGAATGCCATTCTCCCAAATCATCCCAGCCCTCATCCCCTGCCTCTGAGACAAAAAGTCGTTATACACATCTAGTGTCCTTTTATTTCCTGTCTTGTATAAAGGTGTCGTCATTGCCATCTTCCTAAATTTCCATATATATGTGATTAGTATACTGTATTGTGTTTTTTCTTTCTGGCTTACTTCACTTTGATAATCGGCTCCAGTTTCATCCATCTCATCAGAACTGCATTCAAATGAATTCTTTTTTACAGCTGAGTACATACTCCATTGTGTATGATGTCCACACAGCTTTCTAATTCCATTGTCATCTGGCTGATGGACATCTAGGTTGTTTCCATGTACCTGGCTATTTATAAACAGTGGTCTGCGATGAACATTGTGGGTACATGTGTCTCTTTCAATTCTGGTTCCTTGGTGTGTATGCCAGCACTGGGATTGCTGGGTCATAAGGTAGCTTCTATTTGCAATTTTTTAAGGAATCTCCACACTCGTCATGTCCATAGTGGCTCGTATCTAGTTATGCCATTCCCACCAACAGTGCTCAGAGAGCGTTCGCGCTTTTCTCCACAACGCCTCTCCAGCATTTATTGCTGCAGATTTTTTGGATCGCGAGCCATTCTGACTGGTGTGAAGTGCCTACTCCTTGTGGTTTTGATTTTACATTTTTCTAATAATGAGTGATGTTGACCAATCTTTTCATGTGTGTTTGTTACCATCCGTTGTCTTCTTTGGAGAATGTCTATGTATTCTTTGGCCCATTTTTGATTGGCGGTCGTTTATTTTTCTGGAATGAGGCTGGCATAAGGTTGGCTTGTTCTATTTTTTGAGATTATTATTTGTCAGTTGCTTCATGGCTATTATTTTTCTCCCATTCAGAGGCTTGTTCTTTTCACCTGCTTATATTTTCCTTTGTTGGCAGAAGGCTTTTAATTTTAATTAGGTCCATTTGTTTATTTTCTGCTTTTATTTCCAGAATTCTGGAAGGTGGATCATAGGGATCCTGCTGTGCATGTATGTCTGAGAGTGTTCATTGCCCTATGTTTGCCTCTTAGGAGTTTAATAAGTTTCGATCTTTACATTTAGATCTTTAATCCATTTTGCAAGTTTATTTTTGTGTGCGGTGTTTAGAAAGTGATCTAAGTTTCATTATCTTTTACAAGTGCGTTAACCAGTTTTTCCGGCAGCACCCACTTGTTAAAGAGCATTTGTCTTTTACTCTATTGTATATGTGTTGCCTCCTTTTGTTCCAAAGATAAGGTGTCCATATGTTGTGGATTTATCTCTGGGGCTTTCCTATTTTTGTTCCATTCATCTAATATGTCTGTCTTTGTGCCAGTACCATTTACTGTCTTATGGACTGTGTGGCTTTGTAGGCGTAGAGGCCTGAAGTCAGGCAAAGTTGACTCCCTCGCTAGTTCCATTCTTCTTTCTCAAAGATTGCTTTGGGCTATCGAGGTTTTTTTGTATTTCCATACAAACTTGAAATTCTTTGTTCTAGTTCTGGAAAAATGTGGCTGCGTAGCTGATAGGATTGCCATTGAATTTGTAAATTGCTTGTGGGTAGTATACATCATTTTCACTTATTATTGATTCTGTGCCGATCCCATGAGCATGGTATATTTCTCCATCTATATAAGTGTCCTCTTGGATTTCTTTCATCCGTGTTTTAATAGTTATTCTATATATAGTCTATTAGTTTCTTTAGTAATATATTCCTAAAGTATTTATTCTTTTCGTTGGCAATGGTGAATGCGAATTTGTTTCCTTAATTTGCTTTTTCTACTTTTCATTTTCGTGTATCAGAATGCCAGAGATTATGTGTTGATTTTATATCCTGCAACTTAGCTGATATCATTGATTAGCTCTAGTAATTTTCTGGTGAGTCTTTAGGTTTTCCATGTAGAGGATCTGTCATCTGCCAAAACAGTTGAGAGTTTTACTTCTTCTTTTCCAATTTGGATTCCTTTTATTTCTTTCTGCTCCGATTGCCTGTGGCCTAAAACTTGCCAGAAACTATGTTGAATAGTTAGCGTGAAAGTGGACACCCTTGGTCATTGTCCTGACTTAGGGGAAATGCTTGTCAATTTTTTACCATTGAGGATATATGTTATGCATGTGGGTTTTGTCAAATAGAGCTTTATTATGTTGAGATACTGTTCCTTCTATTCCTGCTTTCTGGGAAGAGTTTTTATCATAAATGGATGTGAATTGTTTCAAAGGCCTTCGCTGCATCTATATGAGAAATCATTATGCGTTTTTATTTTTTCAATTTGTTAATGTGGTGAATTACAGTTGATTTATTTCGGCGGATATTGGAAGAATCTTGCATCCCTGGGATAAAGCCCACTTGGTCATGGGTGTATGATCTTTTTAATGTGTTGTTGGATTCTGATGCTAAGAATTTTGTTGCAAGGATTTTTGGCATCTATGTTCTATCAGGTTGAATATGGCCTGTAGTTTTCTTGTTTGCTGACATCTTTGTCAGGTTTTGGCTAATTAACGGTGATGGTGGCGCTCATAAGAATGAGTTTGAAGTTTACCTTCCTCTTCAATTTTCTGGAAGAGTTTGAGGAGGATAGGTGATAAGCCTCTTCTCGAAATTTTGGTAGAAATTCAGGGCTGTCTGAAGCCATCTGGACCTGGGCTGTGTTTGCTGATGCGGAAATTTCTTGATTACAGTTTCAAATTTCCGCGTGGCTGTGATGGCCGTGTTTAAATTTCTATTTCTTCTGCGTCAGTTTGAAAAATTGTAGCTTTTTCAAGAATTTGTCCATTTCTTCCACGTTTCAGATTATTTGGCATATAATTGCTGATAATAGTCTCTATGATCCCTTTGTATTTCTGTGTTGTCTGTTGTGATCTCCTTGCCATTTTCATTTCTAATTTTATTGATTTGATTTTATTGCTCTCTTGCTTCTCTGATGAGTCATGGCGTAATGGTTTGTCAATTTTATTTATCCTTCAAAGAACCAGCTTTTGGCTTTGTTGATTTTCTATGCGTCTCTTTTGTTTCTTTGGCATTTATATATCTGCCCTATATTTTTAAGATTTCTTTCCTTCTAACAAAATCAACTCTGGGTTCTCTCAAATCTCTCTTTCTGTCTTTGTTGTGGTTTAGGATTATTTTTTGACTTTTTTTTGGGTTTTTTTTGGTATCCTGTTGCCTATAATTTCCCTGCTTAGCACTAGCTTTTAATGGTCCACGGTTTTGGTTGTTTATGTTTCAGTTTCAATTAGTTTCTATGCATATTTTGATTTCTTTTTTTGATTTTTTCTGTGATTTGTGGTTATTCAAGTAAGTGGCATGTTGTTCACTTATGTTGGATTTTTAATTTTGGCTCGCTGAATTTGGATCTAAATCTTAATGCATTATGTCAGAAAAGCATGCTGGAATGATTTCGATTTTTTTGAATTTATCGAAGTTTGAGAATTTATGGCAGGATCGTGATCTCTGCACAGGTTCCTGAGCATTGGAAGGTGAAATTCCATTGTTTTGGGGTGAAATGTCCTATAAGATCAATTAGTTACCTGATCATTGATATCTTATTTGCGTATTCTTTGGTATTTTTGAGATTTAGATTGATCTGTCCATAGAGTGTGGAGTTAGGGATATTTAAAGTCTGCCCAATTATATTGTTATTGTGATTTCCCCTTCATACTTGTTAGCCATTTTGTCTTACATTATTGCAGTTGTCCTTATATTGGGTGCATATATATTTATAATTGCTTATACTTATTCTTGGATTTTCTATTTGATATTATATATAGTGGCCTCTTTGTCTCTTTTTCAGCAGCTTTGTTTAAGTCTTTTATCCGAGATATAGTATTGCCACTCCTCCGCTTCTTCTTGTCTCTATTTGCGTGGTAGTATCTTTTTCCAGCCTTCAACTTTCATTGTAATGTGTCCCTTGTTTGTAGCGTGGGTCTCTTGTAACACAGCAAATATAGAGGGGTCTTCGTTTTGATCCAGTCGCCAGTCTTGTCCTTTTGTTGGCATTTCAACCCATTTACGTTTAAGGTAATTATTGATAAGTAATGATCCCGTTGCCCATACTTTATTTTTTGGGTTCAGCGTTTTATACACCCTTTTCGGTTTCCTGTCTAGAGAATATCCTTTAGAATTGTTTGGAAGAGCGTGGTTTGAGTGGTGCTGAATTCTCTCAGCTTTTGCTATCTTGTAAAGCTTTTGATTTCTCCTTCGTAAATGTTGAATGAGATCCTTGCTGGGTACAGAATTCGGGCTGTAGGTTTATTGTCTTTCATCACTTAAGATGTCTGCCATTCCCTCCTAGCCGAGAGAGTTCTATTGAAAGATCAAGCTGTTATCCTTATGGGAATCCCTTGTCGTCGTTATTTGTTGTTTTTCCCTGCTGCTTTTAATATTGTTCTTTGTGCTTTGATCTTTTTAATTTGATTATATGTGTCTTGGGGTGTGTTTGCCTTGGCATTATCCTATTATGGAACTCTCTGTGTTTCCTTGGACTTGCGGGATTATTTCGCTTCCCCATTTTAGGGAGTTTCAACTATAAAATCTCCTCATGCGGTCATTTCTCATGATGCTTATCTTTCTGCCTTCTTCTGAGGAACTCCTATAATTCGAATGTTGGAAGCATTTTCATATTGTCCTGCGAGGTCTGAGGACTTGTCCTTGGTTGTCTTTTGGATTCGTTTTTCTAGTTTCCTCTCTGATTCATTTATTTCTACCATTCTATCTTCTATTTCACTAATCCTATCCTCTGCCTCCGTTAAATTCTGCTATGTTGTTCGCGTCTGCAGTGATTTAGGAGCCCCTCCCCAAAATAAATTCTCTGTTTCCATTGTTTCCCATCTATTTGCCATAAAGTGATGGATCAGATGCCATGATTTTGTTTTTTGAATGTTGAGCTTAAAGCCAGATTTTCACTCTCCTCTTTCACATTCATCAAGAGGCTCTTTAGTTCTTCTTTGCTTTCTGCCATAAGGATGTGTCATTTGCATATCTGAGGTTATTGATATTTCTCCCAGCAATCTTGATTTCTCTGCTTGTGCTTCATTCAGCCCCGGCATTTCACATGACGTACTCTGCATTGAAGTTAAATAAGCAGGGTGACAATATACAGCCTTGAAGTACTCCTTTCCAATTTTGAACCCATCTGTTGTTCCATGTCCAGTTCTAACTGTTGCTTCTTGACCTGCATACAGATTTCTCAAGAAACAGGTAAGGTGGTCTGGTATTCCAATCTACTCAAGAATTTTCCACAATTTGTTCTGGAAACTGTTTGTTCCACAGTTCCACAGTATCCTGTGCTTAAAAACTAAAACCTACTTAGTCATCAAAGTAACCCTCCATGAAAACTGCTTTCCAGTCTACACCCTATAGATTTTCTATGTGAAATTAGTTTAAAATATGAAAGAAAAAATATTGCCTATACTTAAACAGACATAGCTAAAATTAACTGAGTCACTTACCATTCTTTAGCTTATAACTAAAAGAAGCTTATAATCAGATTGGTAATCTTTTTTCCTTTACCTTCAGCATAGCAACAGAATGAAATCAGAGAAATGCAAACTATTATTTATCAGTTAGGCTTTACATCAGATGATTTTTCTGAAAGGCTGCAGCTTTGCCTGTAGGTATTGTAACTGTGGGAAAACTCTATTAAAAAAAAAAAAAACTTGGCAGGTATTCTATTTCACCAACTCCTAAAATAAAATAATACTGTTATCAGTTAGCAACTAATGTAGTAGTTGAATCACTGTAGCTTTTGAAAAATTGAAATTATTTGCCTATCTCTGGGTCTGCCCCTATCTTCTCATTTTTATGAAGAAATGCTCAACTGACGTTTAACTAGCTAGAGATTGATAGTGTTTTTCCAGTTTCAAAAATCATATATTTGATTTCTGGTGTCTAATTTTCTTCCCAGTAAAATGAGAATATTACTGATGAGCTGTCAAATCAGCTAGCATATAATTGACATGAAATAAATATTTATTGACTTAATTAACAATAGCCATTATTTATTAAATTTAAACCAGATGTGCTAGCTGTATTAGCATTATCTTTCTTATTTTGCATGTGGGAAACCTAAGGCTAGAAAGTTGCAAAAATGGGATTCAGAGCCTGGATTGCTTTCTACAGTATCTCCCTGCCTCTCCTAAAAATATTATGATAAGTATCAAAATTGAAAACATATGAAAAGTGAAAGTCATTCAGTCGTGTCCAACTCTTTGCAACCCCATGGGCTGTATAGTCCATGGAATTCTCCTGGCCAGAATACTGTAGTGGATAACCATTCCCTTCTCCAGGGGATCTTCCCAACCCAGGGATCAAACCCCCAGGTCTCCCACATTGCAGCGGATTCTTTACCAGCTGATCCACAAGGGAAGCCCTATTTCTTAAAGGGAAAACACATATTTGTGTAAAAATACACAAGAGCATAATTTTTAAAAAGCAAAGTTGAGAATCTTTGGTTCTAATATGTATTTGCTGGGAGATCTTGACTAGTTTTACTTTAGCCCACTGACACTTGGCTTCGTCATTTTTAAGATAGGATATATCTCATAAGTTTGTTGTGAGAATTAAATTAGATTGATAATCAGTGGAATGTGCTTACCACAATGCCTGATCCATAATCAGCCCAGCATTAATATTAACTATGAATACACACTCTGGGTCTTTCATCGTCCCTTAGTTGCCAGTAGCCAGACAGTAACATGCATATATTGGCTAGTAAGAAAGTCCTCTTTGTTATTAAAATAAAAAACAGGGAAGTTTCCAAAATCATGGCTGAGACACATGCAACAGGATAGGTAACACTAGGTTTGCCTCTTCTCCTTGATTCCTACTATAACTGTAGGGTCACTGCTGCATAACTTATGTTGACAAAAAAAGGGAAAAAGATAAACTTTTTCTCAAGACTACTGAATCAAATTCACATTTTTAAAAAGATTTCCTAAATACCTAAAGGGGACAGACAGGAAAGCAAGTGCAGATGCTTCAAACTCTGTGTGTGTGGTTTACTTTTGTCTGAGTTAATGTCTTTGGTTATAATAATTCACTTTTGTAATATACTTTTTGTCTTTTTCCTATAATTGTTTGTTTACAAAATTGGGTGTGTGTTTTTGTAAGTTACCTCAAATTTTCTAACGAAAACATAGAGCCAGGTATGGAATACATATGTAAAAGGTAGAGAGAGAGAGAAATGAGAGAAACAGATAGATGATAGAAAGATATAGCTAGAAAATAAATAACCTTTTTCCAGAATTTGTTTAACTTAGTTAACTACCTCTGAACCAAATGAGGTTACACCTTCCTGTCCACCTTCCTCACTCCACCTGCTGGGACTTGTATATTTCCCTACCCACACGTAAATGGCCTATTTGCTCTCTTCTCATGCACTGCCACTTCCCAGAACTATGAGGAGTGTAGTGACTGATATAATCAAAGCTTTCACTCTCTCTGTCTCAAAACACTATCTCTATCTTCTTTTAAACCACTTTGTAACTAAGCTGAACCTCCGTGAAAAGTGTTACACATCACAGACTCAGAGTAGAGTACCATAAAATCTTAATATTATTATAAGACACATTTTTCACATAAGACACGTGTCTGCTTAGGTATCTTATATTTGATGCTTTTCATTCATCTCCTGAATCCTCCTCCATGCTTCATAAAAGGCACTCAGAGGCTTTTCAGAAATACTGATTCTTGTTAAATTGAGTTGAACTGAACTAGAACTAGAAACATTTATATCCTTTTCTTTCTTTTTTTTAATTTATTTATTTTAATTGGAAGCTAATTACTTTACAATATTGTATTGGTTTTGCCATACATCATCATGAATCCACCATGGGTGTACACGTTCCCCATCCTGAACCCCCCTCCCTCCTCCCTCCCCGTACCATCCCTCTGGGTCATCCCAGTGCACCAGCCCCAAGCATCCTGTATCCTGCATTGAACCTGGACTGGCGATTCATTTCTTATATGATATTATACATGTTTCAATGCCATTCTCCCAAATTATCCCACCCTCTCCCTCTCCCACAGAGTCCAAAAGACCATTCTATACATCTGTGTCTCTTTTGCTGTCTTGCATACAGGGTTATCCTTTTCTCATGTGTTATATTTTTTAATTGAAATATACTTGATTTGTAATGTGTTAGTTTCAGATGTAAAGAAAAGTGATTCAGTTATACACATACTCATGCGTGTGTGTATATATGTATTTATATATATATTCTTTTTCAGATTATTTTCCATTATAGATTATTTTAAAAATATTGAATGTAGTTCCCTATTATATATGTTAGCATACTGTTTATCTATTTTGTATGTAGTAGTATATATTTGTTAATCCCAAATTCTTAATTTATCCTTCCCACCTCTCCTCCTTTAGTAAACATAAATTTGCTTCCTATGTCTGTTAAGTCTGTTTTATAAATTAATTAATTTGTATTATTTTATTCTAATCCCACATACAAGTGATATCATATGATATTTGTCCTTCTCTATCTGACATTTCAGACAGAGTATGATAATATGTAGGCCCATGCATGTTGCTGTATGCATTCTATTATGGTTGAGCAGCATTTCATAATGTGTATATGCCATATCTTCTTTATTCATTCATTTGTGATGAACATTTAGGTTGTTTCCATGTCTTGGTAATTGTAAATAATGCCACTATGAACACTGGTGTGCAGATGTCTTTTCAAATTAGAATTTTCTCCAGATATATGCCCAAGAGTAGAACTGCTGAATCATATGGCAACTCTATTTTTTAGTTTTTTAAGGAACTGCCATACTGTTCTCAGTAGTGGTTATACCAATTTACATTCCCATCAAACAGTGTCAGAGGGCTCCCTTTCCTCCACACTCTTACCAGCATTTATTATCTGTAGACTTTTTGAAGATGTCTATTTTGACTTGTGTGAGGTGATCCCTCATTGTGATTTTGATTTGCATTTCTCTAATGATAAGCAATGTTGAGCATTTTTCATGTGTTTTTGACCATCTGAATGTCTTCTTTGGAAAAATGTCAGTATAAGTCTTCTGCCCATTTTTTTTGATTGGGTTGCTTGTCTTTGTGATATTAAACTGTATGAGCACTTGTATTAAGTTCTTGTCAGTCACATGATTTGCAAATATTTTCTTCCACCCTGTAGGTAGCCTTTTCATTTTGTTTATGATTTCCTTTGCTGCTCAAAAGTTTTTAAATTTGATTAGTTCATTTGTTTATTTTTGCTTTTTTTTTTTTTTTTTTTTTTTTTTTTGGCTTTCAGAGACTGACCAAGGCAATAGTGCTCAATTTATGTCAGAGATGGTTTTGCCAATGTTTTCTTCTAGGAGTTTCATGGGATCAGGTCTTGTATTTAAATCTTTAAGCCATTCTGAGTTTATATTTAGATATGGTGTGAGGGCATGTTCTTACATCATTGATTTATATGCAGCTGTCCAGGTTCCCAAGCCACTTGCTGAAGAAATTGACTTCCTTTTCTCCATTATGTAGTCTTGGCTGTCTCATTGAAGATTAACTGACTGTAGGTTGTGTTGGTTTTTTCCTGGGCTCTCTATTCTGTTCTATTGACCCATATGTCTGTTTTTGTGCCAAGACCATGCTGTTTTGATTACTGTAGCTTTATATTACTGTCTGAAGTATGAGACAGTTAGGCCTCCACCAATGTTCTTTTTCTTCAAGATTGCTTTTTAATTCTGGATCATTTGTGGCTCCATATAAATTTTAGGATTATTCATTCTAGTTCTGTGAAAAATGTCATGGTTATTTGATAAGGATCTCATTAAATCTGTATATTACTTTAGGTAGTTGGCCATTTTAATGATATTAACTCTTCCAATCTAAGAGCATGGGTTATTTTTTCTATTTATTTGAATCATCTTCAGTTTCCTTTATCATTGTTTTATAGATCTTAGCATTTAAGTCTTTCACCTCTGTGGTGAAGTTTATGCCTAGGTATTTTAAGGTTTTTTTGATGTATCTAATAATTTTTCTTTTACATTCACTTTCTGATATGTATTATTAGTGTTAAAAATGCAGCAGATTTCTGTATGTTAATCTTATATCCTATTACCATGCTAAATTTTTTTTTCAGTTCTAGTAGTCTTTCTGTGGAATCTTTAGAGTTTTCTATATATAATATCATGTCATCTGCAAATAATGACAACTTTACCTTTTCCCTACCAATTTGAATAACATTTTGTTTCTTTTTCTTGTCTAATTGCTGTGGCTAGGACTTTCAATTGTATGTTGAATAGAAGAGGTGACAGTGGGCATCCTTGTTTTATTCCAAATTTTAGCAAGAAGGCTTTCAGCTTTTCACCATTGAATATTATGTTGACTGTGGGTTTGTCACAAATAGCTTTTATTATGTTGATATATGTGTCCATTATATTCACTTTGATGGGACTATTTATCAAGAATGGATGGTGAATTTTGTCAAATGTTTGTTCTATATCTGGTGAGATGATCATGTGAGTTTTGTCTTTTTTTGTTGTTGTTGTTGATTTGGTGTCATGCATTGGATTTGAATGACAGAGTTTAACGGCTAAATTGACATAATTGTTATTATGTCAACATTGACATAATCTTCCAGTTGTTTATAGCCATCACTTTTAAATCATATTGGTTATCAATTCATGTTAACATTGAGGAGCCAAAATATTAGCTATTAACTCCAATAATTAACTAAGCTTAACAAACTGTCATACTGATTTTTATAGGGATTCAAGGATATTTCTCTGAGAGATTTATACACGGTGGAGCCAATGTTACAGGATTCCAGTTGGTAGATTTTAATACACCTATGGTGACCAAATTAATGGATCGCTGGAAGAAACTTGATCAGAGAGAATATCCAGGATCTGAGACACCTCCAAAGGTATTTGTTTGTTTTTCTTATGTATTTTTAGTACTTTTTAAAATTTAAGGTAGAAAGTTCATTATGCAGTTCTTCTAGTAATATTTTGTCAGGCATAGTGTGGCCTGGGACAGAAATATTCTGTCACTATTTGTCACACAAATCAATATTTTCTAAGTTTTTATATTTTATGGAGGAGATGTTAGCCATTTCTTAAGTAGTTTATTATTATTATTATTAATTTGCATGTGAATGTCCCTGAATAAATTATATATTTTTAAAATTATTCCAAATGTGAATAACCACTAATAACTATTCCACTCAGAAAACAACTATATTTGCAAAATGATTTACAATAAGTAAGGAAAGTGGTAAAAAATGTAAAATATATAGCTTCTGCAAAATTTCTCTTTCAATTTAACAGTAAAATGTCAGATTGTTTAATTTTATCTGACAGACATTGCAGAAGTATGTTATTGATATTTGCAAAGGGAGTTGGTAAATTTCTGATCATAAGCACATTTTTTTCTCTCCTGAAAAGATAAATTCCTTTGATATCATGTAGATAATGACATAATGTTTCTTAAACTCTAACAGTGGTTTTGAGCTTCTCCATAATAAGATATTGAGTTGGTAATGCCATCCGACTCAATGGGCATGAATTTGAGTAAACTCCAGGAGCTGGTGATGGACAGGGAGGCCTGGCATGCTGCAGTCCATGGGATCATAAAGAATCAGACATGACTGAGCGACTGAACTGAACTGAACTGATAATAAGACATCATCATTTAAACAACTTTTACTAATCTCTCAATGACAGTGTATTCAAGTAAAAAGTTTCAAACATAATTTGGAATTTGAAGCCTAGAAAACTATAATCTACAATAGAAAATCTCAGTTCTTCCAGCTTTGTCAATTTCTTCTGTGTAGTATAACAGTTTGGCTAGTCATACCATTTTCACTACTTTCAAAAGAAAGCGTTTACTGAGTATCTGCTATGTGTCAAGCACTATAGTCCACCCTCTGATTTTACAAATTTCTAAATGCAAGATATTAAATCGTATGTTAATTGATTGTCCTTGAGTCAAGGGCCAGATTTGTGAAATGTTTGCCCAGGACCAACTCCTTGAGCCTTAGACAAGAGCATTGTCCACTATATTGCACCAGTTTGCAAGCTTAGATAATACATATGAAAGCATATTAAAAAGCAAAAATATCTTCAAGATGCACACCACCTTCAGGATAAAAAGAAACTTAAGAAGTCTTTCAGTCTGCTTTCCTTCAAGCTGGCTCAGAGGAAAATTATCCTGAAGGCTCAATTATTTCAAATATTAACACACAAGGAAAAACAAGCATCAAGCTTCCTTCCAAACTTTCTGAATAATTTCCTTTACAGCATATTCCTCCCATTATTCATCAGTGTATGTAGAGACAGTCTTGCCCTTCTCTTTTCTCTTTCTTTCTCACATATTTTTCAGCTATTTTTTTAATCTCAGCATTTATTCTATAAACCATCTATTCAAGTCCTTGTTATCCTGAGAGTTTGAGTATCTAGAATGGGCTTCAAACTTCTTGGCAGTGTCTTGTAGTTCCTTGTAACTGTTTTGTTGTTGTTGTTGTTGTTGTTGTTTTTTTCTGTTTTAATTTCAGTGACAATGTGTAATAATATTTGTCCACTGTGGTCCTTCTGTCGAGATACACTGGTGTGGTTATTCCTTCCCTCTTTTGCCTTTAGCCTATCATAAGGTGTACTATTTGATAATCTCCAACCAGACTTATCTATGTCATAGCTTTGGGCATTTTGTTTTATTTTTCACAGCTCTCTTAGTATGCTAGGTATCCAGTGATCATTTAATAAATACATACAGTCAGTTCTCATTATTTATGGTACTTACATTCTATAAAGCTGCCATGAACACTGAATGAGCGAATATTGAACCCTTACTTCTAAGGAAAATTACAAAGTTAGGCACAACAGTTTTGTCAACCAATCAACACATACACTTTGTTATATGTGTGTTTGTGTTTAAACATATCTTATTTAAGATATTGTCAATCAGTTAATATTAATTGAATTCACAGTCAGTAGCAGTATAACTCAAGCCTGAACAAAGCTTATTGAACATATATTTTCCCTATAAAGCACATCACAGCCTTCTTGCACTCAGGAACACTAGACAGGACTTTAACACTACACCTTTGGGCCATCTGTGTAGGCTTCCCAGGTGGCACTAGTGGTAAAGAATCTTCCTGCCAATGCAGGAGACATTAGACACATGAGTTTGATCCCTGGGCTAGAAAGATTCCCTGTAGGAGAAAATGGCAACCCACTCCAGCATTCTTGCCTAGAGAATCCCACGGTCCGAGGAGCTTAGTGGGCTACAGTCTGTGGGGTTGCAAAGAGTAGTACAGGACTGAAGTGACTTCACACACATGTAGTTGTCACAGTTCCTAGCCAGTGTCTAGCACACTTTTCAAAGAACTCTCTGATATAATATGAAATTTTATCCTCACAACTACACATAAAATAGTCATTATTTTATTTTATTTTGTTCTGTTTTGTACTTTGTAACCAGAAAACATACCACACATTTCCATAAAACTATCAATGGAATTAGAATTCGGGTAGTTATTTCTTCTCAAAACCTAGACCCCTGTTACTGCACTATGATTCCACCAAACTATACCCTTTTATATACAATCTTTGATAAACAGAATTCATCCCATCATTCTAATCACGCTTAAAGCAATAAATAGCTCTAGGACAACACTTAGTTTCAGTTAGTGTTAGTTGCTCAGTCATGTCCAACTCTTTGCGATCCCATGGACTGTAGCTCACCAGACTCCTCAGTCCATGGAATTCTCCAGGCAAGAATACTGGAGTGGATTGCCATTTCCTTCTCCAGGGGATCCTCCCAAACCAGGGATCAAACCCAGATCTCCCTTATTTTAGGTGGATTCTTTATCATCTGAGCTACCAGAGAAGTGTGCCTTACCTCCAAAATGAAGAGTATGTTTAATAAGAATTTCTAGATTCCATCTAGAAATTTATGGGCATATGTGCCCATAAATATGATTTCTTGGACTTGCACAATAGGACTCAGAAAATAATGAAATCTTTTTAAAAAGTAAAACCAATTTTAACTACTGCTTCTTTCCATTTATCAGCTCTATGACCTGTCAAAAGGCTTTGCCACTGGCTGAATATCCGCTTTGCTCTGCTCCAGTCTGTACGATATCTGTTCTCTTTTGTAGTTCACTTGTTTCATTAAAATGAATGGACTTTTTAAACACAGCAAGTGCTTTTGCTTTTTTTTTAGCTTTTTATTTTTTAAATTTTAAAATCTTTAATTCTTACATGCATTCCCAAACATGAAGCCCCCTCCCACCTCCCTCCCCATAACATCTCTCTGGGTCATCCCCATGCACCAGCCCCAAGCATGCTGTATCCTGCATCAGACATATACTGGCGATTCAATTCTTACATGATAGTATACATGTTAGAATGCCATTCTCCCAAATCATCCCACCCTCTCCCTCTGCCTCTGAGACAAAAAGTCCGTTATACACATCTGTGTCTTTTTTCCTGTCTTGTATACAGGGTCGTCATTGCCATCTTCCTAAATTCCATATATATGTGTTAGTATACTGTATTGGTGTTTTTCTTTCTGGCTTACTTCACTTTGTATAATCGGCTCCAGTTTCATCCATCTCATCAGAACTGATTCAAATGAATTCTTTTTTACAGCTGAGTAATACTCCATTGTGTATATGTCCCACAGCTTTCTTATCCATTCATCTGCTGATGGACATCTAGGTTGTTTCCATGTCCTGGCTATTATAAACAGTGCTGCGATGAACATTGGGGTACATGTGTCTCTTTCAATTCTGGTTTCCTTGGTGTGTATGCCCAGCACTGGGATTGCTGGGTCATAAGGTAGTTCTATTTGCAATTTTTTAAGGAATCTCCACACTGTTCTCCATAGTGGCTGTACTAGTTTGCATTCCCACCAACAGTGTAGGAGGGTTCCCTTTTCTCCACACCCTCTCCAGCATTTATTGCTTGCAGATTTTTGGATCGCAGCCATTCTGACTGGTGTGAAGTGCTACTTCCTTGTGGTTTTGATTTACATTTTTCTAATAATGAGTGATGTTGAGCATCTTTTCATGTGTTTGTTAGCCATCCGTATGTCTTCTTTGGAGAAATGTCTATGTAGTTCTTTGGCCCATTTTTTGATTGGGTCGTTTATTTTTCTGGAATTGAGCTGCATAAGTTGCTTGTCTATTTTTGAGATTATTATTTGTCAGTTGCTTCATTTGCTATTATTTTCTCCCATTCAGAAGGCTGTCTTTTCACCTTGCTTATATTTTCCTTTGTTGTGCAGAAGCTTTTAATTTTAATTAGGTCCCATTTGTTTATTTTTGCTTTTATTTCCAGAATTCTGGGAGGTGGATCATAGGGGATCCTGCTGTGATGTATGTCTGAGAGTGTTTTGCCTATGTTCTCCTCTAGGAGTTTTATAGTTTCTGATCTTACATTTAGATCTTTAATCCATTTTGAGTTTATTTTTGTGTGCGGTGTTAGAAAGTGATCTAGTTTCATTCTTTTACAAGTGGTTAACCAGTTTTCCCAGCACCACTTGTTAAAGAGATTGTCTTTACTCTATTGTATATTCTTGCCTCCTTTGTCCAAGATAAGGTGTCCATATGTGTGTGGATTTATCTCTGGGCTTTCTATTTTGTTCCATTCATCTATATGTCTGTCTTTGTGCCAGTACCATACTGTCTTGATGACTGTGGCTTTGTAGTAGAGCCTGAAGTCAGGCAAGTTGATTCCTCCAGTTCCATTCTTCTTTCTCAAGATTGCTTTGGCTATTCGAGGTTTTTTGTATTTCCATACAAATCTTGAAATTCTTTGTTCTAGTTCTGTGAAAAATGTGGCTGGTAGCTTGATAGGGATTGCATTGAATTTGTAAATTGCTTTGGGTAGTATACTCATTTTCACTATATTGATTCTTCCGATCCATGAGCATGGTATATTTCTCCATCTATTAGTGTCCTCTTTGATTTCTTTCATCCGTGTTTTATAGTTTTCTATATATAGGTCTTTAGTTTCTTTAGGTAGATATATTCCTAAGTATTTTATTCTTTTCGTTGCAATGGTGAATGGAATTGTTTCCTTAATTTCTTTTTCTACTTTCTCATTATTCGTGTATAGGAATGCAAGGGATTTATGTGTGTTGATTTTATATCCTGCAACTTTACTATATTCATTGATTAGCTCTAGTAATTTTCTGGTGGAGTCTTTAGGGTTTTCCATGTAGAGGATCATGTCATCTGCAAACAGTGAGAGTTTTACTTCTTCTTTTCCAATTTGGATTCCTTTTATTTCTTTTTCTGCTCTGATTGCTGTGGCCAAAACTTCCAGAACTATGTTGAATAGTAGCGGTGAAAGTGGACACCCTTGTCTTGTTCCTGACTTTAGGGGAAATGCTTTCAATTTTTCACCATTGAGGATAATGTTTGCTGTGGGTTTGTCATAGATAGCTTTTATTATGTTGAGATATGTTCCTTCTATTCCTGCTTTCTGGAGAGTTTTTTATCATAAATGGATGTTGAATGTTGTCAAAGGCCTTCTCTGCATCTATTGAGATAATCATATGGTTTTTATTTTTCAATTTGTTAATGTGGTGAATTACATTGATTGATTTGCGGATATTGAAGAATCCTTGCATCCCTGGGATAAAGCCCACTTGGTCATGGTGTATGATCTTTTTAATGTGTTGTTGGATTCTGATTGCTAGAATTTTGTTGAGGATTTTTGCATCTATGTTCATCAGTGATATTGGCCTGTAGTTTTCTTGTTTTGTGACATCTTTGTCAGGTTTTGGTATTAAGGTGATGGTGGCCTCATAGAATGAGTTTGGAAGTTTACCTTCCTCTGCAATTTTCTGGAAGAGTTTGAGGAGGATAGGTGATAGCTCTTCTCGAAATTTTTGGTAGAATTCAGCTGTGAAGCCATCTGGACCTGGGCTTTTGTTTGCTGGAAGATTTCTGATTACAGTTTCAATTTCCGTGCTTGTGATGGGTCTGTTAAGATTTTCTATTTCTTCCTGGTTCAGTTTTGGAAAATTGTACTTTTCTAAGAATTTGTCCATTTCTTCCACGTTGTCCATTTTATTGGCATATAATTGCTGATAATAGTCTCTTATGATCCTTTGTATTTCTGTGTTGTCTGTTGTGATCTCTCCATTTTCATTTCTAATTTTATTGATTTGATTTTTCTCTCTTTGCTTCTTGATGAGTCTGGCTAATGGTTTGTCAATTTTATTTATCCTTTCAAAGAACCAGCTTTTGGCTTTGTTGATTTTTGCTATGGTCTCTTTTGTTTCTTTGGCATTTATTTCTGCCCTAATTTTTAAGATTTCTTTCCTTCTACTAACTCTGGGGTTCTCCAATTCTTCCTTTTCTAGTTGCTTTAGTTGTAGAGTTAGGTTATTTATTTGACTTTTTTCTTGTTTCTTGAGGTATGCCTGTATTGCTATGAACTTTCCTCTTAGCACTGCTTTTATAGTGTCCCACAGGTTTTGGGTTGTTGTGTTTTCATTTTCATTAGTTTCTATGCATATTTTGATTTCTTTTTTGATTTTTTCTGTGATTTGTTGGTTATTCAGAAGTGTGTTGTTCAACCTCCATATGTTGGAATTTTTAATAGTTTTTCTCCTGTAATTGAGATCTAATCTTAATGCATTATGGTCAGAAAAGATGCTTGGAATGATTTCGATTTTTTTTTGAATTTATCAAGTTTAGATTTATGGCCCAGGATGTGATCTATCCTGGAGAAGGTTCCATGAGCACTTGAAAAAAAGGTGAAATTCATTGTTTTGGGGTGAAATGTCCTATAGATATCAATTAGGTCTAACTGATCTAATGTATCATTTAAAGTTTGCGTTTCTTTGTTAATTTTCTGTTTAGTTGATCTGTCCATAGGTGTGAGTGGGGTATTAAAGTCTCCCACTATTATTGTTATTGTTGATTTCCCCTTTCATACTTGTTAGCATTTGTCTTACATATTGCAGTGCTCCTATATTGGGTGCATATATATTTATAATTGTTATATCTTCTTCTTGGATTGTTCCTTTGATCATTATATAGTGGCCTTCTTTGTCTCTTTTCACAGCCTTTGTTTTAAAGTCCATTTTATCGGATATGAGTATTGCCACTCCTGCTTTCTTTTGGTCTCTATTTGCGTGGTATATCTTTTTCCAGCCCTTCACTTTCAGTTTGTATGTGTCCCTTGTTTTGAGGTGGGTCTCTTGTAAGCAGCATATAGAGGGGTCTTGTTTTTGTATCCATTCGGCCAGTCTTTGTCTTTTGGTTGGGGCATTCAACCCATTTACGTTTAAGGTAATTATTGATAAGTATGATCCCGTTGCCATTTACTTTATTGTTTTGGGTTCAGGTTTATACACCCTTTTCGTGTTTCCTGTCTAGAGAATATCCTTTAGAATTTGTTGGAGAGCTGGTTTGGTGGTGCTGAATTCTCTCAGCTTTTGCTTATCTGTAAAGCTTTTGATTTCTCCTTCGTATTTGAATGAGATCCTTGCTGGGTACAGTAATCTGGGCTGTAGGTTATTGTCTTTCATCACTTTAAGTATGTCTTGCCATTCCCTCCTAGCCTGAAGAGTTTCTATTGAAAGATCAGCTGTTATCCTTATGGGAATCCCCTTGTGTGTTATTTGTTGTTTTTCCCTTGCTGCTTTTAATATTTGTTCTTTGTGTTTGATCTTTGTTAATTTGATTAATATGTGTCTTGGGGTGTTTTGCCTTGGATTTATCCTATTTGGAACTCTCTGTGTTTCTTGGACTTGGGTGATTATTTCCTTCCCCATTTTAGGGAAGTTTTCAACTATTATCTCCTCATGGATTTTCTCATGATCTTTCTTTCTGCCTTCTTCTGGGACTCCTATAATTCGAATGTTGGAGCATTTCATATTGTCCTGGAGGTCTGAGATTGTCCTTGTTTCTTTTGATTCGTTTTTCTTGTTTCCTCTCTGATTCATTTATTTCTACCATTCTATCTTCTATTTCACTAATCCTATCTTCTGCCTCCGTTATTCTGCTATTTGTTGCCTCCAGAGTGTTTCTGATCATTTATTGCGTTATTCATTATATTTTGATTCTTTTTTATTTCTTCTAGGTCCTTGTTAAACCTTTCTTGCATCTTCTCAATCCTTGTCTCTAGGCTATTTATCTGTGATTCCATTTTGATTTCAAGATTTTGGATCATTTTCACTATCAATATTCGGAATTCCTTCTCCAGTAGATTCTCTATCTCTTCCTCTTTTGTTTGGTTTGGTGGGCAACTCTCCTGTTCCTTTACCTGCTGAGTATTCCTCTGTCTCTTCATCTTGGTTATATTGCTGCGTTTGGGGTGGCCTTTTTATATTCTGGTAATTTGTGGAGTTCTCTTTATTATGGAGCTTCCTCACTTTGGGTGGGGTTCTATCAGTGGCTTGTCAAGGTTTCCTGGTTAGGGAGGCTTGTGTTGGAGTTTTGGTGGGTGGAGCTGGGTTTCTTCTCTCTGGAGTGCAGTGGAGTGACCTGTAATGGGTTATGAGACATCAAAGGTTTTGGGATAATTTTGAGCTGCCTGTATATTGAAGCTCAGGGGAGTATTCCTGTGTTGCTGGAGAATTTGTGTGGTATGTCTTGTTTTGGAACTTGTTGGCCCTTGGGTGGAGCTTGGTTTCGGTGTAGGTATGAAGGCATTTGATGAGCTCCTATTGCTTAATGTTCCCTGAATTCAAGAGTTCTCTAATGTTTTCAGGCTTTGGATTTAAGCCTCCTGCTTCTGGTTTTCAGTTTTATTTTTACAGTAGCCTCTAGACTTCTCCATCTATACGCACCGATGATAAAACATCTAGGTTAAAGATGAAAAGTTTCTCCACATTGAGGGACACTCAGAGAGGTTCACTCAGTTACAAGGAGAAGAGAAGATGGAGGGGGTAGTTAGAGGTGACTGGAATGAGATGCGGTGAGATCAAAAGAGGGGAGAGCAAGCTAGCCAGTAGTCACTTCCTTATGTGCGCTCTATAGTCTGGACCGCTCAGAGGTATTTACAGAGTTATACGGGGAAGAGGAGAGGGAGGAAGTAGACAGAGGTGACCAGGAGGATAAGGGAGAGGAATGAGTAGGAGAGAGACAAATCCTGCCAGTAACCAGTTCCTTAGGTGTTCTCCACCGTCTGGAACACACAGAGATTCACAGAGTTGGATAGAGAAGAGATGGGGGAGAAAAGAGACAGAGGCCACCTGGTGGAGAAAAAGGAGAGTCCAGAGGAGGAGAGAGTGGTCAAGCCAGTAATCTCGCTCTCAGGTAAACTTGGGTAGTGAAGTTTGGGTTTTTAAATGTACAAAATTGACAACAAAAACCTAAGAGCAAAGATTAAAACTCTAGAGTAGAGGTTGGATTTTCAAAGATACAATATTAAAGAAAAGCAGAAGGAAAAAGGAAGAAAGAAAAAAAAAAGAATTATTAACAAACAAACAAACAAAAAAACCACCAACAACCATCCAAAGACTATATATGGTGTTTGCCTTAAAAAAAAAAAAAGTCTTTTTTTTTAAGTAGTAATAATAGGTTATAGAAATAAAAATTAGAGGAGAAATAGAAGACTTAACAATTTAAAAAAGTTAGAAAAAAAAGAAAAAAGAAAAAAAAAGCAAAAAAAAAGGAATGATTTTAAAAATAGTAAAAATATATCTAGCCCTTCTCTGATGTTATGGGCCGTGTGGGATCACTTCCAAGGTGGTTCCCTCTGTTTAACTTCTTCTGTTTGCTGGTTTTTTAGGCTCACTAGTTCAGTCGCGCTGTGGGGAGGGGGGATGCTGCAAACAAATAGCACTGTCGTGTGCACACAGTATCTCAGTCCCGCTTGACCTGTCCTTTCTCATGGCACACAAACCGCTCCAGCTCTACGATGCTCAGCCGGGGAACCGTCTGGGGCCGGCCCTAGGCTGCGTGCACTTCCCCGGTCCAAGGCGCTCAGGTTCAGCGCTCAGGCAGCCCTCAGAGGCACAGATTCGGCTGGGACTGCGCTTTGTGCCCTTCCCAGGTCGGAGTAGCTCAGGAGTTTGGCGAGCGCGATCGCCGCGGCTTCTCACCTTTTCTGCCGCTGCTGCTCAGCTTTCTGGGTGGACTGCTGGCGCCCCCCGTGAGGCAGATTGTGACTGTCCAGCACCCCCAGAAGTCTTAGCAAAGGAGCCAGCTTGCAGTTAGGTAAGTAAAGTCTCTCCAGGTCTGCAATTGCCCCTTTCCAGTCCTTGCGGCTCTGGCTGCCTGTCCCCGGCGGGGGATGGTCTGCAGCCGGCTATTTCCGTTCCGTCCTTTGTTCTGTGCATGGTCCTGGCGGTGTCTTATGTTTGAGCTTTTCGCGTGGTAGCTATCCCACAGTCTGGTTTGCTAGCCCAAGTTAGATCGTTCTGGTTGCGCGTGGGGCGTTCCTGCCCGATTCTTACAAAGCTCTGCAGCCCGCGCCTCCCGCGCGTCCCTGCCCTGCCCCCACTTCCCAATGGCGGATGCAGGCGTCTGTGCTGCTTTTCCGCTGGGGGAATTACTGTTGGGCTTGTAATCTGTTGGTTTTAATAATTTATCTATTTTTCCTTCCTGTTATGTTGCCCTCTGTGTTTCCAAGGCTCGCCACAGACTCAGCAGGGAGAGTGTTTCCTGGTGTTTGGAAACCTCTCTTCTTCAAATTCCCTTCCCGGGATGGGCTTCCCTTCCCGGGACGGAGCTCCCTCCCCACCTCCTTTGTCTCCTTTTTCGTCTTTTATATTTTTTCCTACCTGTTTTTGAAGACAATCGTCTGCTTTTCTGGTTGCCTTATGTCCTCTGCCAGCCTACAGAAGTTGTTTTGTGGAGTTTTCTCGGCGTTGAAATGTTCTTTTGAGGAACTTGTGAGGGAGAAAGTGGTCTTCCCGTCCTATTCCTCCACCATCTTTCACTCCCCCAGCTGCTTTTGTTTTTTTGATGTCATATCATCTCAGCTTTTTTCTCCCATTTAGAAAAACAACAATAGTTTTTTTTTTTTCTTTCTTGATCCTAAAATGCTAGCATTGCTTATTTTTTTTCTTTCTGTGTCAATGCTTGTTTTTATTTTCTTGCCATCCAGAAAGATGATTTGATGGCTTTCTCTACCCAAAAGAGTATGTTGGTCCAGGCAGGGGAGGAGGTATATCCATTTTTGGTTAAGTATCTTAATTTTCATCAACTATACCACTCCAATTATGCTGTGTTCATGGGGTCTCAAAGAGTCGGACACTACTGAGCGACTGAACTGAACTGAACTGAACTGATGCTTATCTTTAAGTCCATTTTTTCATGTCCTTGTAGAATATATAGCAAGACTTATAATTTATATGTCACATATAAATCTTTCTGATGAAGCTTTAATTAGATTCTTTTCCATTGAAAAGTTCTTTGTTAGAGTTTGTATTCTTTATCTTATCTGTATTTCAGTCCTTCCTGGGAAAACTGATTGCTATACTTAATAGTCATATTGCCTAAGTTTACTTTCTACAATTTAAATTTCTAATGATTTTTCTTAATTCATAAGCAGCAAATCAAGATCATCTTCCATGTTCCATGACACAAAACTACCCTTAGTATAAGCTTAAAATGTGTTAATCATATAGAATTGTGCATATATAAAATTCTTGAAAGAGAAAATGTAGTTTTTCATCATGATCAGTGGTTGATGCTCTGCCACACTTCAAGAAAATCATACCATATTTTTCATATGATTAGGAATTCTGTAAACAGATTTTACAAGTATTCCTTGTTCTCTTGATTTTCAGATTAAACAAACCACATTTTCTTCTCAGTTTTTCTTCATTTTCTCTCTTAACCTTAATAATCTTTTCCTGAGATTATTTCTCTTTTCTCAAAGAGAAGCATGGGAGATCATCAGAAAACAGATGATCTATATTTCATTTCTCCACTTTGATCCTAAGTTACAATAGAAACTTAGAGAAGTGATCTAACCTTCCTGAGCACACTCTGCAGGCATGGGCATAACAGTACTCATGTTTATTTAGCAATGTGTATATGCATTTGGTAAATAAGTAGATGTTAGTTCTGGTACTCTATATTTAAAGTAACAGTAAGTATTCCCATTCATTCTTCTGAAAAACTAGACGGAGATAAACACTTTAAGTCAAAAAACATATATGAAATCTAAGGAAAACCTGATGGACATTGAGAGAAGGAAAAAGTGAAATACCCCAGCCCCCCTGAGGCTCACCCACACCAAGAGACTACAAGGTAGATTGTGGAAATACTGCATTTAATCTTTTTAAGAAATACATTAGCTGTTTCTACCTGGACACAACAGAAAGACCTCACCTAGAGGGTTTGCTTCCCCCCACTGATGGAAAGCTGTGCAATAGAATTTCTATTTTACAGAGTATGTTTTCTCCTTTTTAAAATCATAGTGGTAAGAACTGATATACAGTGTTTGTGATAAGGCAAAAAGCAGAAATTTCTGCAGCTATAGGAAATTAATTAAAGTTAAATTAAAGGAATTTAATTTAAGGGGAAGTTAAATTAAGGGAAGTAATTTATCTGCCCTTCAGACAGCATGGTACTTTATGTCAAAAACCCACAGAGTCCCCAGACAAATCCTAAAGATTGATAAGAATTTAACATTTTACCATTATATTTACTTTAATTTTGTTAGTATACATCTGCTCTGACTTATGATGGAGTCCTTGTGATGGCTGAAACATTCCGAAGTCTCAGAAGACAGAAAATTGATATTTCCAGGAGAGGAAATGCTGGAGATTGTCTGGCAAATCCAGCTGCTCCATGGGGCCAGGGAATTGACATGGAGAGGACACTCAAACAGGTAACTCACAATTTTATTTATGTTCAGTTTGTTTCACATGTGCATGTGTGCTAAGTCACTTCTGTTGTGTCCAACTCTTTGCAACCCTATGGACTGCAGCCTGCCAGGGTGCATGGGATTCTCCAGGCAAGAATACTGGAGTGGGTTTCCATGCCCTCCTCCAGGGTATCTTCCCAACCCTGCATCTCTTATGTCTCCTGCATTGGCAGGCAGGTTCTTTACCACTAGAACAACCTGGGAAGCCTTCAATTTATTTCACTGTCCTTTTTAAATGGAGTATTCAGGAAAACAAAATAATCTATTGGCAAATACCTATATATTACAATTTCCATTTTAATATATTGAGCCATTGTCATTTCTGAGACATTTCTACATAGGATACTGGATAGAATGGTGGAGGTAGTGGTTTATTCACTAAGTCATGCCCAACTCTTTGTGAACCCATGGACTGTAGTCTGCCAGGATCCTCTGTCCATGGAATTTCCCAGGCAAGAATACTGGAGTGGTTTGCCATTTCTCCCCCCAGGGGATCTTCCCAACAAAGGAATCGAACCCACATCTCCTGTTTGGCAGACAGCTTCTTTACCACTGTGCCACCTCGGAAGCCCACTAGATAGAATACTGGTGTTTATATCTTATGTAGATGCTGTAGATGCTTAGCCATTAAGCTAGGTTATGTAACAGTAATAAACAACCCCAAGCTTCAGTGGCTTAAAATAGTAAAGGAGGATTTCACACTCACAGACACACATCAGATTAGTAGGGGCACTCTGCTTTTCTTTTTTTTTTTCATTTGCCTTTCATTTTATTCATTTTTTTGTTTTGTTTTGTTTTCCTTTTGTTTTTTTTTTTTTTTAATTTTAAAATCTTTAATTCTTACATGCGTTCCCAAACATGAACCCCCCTCCCACCTCCCTCCCCATAACATCTCTGTGGGTCATCCCCATGCACCAGCCCCAAGCATGCTGTATCCTGCGTCAGACATAGACTGGCTATTCGATTCTTACATGATAGTATGCATGTTAGAATGCCATTCTCCCAAATCATCTCACCCTCTCCCTCTCCCTCTCCCTCTGAGTCCAAAAGTCTGTTATACACATCTGTGTCTTTTTTCTGTCTTGCTTTTTATAATCACTCAGGGGCCCAAGCTGACATAGCAGCTACCATCTTGAATGCTGCAAAAGAAAAGAGTTTTAGGGAGGTTTCTAATTGGCAATTAAATACTTTAGCACTCATTACATGTGTTTACAACGCTTTTGTCAGAAAGAGTCATAGAGACCTAGCTAACCAGAAAGGGTCCATAAAGAACAAGCCCACCTTGGACCCAGAATGAGGAAGAACCTGAAATATTTGGCATACAGTCTTAGACTACTAATCTACTGACCGTCTCAATAGACCTTCAGATTGCCTCGTAACCTTGGATTAAGTATTTATTTTAGTCTTTTATAGTTATACTAACAAATGATTACTGTAATATGTGTGTATTTTTAGTAATACATTTTAAATGTTCTGAAATGCCACAGGTTCAGAACATAAGTTTAAATGAATTAAAAGGATTTGGAATAAAATACACTTGAATATTTTCAAAAATATGTTTATTTTTCTGAATGTCTTAATTTTAACATTAGCAAGGAGAAATATGATCTGCTCTGGTTATCAAGGTTATTTAACCTATTATATGGATGTGTAGATAAAACTGAAAAGTAACTAAAAAGGAAACCACGTTTTTATTCTTATAAATAATATTTCAAAATTGAAGAAGTACAATGGAAAGTTCATAATAAAAAAATACTTATCTTTCAAGTACATAACAGAATCACTTATATATTTCTTTGATATTCATCTATCGAATTCTATCCCAGTAGCTCAAATACCCCATGGCTTTTTTAGTGAGTTGCTTATAGATTATAGTTCCACACCTATGTGTAGTCTTAAGCCTGGCAGATAAAGTAAAGTTTTCTGTAAGTAAAATGGCAAATGATTACATGTGTAGATTTTCTTTTTCGTTCATAGGTTCAAATTCAAGGACTAACAGGAAATGTTCAATTTGACCACTATGGACGTAGGGTCAATTACACAATGGATGTGTTCGAACTAAAGAGCACAGGACCTAGAAAGGTGAGCCACACTTGAACTGTCTTCTTAGTTTGCATTTGACATTTTTAAAATCTTATAGGTGAAATATAGCTGGATAGTCTACATTTTTTAAAAAATTGTGAAATGGCTAACCCTTGAACAAAGTGGGATTTAAGGAATCTAACTCTCCACACAGTCAAAAATCTATGTCAAAATTATAATGGGCCCTCCATATATGTGGTTCATCAGTTGCTGCAGTTACACATCTGAGGCTTCAACCAACACAGATTGTGTAGTATTGTAGTATTTACTGTGAAAAGAATCTGTGTAAAAGTGGACCTGAGCAGTTCAAACCTGTGTTGATAAGGGTCAAGGGTCATGCTGAAATAAATTATTGTCATATGGTTGATGTTAATGGTATACCAAAGCTGAAATGAACTATTTACTCACTGTTTATATTCCTTATCCAAAATAAAAGCAATTTTTTAAAAGGCTTAACAAAAAGAATCCCAGAAAACCCATAATATACTCTTCAGGAAAGTGCACAATCTAAGTAAGAGACTTATTCATTTTCATGTAGTCATTTCTGAAACTATTAGAGAGAGAACAAGAAAACTACTTCTAATGAATAGGCATGTTATAGAAGGCTAAATGTTTCTGAAATAAACATTCAAAGAAAAGAGTTGATGGAAGATAATATTATTACGATTACTGTTATGTTGAAGAGAGAGAGAGATACTTCAACTGAGGGACCAAGGAGGTTGTTCAGAAAGCTGCTGGTGATATACTTTTGGATTTCAGAAGATAATTGGTCATCTTGTGATGTGACTAAGCGTCATAAGCATCAGCAATGTTCTCAACATCCAAAAAGTTCTTTATATATTAGAGCAATACAATTCCACCACAGAAATTGACTATAAACTTTTACTACACCTAACATATAACTTTTTAACATTCCTTTTCTCTAGTTTTAGCTAAGATGCTTAAGAAAGATATGTTCAACTTACCTTATCTAAAAATTATCTGTTTCAACACTTGGATGTTAAAAAAAAACTTTCCCAAATATACTTTCCTGTGTTAATATAGTATTGATAGTTACAATTTATGAAATGCCTGCTATGTTCCAAGCACTGGACTTGGTGCAATTTAGTCCTCATAATGAGCCTGTAATGGAGCATTATTTTCTCCCTTTTCCCAGTGAGAAAATTATAGTGCAATTGTTGTTGTAGCTGTTCAGTCACTCAGTCATGTCTGACTTTTTGCAACCCCATGGACTGCAGCATCCAGCTTCCCTGTCCTTCACCATTTCCTGGAGCTTGCTCAAACTCATATCCATCAAGTCAGTGATGCTATCCACCAACTCATTTTTCATCATCGCCTTCTCCTGCCTTCAATCTTTCCCAGCATCAGGGTCTTTTCCAATAAGTTGGTTCTTCATATCAGGTGGCCAAAGTATTTGAGTTTCAGCTTCAGCATCAGTCCTTCCAATGAATATGCAGGGTTGATTTCCTTTAGGATGAGCTGACTGGATCTCTTTGCAGTCCAAGGAACTCTCAAGAGTCTTATCCAACACCACAGTTCAAAAGCGTTAATTCTTCAGTGCTCAGCCTTCTTTATGGTCCAGCCCTCACATCCATGCACGACTACTGGAAGAAAACATAGCTTTGACTAGATGGACCTTTGTCAGCAAAGTAATGTCTCTGCTTTTTAAGACACTGTCTAGGTTTATCATAGATTTTCTTCCAAGGAGCAAGTGCCTTTCAATTTCATGGCTGCAGTCACCATCTGCAGTGATTTTGGAGCCCAAGAAAATAAAGTTTGTCACTGTTTCCACTGTTTCCCCACTTATTTGCCATAAAGTGATGGGATGAGAAGCCATGATTTTAGTTTTTTGAATGTTGAGTTTTAAGCCAGCTTTTTCACTCTCCTCTTTCACCTTCATCAAGAGACTCTTTAGTTCCTTTTCACTTTCTGCTACAGTGCAATATATTATAGCTATTTGTCTAAGGCCTATAAATGAGAAAACAAAGATTTTAATTCAGATATATCTGACTTCAGAAGCTTTCTACTCATTAACCCACTTGAGCAGACTCTGCCCTAAAAAGAGTTTGTTTTCTAGCAGGATAGAATATAGTAAATTCAATACAGCCATTAAAGAGAAAACATTTGGAAAGCCTAAAGCAGAAGAGATCACTTCCTGGTGGAGGAAAACAAATCAAAGAAGGCTGCATGGAGGAGCGGAGATTCAAAGTGAGGGTGTGAAGTTAGAGTTTGAATAGGTAGAAATGGTACAGGCAAGATCCAAAGACAGGCTGGAGGCAGGATAATTAATGTCACACATTGGAAGATGGTAAAGGCTTTCAAAGTTGTGTTTTGCTCCAGTCTGTCATAGTGTGTGTTCCTCGATTTGAAGCTGCCATGGAAACCATCTCCAGACTTTCACCCTTTTAGTGGCATTTCTGTGAGTGGACGCTGCCAGCCGATACAGAGCAGGCAGGAGCCTATATGATCCAGATCAGGTAGGGTAGAACACAAAATGGCAGTTTGAAAGGCAGGCTGTATGATGCACCCCTTTAAGTGTACTTCCTGAAGAAAAGGACAGAGATACGCGGCCAAGAAAAAATTTAATGTAAGCACTGATTCTACTCACTCTGTAGCACAAAGTCTGCAACAAGAAAGGAAGAAGCCCATTTTAAGCTAAGCCCCTCTGCTACCTATGGAGCAGACAGAATATTCTACAAGTCCCTAAGAATATTGACTAACTGGTAATCAGACTATCACAAATCAAATTCTGCAAAATTAGCCATTTAAGGAGAACCTTTCTAAAATGCGGACAGTCCATATTTCCCAAAACAGTAAGCACAAAAAATAAAATGATCTCTTCATTAAAGAAAGAATAATGGAAAAAGGAAGCTGGTGGTAACTAGTGGTAACATCAAGTGAGATATTTAAAGCAGTGAATATTTTCATGGCCTATTGAACCATGATGGTAACAAAAATTAATTTTTTTAGAGGAGAAATTTTAAAAATAAGTTGGGAAAGTAATGAACAATACATCTTCACACTCAGCTGATATTTGTCTAAAACTGTTAAAAGAAATATGAAGTGTGAATTGGTGTAGACTTATCTATCCTTGTTTTTCTGGAGCATTCTGTCAGGGATATCAAACTTAAAAATGAACTACTATGAGAAACACTAAGCTGGTGAGTTTTGGCAGTATGTCTGAAAAGTGAGCAGTCATTCTTATAAACTGAACACTTGCCCATAAGGAAGCTATCTTTGTTTGTTTGTTATATATATATATACATAGTTCATCTCTTTTTCAAAATATAAATTTATTTATTTATTTAAATTGGAGGTTAATTACTTTACAATATAGATCAGAGAGTTCGCGTATCAGTTCTCTGTATTCTGTAACAGAAAATTAACCAGAGTCTCATTAAACAGAAGCCATAAAGCTCTTTCTGAAGTCTCAGTTCCTAAGTACTGTGGAATCTTCTCGGAATTCCAGTGATGTTAAAACATGCTCTAAAACCAGGCTTCCATGATTTCAATAATTCTTAAGGTCAGTTCAGTTCAGTTGCTCAGTCGTGTCTGACTCTTTGTGACCCCATGGGCTGCAGTACACCAGGCCTTCCTGTCCATCGCCAACTCCCAGAGTTTACTCAAACTCATGTCCACTGAGTCGGTGATGCCATCCAACCATCTCATCTTCTGTCATTCCCTTTTCCTCCTGCCTTCAATCTTTCCCAGCATCAGGATCTTTTCAAATGAGTCAGTTCTTCACTTCAGATGGCCAAAGTATTGGAGTTTCAGCTTCAGCATCAGTCCTTCCAATGAATATTCAGAACTGATTTCTTTCAGGATGGACTGGGTGGATCTCCTTACAGTCCAAGACACTCTCAAGAGTCTTCCCTAACACCAAGGTTCAAAATATCAATTCTTTTGTGTTCAGCTTTCTCTATAGCCCAACTCTCACATCCATACATGACTACTGGAGAAACCATAGCTTTGACTAGATAGACCTTTGTTAATCATACATATTATATTTATTGTGAGTATATTATATGCCAGACATTGAAGGAAAATTTTTGTACATTTTAATATTTAATCTTACAGCAATCTGAAAACTAGACATATTTTTCTCACTTTATATAAGAGAAAATTAAGGTTCAGAGAAACTAAGTAATCTGCACAAGGATGTTCAACTAGAAAGAGATGGAGCTGGAGTGGAGACCAAGGCTCATTATCTAGCTTCAAAGCTACTCTCTTAGCTGCCACAAAACGTTATCAGTCCCAGGGCCCATAACTTTTCTCCTCAAGGTTGGTATAAGTATTAAGCCATGTTTTTCAGGACAGATCTAGTCAAACCATCTCTCCCAGGAACCAACTTTGAGTAAAACAGAGGCTTCGCATGGCCCCTCAATCCCTACATCGCAGGCAAAGTCTACCGTAAATACAGAGATATTTGCTGTGTGTGGTGCTTAGTCACTCGGTTGTGTCCAACTCTTTAGCAACCCCATGAACTGCAACTCACCAGGCTCCTCTGTCCATGGGGATTCTCCAGGCAAGAATACTGGAGTGGGTTGCCATGCCCTCCTCCAGGGGATCTTCCCAACCCAGGGATTGAACCCAGGTCCCCCACATTGCAGGCGATTCTTTACCATCTGAGTCACCAGGGAAGCCCAATAATACTGGAATGAATAGCCTATCCTTTCTCCACGAGATCTTCCTAACTCAGGACAGGGTCTCCTGCATTGCAGGCAGATTGTTTAACAACTGAACTATGAGGGAAGCCTCTACCATAAAAACAGAGATATTTACTCATACATTATAACATGGTTATGTTTGTGTACAATTCATCTTTAGAAATCCAAAGAAGACAAATATTTCTCTGACATTTCATACAGTTTAGCAATTTAAATACTTGCCATATTTTTACATTACATTTTTATATTATAAGAGCATTACAAAACTCTTGTTCACCCAATTTCTGTCTCTAGAAGAAAAAACATGCCTACTTTCCTGCTTAAATGAGATCAGGCATGAGAAGAGTTCTTAGAGAGAAAAAATATTCACATGAGGTTCTAGGTACAAACTTTAATATCTTTTACTTTAGGAAATGACTTTTGAGCTATTGTTCGCCCTGAACTGTCTTTCTTCACAGTAATTCCATGGCCCACATGACATCTATGTACAAACCATGGTTCTGTACCACAAAACTTGGATTTATTTTTCAAAAATTCCAAGTAGATTTAAGATAAATAGATACAGTTGGGTAAATTTTTGGTTATTATTTTAATTTGCCATTACTTCTAAATCATTTTTCTTGTGATGCAGAGAGATACTCATGAACCCACAGGCTGTCCTTAAATACAAAATATCAAGGTCTTGTCAACATCTGAAGACTCTCCAGAATGTATCTCAGAGCTATAGTTTTTCTGTTGTGGGAACTCATTAATCATTAACAAAGAAAATTTGCTTTCCCAGAGAATGGGCTGCTGAGATCTGGAAGGTGGCTGCATTTTAATGGAGTACTAAACTGTGAAACCTATTTTTATGTTGTAAATCGTCATGTGCAAAGGAAAATTAACAGGAAGCAACTGACATGCTTTTTAAATTATTTTTTAAGTACATGTAGAAGTTGAGGAGAGGGTAGTTCTCAAAGCACATTTATTTTGTTTTAATTAAATTTTTCACTGATATTAAATGTGTTAGCAAAAATTCCTTGAGAGCTCAGTTGATAAAGAATCCAAATGCAATGCAGGAGACCCCAGTTCAATTCCTGGGTTGGGAAGATTCACTGAAGAAGGGATGGGACACCACTCCAGTATTCTTGGGCTTCCCTTGTGGCTCAGATGGTAAAGAATCTGCCCGCAATATGGGAGACCTGGGTTTGATGCCTGAGTTGGGAAGACCCCTGGAAAAGGGAAAGGCTACCCACTCCAGTAATCTGGCCTAGAGAATTCTGCCCTGGGGTGCAAAGGGTCAGACACAACAGAGCAACTTTCATTTTCAATTTCAAATTCATATGGGCAATTAAAAATAACTGCTGAATTATACTCATAATGTTGGATCAAACTAAGCAATGTGGCAAAACATATTTAAAAAAATATTTTTTCTATATTCTGTTAATTATCTTAGGGACGGGGGAGCCTGGTGGGCTGCTGTCTATGGGGTCGCACAGAGTCGGACACGACTGAAGCGACTTTAGCAGCAGCAGCAGCATACATGCAATATTTGTAAATAATATACTGTTTCTTTTTTATATGCTAATGCTTATTTTATTTTAATATGTTCACAAATACTAATATGACAGTAAAAACTTGAAGGAAACAAGACTTTCAAAACATATAAGAACAAACAGTGAATACAGACCAGTAAGCAATTTGTTGTTGCTGTTAGTCTCTCAATTGTATCTGACTCTTTGTGACTCCATGGACTGGAGAAAACCAGGCTTCCCTGAGATCAATTGCATACATTTCATTGAAAACATGAGTTTTATCAACTGCATCTGGAAATTCAAGAAAGAAGTTTCAGTTCAGTTCAGTTCAGTGGCTCAGTCTTGTCTGATTCTTTGCGACCCCGTGAACTGGAGCACGCCAGGCTTCCTGTCCACCACCAATTCCTGGAGTTCACCCAAACCTATGTCCATCGAGTCGGTGATGCCACCCAACCATCGCATACTCTGTCGTCCCCTTCTCCTCCTGCCCTCAATCTTTCCCAGCATAAGGGTCTCTTCCAATGAGTCGTTCTTCACACCAGGTGGCCAAAGTACAGGAGTTTCATTTTCAACATCAGTCCTTCCAATGAACACTCAGGACTGATCTCCTTTAGGATGGACTGGTTGGATCTCCCTGCAGTCAAAGAGACTCTCAAGAGTCTTCTCCAACACCACAGTTCAAACACATCAATTCTTCAGCGCTCAGCTTTCTTTATAGTCCAACTCTCACGTCCATACATGGCCACTGGAAAACCCATACATAGTCTTGACTAGACGGACCTTTGTTGGCAAAGTAATGTCTCTGCTTTTTAACAGAGGTTGGTGTCTAGGTTGGTCATAACTTCCCTTCCAAGAGTAAGCGTCTTAGCATTTCATGGCTGCAAACACCATCTGCAGTAATTTTGTAGCTCAGAAAAATAAAGTCAGCCACTGTTTCCACTGTTTCCCCATCTATTTGCCATGAAGCGATGGGACCAGATGCCATGATCTTCGTTTTCTGAAAGTTGAGCTTTAAGCCAACTTTTTCACTCTCCTCTTTCACTTTCATCAAGAGGCTTTTTAGTTCCTCTTCACTTTCTGCCATAAGGGTGGTGTCATCTGCATATCTGAGGTTATTGATATTTCTCCTGGCAATCCTGATTCCAGCTTGTGCTTCATCCAGCCTAGCATTTCTCATGATGTACTCTGCATACAAGTTAAATAAACAGGGTGACAACATACAGCCTTGACCCACTCCTTTTCCTATTTGGAACAAGTCTGTTGTTCCACGTCCAGTTCTAACTGTTGCTTCCTGACCTGCATATAGGTTTCTCAGGAGGCAGGTCAGGTGGTCTGGTATTCCCATCTCTTTCAGAATTTTCAACAGTTTGTTGTGATCCACACAGTCAAAGGCTTTGGTGTAGTCAATAAAGCAGAAATAGATGTTTTTCTGGAACTCTCTTGCTTTTTCCATGGCCCAGCGGATGTTGGCAATTTGATCTCTGGTTCCTCTGCCTTTTCTAAAACCAGCTTGAACATCTGGAAGTTCACCGTTCACATATTGCTGAAGCCTAGCTTGGAGAATTTTAAGCATTACTTTACTAGCCTGTGAAATGAGTGCAATTGTGCAGTAGTTTGAGCATTCTTTGGCATCGCCTTTCTTTGAGATTGGAATGAAAACTAACCTTTTCCAGTCCTGTGGCCACTGCTGAGTTTTCCAAATTTGCTGGCATATTGAGTGCAGCACTTACAGAGCATCATCTTTCAGGATTTGAAACAGCTCAACTGGAATTCCATCACTTCCACTAGCTTTGTTCGTAGTGATGCTTCCTAAGGGGCACTTGAGTTCACATTCAAGGATATTTGGCTCTAGGTGAATTATCACACCATCGTCCTTATCTGGGTCGAGAAGATCTTTTTTGTACAGTTCTTCTGTGTATTCTTGCCACCTCTTCTTAATGTCTTCTGCTTCTGTTAGGTCCTTACCATTTCTGTCCTTTATCGAGCCCATCTTTGCATGAAATGTTCCCTTGGTATCTCTAATTTTCTTGAAGAGATCTCTAGTCTTTCCCATTCTATTGTTTTCCTCTATTTCTTTCCATTGATCACCGAGGAAGGCTTTCTTATCTCTCCTTGCTATTTTTTGGAACTCTGCATTCAAATGAGTATATCTTTCCTTTTCTCCTTTCCATTTTTCTTCTCTTGTTTTCACAGCTATTTGTAAGGCCTCCTCATACAGCCATTTGGCTTTTTTGCATTTATTTTCCTTGCAGAAGGTCTTGATTCCTGTCTCCTGTACAATGTCATGAACCTCCATCCACAGTTCCTCAGGCACTCTGTCTATCAGATCTAGTCCCTTAAATCTATTTCTCACTTCTACTCTATAATCATAAGGGATTTGATTTAGGTCATACTTGAATGGTCTAGTGGTTTTCTCCACTTTCTTCAATTTCAGTCTGAATTTGGCAATAAGGAGTTCATGATCCGAGCCACAGTCACCTCCCAGCCTTGTTTTTGCTGACTGTATAAAGCTTCTCCATCTTTATCTGCAAGCAATATAATCAATCTGATTTTGGTGTTGACCATCTGGTGATGTCCACGTGTAGACTCTTCTCTTGTGTTGTTGGAAGATGGTATTTGCTATGACTAGTGAGTTCTCTTGATAGAATTATATTAGCCTTTGCCCTCTTCATTTCATACTTCAAGGCCAAATTTGCCTGTTATTCCAGGTGTTTCTTAACGTCCTACTTTTGCATTCCAGTCCCCTATAATGAGAAAGACATCTTTTTTGGGTGTTAGTTCTAGAAGGTCTTGTAGGTCTTCATAGAACTGTTCAACTTCAGCTTCTTCAGTGTTACTGGACTTGGATTACCATGATATTGAGTGGTTTGCATTGGAAACAAACAGAGATCATTCTGTCGTTTTTGAGATTGCATCCACGTACTGCATTTTGAACTCTTTTGTTGATAATGATGGCTACTCCATTTCTTCTAAGGGATTCCTGCCCACAGTAGTAGATATAATGGTCATCTGAGTTAAATTCACCCATTCCAGCCCGTCTTAGTTCTCTGATTCCTAGAATGTTGATGTTCACTCTTGTCATCTCCTGTTTGACCACTACCAATTTGCCTTGATTCATGGACCTAACATTCCAGGTTCCTATGCAATATTGCTCTTACAGCATCAAACCTTGCTTCTATCACCAGTCCCATTCATGACTGGGTGTTGTTTTTGCTTCGGCTCCATCCCTTCATTCTTTCTGGAGTTATTTCTCCACTTATCTCCAGTAGCATATTGGGCACCTACCTACCTGGGGAGTTCATATCTCAGTGTTCTATCTTTTTGCCTTTTCATACTGTTCATGGGGTTCTCAAGGCAAGAATACTAAAGTGGTTTGCCATGCCCTTCTCCAGTGAACCACATTCTGTCAGACCTCTCCACCGTGACCTGTCCAGTTTGAGTGGCCCCATATGGCATGGCTTAGTTTTCTGAGTTAGACAAGGCTGAGGTCCATGTGATCAGATTGGCTAGTTGTCTGTGACTGTGGTTTCAGTCTGTCTGGCCTCTGATCTCTCTCAGTGCCTACCGTCTTACTTGGGTTTCACTTACCTTGAAAGAAGTTTGGCAAGCATTAAATGAACACTCATTTGGGTGTATGTAGCATAACAGTAAAGTATAAGTACCATAAGAGTAAAGTATATGGACTTGTAATTGCACCTACCTTTGTATTTGCTGTGTGTATAAACTTTAAGATGCATTTTTTTAAGCATT
This sequence comes from Capra hircus, assembly GCF_001704415.2. Lineage (NCBI taxonomy): Eukaryota > Metazoa > Chordata > Mammalia > Artiodactyla > Bovidae > Capra > Capra hircus. Next base: position 80,592,387 of record NC_030822.1, read on the forward strand.
GATTACAGTGTCTGTCAGAGAGCAAGCAGTAAAGTAGTCTGCATTCTGAAAAGAATCTTAAATTTCCAGTAGAATCCCATTTTAGTTTGTTACTTTGTATAGTGCTTAATTAATTACTTAACATATTTTATGGAAAAGAGTTGGCTTCAAGTCTAAATGAGTAATTTAAGGATTTGAAATTTTTAAAATACAAATTTAAATTTTCAAAAGTGAAAATATTAACTAATCATTAACATTTTATATATTTAGCATTTTAGAAATGGTATAATTCTTATCTAGAGGCTAGGTTATATGAAACCAAAAACTATTTCTATATTGCTTTAAAATACACAAATCAATTTTTTTAAAAACATCCTGTACATGTGCCCCATGTAAATCTATTCTCTTTACTGTAAAATCTGTAACATTATTGATAAAAATCATGTAAATTAAGCATAGAATTTTCCAATCAATCTCACTACAAGAGCATCAGAACAAAATGGTATTCCATCTGTATCTATATTCTTTTTTGAACCCACTCATTCTCAATGTCTTAGCTATTCCATGAGTGTATTAATAAATTATAAAGTTGACAAATGTGTAAGTAGGTAGTATCATCAACATTAGAAAAACTGGCTCATCATCAATTAAGAACACTTCCAAACACATTTTTTTGTGTGTGCTTCATAAATTTGTTTTGTTTTCTTGTTAATAATTCTCATTGTTCCAATAAGAACTAGAGAAAACTCTTCTAAAATGTGTTTTCAAGATTTTTCTCTCTTGACAGGTTGGGTACTGGAATGATATGGACAAATTAGTCTTAATTCAAGATGTACCTACTCTTGGCAATGACACAGCAGCTATTGAAAACAGAACAGTTGTTGTAACCACTATTATGGTAAGTTTTGGTCTGTGTTTTATGATGTTTCGTTTTGCCCACAGGCAATTTTAATTCCCAGCTATGTGAAGGCTGCATCTTAGTGATGGTGGCATTGGTGTTCTGATCAACAAAAGTCTATTGAGGCTTTGAATAAGTTTGTCCTGAACTCATTTCAGTACTTTTATTTGTATTATCTTTTGTTACATTATTGTTCTTGGAAAAATGCTCAGATGTTAAAAACTGAAACTCTTTCATTGGAAATGAATCAAATGCTAAGATTTCAAAGGACAAAAGAATGAACATGAACAAGATCAACAACTAATCACATGAAATACCCAGTAGTAAACATCGTATATTGTTACTGTTTTTACATCAATGTAATAATAGCTAATAGTGTTGAACATTATAATTTTCAGGTACTTTATTAATTTAATAATGATTTGCATTGTCTTTATAATAGAGATATGAATGTTAAGATTTTAATGAGCATGTTTTACACAACTGTATGCTTTAAAAATAAATTTTGTTTTATATTTACTTCACAAAGGAGTTTTTGTACCGATTATTTTTCTCATTGACCTGTGGGGGGGAAATGTATTAAAATTTTTTGAAATTCTCCTAAATTAATAAAAATATGATCTTCATTCGGTCACACTATAAAATGAAAAATACTCTAAATCTTAAGTCTGCTTTTTGAAAGAGATTTTCATGAAATTATCTTTTAAATAGTGTATCTCATATTTTTCTCTTCTAAATTCAAACATACTCTTTAGAGTCAATGCTAGTCAAAGGAGATCAACAATCGGTAACTGTTTCTATCTAATTTTAAGTTACATATCCTCAGCTCACTGTCTCATTTAGCAGGACACATTTTTAACTTTTATAAAGCCCTTACTCTAAATGAAGATAAACTATTTTCTGTAATTTAATTTTTAGCTTATGTAATTTTAACTTTATGTTTTTAGTAATGTCAAGTTATTTCCAACATTTTGGCATTGAGGTCAAAGCATGAAAATGCCAGAGAAAAGCTTTCACATGTTGCAATTAATTTTATCAGTGTTGCGCTACCAGCTAGCAACTTAATGTTAATTTGTCAAGCCTTAATTGGAAGTTTATAATTTTAGAATTCAAACCAACCAACAGGAGTTTTTGTGTATGAATGAAAAATATATATCTTCTAACTTAATTGTGTAATGCATGGGACTTAAATATATATATATATATGTATATGTACATATACATATATATGTTCCTAAAAAAGACACAGTAATGGAAAGTCATACTTCAGTACAGTCCTCCTCTTTTCAGCCTCTGATGAAGAATCCTATTTTAAGAAATTGATCAAGAAAGAAATGAGCTCCACGTTGTTCGACTATTCCTAACTAAAGCTCAAGTCTTGTTCTTCTGTGTAGTAAATTTAAGCTAATTGTTCATTCTTCTTGGATGATCAACTCTGGACTACCAGAAAAAAAAAAAAAACATTTATTTTTAAGTTCTGTGACTTTCCTGAGATACTAGAACAAAGAAGAATTAATCCTCATCTTTTTCAAGAAACTAAATGTTGAAAAATAATACTTAATTCTGACATATCAATTCCCATATCTTGAAATGAGGTCATTGTACATAAATGATGGAATTCTATCACTTCTAATTCCAAGAGTAGATTTTCTAAATGTAAATATCTATGAATTTGCATCCTTCTTTTCTGGATACACATAGTTGCTTTCTTTAATTTTTTTTTTTTTTGAAATTTTGCCTGTTCTACATGAAATAAGGTGTTTTAGTGTTCTTTATAGGTATAATGTAGATTCTGTTATTAAAGGGGGTGGAGATACAATTCGTCAGGCCACAATATTGAATTAGTTTTGCAAGCATGGTTATTTTTCAGAAAGCATGCTGTCAAAAAATGAGTAAAAATGATTGAAAAATCCAATTGTTTCCTATATATATAAAGACTATTCTGTACAATTATCTTTTCTTTTTGACAGTGATGTCACCAATATTTTTGCAATGAAAATAGTGCAGTACTAGTATCTGTCTTTTGTATAAAAATGCAATCTTTATATAAATAACACCTATGATCTTTGCAACTTCAATAAATCAAAAACAAATATGCTAGCATCCTTTCGCTGAAAGTGTTCCTTGTATTTGCTTTTGTTGATATTATCCCAGGACCTATGACATCTCCATCATCTCTTTCATCTTGAAAGAAATGTGCTTTTTTGTAGATGAATGAGATATTGACACTGGTGTATTATAATCGCTCAGATTAAGTTGAAAACTTTCAACAGGAATGGAATTGGTTAGATGTTAAACTATGTGCAAGACAGATATCTAGACATAAAAAGAAGGCTGTTGTGACACTGAAACTCATTCATTTTGATCAAAATTGTTATGACTTTGCTGTTCTACCATTTGTCTTTCCTTTGTGTTTGTTGTTATTTACATGTTGGTACACTGTAATAGTATATGGTATTGTTGAATAAAGTTGATTGAGAAATTTATTTATTCATTCAAAAATATTTATTAAGCGTCTGCTATTTGCTAGGCACAGTTATAAGCCTGAGATATGTTAGACAAGAAAACAAACCAAAATCCTGCACTTTCAGTTGAATTTTAATTCTCATGAGAGAAAGTAGACAAGAAACATAAGTATAGTAGATACCATTTTTCAATAAAATGTGTCTTTAGCTTTTGCATTGCTGAAATCTATTTGTTTTATGTCTTCATTTTAATGACTAATTTATTCTTCCTGAATATAGTCGTACTGAATATAACTTTAAAAAATCTAAATAAAAGTAAGTTTACACTATCATCGCATGAGAATCATGACTACAAAATTGAAAGATCTAAAGTTTTGGATTCAGATGATCAATATTTTTTCTCTTTAAGTCTTAGTGACTAAAACTTTTATAACATTTGTAAAATTTATGAGACTGTGACCATGTTAATTTAACATTTTGCATTTAAAATAAACAACCTAAGGAAGCCAAATCTGTGCCACGTGGTTTAGGTAAATGTAGCAATTGAGGGAAAAGTGGTTTGCAGTAGACATTGGGGTGGTGGTTTCCTCTGTAATTTCACTACTTTCTTTTGCTGAGCTCTCTGGAAAAGGAGAGATGCAATTAAATTTCAGTCAATCTCATTTTTCCCCAAATCTTTCACTGAAAGTAAATGAAACTTGTAACTTATTACTAAACTAAGAATGCATTTCTTATCATCTCATGAACTCAACATTTCTTTTGGAAATTTTTCCACAAAATTCAAATTTATTCACTGCAGTATCATAATTACTTTATAAGCCTTAAAACAATTTTACTTATAACAGTCCTTCCAGGAATATTTTTTATTCTTTGTATGAGTTGTTTGATAATTATGTGGAATTTTGTAAATGCACTGCACATAGATACATATGTATATACAATATACAAGTGCATATTTATACATAGATATAAATATCTATACAGATTGTTTTAAAAAGTTTTGAATGAGTTTATTGATAACCACAAAATGACTTGCTGAGCTTTTGGTGGGCTGTGGTATATATACACAATGGAGTATTACTGAGTCATTAAAAAGAATACATCTGAATCAGTTCTAATGAGATGGATGAAACTGGAGCCTATTATACAGAGTGAAGTAAGCCAGAAAGAAAAACATCAATACAGTATACAGATTTTTTATTTTCTTTCTTATACAAAATATTAATCTTCCCAATACATGCATCTGCTTCCAATGAGTTTATAACTCAATGCTTTTAAATGTTATTTCCAATAAACTTAAAATTACACCACTATTAAATTTACTGATTTCTTATGAATTGAATAATATCATTTTAATATTCACTTTTAAGAATTTTACCCATAGGATAAATTATCTACATTAAGATTCTTTGGATAAAAGCAAATATCCACATAGCAAATAACTTTTGATATTACTGATTTTATTATTTTACCTGTTTCAACTAGTGGTTTCAATGATTATATTTGTAATGTTTAGAAAATCTTATACTTTGACAGTTTTATTTTTGCTAAATAGCAAGACAAATATTCCAAACAAAAGTTTTGTCAGTAGGGAAATGATACTTTATTTATTTAAAATCATCTTAATTCATTTATGTAGGCATTTTCATAAGCAAACCCTAATGCCATAGCTTTAAACAGAGATTAATTTCTTTCCTGAAATAGCAGAGCAGATGTAGAACCCTATGCATATGGAAATTGTACTAATAAACTCATAATCACTAAGAAGTAATGCATTTCAAATAACTTTTTTAAGGAATTGTTGTCCCACAGAACACAGCAATTGATAACAAAGATGGTCGGTTATAGTCTTCCATTTTAATCCACAATTGAGAACCTGGGGCTCCAGAAGGTTGCTTATCAAAGATGGTCCACAAACACCCTTTAATGATTGACTATAACTCATTTTTTACTATTCTGAAAAGACTTGGTATTTTCTTCAGCATAACTTTGTACTGAGTCTCCTCAAGTATGCAGTGTTTGAAGGGCTACTTATACATAAATTATCAGGTTTGAGATGAGACAAAAGAAAAGATTGAGAGCATGTTGAGGATTTTCTGCTAATTTGGATTTAACATGAAAGAAAAGAGAAATGAGACAGATTCAAAGAAACTGGAAAGAGCTGAGCAGTTATGAGAGATCTTGTTCAAGAAATGCCTAGCTGTTCTCTCCTTTCGTTCTTCCATCTTCCTGAGTGTGATTATCTTATTTCTCTTAATTTGCATGCACCAATATTTGAATCTCAACAATTATTCATGCCCCTAAGAGTCAGACATGACTTAGTGACTGAACAGCAACAAACTTCTAATAAATATTTTCAGTTTTGTTTGTTAGGAAAACAAAAATCTGATGGGTGCTGCTATCCAAAAAAGAAAGTGAAAAATATCAAAAACACTAAATAAATTTGTATTTAGTGTATTTTGAAACAAGCCTGATGATCTGGACCTCACTGATATTTACTTTCCTTTTGAACCTCTGAACCAGAAGTTCTAATGTAAATACCTTGCCATGATATTCTTATTTAGGAAGCATTGATAGACCAGGAAATCTTTATATTTATTGAACACCAGACACTATGAGGAAATGCGGAAAGGTATTAATTCATTGTTTTTTCAAAACTTTCATTCCCTAAAAATACAGAAATTCATATGTTTAATCTTGTCTTCTCTCTTGTTAAATCACATGAAATCTCAAATAGTTGCATATATTTTGACAGATGCTACAGTAGCTTCAACAATGTCCAGACATTTTACATTATGGGTTCAATTTCCACTCCTGCTAGCTCTGTGAAATTGAACAGTTTGTTGAAAGTCTTTAAGCTTAAATTTTCCATCTACAAAATGGGAAATGCCTGTCTCAAAATGGCAGTGTGAAAAATAAATAAAAAGATACCATTAAATAATAGTTAAATAACTTTGTACTTGATGCAGAGCAAGCACTAAATAACTGAGGGCTTGTATTATTTTTTACTATATATTTTATTATGGATGGTGGTCTCCCACCATTCTTACTGCTGTACCTTTATTACAAAGAATTTAATCATAATCGTAAGAGAATGAGGAGCATATATAATTTATTTTTATACCCCTTGTTCCCAGCAAGCTGCCTGGCACACAGCAGGTATTTATCAAATATTTGACTAAACATTGAACACGTAGCTTTTAATGAAACAAATTATTCACTATATAATGTAGAGGGGATTTTGCAAGCTAGATGATAATACTAGCTAAAGAGACTTCTGTACACAAGCTAATACACATTTGAGGGCTAAAATTCATGTGTTCAAGTATTTCAGACTCTTTAGAATTTATCAACCTTAGTAGCAAGTGTGAACTTTAGCGGTACTCGTTTTGAAAACCTCTCATTTGTAACATTAACAATCATTTCAATTAGAATGTTAAGGATTGTGAAAATATGCAGTTGTGCTTGTTTATACATATTCTTCCATATTTTAACTAACTATCGCAAGAAGAAAAGAGACAAAATGAAAGTATTTGTTCATTTTAAGTAATATTCCATAACATATCTTAGAAATTAACAATCTTGCAACAACTTACAATTTTTATAACCACATTCATATTTTGCAAAATGATTTATATCTGGAGAATGTTTTCTTTAAGCTAACAAATAATTTTCTTCTATCTAAAGAGATAATTAGCTGCCTTTATTTTGTAGGTGGAGAAATTTCTTAACCAAGTCCAGTGTTAGAATATCCATCAAATTCAAGGAAGAAGTGAGAGACTTCTGGTTCTTTTGACCATGTCTACCTAAGGCAGGATTTAAGAAAATAATACAAGATCAAATCCTGAACAATTGCCCACAATAGAGTTATTTAGGGCATTTCTATGAGAAAATCACATATTATATAATTTACACTTCTATTGCTTTTTGAAATAGTTTCTATAGTTACAAAGTATTTTAAAACAAAATCAGAATTAGTGTAGACTCTCATGTAATGCAAAATAAATCATCTTCTAATGAGTTTTAAGAACAAGTTCAACTTTCCAAACTACAGATTTGCTGGGAGAAAAGAAAAGATACATATTAAAATTACTAAATGAATATAACAGTACTATTTTATAAAATATATATCATGACTTCAATAACATTGTAGTCAAAAGTGGTCATTCCCTGTCTGCAAATGATTAAGAAATCTGAAATGTGACCTGGAGTTCTGTATGTACTGCATGTTCACTGAGCCTATCTTTTAGTTGGTGGCATTAGATTTTATTTATAAAATCAAGTGCTTTTCTGCTAATGTCTATTTAGTTTCACAGACTTTAAATGGTTTGGTTTAGGGATGTGTGCGTGTGTGTGTGTGTGTGTATGTACCAAAAACTGTTCAGTTATTATGAATTAGCAATAATCTTTTCATTTCACAATAATTCTTCATCCTATTTCATCTTATTGCTTCAAAAACTAAATGAGAATATTACTAGAAATATTACTTGAATAGTTATGATTTTCACAATTAGGAAAAATTATTAGCTTCCATTGGGAACATATTTTTATAATAGAATAAAAATTCTTGGATCACAACCTTAATTAAAGCCAAAATACAGGACAATTTTAGGAAAACCAATTTAATACAAATTAGTATGTAAAATGTTAAGGACTGCTAATTTGTTTCTTCTTTGCACTTGCTAAATACCTGCTCTGACCAAGGCATCTTGCTAAATCCCAGAGAGCAAAGAAAAATAATATGGCTCTTTTCCTGAAGGAAGTCACAGTTGAATGTAAACAAGATGCAGAATACAGAGACCTATGACTTTGAATAAGACCTATGACTTTGAATAAGACCTATGACTTTGAATAAGACCTATGACTTTTATTGCACAAAGTTGATTCCTAAGTAGTCTTCAGGTCATGAGATACTTTGAAAGTGGTAATCCCATTGACATAGATGATAATTTATGCTTCTCTAGTCAATTATTAACATATATTTTTCCTATCACAGTCACAGTGCTAAGTGTGTAATAATCACTCAAAAAAATTTATTTTATTTTAAAGATTCTATTTTTAGTATAAAAACAAAATATATAAAGCAACTTATATACTTCTAAGTGTAGTTATATATTCATCTGTTTTATTATCAATTTCTTGCCACACAAAACCATTATTTAAGTTGTGAAAGTGAAAGTTGCATAGAATTTTTAATGTTTCATAATTTCTCCTTTACAGTTCTACTTCTCTCATTATAGGAATCCCCATATGTTATGTACAAGAAAAATCATGAAATGTTTGAAGGAAATGACAAGTATGAAGGATACTGTGTAGATTTGGCATCTGAAATTGCAAAACATATTGGTATCAAGTATAAAATTGCCATTGTCCCTGATGGAAAATATGGAGCGAGGGATGCAGACACAAAAATCTGGAATGGGATGGTAGGAGAACTTGTTTATGGGGTAAGCAAATCAATCTATTAGAAAATTTACTTACATAAACCTGAAAGTTTTTTTCACTTGGGCATATATCAATTGTTAAATGTTTATTGTTGTTGTTGTTGTTTTTAATTTGCAATTACATTCAAAGAAGCATATATGATGTCAAATATTTCTCTATTTCATTAGTAGTGTAATTTCCTAACAATTAGGGAAACTAATACTTGATAACTTCAAAAAGATAAAAACCCAGAATATAATATTCTATTAAAAAAAAAAAAAACACTAACTTCAATGTCTATGATGCTTGTTCTCTTAAGCTTGATGCTGCTATACCAGAGACATGTTTTGAGAGCTACAAAACAGTCTTACTTATCTGTTACTTGATAATTGTAGGAGCAGATTTCCTTTAACAGCATAAAGTTGAGCCTTTTTTTAGCTAATTATTATATTTCTATCGGTTGTATTTACAAGTAAATATCTTTTAAATTATTAGTGCAGCAATCAGCAAACTAGCTAGCATATATTAAAGACTCATCAATAATGTGAAATTCTTACAACTCTGCTGAACACAATAAATTTAAACTTACATGCAATGACATCATTTTTTCCAACATAGTAAACACAAAAGCGATAATTTATTCCATAGTGGGCCTCACATGAAACCATGTCATGCCCTTCCCTTTGAGTTCACCAGATTTTCAGTGTACATATTCAAAGTGAAAGTGAAGTCACTTAGTCGTGTCTAAATCTTTGTGACCCCATGAACTGTAGCCTACCACACTTATCCATCCATGGGATTTTCCAGGCAAAAGTACTGGAGTGGGTTGCCATTTCCTTCTCCAGAGGATCTTCCCAACCCAGGGATTGAACCTGGGTCTCTCGCATTGTAGGCAGACATTTTACCATCTGAGCCACCAGGGAAGTCATACATATTCAAAATCAAGGGCAAATTCAGTGTAGCCATTCCTGCCTGAAGTAGAACAAGATTGGGTCTCTTCAGCTAACATTGCAGTGTTAAAATCAAGCCAGTATTTATCAACTGCCAGTGACGGTATGTTTCCAAAGTCCCAAAATCAAACCTAGAGCCCACAGTGAGTTCTATTCATCAAGTAACCAATAAAAGTCATATACACTTGAAATGTATTCTGAAATTTCCTATAAGCCAATTTACATTTTACAAATTTCATGTTCAAAACACATTCTGTCTGATTAATTCTCCAAGACTCCCTTTAAAAATTAAGAATTACACAACAGTAATCCTTCCCCAGGAATGAATAAAGGTAGAACAAGTTAGAACATTGGGCTTCCCAGGTAGCTCAAGTGATAAAGAATCTGCCCACAGTGCAGGGAGCTTGGGTTTGATCCATGGGCCAGGAAGATCCCCTGGAGAAGGGCAAGGCAACCCACTCCAGTTAGAACATAACTGAAGTATCTAGAGGGGCTCACTTTTGAGCCAGAACTGCAGTTCAATACTTTTGTATTTCTACACCCTGCTTTCAGACCATGGAAAAATGAACATTCTCTGCACAGAACAGGTATAACAGTAAGAGGAAATTATTTGGCATTAAAAAGCAATTCGTTAGCTTTATATTCATTCGAAAGAACTGCTGACTAATCAGATGCCCTAAATGAGGAAAACAAAATTTTCAGTCTTAAAAAATCAAAAAGTATTTTACTACTGAGCTCATCAACAGTTTGATATCGAGATTTAATTCTCAAAAAAACGAGTTCTTAAAGCATGTGTTTGTTGGTAATGTATTAAACTTCAAGATTTTAAATGTGAACACTAATCTAGTGCCTAGAACTACAATAATTCATTTACCTTCAGAAAACACTATTGAGTATTTCATCCCAAAAAATGCATTCTTGAATTGTCAGTTAATTTCGGACCAGATAACTAATCAGTTATTTTCTACAATTGTTACATCTCTCTCCTCTGGAGTCCTTAGCAAGTTGGTAACCGAGGCTCACTCCTTTGCAAGTGTTCTTGATGACGTTTTATTGGGAGAATATTGTTTAAATAGTGAAAACAAGTGATATGAAGGGAGTAGTATAATTAAAAACAACAAAACTGTATCACTAGTACATGTGTCACATGGCACAGAAAGTCACAAAGCCAGGCTGTTCTCAGAGAGAAGATAACATAATGGTTATTACTCTTTATTGATTCCTCAGCCAGTTTGCAAGGATTTAAATAATCTGATCTTTGCCACTTGAGTTGTCCAATGTTTTCCCAAAAAGAATCTTTGTTCATGTCTCGTATACTTTCCACAGATTTGATATTTTCCATTCTGGTGTCTGCAAAGCCTTTACTTGCCTCTCAACTACTTTTTTTTTTTTTTTTCCTTTCTTACTGCTAATGCACACATGAATTCTCAGTTTACAAGCCCTAAGTAAAACTCTGTATATATTCTTCTGCTCAACAAAGCCAGCAAGATGATTAACTTTGAGTGCGTTTATTTTTTTTTTAACTTTATCCTTTGCAAACCTTGTTACTGTGATTGTTAGGAATAGATTATCTGCCAGACACTTAGATGTTATCTCAGCACACCACCAAGCAGTTACCCCAAGGCTCGAAACCTCCCTTACACTTTCAGGTTCTTTCTTCCTGTCACTACTTCACATTGCAACAAATTCCTCATAGGATCTTCTGTGGTATACTGCTCCAGGGCCTTTTCTGTGCCTTTCTGTACTTCTGTATGTATATTTTAACCAAAGACATTTTTCTCAGAGCAAATTCCATGTCCGGCCAACACTAGAATTACTTGTGGTATGTGTTAAAATGCTTGTTCATCAGCCTCACTCCAGAAGTCATTGAGAATCCAAATATTATCAAGCTTTTACAAGAGACATTTTTCACAATTTTGGGAATCACTGAGAGCTAATGGAACAAGACAAATGCAGCATCTCCAAAGTTAGCAGAGAAAACTCAGATGTATCTTCTGTTCCCCGGCCTCTTTCAGAATTTCAAGTGTGTCCTTATTGAGCATTGCCGTCACCACTGTTATCTAATGTTTGCTTTCCATTGCACCTAGTTCTATGTGCTGGAGACTCCTTTATTTCTATTCATGCTTCTCTACCTTTAGAGTGTTTACTCTCATCAATGGTCACTTGTATAAGTAAAAAATTTCAGAAGATACTACACATAACAGTGTAGTATTTGAAAGGTGGTATTTCACATCAGAGAAAGGAAGCATTATCCATTTATCCCTACTGGTAAAGCAGGAAAATTTTGTAATATATTATCATGTAATATGCTAGATAAATTATAGAGGGATTATAGGTACTAAAATAAAGTATATATTGAGGTTGATCAAACACTATGAGAAGGACTTTTCTAAGCATGAAACCAAAGGCTGAAAATACAAAAATTTAATTTTATATGGCTACAACAAAATTTTTAAACATGTAGACTAAAATAAAGTATCACAAACAAAGTAATGTAATTAAAACAATGACTAGAAGAATATTTAAACTATATATATTGAAAATAATATTTTAAAATATTTTAAACACATAAATTAGTGAGCAAAAATAGAATAGCCCCTATGGAAGTGGGGAAGGTTATGACAAGTAATATAAAAAAGGAGTAAAATTGTCTGTTTTACAAAAATTGTACAAATTCAAGTAAGTACAATGAAATTAGCAAATCGGTGAAAATAAATGGGAATAAATGAAAAAAATCCCCTAGAAATACACAGGGAATATCCAGGGTTCAAAGCTGAAGGTGCTTTCACACAGTGCTGATAACAATACAAATTTGCATGATCTTTAGGGAGAAAAATTGGGCAAAATATGTAATAAGCATTAAATAACAAAGATATATGTGAGGATTTGTCTTCAGAGTTGTTTATATCACCATTGTTATAAATTGTATAAACCTGGGAACAATACAGATATCCCCCCAAAATAAATTGAATGAGTAAATTTTGATACTTTAGCATGATAAAATATTTGCAATCATTTAGACTTATTTTTACTATATATGTTGAAATAATGTTGAAATACCTCATCATATTCTCTTGAGAAAAGGAATTATAAAATATCATGTTCTATATTATCCAGTTTTAAAATAAGAAATAATATTCATAAAATAACTTCTGATAGGGCATATTTAAAAAGTAAGACTAATGACGGAAATGAAGATAACTTTTGTTAATTTTCTGTTTCTGTTTTTATATTCTAAATCTACTTCATATATCACTGTGTAATGAAAATTAAACAAATAATAATAACTTTGGGGAAGTAATAACCTCTCAAAAATGATTCTGACTTGTGTATGATATATAGCCATTTTTGATATGAACTAAATTTATTCCCACTTGAAAGCATATGCAGTTACTTTTCAGACACTCAGTGGAAAGCATGACAACAAAAGTACATTTCCCATTCTAACCCTCCAGTTGCCTTTGTACCAAGCTGCTGGCCATCATATCAATCCAGGGGCCTAAAGATATATAGAGTGAATATAAAAGTGGTAGCTACTATGTAAGAACATATATGTTTGTGTTTCAGATTCCATTTTAATACCAAATATTTTCCTTCTAAAATAAATAATCAAAAAAACTTTTCTCATTTGTAGATCATGTAACAATTTACAGTTTTTTCACCATATTTCATTTAATTTCATTTTAGTGATGACATGATTTAACAGAAATACAATCTCAGATTGCAGAGCTTCTATGATGTGTAAAACTAATTTGAGTCTCAGTCTCAACCATCTGTAAAACAATGATAAGCATAACATTTTTTTATCTGTTTACAATGGTTAAGTGAGAAGCCATTCAAAACAGTTAAATCTGCGTAGACATAAAATCTCAGTAACTGTTCAGTAAATGTTTTATTGTTTTATTAAGATTTGTTTAATAATCACAATAATGTAATGAGGCAAACAAGAAAAAAATGTCTTAATTTTGGAGATATGGAAACTGATTCAGAAAAGTTTCTCAGAATCACAACATAAAAATGGAAGCTGGTATCTTATTAATAAAATTTATAAGAATTGAATGTACAATTTCCAAATTTTTTTTTAGAAATTGAAAGTAGAAATCAAAGTATGTGAATAGGAAGAAATAAATGCCAATTTCCAGATTTTTGTTTATATTCTGGGTTGAAAAATGTTGTCAAATGACAGGTTTCTTCTATTTTACAAACACAAGCTTCAGGCTAGGTTTTCTCATAACTGGAAAGAAATAAGAAAAGGCTATTTGAAATTTGCAATTCAAATTTTAAGGAATGGCCAAGTAATGAATTAGTGACAACATTCCAAATAGAAAAGACTGCAAAATATCAGCAATTCTAGCTAAGAAATTCATAAATTCAGCTATATGGGAAAACTTTCACGTGTCCTCCTCTGCGCTATGTCAGACCCTTAAAGACTAACGCAGTTATTTGAGTTTAAGCTATTTTTGCTATGCCTACTCTTTCTCTTTTTCTCTCCCTCTTATCTAATTACTAGCACAAATAAAAATATATTTGCAATCAAAGTGACATAATATCTTATGAAAAAAATCTACTGTTCATCTTTGTCACTGGCCTTATTTATTGTAGGTATTCCAAAAAAATTTAGAATAAATACTAACAGGTTAAAATCTGAGTGAATCAATCCGGTACTAAATGGTTCATGGAATCTATTAACCCACATTTTTTTCATGTGTCTTTTCTTTTATAGAAAGCAGAGATTGCTATTGCCCCTCTGACAATCACTTTGGTCCGAGAGGAGGTCATTGACTTCTCTAAGCCCTTCATGAGTTTGGGCATATCTATTATGATCAAAAAGCCTCAGAAATCTAAACCAGGAGTGTTTTCCTTCTTGGATCCTCTGGCCTATGAGATTTGGATGTGCATAGTCTTTGCCTACATCGGTGTCAGCGTGGTCTTGTTCCTGGTTAGCAGGTTTAGTCCATACGAGTGGCACACAGAAGAGCCGGAAGATGGGAAGGAAGGACCCAGCGACCAGCCTCCCAACGAGTTTGGCATCTTTAACAGCCTCTGGTTTTCCCTGGGTGCTTTTATGCAGCAAGGATGTGACATTTCACCCAGGTTAGTTTCAAAGCCCTTAAGTTCTTCACCAACTCCCTAGTAATTCTAAATATTGTGCATAACTTCTCTCTATATGTTCTTATTCTAGAGGCAGAGCATTACCTAAAACAGAGAAAGACTTTTTACTCCCCAAATTAATCTAAATACACTCATAACCAATTTTTCCAGATTAGCACAAAGTATGGATGCTTCATAAAGGTTAATTTCCCACTGGAAAAGGAACGTATGGAACCCATCAGAATTCTCAAAAATCGTTTAGTATTAATATTTCCTATGGTGACTTGACAGGTGGAAACTAAACCTAAATTCTTAAGAAAATAAATTTATTTTCATGTTATTTCCTTTACAAAATCAAATGTTTTTGTCATTGTTGTTCATATTTCAGAATTAATTTTGAATTCAACTTAAATCCTGTGTAGCTTAATGGAAATTTCTGTCATGAAATTACCTAAAACCTAAGTCAATACAGTAGGTTCCAGATATACTTTTTTCTGAACAATCATAAGCTAAGCAGTATACAGAGTCAGAAATGTAAATACTATATATGTTTTATCTGTGGAGTCATAGCTCTTGTCAGTTAAGACATAGTTTAGTTAAGTTTGCCAAAAATACAGCCAACCTACTGCTACAAGAAAAATATCAGATTTCTCTGAGAAAAGTAGGTGAAGGCAAGAGAACCTAAGAATTAAACTTAAACAGTGACATATTAGCATCACATATATGTGTATCATTTTAAGAAATCTTTCTTAAAAAGAGACATTCTAGCAACAATGCACTGTGTATTCCTTATGACCCAGTTCAGTTCAGTTCAGTCACTCAGTCATGTCCAACTCTTTGTGACCCCATGAATTGCAGCACACCAGGCCTCCCTGTCCATCACCAACTCCCAAGTTCACTCAAACTCGCGTCCATCAAGTCGGTGATGCCATCTAGCCATCTCATCCTCTGTTGTCCCCTTCTCCTCCTGCCCCCAATCCCTCCCAGCATCAGAGTCTTTTCCAATGAGTCAACTCTTCGCATGAGGTGGCCAAAGTACTGCAGTTTCAGGTTTAGCATCAGTCCTTCCAAAGAACACCCAGGACTGATCTCCTTTAGAATGGACTGGTTGGATCTCTTTGCAGTCCAAGGGATATTCAAGAGTCTTCTCCAACAGCACAGTTCAAAAGCATCAATTCTTCGGCACTCAGCTTTCTTCACAGTCCAACTCTCACATCCATACATGACTACTGGAACACTATAAATGTGCATAAATTCCAGCATAGGAATTTGAATAAATAATCTTTAATTAATGAAAAGAAATCAAAACAAATCAAGTAATAATTTTATGGCTTTAAAAATCAGGATTAAGTAAATGTTACGTTAAAACCAATAGGTGCCACTTATATAGTAACATTAAGAAGGGAGCATTTTGAGCTAGAAATGCAATGGAAAATATTAAGAAAATATTTTAAAATAATTCTCACAGGAATTTTAGGTAGTCTGATGGTCCTATTGGATGAAATCAATTATGACTATGCTCTGAATTTTTTATTCATTTCATTGTCACTTTTTCTCTACTCACTCACACATCCTTGATAGCCAGAGCAAGGGTGAGAGAAAACAGTTTTTGAGCTCTAGCATCAGTTTTCAGTGCTGTTATACTGCACACTGACAAGCCACATGCTTTGGCCTCATGTGGGCAGTGGCAAAGAGAACATTTTTATACCAGTGTGGAAAGCACTTTAAGACATAGCTCATCCTACACTCAGAAAAGAAATATAATATTCTTATCCAACAAACAAACAAAGTGTTCTCAACTATGGTTCCTTGGAGACCAATCCTAGGTATTTTTCCGGTCAAGCCCCACCTTGGCATATGTCCCGTCTATCCTTGCATACCTCTGACTGAAGGTAAAAACAAGTTCTCTCACAAAAGCATCTACCATTTTGTATCAAAATCTAAGAGCTTACCCATTGTTAAGATGTATTGCTATTTTATAATAGTGCTGCCAATCAAACTGTGATACTGTGTTTTATCTTGTCAAACGTAGGCTGCATCCTAATTTCAGAGACACTGAAGTGTAAGAGGGGAGTCAGTGAATTTAAGCAAGTGTTCTTCCTTTGGATCTGAAGGAAAGGGATTTGGTTCCACATTTCTGCCAAGTAAACAATTAAAAGGAAAAGTATTTTAAAAATGGCATTTATACATTCAATATAGCATGAAAGATATCAAATGATACAAAAATACTAGAATCATTCTTTAGTAGACTATTCAGAACATAAAATGACACTTGCAATTATTTTTAAACATACACAATGTTATTTCTTTTCTTTATGTTGATTATAGAAAGGAAAATGTACATTATCTTATCCATGTTTAGATCGCTCTCAGGACGAATTGTTGGAGGTGTTTGGTGGTTCTTTACACTCATCATTATATCATCTTATACTGCTAACCTCGCTGCTTTCCTGACGGTTGAGAGAATGGTCTCCCCTATAGAAAGTGCAGAAGATTTGGCCAAACAAACAGAAATTGCCTACGGAACACTGGACTCAGGGTCAACAAAAGAATTCTTCAGAGTAAGTTGAGGGGAAAACTAAAAAGAAAATGTTCATAACTTTGAAATTTAAGCAGTTTTGCAAACAATTATACTATGGGCTTTAGCTATCAGAGGCTTTGCAAACACAATGGTAACTGCTATATTTAAACATAGCTATGCTGTATATTTCTACTTGGATTTTAGTGATTTTAAGTTGCAAAAGCCTATTGATTTACTCACATTGCAAGAGGGACCCTCACTAAGGAAAAGTAACAGCAAAAAAGGTAAATAAAGCAACTTTATTTAACAATTCATCCCAAAGATTCCAGATAATGCCATGATACTTTATCTGGTAAGATTTGGATTTGTCTAAAGTTTGGGACTTAGAGCATAAAAATGAAAACAGGGCATAAAAAAAAAATACAATTACCTTACTGCATTTGAGTATCAAAGCCTTAATAGCATGTTATAGTACTTATATGAGGTTTATTGTTCCATAATGTATTCTGTAACAATGGATTTCAAAGCAATATATTTTCTTTCTCATTAGATAAAAAGAACAATAACTACTAAGTTCTAGCAACCTTGTAAAACATTGTGTGGTATTTCATTTGAGCTGACTTCTCTGTTTTTGCAGATAAAAATGCTCAAACTGATATAATTGCATTTCACATATGGATATGATTCCTTTGGCTTGCCATCAGGATGGCAAGTATTTTGGAGGTTCTTGGTTTTCAGCTCCTAGTGCCACTCTAAGGATGAATTTTTTGATCAGAGAATCTCTTTTACCCTGGTTTCACTTAAATCCAGAAATATAAATTTCATTATATCTGATCAAAGATAAAATTTCATTTTGTGACTTCAGAATCAAAAAACTAAAAAGTAGTAAGAGTAACATTTTCACAAATATTTAGCTAGGTAATAACTGCATCTTATATTAGTATTAAACATCAACTGCTTAAAGACTAAATATTTAACAATTTAGAGGACAAGATATATTTCACTATTTCCTAAACTATTATGTAAAATTAATGATAGCCCTTTAAAGCAAATTCACTCATAGATAGTACTTGGGAAATTATACTTTCTTTTAAAATGTATACATTTGTTGTTTTCTCATTCAGGTTTCAAGTTACTCCTTAAGCCAGGCTTAATTTTCATGCACTTGAATTTCGATAAGATATTTCTCTTTTTTAAAAAAATTCAATTATAGTATTCTTATATACTATAAATGTTGATGTAACACTAAATCACTGATGTAACACTAAATCACTGATGTAACACAGCAAATCATTCTAAAACTGTCAAACCCATCACTGCACACTGTGTTTTTAAAAAATAAAAAAACAGACAGTGAACATATTTATCAACAATTCAGAACATTACAAATAGATATAAAATTTTAAGTTAATTATAAAGTATTTGTAGATTTTTCTAAAATTATAAATAATAGTCATGACAATATATTTTATTAAATTAATTAGCCAAACTTTTTTAACTTACTAAGTGCATCCCAGTCTCTGAAGCTTAATATAATAGCATAGTGCTCTAATATATTTGAGCATAACTTCAAAACCTTGCTAGAAATCTAAAAGGTGAAAGTGTTAGTCACTCAGTTGTGTCCAACTCTACAAGCCCAAGGACTATAGCCTTCCAGGCTCCTCTGTCCATGGGATTTCCCAGGCAAGAATCCTGGAGTGGGTTGTCATTAAAGTTTCACCCAAAAGAAAGTAGGTAAAATGTAGTGATTTGCCTAAAAATCAGTATAAATAGTATACAAATTTGTGCTATTCATCGCATTTTACTGAAAAATGATGGCTGGTTTTCATGTAAATGAAGCAAATATTTATAGGTTCATCATTCTGCTTTGAGTGAAAAAGGAGAAAAGAAACATCATAATGATTTCCTGAAAATATTTCAAAGCTGACTCTCTGTAAATCTCTTTGTCATCAAGTACATTGAAAATATTATTTCTAATCCTTATAGAATTTTTAAAAACTCAAATTTAATAAACTAATGAGGTAGATAAGAGAATATATTGATTAAAATATATAGGAATAAAAAAATCTGCTTCCTAGACACAGTCTTCCATATAAGTTGTTCAGTCACCATGCCCTATCTCCTTTCTGTCCTATCCAATTCTAATTTTAAAATTGAAAGAGTTTCATAAGTATAGGTATTTATGCTGCAGAAAAGTTGATCCCAAATGGGACAAGAAAATAATTTTCCCTGGAAGCACGCTTCCAGGAATGCATAAATTTCAGTTCTTTGGTAAAAACCTCATTCATTTCCTACCCTGTGTTCTTCCTCCTCTCTCATACATGATGACCTGTTTTAAATAAACTATTTGTCTGATAGACTGAAGAAACAGACTGTGAAAAGCATTTTTGTCCCTAACAAAATGTTTTCTTACAGGAACACAGTAATGGTACGTCTATCAGCTTCACTAAATTTCCTCAGGCAGTTATCTATACTCAGGACTTCAAAAAATGTCGCCTTTGTTCTGGAAAAAGATTTAAGCCACGGAGAAAATAATATCCGAATTCAACTATTGCCTTGGTTTTGCCCCATTAACAAACTTGATAACTCTCTTGTTCTGTGCAGCTTGTTAAGCATACACATAGAGGCATTTAAGGAGAAGGCAATGGCAACCCACTCCAGTACTCTTGCCTGGAAAATCCCATGGACGGAGGAGCCTGGTAGGCTGCAGTCCATGGGGTTGCGAAGAGTCGGACACGATGAGAGACTTCACTTTCTCATTTCACTTTCATGCATTAGAGAAGGAAATGGCAACCCACTCCAGTGTTCTTGCCTGGAGAATTCCAGGGCGGAGCCTGGTGGGCTGCCATCTATAGGGTCGCACAGAGTCGGACACGACAGAAGCGACTTAGCAGCAGCAGCAGCAGCAGAGGCATTTAAAGAAATTTTGTGTTTGTCACTTAATTACTGGCTTCTGTAAAGGCACTTTTACATTATACCTGATTTGAGCACTCTGATTTTCATTTCAGTGCAATTTTATCCTGTGCCTGTTTGTCATCAGTGAAATTATGAATGCATAAATGAGGCGGATTAGTATCTCAGTTGTTATAATATGATCATAGTGCATTGATGAGCTCTTACTGAAACTTCAGTCTTGCTGCATAAGCTACTAAAAGCAGGAAATAATTCACATGATAACAATGTAAATATCAACTACAGTGTATGACATTTTTATATTTATATTAAAAGCAGAAATGACAAAATACTTAATTTTGAGAAATTAAAAAGAAAGCACATTTTTAAATCTCCAAGAATTATTTTACATAACAAAATAGTGTTCTAAATTAAATAGCTTCCCATATATTCTGTTTCATAATAAAGATGAAACTGACATTAATTTCATGATTTTAAAAAGTAGTGACATATTACATTTGCTTATTACCTTGAGCGCATTCACTCTCCAAATTTGATCTTTACAGTTGAAGATGAAGATATTAAAAGTGCTATTATCATTACATTTATGAACTTGCTGAGTCTGCAGAAATTTCCTCAGTTTAGCCTGTCTTATCAAATTTATAACGATCACCTTGCCCTCCTTCCTTAACAGCACCCTCTTACAGTGACAGGTAAGGCACAGCAGTATTATTTCCAGTGCTTTACTTCTTGAATTCTCCCACCTCACCTTCTCCACCACGTGGATTTGATGTTTTCCAAACCATGGCCCTTTTAAATCAGAATCAGAATTTTTAAACATAGTGACACACCATGTAAATTTTTTTATAGTTTCTTTCATCATTCCTAATTTATATTATACTAATACATAAGAACTGTTAAGCATAATTACACTAAAGATTCTTCTTTCTTCAGGATTTTAAAGGAGTTAGTTTCTTTTGCATTTACAGTATATGTAATCAATATGATTTAAACAAATTCAGCAGTAATTTTCCTCACATTAACATTATGGGAATGGACTACAATAAAATATCAATAACAAAAGTATTTTATTCCTTTACAAAAATAACTTGCTTTAATTTTCTGTTGCATTTATATTGTAAAATTACTTGTATAATTACCAAGCCCTAAAATCTTTCTTTTTTCCATTTTGCTGTGTTAGTTTTCTTTACTTGTTTCTTGTTCCTGTAATGAAATACTGAATAATAAGAAAGTTGGCAAGTAACAAGCATGATTCTTGTATTCCTAAATTTTTTAAAAGAAATTTTAATCAAACTAATACTCAGATTTTATTTCTTCTAGTTTCAATTTAGTATACACAGTGAAGCAAATATATACATATGTATTACTATATGGCTAATAGATGTTTACCATCAAGTCTCTAAATTGAAATAACCAGAATAGATGTTTAAAGACGAGATTAAGTGATCCAGAGAGTTTATGATTTTCAGAGATTGGAACTCACTGTAAAATGGAATAGTTCATTCTTTGGAAGAGAACTTCATTATTAGAGATGAAATGAATGAGGCCAGGCAATATGGCCTCCCTAGTGGATCTTATTAATTCAGATAATCTTCTGCCCTGGAACCACACAGAATCTTTGCAATGGAAATATAGTTGGCATAGAATGTTCCTAATATGAAGATTTCTGTAGTGAGAAGAAACCTGTCATTACCTGAACACACATACATAAATACATCAAGATCTCTGTATCATGAGATATTTTTAAGTTTTAATAACGTAAAAACATTTCAGATACCTATTTCCTGAAATAAATAATTTCCATTTCCTGAAAATTTTCAGGATATCTATTTCCCATCTGATATTTATCACTATCTGAAAGTATATTAACATAAAATATCTGGAGTTTGAATTTTTAGGTATGCAAATGTCTTGTGTGTCTTATTGTATAGGTTTATTGATTGCTAAATTCCCATCTTATGAAGCCAAAAGTTTGAATACCACTTTTAATCAATCATCTGAGTAATTTGCTTTTACCTAGAACATATATTCTTAAGTTTGCTATTCAGGTTCCTTGTCGAATTATTGAATATCTGCTTCTTGTTGGATTCTATCTTCTGGTAATCAAACAAAGTTGGCTTACATAAGTATACACGATACTCAGAATTTGGCCTCATGCATAGAGTCAAGTTTGGTGGAAATCTCCATTACTTTTAGTTTTGATCCACGTGCAAAATTTCCCCACTTTGCTATTGAACAAAAATAACTGCACCAGATAAAAGTCTGTGCGTATCATTGTATTAACACCAAACAGGATTCAGACTTTTCTATTTTATTAAACACATCCTTAGGGACATTTGCATTCACTTGGATGTATTTTCACATAAAAAAAAGAATGCATGGATAAAAAAATCTAATATGAATGCAGATACCCACAAAAGGAATTGAATAAATTAAGTACAAAAAAGAGTGTAGATCGAGCCAATAAATGAAAAAATAAAATTTCTTTACTGAAGTCAAGGGATTAGAAAAACTAACTTTCTAAAATAGAAAGTGGAAAAACAGGAATCACTTCTCTTTACGTTTAATGTATCTTCTATTTGGAGATTTTGTTAGAAAAAGGTCTAAAAATGCTTTGGTGGACCTAAAATTTGATTCTTGTTTTATAGATAGTTGGTTTACAAACTAGGGCAGATTTCTCCTCCTCCTTTGGTGCTCAACTACTGACTTGATAGGGACTGCATATTTTGTATGTATCTTTTTAGAATGGTTCTCATTAAAACTTGGAGACATGGAAAAATATAAAAATAAAACAATATAACAATTCTCCTTGTTTGCTATAATTCAGTACAACACTCTCTTTGGATGTATATATTTCATAAAAATACTAAGTTGTTCTTTAAGCAGTTAACTAGGGTAATTATGACATGAGGTAACTTTTTCATCAAATATCACTTTTAAATATCTTTCATTTCATTGATTTTCTTAAACAATGTTAAAAGGCAGTTTTCTAATTGAAAAAAATAGTGTAATTATGACAAATTGGAATTAGGGTGTAATGTAAAAGGCTTTATCCTGATTCCAGTTCAGTCAATATTAACATCTTGTTCCCTTCTTTCCTGTATTTAATTTTATTTTAATTTCCTCCAGAGATCAAAAATAGCAGTGTATGAAAAGATGTGGACCTACATGCGATCAGCAGAGCCATCAGTGTTCACTAGGACTACAGCTGAGGGAGTAGCTCGTGTCCGAAAATCCAAGGGCAAATTTGCCTTTCTCCTGGAGTCCACTATGAATGAATACATTGAGCAGCGAAAGCCATGTGACACAATGAAAGTTGGAGGAAATCTGGATTCAAAAGGCTATGGAGTAGCAACGCCCAAGGGCTCTTCATTAAGGTGGGTGGAATAGTATAACAATGTAACATGTGTTGTTATAGTATTCCACCTTCCCTGATGTCCCTGAGAGAATTATTTTGTTTTGTGTGTGAACATGGTATGTTTGTTTGTTTTTCTTTCTCTCCATTTCATATTTTTTGGTCAACAATCAGGTAATTTTTTTTTAATTTTAGAATAATTAATCATAATTGACATATATCTTTTAAGGCCATATAAAAACCAAACTGGTTGAACACCTGCTGCTTCCAGTGGGCCTAAAACATGGGTAGCATATGCTTCTATATCTCATCAACTTTTTTTGGTCACTGAAATCTACATTCTCATTATGTCAGTAATAATTCTACATTTTTCATTATTTTTTAAAATTATGCCTGCCCACTAGTTTCTATGAAGAAATCAACATCTTCTAGAAAAACACTTATTTTTCCATTTCAATGTTTCATTTATTATGACATCATTATATTTTTAGAAAATCCTCATGTTGTACTGATGCTAACTTTGCAAATCACATTTATTTAAAAATGCAGGAGGGAAAACTGGGCTCTGATTTTATGGTGCTTACTCAAGTCACACTCTCATCTGTTGCAAAGGGAGTATGGCATAAGTAAGATCTGTAAAATTAGACCCAATAACAATGCAAAATTGTTAACACATAGACCCCTAAAATATGACTTATGACTAAAGCATCACACATGTGGTTAATAGCCCACAAGTGTTAAAAGTGGCACTTTAATTCTTAAGGAAATGTTGGTAAAACCTGCCCTTTTTACCCTTTTGGTCCTGGACATAGAAAATCCACATGTTTATGTCCAGGAGGCAGTGTTTCCTATTTTCCTTAAGTAATAAAGGCTGCTTTTGAGTTGCTGGGACTAGAATAAAGCCAGGGTCAAAAGTGACAACTGACAAATTACTCTGGTCTCAGTGCTGTTTAGGAGAGATCCATACAAAACACAGATTCAAGAGGAAATCAGAATCTTTGCTAAAGGAATTAATCAAGAACCTGATCTTGAGAAATGATATTTCTGGTAAGCCTTGGAAAATTAAGGTAATAAGACCTGTACTATTGCCTAGTTAAGAGTGAAAACAATATAATAATATATGATTGGTTTCAAAGGGGGAACTGCAAAGGGCTTTGGGTATCTGTATTGGGTGGTGGAGGAGTTGAGACAAATATAAGAAACAAACACTAGTACTGAAAAGTTGTAGTAAACCAATATTTTGTGCTTGTAAACAACACTGTAACAATTAGAGAGCGGTTTCATGTTATGTTCAAAAGGGATGATTTTTAAAGAGATAGAAAAAAGTTAGCCAGTAAAGACAAATTTGAGTGTAAAGTTTGGCAATTCTGAAGTCAGGTTTATTTGAACATACTTCCCATGTGAAACTGGAGAATTGTGCAAGGGGGATGTCCAACATAAATTATCCATGGGAATCCTCTAACTATAACAGAGGAATCTGTAGTTCTTAAATAATGCTGGGCAAAGTATAGATCAGTATTTATAGATCAAATAATTGTAAAATATCAAAATAAATAAATCAATTATCCATGATAAAATTCTACCCTAAAATATGTTAGCCATTCAGAATCAGGCATCAGGATATTTGGTCTTGAAAGGGTTTATTTTGTTTAATGAAATATAAGAAAGATATAATCTCAATGAGGCCATGTGGCAAATACATCTCCATCAAAATAGTAACTACAAGAGTACAAAGTATAAATTATTTTTAAAAAACCCAAAGAGAGACAGCTATGATGGTTGATATGTAGATCACTCTTTAGACTATTGATTACATTCATTGGATGTAGCATTTGCTCTTAGTTAATTCTGTCTGGATGTGGCTGCCTTGTCCTCTGTCTTGTGTCTACTGATAAAGGCAAGTTCCAGGGACTGAATTTGGCCTGCAGATACTGGTGCGCCTGACTCCCATTGATAGCAACAGTGTTCCTGTCTTAAATGTGCCACTTTGTCAAATCCACACTACAGGGATTGTTTGGGGGGAAGCTGAAGGACTTCATCTGTCTAGAACTGTATAATAATCAGCTCTGGCCTCCCCCTGCTTTTCCTGTCTTTCCCTGGATCTTGTTAATGAGGCAGTTGTTAAACTCAGCTTCCTGGGTGAAGAGTTTGATTATGTGCTTTGCTTTATACATGCCACAATTTCCTGAGCAAGCTGGCCCCTTCATGACAAAAACAGTCATTTTGTCCTGCCTTTGAGAATGCTGGAAGGGCACTGAGGGCTAGCCAGCATTCACCTTACCCACACCTCTTCACTCCTTCACACTTAGTCCTACTGAGTAGGAGGCTCATTAAGCTTAAATTCTTGTTCTTATTCAACCAGTAACCCTCTGCTTCAAAACAGGGAAACTAACGTAGAGAAGAATGTAGAGATTGACTAATAGGCAGCTTCTGTATAAAAGATAAAATGCAAAAGAATTGCAGTCCTTAGAGCAAAATCCAGAGGATATAACTGCATCAGAGTATCTTTGAAAGCTCTCTTCCGTATTTGTTCAGCTGAGACTAAGTCTATTTTCCTGTAAGATCTTTTTTAACCAGAGTTTTGGGTTACTAGTTCTGGATACAATGAGACTGGTCTATTTTGTTGTCATTAATTATGGCTTTCTTTCAAATGCTGCTGTTTTGATTCAAGGGCAACATGAGATTTTAAGAAAAGGAAAAAAATCTTCCTTCTATATATGTATACATAGTAAAGTTGTATAGTTTACTATCAAAATAGTACTTTCTTTTGTATATTATCTATATTACACTAGTTTCTATACTTTTAACTTTGCCATGCAATAAGTAAACTGCTAAAGATTCCTTAGAGTGAATCATAATTTACTTAATACAGGTTTATTGGCTATTACATGGTTTCTAAATGAGAAATACCCTTTTTAAAGATATTCATGGTATCTAGAATCTTCAAGTACCTCTAGGGAACCTAGAAGTAGATCATACCTTCAGAGTTTTCCTGGCATTTGTAAGAATGTGTATACTTGACCTTAACATTTGAAATCAAGTTAAAGAACTAGCCTTCTGGGAATTCCCTGGAAGTCTCGTGGTTAGGACTTGGTTTCACTGCCCTGGACCCGTGTTCAGACCTTGGCCAGGGAACTAAGATCCTATAAGCCACACAGTGCAACTAAAAATAAAATTTAAAAAGGAAAAAATTAATTTCCTCTACTTTTATTTTTCAATAGTTATAACCCCCATTCACGTGTTGCCTTCTCTAACGATATGAAGTATTTGTGCAAACTGTTGCTAGTATAAACTAATGATCTGTCCAAAAAAAGTGTCTTCCAAGAGAAAACAGCCCCAAGAGAACTTCATCAGTGTTTGAAATCTGGAGGGAAAAGAGGTCCAGTTGGACTTGGGAACTGATCCTTTGAAACCAAGCACATCATGCTTAGTTTGAAAGAAGCCAGTTAGAACCCCCACAGCAATAGCGTGTCAGGAGGGGACAAAGTACTAAAAATGGGAACAGCAGGGCACATCTTCACTGGACCTTTTATTTGAGTGTTTAACACAATTATTGTCCTCATCAGACACTTGGCTCAATTCTAAATCTGTATCAGGGTAGGTAGAGTTCTCTGTATGCCAAATTATGTTTCTTCCACTTCGGAGTATTCTTTAGAGCAGATGTATTCAACTTAACATTTAAATTCATGTGTGAAAAATATATTATCTGTAAACAACCACTTTCCTATGTAAAATTTGTGGGACATATTTAGTCATCAGTTCAGGAGTTCTTAGAAAGTTTAGAAAGGAGGAGTTTCTTGATATTGTTTGTGAGAATAAAGTTGTAGTCTATTTTTGGTGTTAGTAACAAGCCAATTGTTAACACTTAATATAGACACTAGTAAAACTTAAAAGTGCAGAAATTTAAAGCTGTGTACTTATTAGTACTCAGCCTCAATTACTTTTAATTTGTTTTCTGGAAATGAATTACAGAAGATTAGTATACAATTTTGTTTTCTTTTTTTAGCTATTATGGGAAAAGAGAGAAATTCTCATTTATAAATATCCTTCATTTTATTTGGTGTCATATTAAAAAATGCTACAGATAACTTACATATTAAAAAATGCTACAGATAACTGATATATTTAAAAATGCTACACGAAAACTTAGTTCTTGTTATCTCTTTATGTTTTGGAACTTAGTCTGATAGCCTAGCCTAGGGATTAGAAAAATGCACTCATATAGACATCAATAGCACCTCTCAGCATACAAACACATGCAGTTCCCCCTGGCTGTGATATGCTTAAGCACTTACCCTGTTTGCTGTTAAAGATGTGAAAATACCAAGTATTTCACATTCACATGGTAAAGGTATCAGTGTTAAATGTGTCCTAGGGGGAAATATTCCTCTTTAGCATTCACACATTCCATCCTTCTCTTGCTTGATTACAGTAGGAAACATAAAACTTTCCACTGCCATTTAAAATTTTAGGTGTTTCACTTAACTTTTTTCCTACAATTAAAAGATGACTAAAATTACAACTTCCCATGCAAAGGAAAAAAATCTTGCATTTTTCTACACTTCTTTAAGATTCATGAAGCATTAACATTTTCCATTCTTCCCGCTCATTAAAAAACATGCTAATATGATTTGCCTTTACTCATTTGCCAGTTTATTCAACAAATGGTTGTTGAGTTCCAACTGAGAATTTACCAAATAGATTTCAAGTTGTTCTCTCTAGGGATGTTTTGTGGCTAGCTAGGTAACACCATTTGACCGTTTCTAAATTCAATATTCAGCTGTGTTTCTAAATCAAATATTCAGCTCTCTATTACATTTAGAAGCAATATTTTAGTAACTTGCCTGAAAAAGTGAATAATATGTGGCTGTTTTAGTTTATACTACTTCAAAGAGGATTAAATTTAACAAGATAAAATTGCTAAAAAAGAAGTTCAACAGGTAAACTTTCACAAACTGATTTAACAAGAAATCTAAGACTAGATCTCCATTTTGACAGTGCAGTGAAAAGCTAGAATTCCACACTGCTGTTCTTTCATCCCACACTATTATCTTGTAAACAAATACTCTTAAGTATAAAGAATTCCCCCAAACAATATCTATATCCTATAAATTCAGGTTAATTCACAACTAATGGGAGTGCAGAATCTATAACCTTGAGTTACACCTGCCACATATATTTAGAAAACATAAAGTTGTCTCTGAGACCAAAGTTCATAATCTGATATGTATAAATATGCTGTAGATGTGTTTCATCTTGGTATATGTCTAATAGCTGGACAAGTTCCATATTATGTCACTCATCTTTACAGATCATCTCACTATAAGAATTGGTCTCTAGAATTGCAGTATTAGTGTTCAGGTTATAAAGGGGACACAGAGAAACAAGAAAGCAAGTGAACAATGGGTCTGTTCCGCTAAGAAAATATCAACCAAGTTTGTGTGGACTGGTTTGTTATTCATATTTAAGAGAAGGAAGATAAAATATCTTGACAGTCATTTGAAATGAACTGGAAAATAGTAAAGACTATGATTTATAATTATATTCTAAGTAGAAATAAGAAACTGTAACTCGTTTATTTTATAAATGTTTATTTCTCCCCAAAAATCAGTCCTATAACTTTTGTTTTCAAAATGAGATAACATACATTTGAGATAGCTTTGCTACAAGCATAATATCATATGCACCTGGCAACACCTGAATAGAAAGTCACCCTTCAACTCTCCAAAATACCTCACCTGGCCTCAAACCTTGTTATAAATGGCATTATATTGACTCTAAGAACATTTTATAAACAATAATTATACAAACAAAAGTTAGAAATACTATGAATACATTGTCTATCCTCCATTAATACCACAAATGGGTTTTTCATGATTGCTGCTGCTGCTGCTAAGTTGCTTCAGTCATGTCCGACTCTGTGCGACCCCATAGACAGCAGCCCACCAGGCTCCCCCGTCCCTGGGATTCTCCAGGCAAGAACACTGGAGTGGGTTGCCATTTCCTTCTCCAATGCATGAAAGTGAGAAGTGAAAGTGAAATCACTCAGTCGTGTCCGACTCTTCGCAACCCCATGGACTGCAGCCTACCAGGCTCCTCCTCCGTCCATGGGATTTTCCAGGCAAGAGTACTGGAGTGGGTTGCCGTTGCCTTCCCCTTTCATGATTAAAAGTAGTTTATTTTTAATGACTAGGTACCATACTTTTTAAAAACCTAAAACATTGTTAGGACTCATTCAAAGAATGAAATACACTTTCAAAAACTCTGTAAAGCCATTTCAACATGTTTCTCTACCGTCATACAACTCAACAATGAAAAACGTTAAAGGCATAAAAATATTCTTAGCATTAAATTGTGCCTTTCAAAGTATACTATGCCAAAATTTGCAAGAAATCTATTGTTTAAACTCTACTAACCAAAATCATGACATCATATTGAAATAACCACAGTTTTATTTGTATTGCTTTTTCTCTAAGATTCTCAGTGAAGAAAATGCATAAGTATTTTTTTACAGAAATGTTAAAAATTCAATCTGTTTTCTCTTAGTGTTAATTCTTTGGGAGTTTGCCAAAATAAAAATCAAACTGGAGTCAATCAAACAAGTATAACACAAGCAACTCACTTTCAAAGGCAATATGAGTATATGGACTCCTCTCCATTGTTGCTTTACTATGCAAGTTTATATAAAAGCTGTCAAGAACTATCTGCAAGGCCTCTGCTATTATAGAAGCCTAGTCATTTCATATTTGGAGCTGAGAGATATGCAACTTCTAAACATCCTTTTTGATAGAGTAACAGGCCAGAATACTATTAGTAAATAAGAGAAGATATCACCAGATCCCCAGTCCCTAAGTCTCCTCTCTTTTTAGGTGCTTGTAACTAAGACCACAGAAAAAGTATTATCAACAAGTCATTGCTACTGACTTTAGCATGAAAAGCAAATGCTTTTTTAAAAGCATGAGAAATAGAAAACTTAAAATTAAACCAATATCCAGAACCCTAAATCAATACCTGCCGTGGCAAATACCATAACCTTTGGCTTATGTTTGAGACTAGGCTAGCCAGAAGTAAATAGGATCCAAAAAAAAAATGGACCTGATTGTCTTTCAGAGTAAATATGAAGGGCATAGACTAAAAAAAAAAGAATTACTTTCCATTAAATGATAAAGTAATGATAATATAAGGCAAAGAATCAGTCTATCATTTTATTAATATTTTTAATTTGTTCACTTTTAAGACACAATGTTTGAATTTAGCTTAATGTATGACTCCAAAAATTGCTGGGCAGGCTATTTCAAAAATGAAATAATATTAGTAAAATTACAGCATTATGGCTTTCAAACCACTTTCATATATATATATATATATATAAATATATATGTATGTATGTATGTATTCACCTGCTCCTTTTAACCTTCTTATGATGTCATTTTATTATAAAGGAAGACATAAATTAGAGATGTTAAGTGACTTGCCCACAGTCCCACACAGCTGAGATTGGAAATGAGATCTTCTGACTCTCTCCAGTGCTCTTATGGGAAAAGAACAGCAACAACAACAACAAGAAAACCTCTTTACTGTAACTATAGTTTACTTTGAAAGGTTATTGAATAGATTCTATGATTATTCTATGTTGTAGTTTCATCAATATTGATAATTTCAAGGTATATTGAAATTAAGAGCTCAAGAAATTATAATGTTTAATTCATATTATAAACTAAAGAAACTCTGCTAAATTAACTAAATTAGACAGAGGTAGGTTTCAGGTCAACACAAAGAAAGATTTTACAACAATTAAAATAGGTTCAAATAATGGGGGGAAAATTGGCTATGTTTCCCAAATTGTTCAAATAGAAGAGACTCTCACATCTCAGAGAGTACACACAATGACATCTAAATTTCCATCTCATTTCGAGAGTCTGAAATTCTGGGTCATGTCCTGAACTGTCTTTAGTAAAACAACCAAAGAATTCTGTTATACCTCTTTGAAGCTGTGGACACTTAATAACACTAGGGGGGAATTCATTCCCAGAATTTCAATAGAAGCTCATTAGGCTTTGGGATTAAGTAATTCACTAATTAAGTAAATAGCTGCTTTTATCATAGTCTGTCTACAATCTGAAATGGGAAAGTATTTAAGGAAAGCACTTCTCTGAGAGAACCAGAGAGACACAGTTCCTGTATAATTATATAGTTTTAAAATTAGATAATGACATCAAATTTGGGGCAATATGCAAATCTGACAAAACCCTTTGAATTATATGAGTGGTAGTAAAACAGCTAAAGTGAAGCACATGGATGTAGAAGGACTTTCTTTGTTTTTTAAGAATGAAACATTTTTCCATATCTAGATATGATTTTTAAAATTGATCTATATAATATTGTATCTTGTATTGTTTCAGTATGTAATACTTGAGAGTGTCAATTTTTAAGGGCACCATAATATCGCCAACAGGTTTATTACTATTTAATTTCTTTTCCATTTTTTTCCTTCATCATAAATAGCAATCAGTTAATGCCCTGAAGCAGGAAGACTGCACAGCCATTGTGATTGTAACCAAGCCTGGCAGTGTACCTACAGTTTTTCTTTTTCATAGATTCTCAGATTATTTGGAATATAAAGGTATTTCTGTCAAAACTCTGTCATATAAGTGGGCTCCATGGATGAAGTAGGTGTTTCATAAAATATGCTCTTTTTTATATTTATAGCATAGATTTATGATTTCTGAATGTATCTTTTTCAAAAAAAAGTATTTCTGTATATTTTCTTTAGAATTTATAGAATATAATGGATAAAGACAGGTTTGTCAAAAGAGCCATTCTTAGAATATTCATTAAAGAGATGATGTTAAAGTTTCTAAGGATGTGAAAAATGTGCATATTTATAGTTGGAGGAGTTTTATGGTGCCATAGAAATATTATGGAACTTTAAAGTGATTAAAGATCATAGGGTGAATCTAATGCTAAATAAGTGGTAATAGTAATAGATGTATAATACAGAATCTTCCATACAGTGTTTTTTCCCTGCATATATTCATAATAGCCATTTGAGTGACAGCTAAAACATCCTTCATTTTTATATTTCTGGAATATATTGTGACAACCTGAGCTTCCAAAAGTACATCCATTTTCTCACTTGATGTCATTTTACTTGATAAAGAATTTTAATAAGTTACCCAAAGTTAAATAACAATAGCACATGATCTTGTATGGGTTCAGGCTCATTCTTGGTCTCCATTTTCCTCCATGTCTCACAGAATTTAATTAACTGTCTGGTATTTGATTTTTTATGGGAGCCAGTCACTATCTCTGAAATTATGTCAAGGGGTATCCAGGAATTGGCTCGAAAGTCAATTAATTACACAGCGGTCTCTGACGATTTGAAGTCATTCAAGTAAGAAAAAAATATATCATGTATAACTGACATATTTTTTTGTACAGCAGAAACTCCAATTTAAAAAAAGACCATATCAGAGACCATATAAATGAAAAGAAAAAAATTAATATCTACTACATATCAAGCATACATATATGAACATATTTTCCCCCACGGCCCTTTGATGTTGGTATCTTCATCTGGACAGACGATGTTGTTGAAATTCAAGTCAAATAACTGAGAAATTATAGAACTGGAATAGAAGCCCATTATTGTATAATTACCAAATCCATATTCATTTCACTATGCTATCTTGTTTCTCTCCAAAGAAGCTGAGTCCTAGTTAGATAGACACGTTAAGAAAAGAAAAAAAATCCCATATTTATCTTACCTACGATTCCATGTTTTGAAAAATTAAATCACATAATTTGCAATCATACTCATCTCTCAGACTTTTTGTTAGTCTTCCAATCTAATGACCTATTAAGGGTTTTTTTTTTTTCCACTTTTACAATAATTCTAGTTCATATCAGATTTAATACTGCTCCAAATATGATGTTGCCTCTAGCACTATCATTTTGCTCTCAAAAGACATGAACATCAGGGAAATGGGTTGAAACATCACAGCGTGCCTCTCCCTTCCTGGGGAACTCTAAGCCTCTCATGGTACACCCTACATAATTCACTCCAGCTGATGAAAATTAACAAGTCAATGCTCTTCCATAAATTACTTTGCTCTAAATCAGTATTCAATTTATTGGAGCTCTAATAAAATAGGCTGACTAAAGAGCACACAATTTTGTCCCCCTTACACAGCTAATGTTGGCTTAATCCTTAAATGGATCTTAAATTGAATTCAGTGAATGCTCCAGTATATCAGACAGTTGGTAATGTCTTGTGAGACATGAGAAAAGGATCAGCCAGAACTGAACTTGACTTTAATACAAGACCATGTTCTATTATTGTTTAACTTTGGGTATTTCTCCCCTAGGAGGAGGACAGAGGAGAACTAACCAGCTCCAGGACCAAGGTAAGAGGGGAGATTTCTTTCAAAAGAATGGGTTCCATTTATTTGAAGGAAACCCCTCCCCCACCTATTTTTAATCCTCTTTTCTTTATACATTTATATTTTTTAACTTAACAGGATTAAGAAACCAGCTTGACACCTGTGCATAATAGTTATTTGAATACCCACATACAAATGTAATAGCAGAATAGAAAAACCTTCACACGTCTTATCAGTTATATGCTAAGGTTTTTTATCATCATTAAACATCAGTGCCAGTCTTCTATTAAGGATTAGATTCTTATATAGGTCTTAGGAAATTGTCATCAGCTTGGAATTTTATTACATGTAAAATATGAATGGTAACTGGCAATCAAACCAAAATGGATAATAAGGTTGCAAAAATTTTGGTAAAATCCAAAGTGTTTCTATAGAAAATATATTATTAAGAAATTTTTACTTTAAGCAGCTGATGTAATTTAAATGATATATAAGTATGGTCAGGTTAGACTTGGTGTGAAGTAATATATATTAGTGAAATTTTAAGGTACCTTTTGAAAGCTGTGGTTAGAAAAATCTAAGAGGAAAGGAAGGCAATATTGCTTCAACCAGTATTTCTCCATGCTTATAGAGGCACTTACCAGGCCTCTTGCATTACCATTAATGATTTCCAGTGTTACTTCTCATGTTTTATGTTATTATCCATAAACATGACATCAGTATTTTCTGAATTTAATACCTTATTTCAAATTGGTCCCTCCATAGGGGAGAAGTACAAAGTGAGAAACAAGTGAAATTCAAAGTGAGAATTTATAAAACATCCAGAATTTGAGATATTTGAAAAAGTCTTATGGATTGTGGAGGGATCAGCTCCCAGATTCCATCCAGTAATATTTTTTGTGACTCAAACAGATTTTAAGAAAGCTCTAGGATCATATAACTAAGACACTTGTGGACCAAGAAGGACATTTTAGAAAAAAAAAAAAAAGAAAGAAATGTGCAGAAAGAATGAGAATTCAAGCAGTGAGTTGCTAGTAAATAATCATCT
Organism: Capra hircus; assembly: GCF_001704415.2. NCBI lineage: Eukaryota > Metazoa > Chordata > Mammalia > Artiodactyla > Bovidae > Capra > Capra hircus. Next base: position 80,627,413 of record NC_030822.1, read on the forward strand.
TTCAGAAGCAGTTTTTTCTTTGTTACAGATATGTTTAGAATCTTGACATCAGCTTAAAATTGGATTTTGGAGGTTTTAGTGAAACAAAGTCATTTCAGAAGGATATATTATTGTTAGAGATTGTTGCCTTCTGAACAGGAACCATACTAGTCATGTAAATTTGATTTTGTACCAACATTTATGTAGATTAATGATATTGCCTTGTCGTGCTAAGTCGCTTCAGTCACGTATGACTCTCAATACTATGGACTGTAACCCACCAGCCTCCTCTGTCCGTGGAATAATCCAGGCAAGAGTAGTGGAGTGGGTTGTGATGCCCTCCTCCAGAGAGCCTTCCTGACCCAAGTGATCGAACCCAAGTCTCCTGTGGCACACACATTATAGGCAGATTCTTTACCACTGAGCCAATGGGGAAGCCCAATGATATTGCAATGGTCACCAAATCCAGAAACCTAATTACTGAACTTTTAGCAGATAAAGCATTTTGTCAGATAGAACTTAACTTTGGCTTTCTCACTCACTGACTCTTAGTGAAAAGTATAGGATATATTTAAGGTACATTATTTATTCCTAATGTATTTATTCCTGAATTTTATCATGCCAGATACATGGATTGCTTAAGCAAAAAAAAAAAAAAGTTACAATATTTTTAGTGAAGTATTGATGTGTTAGAATTTGACACCACACAGACATTAGTTATGTCAGGCAGATCTGTTATATACTTTGAATTCTTATAAAATATATCATGATAATCTCATTCTAAGAAAGAATTGGTGGTTCTGCAGTGATTTCTAGTTCTTTTGGATAACCTGAAATTGAGATAAAACATCATTTTTTCTTTTTTTAGTTTCTCAGTAAAGTGAAAGTGCTAATCTCATGTTACCTGCATTCAATTTATTAAATATATTAAGACTAGATGGTGAAAGTGCCCAAACTGGTAATTTAAAAAATATCTGACCCCTGATGAGAAGGTAATAGCTAAAAGACTGTGTGATATTGTTCTAGTATTAACATTAATAGGAGCAATGGTAGGTGAGATTATTTAATAATTTTAACTTTCTTCCTATTTAAATTTTAATAAAAATAAATATTTTAAAAAATATATGTTTCTGTTTTGAAATATGATTGTATGCCCTGTCGCTCTCAAAAATAAGAACTTTGTATTTCACTTAGGATGGCATAAGCTTATAATATTCACAGGCAAATGTATTTAGAAATCCAAGTCTTCAGTTCTTTTCAGAGAATAATGGAAAAGCCACACGCTCTCCTAGTTATGAGCCCTCTTTGAATGGCAAGTTCAGATAGCTTCTTTTCAAGACCCTATTTTTACCACACAATTTCCTTTTTCTGTTTGTGCTATTCTCCCACCTAATCAAAATCCGAGTCAAAACTTAAAGATAGATGAAACAAGATCACTTAAAAGACACTTTAAGCTATATATTTTAAGTTATATTTAAAGGCCGTGCATGCATGCTCTGTCACTTCAGTCATGTCAAACTCTGCGACCCTATGGACTGTCAGTTGCCTGGCTCCTCTGTACATGGGATTCTCCAGGCAAGAATACTGGAGCAGGTTGTCATGCCTTCCTCCAGGGGATCTTTCTGACCCAGGAATCAAACCAACAATTCATGTCTCCTGTATTGGCTGGCCATTCTTTACCACTAGAATCACCTAGGAAGCTAGTCTATTACTAAAAAACAGAAACCTTAAATGAAAGAGAAAAATTAAAACTTTAATATTTTCTTTCAAGAACTTGATAGGAAATTTAAAGCATTTGTATATAAAGATTAAGTAGATGTATTTAGTGAATTAAATACATATTTATATGTACAACAAAATAAATCTTAATCAAGCTAAACCAAATACAGTTGACATTTAAAATCTGTTTATGATAAATGAAATTTTTAATTTCTGAAATATGCTGAATTATATTGTTCTAAGTAGAAAAAAAATATTTTTAAAGGTAGTATGTTTTATTTGCTACACTAAAATAGATTAGAACTGAACTATAGAAATACTAGTATTTGTGATTTTTATCTTTGAGTTGCATTGAAAGTATCAGATTTCCCTTGATATTCACAAACAAACATATTTGATTTTATCTTTTAGTATTCTTTTTTTTTGGCGACACAAACTGAACTGGTGATCCCTTTATTTTAAGTATCTATAATATGGAATACCTTTTTAGATTATTTTGTTTATACAGTGGACAAAAGTTCTAGAGTCAGTAATTTCATATGTTCCTCTTGCCAATACTTAACAGACAGTTTTAAAGACTTTTGCTTTATTTTATTTTGTTTTAAAACATTCATATCAAATCTTCTCAAAATTTATCAGGTTCCATAGTTGAAAGATTCTCTTTCATTGTATAACACACTACGCTTTCATTTGAATGGTTGCTTGAAAACTATCACCTTAAGTCAATTCATTGAGATATCGTCCCACATTTAGTTATTGCATGCCTACTCTATTTCTTGCCCTGCACTGAAAATGTTATAAAGTATTACAAGACACAGCTGCTGCTTTCCAAGGAGAAAAAATATATACAGCTAACATTGTAATGAAAAGTTAAACTCAGAGCAAATTTGATTCTACATAATATATAGATAATTTAAAGAAGCAAAAGGTAATTAGAATATCTGGGAAAGACCTGATAAAATAGATTCAGATGTACCAGTTGAATGAATAAGTCAATGAGTGATTACTGGAAAATTATAAGAAATTTAGAAAAGCTAAGAGAGAAAAAAAGGAATTCCTGGTGAACTTTCTATCATGAGACTGGAATTGATTCTGAATAAAGTATATTTGTGACTATAAGAAAATAAGACTGGCTAGAGGAAGAGAAATTCTGTTTGGTGAACTAGTGCTTAAGAGGCTGGGCTTCTGTGTTAGAGATACCCAGGGTCCCATTTTCATTTGCCATTTACTAGCCATGAGGATTCAGTTAAAATACACATAACTTGACACAGAGTCTGGCTTAATAAAATTATATTGTAAAGGTATATGTAAATTGAATTGTTAGAAACCCATTAATACCAGAAAAATTAGAATAGTATTTTAGAGACAATCAGGAATCACTGAAGGTTTTTGACAAAGCGCTACATATGTGCAGAGAAGCAAAGTTATTTTGACTGTGAGCATCTGAGAAGGGACTGAATCAGTGGATCTTGTCTCGGGTGATAACAGTTTTGATAAGGTGGTATAAATGTAATAGAAATGAAAATAGGAGATATTTTCAGAAAAACAGTTCTTAACGGATGATTGACTATGGGAAAGGAGAGGAAACCAGAATTCAAACATGAGACTGAGTTTTTGTGACCATCTAATTCATTATACTGATGCTTCATTATGATGCTGTTTCATTATGAAACTCAAGATTACATATTATAAAAGATCAGCAACTTAGATCATTAAGAACATTATATCAAAATAAACATATCCAATTTTAACCTTAGGAGAAAATAAATGTTACCATCAAATGAAATCAAATCATCATTTAGGTTGTTAGTATTGTTTTTTAAACAAAGTCATCTACTGTACTTTCTTCTAGGAAGGATCAGGTCAGTTGACAAGATTATTTGCCTTTTAAGATTAATCTCAGCTCAAGGAGTGTTTAGAGAGAACAGATGTTGCCAGCTTAATAGGGCAAGGCATATGAGTCAAAGCTTAACCAAAAGGTAACCCCTACCAAGCATGAAAAACTTCTCAGGAAAAAGGAGTTTCCTTAGAGAGCCATAGGAAGGATGAGTAAATAGTTTAACTTCACGGGATGACAGGAAGCAAAGATACCATAGTACTGTGGGAAAGAGCACTGGACTAGAAGGCAGAAGACCTGTGTTCCAGCTGGGCTTTGTTGAGCAAGTCACCTAACTTTCCTTAGACCCCAGTGACCACATCTATAAAATGAGAAAGTTGGAGACAACCTCTAAACCACATTTTGACTCAAATATTATAGGATTCTAGTTCTTTAAACAATCAATAAAAGCTTTTAAGAACTGGCAAAGGATGGAAGAAGGAAACATGGTCAGGGTACATGGAATGGAATAGTTTAGAATTCTGGAAGGTGTGTAAAGAGAGTAAAGAGAATGGTCTAGGAGATGAAAGTATTTAAAGTTGGGGATGGGACAGGGTCCACATAGAAAATGACAGTCCAGACAAAGCATCTTTGTGAAAGACCTAGTATTTTTGAAGTTTTACTTTAGAATGATGATAATCACAACTTCAAAAAGTGAATGATAACCAGAGGTAACTTGAAGCACTTAATCTAGATAGTTATAATCTCATCTTGAAATGAAATCCTCTTTTGTACAATTTGATCATGGATAGTGATAACAATGGGCTTCCCTGGTGGCTCAGAGGTTAAGCGTTTGCCTGGAATGCAGGAGATCCGGGTTCAATCCCTGGGTCAGGAAGATCCCCTGGAGAAGGACATGGCAACCCACTCCAGTACTCTTGCCTGGAAAATCCCATGGAGGGAGAATCCCTTGGAGGGAGGAGCCTGGTAGGCTACAGTCCATGGGGTCGCAAAGAGTCGGACACTACTGAGCGAGTTCACTTCACTTCAATGATAACAATGGGGTGGCTTGGGGTGGCTTAGGGTGGGGACTTTATCCCATATAATCTCAAACTGCACACTCAAAAGGCCACCAAAAATAAAATAAAATTTACATTATTTAATATGATTACATTTTCTAAATATGTAAGGATAAATAAAAGTATGTTTTGACAACATTTATTTTAAATTTTTATTGATTTAACATGCATTCCTTTAAAAAAAAACATATATGATATGTTTTCAGAATGATCACAAATGGAGTTAATATCTTGGAAATTCACTTCTGCCAAATCATAGTCTGAAAACCTCTTCTCTATTAAAATTCTGGAGCCAATATGGGTCACAGAAATTTTTTACTTATCTTTAATAAGCATACTTGAAAAGTCATTAATTAATTTTAAAATAGGTTTATTAGAATTGTCAGAGTTAGACACCCTTCCTCTACCCTAGCCAGGCTAAGAATTAAATTGATATGAGACAGATTACAGGAGAAAATAAAACAAAAGTTTAATAACATGTATACAGGGAGAGACCCAAGAAAACTGAGTAACTCACCAAATGGCCCAAACCCTCGCCTTAAATGCCATCTTCAGCTAACGACAAAAGAGATTGTTGAGGGTAGTGATTTGGTACCTCAAATGGGGGAAATACAATTCACATAGAGATGGAAAAGCAAATATTTGGGAAACAAATGCTTGAGCTATGAGGATAGAGTGGGATGCTGAGTATACTGTGACCTCTTGTTTTCCCAGCACACCTAGCCCATATTCTCTGGTGTTAGCTCTAGTCCTATAGAAGGCCTTCTACCTAAATTATCAAGGCAGTTAGCAAGGCCAAAATTTCCTCCTGAGCCTTTCAAGGCTTGATTGTTTTCAATTTGAAATTATTTGCATGCCAGAAATATTTGGCAGCAACAGATTTTGTTCACCTATAGTCTTGTCTTTGAAGTTTCTTCTAGAGGTTTCATAGTCCGGAATTTGACTTGATACGTTGTTTTATAGTGCATCAAATCAGCCGCATAGTCTGACAACAAATCAGTTTATTTCAGGAGGCCATGATGCAGGTGGGCTCTCAAAGTTAAGGCTATATGGTGCAAACAATCAGGTAGGAGGTATTTGTGTGGAGGCCAAAAAAAAAAAAAAGGTTAATGATTGGAGTAAATTATAAACCCAGTATCTGAGTCCTGAGAGCTGCCAGTCAAGATTTCTAGATATCAGGACTAAAGCATGTTTTGCAGTATGAAATGTTTTCAGTGATGTCATTAGGTATTCAGGTAAATTTTCTGAGAATCTTGCACAGCAATAGTCAAGAAGTTTGTCTAAATATAGGCAATTATTGTGATTGCTCAAGTTTATATCAAGTTGTTCAGCTTCAGTTTGCAGGGCAGCAGGAAAAGGGCAGCGTTTATTCTCAATGATTCCAAGTTAAAAGAAGAAGCAGAAGAAAAACTGAAAACACTAAGCTTTTTTTTTCTCTAAAAATTACCCTTACTTCTATCAAAGAAAATAAAATTAAGACCAATTTGGCATTGAAACATGTATAATATCATATATTAAACAAGTCACCAGCCCAGGTTCAATGCATGATACTGGATGCTTAGGGCTGGTGCACTGGGACGACCCAGAGGGATGGTACGGGGAGGGAGGAGGGAAGGGGGTTCAGGATGGGAAATACGTGTATACGTGTGCTGGATACATGTTGATGTATGGCGAAACCAATACAATATTGTAAAGTAAAAAAAAAAAGACTAATTTGTTTTCAAAATTAATTTAGTGTCATTAAATTTGCCCTGGTTATTTACCTAAGTCCAGCAAAAATGATTATTGATCTACTTTACTGGAATTTTTCAAAAGAATCTCCAGATTAAATTTTTAAATGCCTCTCATACCATGAAACCATGCGAATGACTTGCTACCAGATTTGCCTGTAATATATATAAATTTGGGTGAATTCTTCTCATCTTGAAAGAGAAAGTGAAAGTCGCTCAGTTGTGTCCGACTCTTTGAGACCCCACGGACTACACAGTCCATGGAATTCTCCAGGCCAGAATGCTAGAGTGGGTAGCCTTTCCCTTCTCCAGGGGATCTTCCCAATCCAGTGATCGAACCCAGGTCTCCCACATTGTAAGCGAATTCTTTACCAGTTAAGCCACAAGGTCTCGAAAATATCCTGAATTTCTTGTGCCTTCCAGGAAATAACCTTCCTTACTTAACTGGTAAGGCTTCTAGGAACCATATAAGAAAAGTACCAGGGTATTTTTCCAAAGGGTTTTATGGCTCCATACAGTCGATCTTAATTCCTTCAAGCTGTCTGGTCGTATCTGATTCTATGGACATTTTTAAATATGACATTCCAGTCAAGGCCTTGATAATATAACCAATTGTTTCCAATTGTCTTCTAATACAAGAAGCACAAATTCATAGTGAAAGTATGTAAATAAATATATTGCCATGAAAATAAAAATACTCAGAAGAGTTTCTAAATTCTGAGGGGATCAGGTAGGAAGAAAAAGATGTTTCAATTCTATTTACATAGGTACAATTTGCCAAATTGCTATAAGTCATAGTTAATAGAAGAGGAAATATTTCTTTGTATCTGGAAAGCAATGATGAAAAGGCCAGTAATATTTCAGATAAAAAGTTATAAAAATTATAAATCATATTCATCAGTTCATTCAGTTCCATATAATTAATTCTTATTGATCTTGATCTTTTATTAACAGTTTTATGAAGCCATTAAGTTTTTCATTAGAATTCTATAATTTCTTACCAGTTTAGTGTCATGATCTAAAAGTTATCACAAACTTATATTTGTCCAAAAATCATTTCTATTAGCATCTTCATTTTCTAAGAGCATTTTAGTAAAACAAAAACTATCTATGAATGACAAAAACTTAAAATCACATGGTTAATGGTTAAAGATCTAATTGCAATGCAATTGACATGAAAATTTGTCTATTTCTGTGACATGCAACATTTTAAGATAATAACTAGAAATATGACTGATAACATACCAGGACACATCTGAATTTTAGGAATTTCATATAACCTCTAGAACACCTGTATTAATAGCGTTTACCCACACAATACACCTAAGGAGATTTATCATTGCTCATTTAACAATGATTTCCATATAATTTAATGTATCATGTTTTTAATTTAATATATCTCTTTGAGCTGTTTCAGGGGCCTTATGAAACATCTCAAAGTTAAGTAGAGGCTCGAAGGGACTTTATTTAGAATTTTGATTTGGGAGACGGTCAAAGTTATCAAAATGTTTTAAATCACTTGGTCAGATACAACTACAGGTCACTGTAAAGCAATACTTATTCACTTTACCAAAGTGACAATAAAAGATTTCAAAGGCAAATACATAAATATACAAATATTCCAAGAAAACTTTAACTCTTAATAAGACTCCCTTATAGCATAATTTTTTTCAATGTAATCCATGACACATTTTAATAAACCCAAATATCTTTAGTTCTCTGTAATAAGAAAACAAAAAATAGACTTTGATTTATTTAACAATTAATGTTTTGGTATTTTATCTTCTCTGGAAATGATCTAAACATTCAGGAATTCCCATCATTTAACTTAGCAAAACTCTAAAGCTTAAAGTTACTAAAACAAATTTGAGGAAACTATTTTTAAGTATCTATGCCATAAAACATAATTATTATTAAAGATTTCACCTAAAAACTTTTGTTTCATTTAAACTTATTTAATTACTTGTGAAAATTTTATCATGCAAATTTATCAATTTTTGCTGACAAATTTTGTAACAGAGATAGTTGAATGTGTTTAACTTGTGGTAAACCTAGTAGTCAAACTTTATTTTTTGGGGCTTCAAAATCACTGCAGATGGTGACTGCAACCATGAAATTAAAAGATGCTTACTCCTTGGAAGAAAAGTCATGACCAACCTAGATAGTATGTTGAAAAGCAGAGATATTACTTTACCAATAAAAGTCCGTCTAGTCAAGGCTATGGTTTTTCCAGTAGTCATGTATGGATGTGAGAGTTGGACTATAAAGAAAGCTGAGCACCAAAGAATTGATGCTTTTGAACTGTGGTGTTGGAGAAGACTCTTGAGAGTCCCTTGGACTGCAAGGAGATCCAACCAGTCCATCCTAAAGGAGATCAGTCCTGGGTGTTCATTGGAAGGACTGATGCTAAAGTTGAAACTCCAATACTTTGACCACCTCATGCGAAGAGTTGACTCATTGGGAAAGACCCTGATGCTGGGAGGGATTGGGGGCAGGAGGAGAAGCGGACGACAGAGGATGAGATGGCTGGATGGCATCACCGACTGGATGGACGTGAGTCTGAGTGAACTCCAGGAGATGGTGATGGACAGGGAGGCCTGGCGTGCTGTGATTCATGGGGTCGCAAAGAGTCGGACACGACTGAGTGAATGAACTGAACTGAAACCTAGTAGAATATAAGCTTTACAATTAAAGCTGGTATCTCTTGAGATAGGCCTATTTAATTAAACCAACAAGCTTAAACTTGCTTTTACTTACTAAAGATTAATCCTATATCAGGTACACTGGAAAACATTTGGGTTAGTTTCTACTACATTTAGAAATATTTAATTCATAAGCACTTATTCTTAAGGCAATTAAAAAGAGCTCTTCTGCAAATTAGTTTTGATAATATCATTTGGAGATAGGAAAATGCCGTATCAATAATGCACATATATAAACATAAACACAACCAGAACTCTCATAGCTTTCACTGTAAAACCTGTCATGAATCAGGTATATTACAAACTCACTAGTTTATAAATAAAAATTGGAAAAAAAAATTGTATATGCTCAGATTTTTAAGGCTTTTTACTATTTGTGGAAAAAACTTATATACTTGTCCTTGATAAATCTTTAAGGAGGATGTGAATTAGATTTCCTGTGAGGGAGCACTTCCACATACCGGTTCACTCTTGGGGTTAAATCTTCCACTATTGCTTCTTTTAGCCCCTAAATATCAGCCCTCAGTTTCTGGGTTTCCATCTCATACTATGTGGGCTCAGCACTATCAGCTTCCTTTATTCAATTAACACTCCCTAAACGATGGGTTTACCTGCCCCATCTTACAAAACCAGGCAAGGGAAGACAAAATCCTCATCCCTACAATATAATCAAGGCAAAAAAAAATGCAATCATCCTACATAAAGTCCACTCAAATACACGATTTTTTAATAAACTTCCATCTCAGTTCTATCAGTTCTGTAACTTTAGTTTCCACTAAAATGCCATCAACAAGTCCCAGTTTTGCAAGGAGTCCCAGAAACTTTTTATCCCCCAGCCATCTGCTTCATTCCTATACAAAGGTTCTGATGACCCCAGTAAGGGGTAGACCCAAGGGACCAAGGCTCTTTTGTCAGTATTTAACTTGATTAATTGGCCTAACTGTTGCCCCCAAACAGTTGCAGGTTTCTCAGTGTGTAATCTTTTCCTTCCAGCTTTTAAAATGTATATAAACTGAAGTAATTAGAGTAGACTTGTTTGGGATCTTTACTGTTGGAGAGAACCAATATAGGGTCCTTTGGGCTCACACAATCTTAGGTAGTGCTGTATTATAAAACCTTTGTTTTGATCCTACAAATGCTCATTTTATTTATCCCAATTCTTAATAACCATCTAAAGATTTTCATCCAGCTTTGATTAATCCCATGACTCTTCCCTTTCTGATTCCTCTTTATTCCCACTTTCATTATTTGCTTTATTTAAGTTATTATTGAACAACTCTTTAGAATTTTTTTGGGGGGGGAAGAGTCTCTTTTCCTTCCATTTGCTTATTAATAAACAATGTTTTTATTAGCACCTGTAAGACCCATTTAGAATATGAATTTAATAAGGCTTCCTGAAAAGATTTTCTTTTATTTTTAAAACTAAGAGACTTTTTAAGGTTAGCTGTTATATTTCTTTGCATCCAGCTTTTAATTTGGTCTTTCCATAGATACTAGTAATATAACTATCTATGATTAGAGCTTTGCAAATATTGACCAATTTAGAAGCTTTTCCAATTCAAAAGATCCAACATCTGGCCATTGATGTTACTGTCATTTGTTGTTCAGTTGCTAAGTCGTGTCCACCTCTTTGCAATCTGATGGACTATAGCATGCCAGGCTCCTTATCTCCACTGTCTCCTAGAGTTTGCTCAAATTCATGTGCACTGAGTTGATGCTTCTATCTAATCACCTCATCCTCTGCTGCTACCTTCTCCTTTTGCTTCAACCTTTCCCAATGAGTCAGCTCTTCTCATGGAGTGGCCAAAGTATTGGAGCTTTAGCTTCAGCAACAGTCCTTCCAATGAATATTCAGGATAGATGACCTTTATGATTATCTGGTTTGATATCTTTGCAATCCAAGGGGATTTCAAGAGTCTTCTCCAAGCACCACAATTTGAAAACATCAATTCTTGGTGCTCAGCCTTCTTTATGGTCCAACTCTCACATTTGTACATGACTACTGGAAAAACCATAGTTTTGAGTATACGGACCTTTGTCAGCAAAGTGATGTCTCTACTTTTTAATATGCTGTCTATGTTTATCATATCTTTCCTTCCAAGGAGCAAGCATCTTTTAATTTCATGGCTGCAGTAACTTTCCTCAGTGATCTTTGAGCCCAAGAAAATAATATCTGCCACTGCATCTACTTTTTCCCCTTCTATTTGCCATGAAGTGATGGGACTGAATGCCATGATCTTAGTTTTTTGAATGTTGAGTCTCAAGCCAGCATTTTCACTTTCCTCTTTCACCCTCATCAAGAGGCTCTTTACTGCCTCTTAATTTTCTGCCATTAGAATGATACTATCTGCATATCTGAGAATGTTGTTATTCTTCTCACAATCATGATTCCAGCTTGTGATTCATCCAGCCCAGAATTTCACATGATGTACTCCACATATAAGTTAAATATGCAGGGTGACAATATACAACCTTGTCATGCATCTTTCCCAATTTTGAATCAGTCAGTTGTTCCATATGAGGCTCTAACTATTGCTTCTGAACTGCATTCAGATTTTTCAGGAGACAGGTAAGGTGGTCTGGTACTCCCATCTGTTTAAGAGTTTTCCACAGTTTACTGTGATCCACACAAAGGCTTTAGCACAGTCAATGTAGCAGAAGTAGATGTTTTTCTGGAACTCCCTTGCTTTCTTCAGGATCCAACAAATGTTGGTAATTTGATCTCTGGTCCCTCTGCATTTTCTAAATCCAGCTTGAACACCTGGAATTTCTTAGTTCACATGCTGTTGAAGCCTAGTTTGAAGAATTTTGAACATAACCTTGGTAGCATGTGAAATGAGAACAACTCTATGGTAGTTTGAACATTCTTTTGCATTGCTGTATTGAGGGTTTGGAATGAAAACTGACCTCTTCCAGTCCTGGGACCACTGCTGAGTTTTCCAAATTATTGACATATTGAGGGTAGCACTTTAAGTCACCGGGTTTTAGGATTTTAAATAGCTCAGCTGGAATTCCTTCATCTCTACTCTTCATACCTTGTAAGTCAATTCAGTCATGTCCGACTTTTTCCAACCTCTTATACTATAACCCGCCAGGGTCCTCTGTCCATGGGATTCTCCAGGCAAGAATATTGGAATAAGTTGCCATACCCTTCTCCAGGGGATCTTCCTGACCCAGGGATCAAATTCGCATCTCTTATATCTCCTGCAATGTCAGGGGGTTTCTTCACCATTAGCACCACCTGGAAAGCCCTTCACCTCTACTAGCTTTGTTCAAAGCATTGCTACCTGAGGCCTACTTGACTTCACACTCCAGGATGCCCAATTCTAGGTGAGACTACACCATTGTGGTTATCCGGGTCATTTAGACCTTTTTTGTATAGTTCTTCTGTGTATTCTTGCCACATCTTCTTAATCTCTTTTGCTTCTGCTAGGTCCTTACTATTTCTGTCCTTTATTGTGCCCATCCTTACATGAAGTGTTCCCCTGATATCTCTGATTTTCTTGAAGAGATCTCTAGTCTTTCTCATTCTATTGTTTAACTCTTTCTTTGCATTTTTTAAAAGGCCTTCTTGTCTCTCCTTGCTATTCTCTGGAACTCTGCATTCAGTTGGGTATATCGTTCCCTTTCTCCCTTGCCTTTTGTTTCTATTCTTTTCTCAGCTATTTGCTTAGCCTTCTAAACAACCACTTTTTCTTCTTGCATTTCTTTTTCCTAGGGGTGGTTTTGGTCATTTCCTCCTATACAGTGTTATGAAACTCCATCCATCATTCTTCAAGCACTATGTCTACCAGATCCAATCTCTTGAATCTATTTGTCATCTCCACTGTATAATCATAAGGGACTTTATTTAAGTCATGCCTGAATGACCTAGTGGCTTTCCCTATTTTCTTCAATTTAAGCCTAATTTTGCAATAAGGAGCTCATAATCTGACACAAGGTCAACTTCAGGTCTTGTTTTTGCTGACTGTATAGAGCTTCTCCATCTTGAACATAATCAATCTGATTTCTGTATTGATCATCTGGTGATGTTCATGTGTGGAGTCATCTCTTGGATTGTTGGAAAAGGGTGTTTGCTATGACCAGCATATTCTCTTGACAGAATTCTATTAGTCTTTGTCCTGCTTCATTATGTAATCTAAGGCTAAACTTGCCTGTTATTCTGGGTATATCTCTTGACTTCCTACTTTTGCATTCCAATCCCATATGTTGAAAAGGACATCTTTTTTTTTTTTTTTTTTTTTTTTTTTTGCATTATTTCTAGAGGGTGTTGTAGATCACTACAAAAACTGGTCAACTTCAGGTTCTTCAGCATCACTGGTTGGCACTTAACCTTGGATTACTGTGATGTTGAATTGTTTGCCTTGGAAACAAATAGAGATCATTCTGTCCTTTTTAAGACTGCACCCAAGTACTGCATTTCTAACTCTTTCATTGACTATGAGGGTACTCCATTTCTTCTAAGGAATTCTTGACCACAGTAGTAGATAATGGCCATCTTAGTTAAATTCACCCATCCCCATCTATTTTAGTTCACTAATTTGTAAGGTGTCAGTGTTCACTCTTGCCATCTCTTACTTGACCATGTCCAATTTACCTTGATTCATGGACCTAACATTCCAGGTTCCTATGCAATATTGTTCTTTACAGCATCGGACTTCACTTTTACCACCAGACAAATCCACAACAGAGTGTCATTTCCACTTTGGCCCATCCACTTCATTCTTTCTGGAGCTTATAATAATGCTCTCTTTTCTTCCCTAGCAGCCTATCGGACACTTTCCAACTCGAGGGGCTCATATTTGGTGTCATATCTTTTTGCCTTTTCATACTGTTCATAAGGTTTGCATGGCAAGAATTCTGTAGTAGTTTGCCATTCTCTTCTCTAGAGGACCACATTTTGTCAGAACTCTTCACTATGACCATCTAGGGTAGCCCTGCATGATATGGCTCATGGATACATTGAGTTGTACAAGCCCTTTCACCATGAAAAGACTGTGATCCATGAAGGAGGACTGCTGATGAGTAGGAATTTAATAGTGATTTAAACCAATAAGTCAATTGATAGAAAGACCCTGAAGTAACTTTCTAGACATGGTATCATGGACACAAGTGTCCTGAAATAAAGCCATGGATGATTTAGTTCCCACGTTCCATGACTCTCAAAATAGCCAAAAAAGTTTGAGAAGAAACTCAAACTTATAGACTGGACCCCTTATGACAAAGCTCCCTGTGAGAGCTTGCAAAGAGACTGCTCAGAATTTCAGCCTATTTAAGTGGCTGCTAAATGAACACTGGTATGAGTACCTTTTGTATGGCAAAAACCAGAGAGATTTTTCTCATTAATATATAAACCAAACCCTCAAGACATAGAACAAGACAAAAGGAAAACTTAATCACACCAATAGTTTTCTCCTTAAAAAAAAATGACACAAAAGACAAAGACAAGGAAAATCAGTGACCATTTCTGGGGAAAAATGATCAACAAACCAAGGGTAGTACTTTATGAATCTTTAAACCAAGAGTCACAAAGTCCACGAAGCTAGCCTTACAAGTATTTTCTCCTGTTAATCTAAGTTTAGAAAAGAGAAAAACTCTTACCAACCTCTTTTCCAACAGACCCTGCCACCAGAGATTTATGAGACTAGCCCACATGGTAACAAATAATACCTTATGCTGGCTTTTGTCAGGGGCCCCAGGGTTTCTTAACTGCAGCAGCTTTATGGGGAGTAGTGTTCAGCCAATAAAGTTGAATCCTATCTGTTGGGGAGGAATAAATTTTCCTTTACCCTTATAGGTTCTTCTGGCTAGTCTAAAAATTAAATTGACATGAGACAGATTAACAGGAGAAAATCAAACAAAAGTTTAATAACATGTATACATAGCAGAGACTCAAGAAAACTTAGTAACTAGCTAAAGTGGCCCAAATCCTCACATTAAATACCATCTTCAGCAAAAGACGAAAAAGTGATGTTGTGGGTAAAGGTTTGGAAATTCAAAGGGAAGGAAGGCAATTCACAGAGATAGAAAAGCAAATGTTTGGGAACCAAATGTTTGCAGGGCCAGGCAGAGACAATGGGATACAAAATAGACCCTGATCTCTATGAGTTTCCCCCATGACACCTACCTAGCCAATATTCTTTGCAGATATCCCTGGTGGTAACTCTATTCCTGTAACAGAGGAATACTATCTCAATTCTTAAGGGAGTTAACAAGAAGATCAAAGTTTCTTCTTGAGTCTTTTGGGCCATGATTATTTTCATCTTGAAATAATCCACATGCCAGATATATTTTGGCATGGCAGATCTTGTTTCCATGCAGTTCCCTAAAACTGTCTGAGTTTTGCACGTTTGTGCATTTTTCCTGAGGAAGTATACATGCTTTCATTGACTTCTAAAGCAAGTCTATGACCAAAAGAGGGCAAAAAATTCTAGTCTACAACCTAAACCTGACAAAAATCAAGAAATCAGGCTGAATAAAATATTTGTAAAGATTACATTTAAAAACCTCAGTATTAAAATACAATGTTTTTGTTGTTTATCACAATCTCTAGCTAGTGTGCTACCTAAACTAGTGGCAGATATCCTCACAAAAAATAATAGGGTTCTTTCTAAGAATCACATTCTTGGGGCCTAGTTCTCAAATAGGAATTAATCACTCAAATCCCAAAGAACACAATTTAGAGGCAATTCTTGGAATCTAGCCCAGTGTTAACTCTATTTGTTCATTATTTTTCATTCAATTGAAATATGAAATACAAACAGTTCTATCAGCTCAGTTCAATCACTCAGTCGTGTCCGACTCTTTGCAATCCCATGAGTCACAGCACTCCAGGCGTCCCTGTCCATCCTCAACTCCCGGAGTTTACACAAACCCATGTCCATCAAGTTGGTGATGCTATCCAGCCATCTCATCCTCTGGCGTCCGCTTCTCCTCCTGCCCCCCAATCCCTCCCAGCATCAGGGTCTTTTCCAATGAGTCAACTCTTCACATGAGGTGGCCAAAGTATTGGAGTTTCAGCTTCAACATTAGTCTTTCCATTGAACACCCAGGACTGATCTCTTTTAGGATGGACTGGTTGGATCTCCTTGCAGTCCAAGGGATTCTCAAGAGTCTTCTCCAACACCACAGTTCAAAAGCATCAATTCTTCAGCGCTCAGCTTTCTTCACAGTCCAACTCTCACATCCATACGTGACCACTAGAAAAACCATAGCCTTGAGTAGACTGACCTTTGTTGGCAAAGTAATGTCTCTGCTTTTTAATATGCTATCTAGGTTGGTCATAACTTTCCTTCCAAGGAGTAAATGTCTTTTAATTTCATGGCTGCAGTCACCATCTGCAGTGATTTTGGAGCCCAGAAAAATAAAGTCTGACACTGTTTCCCCATCTATTTCCCATGAAGTGATGGGACCAGATGCCATGATCTTCGTTTTCTGAATGCTGAGTTTTAAGCCAACTTTTTCTCTCTCCTCTTTCACTTTCAAGAGACTTTTTAGTTTGTCTTCACTTTCTGCCATAAGGGTGGTGTCATCTGCATATCTGAGGTTATTGATATTTCTCCTGGCAATCTTGATTCCAGCTTGTGCTTCTTCCAGCCCAGCGTTTCTCATGATGTACATTTCTATATATATAGCTTAATTACATATATGTCATCCAAACTCCAAAATAAAGACAAGAAATCCCTCATTATAAAAGTGGTTTTCAAATGCTCACTATAAATCTTGTTGATCTGAATTGTCTTTTCACATTAAATAATTTTCCCTCTGAATTTTGATATTAAATTATTGATTAATAGTGCCACTTTTTTTCTCTTTTTCTTTTCCTTTCTTTTTTTTTTTTAAATTTTACGTTATTTTACTTTGCAATACTGTATTGGTTTGCCATACATCAACATGAATCTGCCACGGGTGTACATGAGTTCCCAATCCTGAACATCCCTCCCACCTCCCTCCCCATACCAATTCTCTGGGTCATCCCAGTGCACCAGCCCCAAGCATCCTGCATCAAACCTAGACTGGTGATTTGTTTCTTACATGATATTATACATGTTTCAATGCCATTCTCCCAAATCATCCCACCCTCTCCTTCTCCCACAGAGTCCAAAAGTCTGTTCTATACATCTGTGTCTCTTTCGCTGTCTCACACACAGGGTTATCGTTACCATCTTTCTAAATTCCATATATATGTGTTAGTATACTGTATTGGTGTTTTTCTTTCTGGCTTACTTCACTCTGTATAATCAGCTCCAGTTTCATCCATCTCATTAGAACTGATTCAAATGTATTCTTTTTAATGGCTGAGTAATACTCCATTGTGTATATGTACCACAGCTTTCTTATCCATTCATCTGCTGATGGACATCTAGGCAATGGATAGCACATTGGACTTCCAATAGTGCCACTTTATGCAAACTTTAACTGTCATCACATAAGCAAACTGGAGTGAAACCTTAATATTTTTTTCTAAAAATGTCTGCATATACATATAGAACAACTTGGCCCAAATTCTTCCTTTGGAAATGAGCACACAAACCCAATGAAGCAAAAAAAGGCTTGTGCTTATTTACTGGAACGAAAAATTTGAGGGAAAAATAGT
Organism: Capra hircus; assembly: GCF_001704415.2. Classification (NCBI taxonomy): domain Eukaryota; kingdom Metazoa; phylum Chordata; class Mammalia; order Artiodactyla; family Bovidae; genus Capra; species Capra hircus. The sequence continues at coordinate 80,645,034 of NC_030822.1, forward strand.
AACAGCATAGCTACAAGTTAAACTGAAAACAGTGGAACATTGATAAATGCTAAGAATTAGCTAGTCTTCCAGGCCTACATAGCAGATAAAGGGTAGAACTGTGAAACAAATATCTTTCCAAATATCAGATTTATTTAGTTATTTGATAGCCTATTGATTTTTATTCACTTTCTATATTTAAGTAATAAAATAGTTATTTTTATCAGTTAGTTATTAACTGACTATATACAAAGTTCTGGAATTTGTTGTAAATTCTCAGTTTTCCTGCTAATTTCCTCTAGCTACCTTTATGTAAGGGTGGGGAGTGAATGGGAGGACATGATTAAACCACAAAAGTAAAATCCTCTGTGGCATTTGCTCCTGTCTACCTATTTCATCTTCCATATCGGATGAACTTTCATGTACATAATACTTGTTAAAATACTGAGAATGCAGCCTTTTTTTTTTTTTAGTTTTTTTATTTTTTTAATTTTAAAATCTTTAATTCTTACATGCGTTCCCAAACATGAACCCCCCCTCCCACCTCCCTCCCCATAACATCTCTGTGGGTCATCCCCATGCACCAGCCCCAAGCATGCTGTATCCTGCGTCAGACATAGACTGTAAATATCAGAATGACTAGTCTATACAGAGTTGGCCATCATTTATGTTTTATGAAATTACTATTTTCCTATTAGAGTGGCCCTGGAAAAACTTCTGCATATATTTACCTGCTACACAACAAAATTTAAATCAGATGAGTTTTCCAATCTGCAATTTTAGCATGATTTCAAAAGGAAGGATAGAAAAAGTATGTTGTATGATGAAGGTTTTTTTTTTTTTTTTACTTCCCTTTTTTAAAACCTCTGAAAAAACTTTTTTCTTAGCATTTAATACTCATTTGAAAAAGAACATAGCTTCCAACCACATAATCTTTTTCTAAAAACAAAGCTATATATTATATATATATATATATGGCCAATTTAGCAGGACTCAAGTTTATTCACAATCACCTTCATTTAATCTATCCTAAGGGAAAAAATTCACCTTGTCTATGTAATTTTTGTGAAACAGCAAGGCTTCTCTCTAGGCCACTGGGAGTTCCATTAACCTCCGGAGGATACTGTCTGTTGGGTAGACTCACACCCCTCTGACAGGCCTGCTCCCCTCAAATAAGGTAGAACCTCTGTAGAAGCCAAATGTGTCACATGTTCTCCATCCAGCCTTGACTAGAGACACAAAACCAAGTGAGCCAAAGCAAACCATACTATCAAAACAATGAATGCTTTCCTGAGATCCTTAAGAAAAATTTCTAAGTTCTAACTTCCTTAATCTTTCTTGATCCAAAATAGAATATATATTTTACTCTGCATGAAACAATTCTAATATGCATATTATAAAATAATTAAGAGAATAGTTTTGTTTGTTCTTTACTAAAATGTCACTTTTCATTGAAGAAAATTTTGAATGAGTGGGAAAGCACAAAGAACAATATGCAAGCCAAATCAATCATAATCCTACTACCTACAGATAGCGACTTTCATTAACATCTATATATACAAATAAACAGAATTTAAATAAATATTTAATATATATATACATACATACAAACATTATATATCTTTTCTAAAATTAAGATCACAATGAATATACAATTTGTTTCTTTTATTCACTCAACATTAAGCATTTCCTTTGTCATTAAAATCCTATAATGATTGTTAAACATTCAGTCATATGGATTATTGGTGCTTATCATTGCTATCCTCTAGGGAGCTTTCTAAAAATGTATACACGCTGCCCCTACGTCAGAAGATTCTGATACAGCGTTAGTCCTGAGCATCTGTATTTGTAATAAATGGTTCTAACATTTAAATCAAGATTGAAAACCACTGTTGTACACTAAATCTACTTAATTCTCCCTTTTGGTTGGGCAAGTAAGTTGCTTTCAATGTTTTGTTATATAAACATGCTATAACATTTATCATATTACTTTGTCAACATCATTAATTTATTTCTTAGGATTGATTCCTCAAAGGGGAATTGTTATTAATAATTTGCAAGGGTAATAACTGGATTTTTTTGTTTTATAAAACCATATTATTTTCTTTCTATTCTATTTCAGTGTATTCTAATTTCAGGACAATATTAAATCCTTGGCTATATTAAATATTATCCTTACTTTTATATTTTCTAATATTAAGAGCAAAAAATTTGCATTTCTTTGACTCACATTAGTTTAATTCCAAGTAAGAGTAAGTCATTTTTATATAATTTGTACTTCTTCCTGCATAAACTATCTACCAATGTCTTTTGCAGATTGTAAAGGATTTTCTAAGGTATTTTACACAATGTCTTGTTGAGTCACATAATATTAAATTTTACTAGGAGTATGAAAACACTTTGTAGCATATTCTGGATATTGTAACACCTGATATTTAAATTTTATAGAGAATTAAGTATGAAGAGAACACTCAAGTTAAAAGAGTACAGGCCTAAAACTAAGGAAACTTTTTCATGTGCATATAATCAATGAATCCTTCTTTATAAGGATAATAAAGCATTAGCAAAATTACACAGTAGTTTAGACAAAAAAAATCCATTAAGCCCATATATTATCGATATCAGAGACAATAATGAAGTATTCATCCTACTAAGTAAAATGTAATTAATTTTTCTTTAACTAGACTAAATATAATATTGCTCACTATTTATTTTAGAAATTATATATACCCTAAATTTCTTATGTACAAACAATAACTATATCTAAAGCTTGTATATCGGTCATTTATGATAATATTCTCAAATCCAGGAAACCATGAGTACTTTATTAAACAAATCTTTCAAGTTTTCTCTATATGAATGTTAATATCTCACTAACAGAAAAAAAGCTATAAGAATTATGGTCTAGAGGTAAATACAATGAGTAAGGCATAAAGTAAGCATAAAAGAATATCTAAATCTATAGATTAATAATAAATTACTTATGGGAGGATAGAGAGGAAAATATAAATATCTTAGCCTGAATTAAGCCTGCTTTCAACAAGAAAATCTTAATTTGCATTAAATTAATTAATACAAAATTAGTAAATGGAAGAAGTTTAAATCTATTAGTTACCATTCTATAGCTTTTGTTTAGTTAACAAAAATGGGCCCCAGAGGCTTGGGCAATGAGAGAGAGATTTCATAATCTCAAACTCAATTGAACAACAATTCAGGAATAAAAACCCTTGAAATTTTTCCAGAGTTCCTGGAATTTGACTGGGTGAACATTTTTGTTTCAACCCTGAATTGTGTTCCCCATCATCTCACCACAATGAAAAACCTATTTGGAGAGGGATTTTCTTACCTAGGATTCCGCTAAGTCATAAAAGGACAAGGCAAATAAGTATCTTACATAGCTCCTGTTGTAGTCTATAAACGGTCATGGTCAACATACCTGGGCTCTCAAATGTGGTTTACATCTCTAGCAAAAAAATGTGATCAGTTGTTGTTTCTTCTTCTCTTTCCATTTTTAAAAAGCAATTTATTTCATTTGTTTATTCTATAGAAGCTGCATTTAATAGAATGAAGGGAATAATTAATGTAAAAAATAACCCTCTATATTTTTCTTTTTTCTTATCTGCTTGGCAGATCACTATTGCAACTTCTCTAATGCTTAATCAAGACAAGAATATTCTCATCATCAATTTTAGTTTGTTGACATAGATTTCAAAATCTAGGTCTGAAATGTATGAAGGGAATTTCAAAGCAACAGTAAAATGTGCTGCAGCAAGGATCTGCTTTCTGTGTCCTTTATTTTCTTGACTCCTTCTGAGTTCCTTAGGCTTGCTTGTAACTATGTCTTTAGTGTTCCTTTCCCTTTTTACCTGGATAGAAAACGATTTTTAATCTAATCTAGAAAACTAAGTAAAGTAACTTTAGGTGTGTGCATGCTCAGTTGTGTCCAACTCTGTGTGACCCCAGGGACTATAGACCATCATAAGTAACTTTATGTATATTTTTAAAGTCAGTTTAAAAGTCAGTTAATGATTCTTATTAATAATACGTAAAAGTGATGCATTCCATAAAGTAGAACAGATGTTCAAATGGTCCTTACAGATGTGCTTTGTGCTGTATTATAATAATAGCAGTCTAAGGAAACCTTTAGACCTAAACTGATTACACAAAGAAATTAGATCTTTAGTCAGACAATTACAGAAAATAGCAAGCCTTTTTAAAAGGCAAAGAAATCTTGAAATCCTAAAGTGAAAGCGAAAGTGAAAATGAAGTCATGTCCAACTCTCTGGAACCCCATGGACTGTAGCTTACCGGGCTCCTCCATCCCTGGGATTCTCCAGGCAAGAGTACTAGAGTGGGTTGCCATTTCCTTCTCCAGGGGATCTTCCTGAACCAGGAGTCAAACCAAGGTCTCCTGCATTGTAGGCAGATGCTTTACCATCTGAGCCATCAGGGAAGTCCTCAAAATCCTAAAGATTGCCCCTAAATATTCACTACAAAGTGCCTTCATTTACGGAAAGTACATTTTACATGTGATAGTATTAAGTGAATTCTATTGAGGAACCAAAGGAAAATGTGGATTAATTGTGAACTGGGCAGTGACTTAACCTACTGGTCAAGAGTGTTATATTGACTAATATAGATATACATACGTGCACATATATGGATAGCAGTGTGAAACTGAGCTGTTTTTACATGGCCTATTAGATGTTATTAGAAAGACAATGTCTTAGAATAACTTTGTAGGAAGCTTTATTCCAAACAATTTTCTCAACATAAAGCTTTTTTTCCTTATCCATTTTTTAATTTTGCTTTTTGTTTTCTATTGTGCTGTGAAACTGTTTTTGGATATGGCTAATAACCCTGTTAAATAACCCTCTCATGAAATGATTACAGTTTTATCAAAGGAGTGGTCTAAACCAACATATAAAATAATTGGGATAGCACTTTACTGAAAAAGAATCTGATAGAAATGTTTAAGACTAAAATAAAATGGATTATAAAAACAATTTTACCCAAAATAGAAAACTTTTGTTAGTTTCAATTCATTGAAAGACAAATTTAGTTTCTGTGGAAAATAAATTAAACAATTCTTTTCTCCTAACAGCATTTTTAAAAAAATAGATGTCTCTAGCCGCATTGAGTTTTCATTTATTCCTACATTTCAGTCTGGTCCTTTTGCTGATTAAACTGATAACTTTTCACTTCAAGAAGTGTATTACTTATTTTATACCACTAGCATGGGACTTACTTCAGAGTGTGGGAACAGCTAACTATTTAATTAGCATTTAGTAAATGGCAATCTAACTCTTAGAAAGTGTTCATCCTCTCAAAGTATGTGGTTTACTCATGGGAAATATTTACTCTCCAAGTGGATCAGACCATTACAACACTAGAAAATGGACATAATTTACCTGAAATATTACAAACACATTTTAAGAGAATAAATATTTTAATAGGCTGATTTGTGGTGAAACAAACAATGCATTTTATTAATCAACTAAATGATATTTCACTTGCAAATCAATGTTCAAATGCTATCCATTAACATGAGGTTGTTTTATTTTATTATTAATTAAGTATAATAATAAATTAAGTATTAAATATAATTATCAATTTGTCATTAATCAATCACCAAACTGGGCAATTATCAAACAGAATGGCACAAACTGAACCCAAAATCTCTCGGTATATAAGCCACTCACTAGATTTAACAGACATTTCATTAAATGCTGGGAAAACTTTTTTTAAAAGTTAATGGTTCAATTAAAACCTGTACCTTGAAAGCAAGAAAGAAACCAAGTACAGGGGAAGCAAAACCCATGACACATTTTTTTAATCCTCTTAGAGAATAATTAGAATATGCCACCCTTATCCCCTGTAGAGATACACACGGGAGAACTCTAATCTAGTGTTTGTTTGCCCATATCACATGCAGCATATTTTCCTGGGGTTTAATTATATAATTTAAACAATCAAGTTGGATGTATGATCCTGTTTTCTAAATAGCATCTAGTGACTTTAAAAATCAACACAGAATTCAAATATAATTTCCCTGAGAGCTGCTACTACCGTTCTTTTGACCATCATCCTATGACTTCCAGACCAGAAAACTGATCCAATACAAATAATAAAAGGAATAATAATTAAGCCATACTCTTTGTTAGGAAGTCAGTACACAAAAATTAGTTGCAGAATTGTTGATTTGTTTGTGCAATTATGTTTTTCCTTCTTGGAATGTATTTTCATTTTTTTTTTCCTATTTGTCATTGACATTCTAGAAGCAAGGGAATTCAAGACACAATCGTTCTCAATTACTAGTAAATTTAAGTTTATTACTGTTTTGCAAAAATAAAAAAATCATGTAATTGGTTGATGTTGATGTCAGTTACTTGATAATAAATGAACTGTGAAAGTGAATAGCACCAAATACCATAGGTTTAATATACTTTGAAGGAAATTACAATTGCCTGGTAGAAGGGGCTGCAGGATGACAAAATGAGAGGTTTATTTAGCATCTGGGAGAAGCTTATAAAAGAGCTTAAACCCTCATTCCTTCTAACATCTTAACAGCTGTGCAGTTTCTTACAAGATATGTTTTATCGTTTCAAGAAATGCTGTTAACCTCGCAGTTTTAAAACTGAATGAACAAGGCCTCTTGGACAAATTGAAAAACAAATGGTGGTACGACAAAGGAGAATGTGGCAGCGGGGGAGGTGACTCCAAGGTTAGCCTCAATGTCACCAAGAGCGGGTAACAGTGTGTGAAGTAATAAGTGCATCTGCTAGGAGACGCAATTCAGACCTGCGAATACCATGGGAATTGCCAGTCAAATCCCTTCACAAACTTAAGTATGCAATTACTGTCAAAGCAAAAATATTTGCAAACAATATTAATTTGGGGACACGCTAACAAATCTAACTAAAACTGTCACTTAAATCTCCAGTTTGGAAGAAGTTACAGATTAGACATAGTCCTAGGAACCTTGGTGTTAGAAAGCAGGCTTTTGAAAGTGATGAGGAGAGAGAACAGAAAGGGTCAATCTGTCTTGTTTTCTTCACCAGAGCTGCCACAAAATAGTTTTGAATAATAGCAATAGTCTAGCCTCACCTAGACCAGGTACCTTCCAGAAAGACATTTCTCCATGTAAAACTGTCAGGCTTCCATTAAATAGCAAATTACATAATAAATCAAAAGAAATTATGAACTATACGGTTCTGCCTTCCATAAATGAATCAAACTAAAGAAAGATCAGATTGTAAAAACAAGACCAACTCAGCTTTATCTTTACCACATCCATGTCATATTTCCAGCTTCATAAAATAACGTTTTATTTTTATTTCTAAGCAGTGTCTTTTAAAAAAAGGTATACAGTTAGCAGAAATTATTAACCAGTGTTTCAGAGCTCTTCTTCACTGTAGAAGACTTAACGCAATCTAGAGATGGGAATATTCTGACTGAATTTCTTTCCTTACATATCTTCCACTGGCATGTAAGAACATTAAAAATTTTAAAGTATACATTCTTGTCTTTCTTTTAAATTCTAGAGTACTGCCCGAAACAAGAAGCCTTGCTCTTCTTCAGGTTCTTCCCTGGGTTACAAATTCTCTCACTTGGCTGGCCACCAAGCCCAAAGCTCTATTTAAAAGGAGCATCTGTCTATTTTACATATAGTAGTGTAAAACTATTGCAAAATTTTAAAGTAATTATCCTCCAATTAAAATAATTATTTTTTTAGAAAAGGAGTATCTGTCAAGGAAACTGCTAACCTCGCCCTCTTTCAATGCTGATAACTTCCCCCTCGATCCTGATCTGAAAAGCCTTTCAAATTCAGCTCCCTTGTGCATCCTGCCAGCCCTGTTGCAGGAAGAGAAAGAATAAACTTTGCCAAATGATTATTTTGGCAATAGAAGGAGGCATGAAAGAAGACGAAAAAACAAAATGGTGTGGACACAATTCTCATCATTCATCTGCTATCCCGAGGGAGAATATGAGCCCCCTAGAGAGCCATCAGGGTTCTTCTGAGATGATTCCCCTTTAAGGCACCTCCATTCAAGACACCAACTGTTTGTTTTCTTTGGGAGTGTTAACTCTTTTGTATTTTGGTGCCCCAACTTGCCTAGAACATTTCGGCCATTTTCATAAAATATAAATACATATATATATACGCACATAAACAGAAAATTACTCATTTACAATAATAACCTCTCCTTTATGCAAATTAGAAATGTAAGAAAATGTACTCTAATAGAACCAGAGAAAACAAAATTGAAGATATTCTATTCAGTTAGGAAAAGAAATTGTCTGCAAATTTATAGTTTTTGTCACAAATATAAACAACATATAGCATTGCTTAACATATAAAGTTTTCCATAAAAATAAATAATGAATTCCTGTTTTAGTGTACATTAAAGCCTCTTTCCACAGAAAAATAAGCAAAGAGAAGCAGAAATGTACACATAATGGAAAAAAATCTATGTAACAAAAGTCCTTTTAATTTATTTAAATAAGGGATTGGACAGCTCAATTGAATTTAATCTGTTTGCATCCAACACATTGTTTGGTACATAATGGACACCAAATAAATATTTGTCATCTAAAGAAATAAATACGAAGCTAACCTTGTAGTTTTCAAAAATCAAACTGCTTGCCCCTGTTACTTTCACCAAACATAAAATCTAAGATAATATTTTCAATTTTTTAGATATAAATTTAAGATATGAAAATATCATTTCATATCCTAATAAGTCATTTTCTGAAATGCTATAAAAATTAACATAAAATACATGTTAATTATTATGTTTTATTTTCCCTCAAGAATTTTGATTTCATACTACAAAAAAATTTTAGTAGGTTGTGTACTGATATAATATTTGTCACCAATAGAATGGGTAATTATAATACCACCCTTAGGAGATGGTGAGGGACAGGGAGCCCTGGCATGCTGCAGTCCATGGGGTCACAAAGACTCGAACACAACTGGGTAACTGAACAACAATAAGTCTGCATCTATTTTAAAAGATGATATTTTAAACGGCCTGACCTAACTTAGAATTAAAGTAAACTATCAGGAGGCAGTTGCTGCTTTTTAATTTTTGTTCTGTACCTTCTTTGGCTGACTGATTTTCTTTTTGAAAATACCTCACCCCTTCCATTTGGCCTGATCTTTATTGAAAAAGGTAAAAGGAGGAAAAACACTGAATTGGAAGGTGATGCTGGCTTGTGGGCTTTGATAAGTATAAAGCCAAAGCAGAAGAGGAAATTAAATGCTGCCAGTTTATCTACAATGCACATTGTGTACAGTACACGCTCAGAGATCTCATCACAAGTATGCAATTATCTGATGTGATCTGATTTTGAGATATACAGTCTTAGTAGGAAAAACTTAACTTTCCTAACAGTGACTCATCTGGAGAAGGGGGAAAAGCATGGAAAGCTGTACCACACATGAATAGGTTCCAGTGAGGAGCCAATTGATCCACCTGTTATTTACAGGACTGTAACAAGGAAAGACATCTCCAGACTTTCACACAATGGCATAATAGTAAAGTTGTGTTTTACCTGGGCCATGCACCAGTATCTGTGGGTTAAAAAAAAAAAAAAAGTACTATTCATTCCATCAAGGAGCTTATGATTTAATATAATCAACTAAATTATTTAGAGTCACAGTGACAGCTTCCATTTGCACTCCATGGCTACAAAATAATCAGCTCAACTGATAGCCATTCCCAGAACCAGTGGCTCCACAAAAGAAATAAGGTAAAAAGTCTGATATGTAAAATGAAATAAAGTGGAAAAGCATGATTTGGGAGAGGATGAATTTGTTTGCTTGAAAAATTACTCATTTGAATGTTATTGTGCTGTGGCCATTTTTATGATCATAAGAAAATCATACTCATTTTTGTGAATAACAAAAATTCCCTAATTGACAATGAACCAAATTATAAGTTTCACTGCAGTGTCTAAAACATATCCCCTTTGATTAATCTGATATGATTTAGTCTGAGCACAAACCATACACAGAATTTTATCCCTATTTCTTTGTGAATTGTTTAAACCAGGTTCTAACAGGAAATTTTGGCAATGCTTATAAACATTAATGACCCATAATGCTAATACTATCTACAAAATTATTGAATTTTTGCTTGTTTTATAGTTTATTCTCCTCATATACATATAATATATATATAGGCATACTCATAGATATAGATATTTATATTAAAGCCATTTTGTAAATGTGATTACCAAATAATGAGTTCTTTAGAGTATAGTAAGTCACATAATATCCAGTTTTTATTTTGACACTTTAAAGAATACAGCCTGACTAAAATATGTTATACTTGCAAATGGCCTTATCCACAACCATGGAAACCAATGCAATAATAAAGGAATTATTATGGAAAACATACATTCATAAGCAGGAAAAAAGGTATTAAACAAAGATCAATCAGGAAAGCTAACCCTTAGAGAAGGACTCTCCTAGTAAAGAATTCCTTGCTCAGTGTCTGACAGTCCACCACTTGACCATTAAGTTTGGTTATTGATAAATAGCTTATACTCAAAATTCTAATCTAATTTTATCCTCTAAAACCAAATTACTGGAGTGAATAGCAGAAAGAGCAAAGAGGGAAGGGAAAAATGAAGCAGGTAGGAGAAATGATACCTTAGGAAGAGAGAGAGATAAATCAAAGGCAGTCTTCATTTAATCCATAGTTTTGCATTCAGCTTCCCTTCTATAAGAAACTTTAAGGAAACTGCTTTCAGTTTCCTTCTCTTTTCAGCATTAAATCTTCCTCTTCCCACCACAACCCATTCAAGGAGTGCAATGTGGGCTAATATAAAGTACTCTATGCTTGCGTGCTCAGGGCTTAAGTCATGTCCGACTCCTTCTGCCCCCAAGGACTATAGCCTGCCAGGGTCCTTTGTCCATAGGATTTTCCAGGCAAGAACACTGGAATGGGATGCCATTTCCTACTCCAATAATGTACTCTGTACACGTGTTAAAAAGGCTTTAGTAGGCTAGCTTGATGACCAAAAAACCCTTAGTATCAGTTTTAAAAAGTGCTTGTTCTGGATTCAAAATAATTCAAATGTAATAATTTTATAGAGCACCTAACCTGAGTCATATACCCTCGTAAATATTTTACAAAGATGAATGATATATGTCTTCTATTCTCGAAGTTCACAGTTCACCTACCAACACGCAGGTGTGGTTTTATAACAATCACTTAATAAATGGAAGCAATAGATGTATGTGGATGTGGGGAGGTTATAGATAGTAAAATCTACATTAACTGGGGCTAAACAAGGACTCCAGTTGTTCATAATCCTCACCTCACCCCACCCCCAAACTCAGTTTTTAGTACAAAGTTTTAAATCATGCTAATGTTAAAATTTTAATACAAAAAAGTAATATAATATTCTAGGAATGTGGCAATTGCATATTTTTAAATTGAACAATAAGCCTTGTAAGATCTTATAACATTGATACAAAAATTAAGTTGAATTCAAAAACCATATAACTGAAAAGAAAAATATACTTTAGAAACTTTTTTCAGAACCAACAATACCTTTAAAAAGTGAATTTTAGTTTAACTGTTAATTAGAAAACTCAACAAACCAGAAATTCCTATTTCTTGAGTCTTCTGTTTTTAATATTTTTAATTACACAGGCTATGAAAGTAGACCATTACAAACCCTGATTCAGCTCCTTCCTAGATGTGCCTAGATGAGTTAACCTTTCTGTGTTTTGATTTCCTCATTTGAAAATACAGGTGATAATAGCAACTAAACATGTAAAATACTTTTAATTGTCCTTTGATACACAGTAAGTGCTCAGTAAGTGTTAGGAATCATCATCAGCATCATTATTACTGCATTACCTAGTTGTGTAAATAGGTTTGTGGAATTAATTTCCTTGTATCCAAATAGATATATACTGTGTTTCTCCAAATGGATCCAACATTTCCTAGAAGTGAGGCATTAGGTGATACAGCCAGACAAAATGATTGTGGCAGCCTTAAAATTGTCAAGAGGAATGCAAGCAGTCTCTCTTTGAATGTTTGTAAAAAGCAAAAAGAAATTAAAACCAAACAACCACAAAAACAGAATAATAATATCTGTTGTTATAATAAAAACAGAAGGTCCTCCGTTTTACTGCTTGCCATCCATCTCCTTAGCCTTTATTCTACACACAGAGGTTAACATGGGAATGAAAGAAGAATTCTTAGATTCCTCAGAACACTCATATTGACTCACCAGTGAAATTTCCTCTCTCAGACTCCTTGTATAATATTTAGTATTGAAGGACTCAAGGACGATAGAAAAAAGAAAAGGAATTTTATAGTATGAAGAGTCTGTCTATTTATAAAAATCTTGGTTATTCCTAATCTATATTTGTTGGTAAGAATTTATAGAGTATAAAATAGTCACTGCACTTCAGAATATATCCATATGATAGAATTAAGATAGATGAAAATTATTTCTGGTGATATTTAAGTTAAATACTGCAATTCAGAAGGAAAATATCAGCACTGGCTTACACTTTAAAATAATGATTTACATATTTGTCTTATAAGGACTTTCCTCTGCATGAGGTAGCTCTGTGTCAGTAACACTTGAATCAGAATCACCCTCCTCTTTAAATTACGTCTTGGATGAGAGTGACAGAGGAGTCAATTTAATGATGGATACTTACAGTATCTGTACTTTCAAAGCATAAAGCAAAATTTCATTAGCTGAATAATGATGCCTGCAAGAAACCAGTTCTATCTAGCTTCTATTTTTTTAAGTCTGTCAACCTGTAGCCACTTTTGAAGAGATTCTAGATTTTGAATGACTCTGCATTTATGGTGGGAAAATTGAAAATGATGAAGAAACCCAATCCAGGCTAATAGTTTTGGATTCACAGTAATTGCATACATTTTGTTTAAAAATCCTCCCTAGCAGTATGTGCCTGTTACCTAAAGCGATGGAGCAGGCCCCAGTTTTATGTCTGATTCGAAACCTGGGCCTACAGTACAAGACATAACATCTACTGTGGCCTCTGCTCTGTCACTTTGCCATGCGATTCTAATGTAGTTTTACTTGAATAACATAAAATAACATATATAATGTTATTTATGTTATTTTCCACGTGAAGAACTCCTGTAAACCTTGCCGTTTTGAAACTCAGTGAGGCAGGCGTCTTAGACAAGCTGAAAAACAAATGGTGGTACGATAAAGGTGAATGTGGACCCAAGGACTCTGGAAGCAAGGTCAGTCACTGCAGTTTGGGGCTCCTCTTGTGTTCACAAAGCAGTAAATGGGAGCAATTGTCAAGAGTATATGGAAACAGTAAAAACTAAATGTTTCTCTATACCTATCTAGACTAGAAACTAATGCAATAATTTAAGCCACAGGGATTATCTTTCCAGAAAATTGCAAACTGCTCCCCAATATTAAGGCTTTTAAATAAACTTAAATTAACTGTAAAAATATATAAAAAAATAAAATTCCTATATTATTCTCAAATATACGTACCACTAATAACAGTAGTGCTTTCAGGTTTGATTTTTGTTTTGGAGGCAAAAAACATCAAATCTGTTATTTCAAGAACTGATGTATTCTCAAAACAGGAAATGGGAAATTGGTCAGTAGTTTTCTACAGAAAGAAAATTTTAAATATTAAATGTTTCTTATTCAGAAGTTCAGTCTTTTGTCATTGTTTTGCCAATCATTCCGCTTTAGTTTGAAGATGGTCTATTTTCGTTCTGACAGACAAACAGAGTTAAATTTTCCAACTCTGTTCTACCAAAATTATTTTAATAAATCAATGTTAATGAATAACACCCTCAACTTCTAAGATCTCATTCATGCAGAGATCTTATATCAATTATTTTTAGAACAATACATGAAGTTATAAGTCTGATTCTGAGTACAAATGAAAATAGTGTTACAGTTATGTTTTCATTTAAAAAACAAACTGTAACAGTTTATCAGTGAATCTAAATACTTGCATAAATTAATAGGACGTAATGCTTGAAAGCCATGGCTGAGGATTTTTGAAATATATTTTCTGTATCTTCTTGTAGAAAGAAAAAGTCTATTAGCTACCCTATGACGTTAAATAAGTGAGTTACCTATATAAGAAAACATCAGTTAATTTAAGAAAGAGATAAAGTAATATTAACTGATCTCTTTTCAAGCATCTCCCTGTGTTTTAATCATTTCTGTCTGCCTTTGAACCAGAGTGGAATGAGACAGGCTTGTCCAAATAATGAAAAAGCTATTTCAAACCCTTATGTAAAGTCAGAAAAGCACAAGTACTTAATTTTTAAAATGAAGTTATCCTAAATTTTTGCTCTAATCAGTTGATATCATGGCTAAGTGGATATAGTGTGCATAATACTTAAGTTAAACATTCTCCTAATAAAGCTAATTAAGTTTACACAAGACACACAACTGAGAAGATGATGGCCTCAGGGCATTCTTTAGGTAGTCAACCTAAAATACCTACTCAAATAATTTTATATAATATATATTTACAATTTATTAAAAATATGAATTATTGTTATAATTTTAATATCTTCCAATAATATGCTTGACTATTTCTGAATTTATTATAAAATAATATGTATATGAAAGCTCTGGAGAATATATGTTTAAAATATTAACTGATTAAGCATTTTAAAGTGAAATAGAATCATATTTTAAAATCAATAAAAATAGTTTTAACTCTGTCCACAAATGGCTTCTTTTTCAATTGATCATGGAAAAATTTGTATATTTTTTTAAAGTTACCAATGTGCTGCATACATAGTTATTCCTAAATAGTATATAATATGTTAAAGTGCCACTTTCCAACAGATTTCCCAAACATATGTGACTAAACGAATAAATAACATGTACCTACACTATTTGCATATATTTGATGAATTCATGATAAACAAGATGTGAAACTGCTAGTTTAAAGTCCCTTACTTCTTTAAGTAGGAAACATGAAGTTAGCTTTATTGAAGAGAAACATCAAACATTAAAAATGTTCTAATGGAAGGAAAGGGAAAACTGTTTCCCTTCTCATGTAATTGGGTTTTAAGCATGTCATTTTCAAACTTAACAATAATAAGCCCACTTCTGCTACCCTATGCTTATATATGGTTAAGTATAGTGCTCTTCTTTATACAGTTAACAATGATAAAATGTTACAGATTTTATTGAATGTAATTATATGCAATTTATTGGTTATCATCATAATTTCATTTCTCTCAAGAACTATAAGCTTTATGTTTAAATTCATACTGTTAGACTAGTGACTTATACAAGTTAAATAATTTCAGGCTAAATTACATTGACTTTAATTAGCTGTTTGGATTTCATGTGCTCTTTCACCTTCTGGATGTGACTTTCCACAGTTAACTGAGATGTCTTTATCCCCCCAGGACAAGACGAGTGCCTTGAGCCTGAGCAACGTAGCAGGCGTCTTCTACATTCTGGTTGGCGGCTTGGGCTTGGCAATGCTGGTGGCTTTGATAGAGTTCTGTTACAAGTCCAGGGCAGAAGCGAAGAGAATGAAGGTGGCAAAGAGTGCACAGACTTTTAACCCAACTTCCTCGCAGAATACCCAGAATTTAGCAACCTATAGAGAAGGTTACAACGTATATGGAACCGAAAGTATTAAAATTTAGGGGTAGGACGTAGGGCCACTACAGTGAGTGGGTGATGCATTCTGTAAATGGAGTGTTGTGACCTGTCTGTCCAGTGATGGTACTGCTTGCTTCTAATTTAGAGCTTTATATTTTCGAAAACTTCAGTGCAAAGTGGTTCAGTTTTCTTTGGCTGCAGATGTACTGTTCACAACTTTATGTTACCAATAGATATCTGCATTGAAAGGGTTTGAAAGACAAAAGTAAACCTCCAGAATTGCTCTGTAAAATTATTTAAATAGTATATTCTATCTGAAAATTGGGAGAAATTTGAAATTAGATCTGAATTTTCTTGTACACAGAACAGACTTTTCTCTGGAATAATCTAATGCTAACAAAATAGCATAAAATTTTTTCAAATTATCAAAGCCTAGACAGTTGCCTATTTTGATAAGGGTGTGTTGTTTTCTGAGAAAATACATGTAAAATCTCCAGGGCACATAGTAAACACTTGGTGACTTTAAGCTCTTCTTCTGGTTTCTTTTACATTAGCCATCTTTCTATATTTTTAGAGGGAAACCCCGATGTTTGTTCATCTGGCAGTAGTCCTTGAACCAGACCTTTAGGCAGGAGTGACCATTAGAATATTGACTACAATTCACATTTATTAGATGAAGTTCAATTTTCATTTTCACAACATCACTGAGGTGAATAAACATTTTAGGCAATTTCTCCATCAAAAATGTCAGCAATATATTTTCTTTAGGAGAGACACAGTAAAAATAAAACTTGCAGTGAGTTTTATTGACTTTTGTTTTCATTTCCACTGCTTTTGAGTGAGCCAGATCAGTCTCACTTACATCTTCTCACCATGTGACAATAAAAAAAATTATAAGCATTCAGTGAAACGCAGGATGAAGTTCATTTTTTA
The DNA here is from genome assembly GCF_001704415.2 of Capra hircus. Lineage (NCBI taxonomy): Eukaryota > Metazoa > Chordata > Mammalia > Artiodactyla > Bovidae > Capra > Capra hircus. Next base: position 80,661,564 of record NC_030822.1, read on the forward strand.
AGATTCTAAATGTCCAGTACTTTTTCCCTTTGATGATAGAAAATGAATTTAAAATAAGACTTGGAAGCATTTGTTGTTGCTTTTCTTAAAATCAGGCCTCTAAAACCCATTTTCTGAAATTGTATATAAGAGCCATTCTGGTTATAATGATAAATGAAAATTTGAACCCACAAGAGACATTTAGTGCCTGAGGTATCCTAGAGTCAAACCCAATAGAATTTTTCTAAGAATAAGAAGTACACCTGAAGTTATGCCAGATAAATGTGCTCAATTTTTATATTTATTTATTTTAAAAAGCTATTGAGCATGTTCCCTGGTAGCCCAGTGCCTAGTGATTAGCAGTCCAAGCTTTCACAGGATACCGCAGGCCAGGTGGCACAGCCCAAAAAAGGCTACTGAAATACTTGTTAGTATCTTAAAGCAAAGAACAAAAGCTATTTCTTTACATCAAGATCTAATTGCTTTTATCCATAATCTAGAAATAGAATAGTGACTGAGTACAATTGCACATAGACAAGCCCAAAGTTTTTTTCTTTCCAAATTTTGTGGGAAGAATTGATCATGAAATTGTCAATTCACTCAGATTAGAATGTTTAGAGCATGTCTTTTCTAATAGCAGAAAAGTAAACTGATAAGGTCAAGGTTTCTTAGTCATTGCAGTAATGATCTCATCTTAATATTTACATAACTGAGGAGAGATTTTTTTCCAAACAGAAAAATAATATGTGACAAGTTTTTAGAGCCAATTATTTGGACTTCATTATGTGATGAATTTCATAAAATATATTTTTAAAATTTTCCTTTAGCATACCAAATGCAATCTAGAAAAATTCTAGAAATGCTCACATATGACACTTTAATACAAAGTCCTGGGGAATTGCTCAAAAGAGATGTGCATTCTCATAGGAAAGACTTAATAGTATTCAGAGCAAATTAAATGATATGCACTTGTAGAGATTTGAGAGTAAGTGTTTTTAATTGTACTCCTATATTATATGGCTTTTTCCTTTCAAAAATTGAGCATAATTATGAAAATGACTGATAATTTAGATAATATTTAGTGTCAGAATTTCAAAAACAAAATCTGAATGTTTACCCTAAAAGTAATTACCCCTCAAGGAAACACATGAATAAATTTACAGCCATTGCCACAACAATCCAACCAGACTCAGACTATATGATAAATTTATAAGAAAGTTTTGTAGTTTGAGTAGTCTCAATAAGGTTACATAAAGATGAACTGAAATGACATTTTATGTAAGAAGCAGGAGATTTAAATGTAGAATATAAGAATGCTGAGAACTAAGAACACGAAGATTTAAAGAGAGAATAAGCAGTTGGCAGAATTATCAGCACTCAATTGCATTAATCTACAGAGAAGGAGAGATTACTTGAGAGGATATGGAATCCTTCCCATTTTTGATATTTTCATTTCCTTATAAAGACAATTAAGAAAATAAAAGGAAGAAACAGATTTTATGACAAATCTCCTTAAAAGTCGCAATGCTTTTATTATGTATTAATTAGTATTACTAAATACTAAATTCTCTCTTCAAAAAAACACAAAACTAATAGATTTTTTACATGATTGTTTTACTTAATATTAAATGTTGAAAAGGTATCTGAAGAAACAAATCCAGACTGCCATCTTGCTTCGTTTGTTTTAATTTAGTGATGAGTAGTTTCTATAGAGATTGTCTCCTGACTCCTGATTATAAAGATAGATTTTAATTTTTGAGATTGTTCACTGAAGGCAAACTATAATGATGACCTTGGTGTTTATCATAGATATGTCAGTAGCATTTTGACTTCAAGTTTCTGAAATTAGGGCAAATGATCATGAAACCTTTACATTATAACATTTTTAATCCAACTTTTATTTCATATTTAATATATCATTATTCTAATATTTAAGGTACAATGTGGAATAAATACAAGGATAGAATTTCCAAAAGAACTGGGTAAACTTAAATTCACAGCAAGGGATTAAGATACAATATGAATTATGAGAAAACTATGATCTAAACTACAACAAATAACATTGAAACTCAGCAACTAGAAAGAATTTAAAGGCATGAATGAACAGTCAGTAGATTTCAATAATAATGATGCCTGTTTCTCCTCAGTGTAGTATTATTACCTGCTACCTAATATGACAGAGCAAGAATATAATGAGGATTTCAAAGACCTGACCCCATAACATCAATCTGTGAAGTTTCCCAGTGATGACCATTCATGAAGCATTGAAACAGTGCACTTTCCTTTAAGCAGTTAAAGTTTCTTGAAATATGAGCCTTAACTTCCATTATAGGCATAGAATGAACTTTATGTGACTGATTTGCCTTTCTATAGCTGTCTATAGCAGCTGTAGTGAATGAGTGAAAGCATCTGTGGATAGATCTGTGTTCTATAAACAGGAAGATCTGTTATAAATAGTCTACATAGAGTTCCCTTAGACAATTCATCATGATTTTAAGAGTACAATCACTTAACTGTTAAGATATTTTCTAACAGAAAAAAGAAAAGATACAAAGAAAGATTGTTGTCAAACCTAAGGGACCTTCTAAGTTCAACTGGAAATACTAGGGTGTAAAGTGCAGCAAGTTAAAAGATGTGTCCTGCCCAGATTTGCCAAACAAAATCTTGCAGGATTTTAGAAAATTAGTTATTAAATAGGACCAGTAACTCTAGAGTGATTTATTCTTTCAGGTCGTTGAGTTTCTTTTTCCTGTGAAAAGTAGTTTTAATATGACCAAAAAAGTATGGGAAAAAATGCAGATGTCTAATTATTGATATTTTGGTGTTTGTTGTGTCATATTTTGCTGAAAAGACAGAAATATTGTAACACTCTGCATTCTTTCTGTTTCCTTTCCATGCAACCCAGCTGACCTTTTCTGAAGCCATAAGAAACAAAGCCAGATTATCCATCACTGGGAGTGTGGGTGAAAACGGTCGCGTCTTGACACCTGACTGCCCTAAGGCTGTACACACTGGAACTACAATTAGACAAAGTTCAGGATTGGCTGTCATTGCATCGGACCTTCCATAAAAACCAAAAAAATAATTGAGTGCCTTAATTAAACTGTGTTTGTGACTGATGGAAACGCAGCCCTGAGGGACAGGCTAAGCGCAGGTCTTCGCTCAAACAATCCTTTGGCTGAGAGCGGGAAGTTCGTCCTAAGGCGCTAAACATCAGCAACGTGTGCATGAGCTCAGCTCGAAAACCCAAACTCAGATTTTATATCAGGAAAACTCACAATTTAGATTTTTTTCGGGTAGTGGGGGTGGGGAGGGAGCTGGGATGGGTGTATCAACAGCAACAAATTTCATTTGAGTGGACTTAAAAACTAATCAGACATGCAAGTTAGCACATCAAAGTGTGAAGTTCTTGCTCAGAAAGGCCTCAGTCTTCACTTCAAGGCATAAAATAGTTATAGAAGTCAATGAATATGCTAACCTGTATCTCCAGAACACCCATATATTCAATGGAAGACTATCCAGCTGAGAAAACAAATCACTATACTCTGACAAGAAATAATAAACAAACCTGTAAATCCTGTGGAAAAAAAAACTTAAAGGAAGTAATTACACTTACTTTGGAGAAAACAAATACTGAAACATGCTTGCTTTTTAACTGACATAAATTCAGTAGAGGACAACACAATTCTTTTTTCTAACCATCTTAGGGACAATACATTGCAATAATTGAAATAAATGCCATCACTGTAATAAACTTCGGAGACTTTTTTAATATAACAGTTGTTGGTCATTTTGTTTGCTGTAACCTTCACTCTGTCACATGAGTCAGTGTCCACAGATTGCATTTGTCTCACTACCAGGAACAAAATGAAGACAACATTAACATAAAATCATCAGTCTACAATGTAGAATCAGAAGATACTATGGGTCATTCATGTTATCAATATTATTTATAATCTTGTTCTGTGTACAAAATTGTGGTTTTTGTACCCACCAAAAAGAATAAACAATATTTACATTCTTACAATATTTACAAAGCTTAAAGTTTTTTCTTATCATTATAAAAATTATTTGAGAAATTATGAGCCTATAGGTGGGATAGTAAAAGTAAACTGTATGCCATATTGGAAAATGTAGCTAGCCCTTATTATTTTTGCATAGTAAGCTAATTTTTTACACAGATCTTTGCCTCATTAGCAGTTAAATTGTCAAAGATGGAACGTTTGAATTGGGGAATTTAATCATTGTCATAATAACAACATACCCGATAATTACGTACTGAAATTTTACTTGGCTCTATTTTGCTGCATAAGATAATGTCTCTTGAGCTTCTCTCCACATTCCCATTTTTCGTTTAAATCATTTGAAGGCACTAATCAGTTTGTGGTAGAAAACATATGAAGAATTAGTCTTTGTTTTCAATTGAAAATTGTGAAAAAAATTTATACATGATTATTTACAAAAATCACCTTTTTAGTTATGTAGGGGTTAAATTAACAGTTCAAAAGAAAGCTTAGATCATTTGAAATAATAAGTACAACATAGATAAACATCGCAACACTTAGAGATCTTGGCAGAAAGCACAAGATAAGATGATTTTGAAAGTTTGGCCTTGAAGGATAAGTTGAGTTTCATAGGTGTTGAAAGCCTTATAGGTGAGCGATGACCCAATACATAGCTTGTCAATGGACTGTTTAAAGAGTGTATGCAACAGGAAGGGCTGGAGAGAAATGGGTGTGATATCATGGAAGATAAAATTGGAAAAGGTGAAAGACTGATCACCTTGCTTCAATTCTCAAGATTCCCATCCCCCACTCAATTTTTGTGCTGCAGTAAGAGCAATCCTAAAAAGTGCAAATCTGATAGCGCATGCACACACATGCGTGCGCACACATACACACACACACAGAGTTCCCTCAGGAAAAATTGCAAGCTCTTGAGCAAAGCAAATGAGTCACTTTATAACCTGACCCTTACTTATTTCTTCCATGAACTCTCTCACCCCCTACCCAGCCTCTGCTACCCATGAAAAACCTCAGAAGCAGGGACACTGCTATTTACTGCATTTACTATTTCCTCAATCTATAACACTTTCCTATCTTCTCTTTACCTGACTAACTAGTGCTCATCCTTCAGTACTCAAATCATATTTTACCTGTCATGGGAAGATTTCCATGCCTGTCTCCCAGTCCCTGCCTATGAGACTGAGCTAGGTGCCCTTTTGATGTTTCGTCACTATCACAGCACTTACCATACTGCATTGTAATTGCCTGTGTACTTGTCTGTTTAACTACTAGACTGTAAGCCCTTTGAGGGCAGGGACTGTGTCTATCTTGTTCACAGTTGTATCCCCAGCACCCAGCACAGTGCCTGGCATATTGTAGGTGCTTAATAAATATTTGTTGAATGAATGAACTGAATTGAATTGAATCAAATTAATTTAGTAGAAACAGAAAAGACATCTTTCCTCATTAACAGTCTTTTTCTCATTAACAATGTGTATTAAGTATACCATGAGTTAAAAAGAAGAGTAAAGTTTGGCTGATTTCATGACATTGTCTACTTCACTGTCTACCACACTAAAAAAAGAGATGATCTGATAAATTTTATGACCAGATGGGAAGGCATTCCATGTAATTTTATCTACTTGTGGAATAATTTGTTTAGTTAGAGAAATTGTCATAGATAATTAAGGTTTTAGCCATACTTCTAAAAGTAGCTTTCATTTAAGTCACTGAGTGAATTAGTTGTGTACATTTAAAAGTAATATTTCTATATTAATAATCCTATTATATAGTTGAATTTCTGTATTTCTTATAGAATAATTTTGCCAAAAACAAAATTTTTAATTTGGCTTTCTTAAAAAGTGATATCTGTCTGGACTCCAATCTGAGGAAGTGCTATAAAACTAGGAAATGTTGTTTAAAAACACTTAAGTTGAAACTCTTAGTTCTATAAAGCTAAGAACTCAGTTACCAAGCAAGCATGATCACCATCTAGGGCAGAGCTTCCTGAACATATTAGGAAAAGCCCATTTTGAAACTACATCAGCACGTACATGATGACCACGTTTGAAAGATACAGAGTCCTCAGGAGAACCACCTTATTGCACTCAGTTCAATAGATACTAACTGAAAATGGCGCACTGTTTATACTTGCTTCAGGCTTGCTGCAGGCCGGTGCCTGGTTGTCCACTCACTGCCTGGCAACTTATTCTGTTTCTCAAAGGCATAGCACATAGTAGGTGTTCAATACATTTCTCAATGCATAAGCATAACTTTAAATAGTCCGTATCAGTGAAAAATGGTCTGTTTTCCTGGAAAAGAGAATATCCCAGTTGGAAAAACCAATAAGAATAATATGTCAGTAAGAATAAAAGCTAAATGAAAAGTTATATCCAGGAGAGTTTCTGAAAAGACAAATTAAAATTGCACAGATTCATTTTCCTTATACTTACGAATATAATGCTGCATGAAAAATGTGCCTTTTTGTGCATAATCATAAATAGGCTTTAATTTCATATAGTCCAGCAGGCTAGAGTACATAGCATTTGTAAAACCAAATGCAAATTTAATCAGTGGTATGTGTATATATTTTCTAAACCGCTAGTACCAGAAATCTTTTCAAAAGAGAACTGCTCTTTAAGAAAATATTTTGATAAATGATGAAGAGCAAGAGATGAGATTTGGAAATTATATCTCAAAAAAACAAAGAGCTAAATTACTTTTCATGAAATAAGAATAAACCAGTTTATTTATTTATCTTGCTTTGATTTTATTTCCTTTGGGTGAAAAAATGGACTGAGAAATGAAAAATAAAAGATAAGGGAAAAATGGAACTTTAAGAGAGTAGAAAGTCAGGTAAAAGGCAGATAGGAATCCCCTGGGTAACCGAAAAACGTATGGGAACAGGAATATATGGCATGTGATTTTCCCATGGTAGGTATTTAATTTTTGATGTATTTCTTCTTCTCATAACCTGCAGATTAAAATTTCCTACATTCCCCAGACTGGTATTTTTGGTTGGATTAAAGGAGGGAGTCAAGGAGAAAATTCTAAACCTTGTGTTTGGCTTGATGCCAGGCCAAAAGTAACCCTAATAACATGTCTCTTTCCCACACACAAAAAAAATGTGCAGAAACCTAGATTGAGACTTGTCCTTCTACATGGCAAAGAATGAAGGTTCATTTTATTTTTTTCTGAATCTGAAGAAAATGGTAGGCCAGAACACATAACTGTTTTTTAGCCACTGGTGCTGGCTTAAAAGTATCATAAACAACAAAATAAAGCATAAAACATAGATCATTATTCAATTAGATAATAACATCATTAAGTAAATAATCTGTTAAGTTATAATGTCTAATTCATGGCTTGAGTGAAGAATTTATTTACAAGATTTGTAATCCTATAATCCTAAACACAAAGAGAATCTACTTAAGTAAATTGTTATAACTTCCCTCTCAGAGTTTATACATTTGACCAACACTTCTAAAATTCCTAAACATTTAGTAATGGCTGAAATCTGTGTCACTGGCAATCACTGTTTCAATATATGATTGATTGAACTGACTGACTAAATGAATAAAGGAATTAATGAGTGAAGACCAATTAAAGATATTTATGATCATTGCCTATACAGAAACTTCTGCCAGCTCCTTAGCTAATTTTCTGCATAAATGTGAATGCTTTCAATGTTTTCTAACAAAGAAGGTATTAGAAATAATTTAGACCATATCTGTCTCCATCTTGAGATTGACATTAGTCACTGAAAACTGGTGCTGTTTTAAACTTTTTAAATGTGGGGGTTGATTAATTCTGTCTGAGACTTTCTCAATGTCATCCTTCCCAACAATATGCTGTTTCTAACTCTAAATACAATAAAAGTCTATTAGCATCATTGATCTTTTAAGACCACCATCAGACAAAGTCAAAGCTTCCAGATCTTTGGGTGTTAGATGTGTACAGGAACTTCTGATACTTTGACTTGAGCTTCAGTTGAAATGTTCAACCTACTAGGCCTACATCCATGCCATTCTCTGTCACAAGAAATTGTCCCAATAGACTCTCTCTCTCTCATTCCACATTTTCCTTCCTACATTATCCTGCGCTTCTCATATTTCCATTCATATTCTCACTGTTTTCCCCCTCTCCCTGACTTTGCCATCCTTCTTCTTAGCATCCTCATTAGAAAGTCAGGAAACTCCTGATAGCTACACTCTCTCCCCAGAACACTGCCCAATATCCTAATAATATCAGTCTAAATAGAGCAATGGAACCTAGAAGGAAAAAGAATGGCAACCCTTACAATTACACATCTTTTCCCATGCATAAAAAACCCTTCCTCTTTGAAGTGTGTATCATGTAAACATGCTGTCACAATGGGCTGCCTACTTAGCCATTTTGTCTGCTGATTTCTCTGTCATTGCCTCATCAAGGACTATGGCATTTGGCTTATTCTTTTTTCCAAGTTCTATTATCATCTTGAACAACTTCAAGGTCAATGTATGGAAGCCTTGGCTCTGCAGTTCTTTTACTCTATGTTAAGTCACCTATACTAATAGACATGTAGCAGACCTTAAGATCATTTACCTTCTCATCTTCCTCCAGATAATGACTCAATTCTCTCCTTCCTTTCATACCCTGGTCACTGAAAAGAGTGACCTTTTTCCCCTTATTAATCTCTCTATATAGTTTTTCCTTAATCCCCTGTTTATTCTTTCTCATTCTATTTTATGTTCCTTATTACCTCCAATCAAACCTGTTTATATTACCCAGGGTTGTGCTGTAACCTCTTCCCTTTTCTTCTCATGCCATAAATCACCCAGCTGATTTCACCGTCATTAAGATGTCCATAAACATCTGTTTATTAGCTCAGAAATCCTTATCTTTCATTCCAGCCTCAGTTATCCAATTTTCTAGTGGTTAGCTCTTTTTGACTTAATTGCAACTTATCAGACGTTCGCTCTACATTCCTACCTCCTTTTATATCCCCTGTCTCAGTGAGTGGCACTAACATTTATCTCATTTCCCAAAGTAAAAAAAAATGGGAATGATTCCAGAATGCTTTTCTTCATCATTCTCACATATAATTAATTGACATCTAACTTTCTTGCATACTCTAAATATCTCCTTACTCTGTCCCATGCTCTTCATCCATACAATGGCTGACTTAATCAAAGACTCGATCTCTCACTGTTACTACTACAGTTGTATCCTATTAGGTTTCCTTGCTTCATTTCTCACTTATATCTTCCTTAGTCCATTTTATATGTGGCTGCCAGAGAGAATTTTCCAAAACATAAATATGATCCTATCACCTTCCTGATTAAAATAACTCAGTGTCCATTCTGTGAGGCCTATAAATATCTCTGGTATGTTCTCTCATCTACACTTCATTCCATTAACACCAAATTACTCTAACAGCTTGTTTTCAGAATACTTCATGTTCTTTCCCTTTTAAGTTTTGCCAATTATTACTTCTATCTGAAATGTGTCTGTTTCAGAAAGGATTCCTAACCAAAAGAACCACTTTCATCCAGTTAAGCAAAAAGTGAATTTATTAATAAATACTAGAGAATTCACAGAACTTCTGGGAAACACAGAGAGTCAGATCTGAAGGAAAAGCAGCCAGGAATAATGCATAAATTATATCTCTGACCTGCCCCTAACCACCAGTGGACACATATATCAGAACAAGGACACTGGACAAGGGACACTGTTGTAAGGACTTCTGTTTCAACTGCCTCTGAAGATGAGGTGCCTCCCAGCATATTCTGTTACCTTCTCAGGAAATAAGCATTAAGTATGACCTCTTTCCAATTAAAATTTCAGGCATGGATATCTAACTGGTGGTTTTAGGTGACAACTTGGTTCTCTTCTTCCTTTTGCACCCTAGAGAGACAGGGAAACCAAACACTGGCTTCCACTTTAGGGAAACATATGGAAAATAAATGTAGGAAGATATTCAAAAGAAGCTGAGTGGGCACAAAGTATGGCATATATCATCTGTCCATTTGTGCCTAATTCCTACTCATCCAATAAGGATGATAGTTGGATTGTAGAAATCATATCTTTGGGTATACATTCCTGATTATCTCAGTTTGGAGATCCGTCTTTTTTATTTACCTATGTCCTGTGAAGCCTGGCGTGCTGCGATTCAGGGGGTTACAAAGAGTCGGACACGACTGAGCGACTGAACTGAACTGAACTATGTGTACCTCTATAATAGGATTTATGCCACTGTTGTTGTTCAGTCACCAAGTTGTGTCTGACTCTTCAAGATTCCATGGCCTGAAGTATGCCAGACTTCCCTATACCTCACCATCTCCCAGAGTTTTCCCAAGTTCATGTCCATTGAATTGGCAATGCTATATACCCAAACTCGTGTCCATCAAGTCAGTGATGCCATCCAGCTATCTCATCCTCTGTCACTCCCTTTACCTCCTGCCCTCAGTCTTTCCCAGCATCAGGGTCTTTTCCAATGAGTCAGCTGTTCACATCAGTTCACCAAAGTATAAAATAGCCACTGTTACATGGTTATTTTTGTAAACGCCTTCACTTTGTCTTTCTACACTCTTTGGTTCCAGAGGCAACAAGTATTAAATCAGCCTTAGACTCAGACAGAACTAAGTGTACATCCTTGTTTAGGCATTTGCTTCTCTAACTTCGGTGGCGGGGTGGTGGGGGGGGGGAGGGCGGGGGGGCGGGCAGGAAGCCAATTGTTTCATATATAAAATGGAAACAAGAATACCTAACATTTGATGCTGCTGTGAAGTTGAGAATGTCAATTACACATTGGCACGTGCCATGGGTGCTTGCCATCTTCCTCGACAAGAATAAGATTATGTGCTGCTGCAGTTGCTGACTTTCCACACCCCCTGGAGGAGTTCAAGGTAGAGAGCAGAAATAAGGTGCTCTGTGTTCAGGGGATAGCTCGTAGTACAGGACTTCAGATGCCTAGATATTCTCAGGAGCTGATTTCATGAGCCCAATTCTTATATCTCCTCATATCTGGAAAAGCACTAAAATCCTTCATGGTGACAACTGTTTCTCATGCCTAGCAGAAGCTTCATGAGATTAGTATAAATCTTTTGGAAAAACATGTACTTGATTGCATATATTTCTCCCTTTACCAAAATAACATATATACTGACTTTTCCCCTGCCTCTTTAAAACAGTTTCTCAGAACTATCCTAGGTCCTATCTCCTGGGCTGTAGTCCTCATATTTCCCCAAATAAAACAACCCATAGCTCTCATATTTTGCTTTTTTTAGTCAATAAGAATAAATGTTTACAAATTTCTTATTACATATCCAGTAACAAGAGCTCAATAGGATAGATCACATCCTGGGCCATAAATCAAGCCTTGGTAAATTCAAAAAAATTGAAATCACTCCAAGCATCTTTTCTGACCATAATGCAGTAAGATTAGATCTCAATTATAGGAGAAAAACTATTTTAAAAATCCAACATATGGAGGCTGAACAACACGCTGCTGAATAACCAACAAATCACAGAAGAAATCAAAAAAGAAATCAAAATATGCATAGAAACAAATGAAAATGAAAACACAACAACCCAAAACCTGTGGGACATTGTAAAAGCAATGCTAAGGGGAAAGTTCAAAGCAATACAGGCATACATCAAGAAACAAGAAAAAAGTCAAATAAATAACTTCACTCTACACCTAAAGCAACTATAAAAGGAAGAAATGGATAACCCCAGAGTTAGTAGAAGGGAAGAAATTTTAAAAATTAGGGCAGAAATAAATGCAAAAGAACAAAAGAGACCATAGCAAGAATCAACAAAGCCAAAAGCTGGTTCTTTGAAAGGATAAATAAAATTGACAAATCATTAGCCAGACTCATCAAGAAATAAAGGGAGAAAAATCAAATCAATAAAATTAGAAATGGAAATAGATCACAACAGAAAACACAGAAATAAAAAAGATCATAAGAGACTACTATCAGCAATTATATGCCAGTAAAATGGACAATGTGGAAGAAATAGACAAATTCTTAGAAAAGTACAACTTTCCAAAACTGAACCAGGAAGAAATAGAAAATCTTAACAGACCCATCACAAGCACGGAAATTGAAACTGTAATCAGAAATCTTCCAGCAAACAAAAGCCCAGGTCCAGACATCTTCACAGCTGATTTCTACCAAAAATTTCGAGAAGAGCTAACACCTATCCTACTCAAACTCTTCCAGAAAATGGCAGAGGAATGTAAACTTCCAAACTCATTCTATGAGGCCACCATCACCCTAATACCAAAACCTGACAAAGATGCCACAAAAAAAGAAAACTACAGGCCAATATCACTGATGAACATAGATACAAAAATCCTTAACAAATTTCTAACAATCAGAATCCAACTACACATTAGAAACATCATACACCATGACCAAGTGGGCTTTATCTCAGGGATGCAAGGATTCTTCAATATCTGCAAATCAATCAATGTAATTCACCACATTAACAAATTGAAAAATAAGAAACATATGATTATACCAATGGTATTTTTCACAGAGCTAGAACAAATAATTTCACAATTTGTATGGAAATACAAAAAACCTCAAATAGCCAAAGCAATCTTGAAAAAGATGAATGGAAATGAAGGAATCAACCTGCCTGACTTCAGGCTCTATTACAAAGCCACAGTCATCAAGACAGTATGGTACTGGCACAAAGACAGAATATAGATCAATGGAACAAAATAGAAAGCCCCAGAGATAAATCCACACACCTATGGACACCTTATCTTTGACAAAGGGGGCAAGAATATACAATGGATTAAAGACAATCTCCTTAACAAGTGGTGCTGGGAAAAGTGGTCATAAAAGAATGAAACTAGAACACTTTCTAACACCATACACAAAAATAAACTCAAAATGGATTAAAGATCCAAATGGAAGACCAGAAACTATAAAACTCCTAGAGGAGAACACAGGCAAAACACTCTCCAACATACATCACAGCAGGATCCTCTATAATCCACCTCCCAGAATACCGGAAATAAAAGCAAAAATAAACAAATGGGACCTAATTAAATTTAAAAGCTTCTGCACAACAAAAGAAACTATAAGCAAGGTGAAAAGACAGCCTTCAGAATGGGAGAATATAATAGCAAATGAAGCAACTGACAAATAACTAATCTCAAAAATGTACAAACAACCCCTGCAGCTCAATTCCAGAAAAAATAAATGACCCAATCAAAAAATGGGCCAAAGAACTAAATAGACATTTCTCCAAAGAAGACATACAGATGGCTAACAAACACATGAAAAGATGCTCAACATCACTCAATAACAGAGAAATGCAAATCAAAACCACAATGAGGTACCATTTCAAGCTAGTCAGAATGGCTATGATCCAAAAGTCTATAAGCAATAAATGCTGGAGAGGATGTGGAGAAAAGGGAACCCTCTTACACTGTTGGTGGGAATGCAAACTAGTACAGCCACTATGGAGAACAGTGTGGAGATTCCTTAAAAGACTGGAAATAGAACTGCCTTATGACACAGCAATCCCACTGCTGGGCATACACACCGAGGAAACCTGAATTGAAAGAGACACCTGTACCCTAATGTTCATCGCAACACTGTTTCTAATAGCCAGGACATGGAAGCAACCTAGATGTCCATCAGCAGATGAATGGATAAGAAAGCTGTGGTACATATACACAATGGAGTATTACTCAGCCATTAAAAGAAATACATTTGAATCAGTTCTAATGAGGTGGATGAAACTGGAGCCTACTATACAGAGTGAAGCAACCCAGAAAGAAAAACACCAATACAGTATATTAATGCATATATATGGAATTTAGAAAGATGGTAATTATAACACTGTATGCCAGACAACAAAAGAGACACAGATGTATAGAACAGTCTTTTGGATTCTGTGGGAGAGGAATAGGGTGGGATGATTTGGGAGAATGACATTGAAACATGTATAATATCATATATGAAATGAATAGCCAGTCCAGGTTCAATGCATGATACTGGATGCTTGGGGCTGGTGCACTGCAATGACCCAGAGGGATGGTACAGGGAGGGAGGTGGGAGGGGGGTTCAGGATGGGGAACATGTGTATACTTGTGGCAGATTCATGTTGATGTGTGGCCAAATCAATACAATATTGTAAAGTAATTAACCTCCAATTAAAATAAAGAAATTTGTTTTTTAAGAAAAAAGCTCAATTAAAAAACTATATTCATTTCATCTCTATAGCCTTGGCTTTCTGCTTTTACATAGGAAATATAAAGCTACAAAAATATCACTTTCACCCTAGTAATAAGAAAAAGTCAAAAATTTTCTTAAAAAATCATAACTTTTATTGCACAGGTCTTCTCATGGCATCCAAGTAATCAGAATTTGGAAGAAGAACAAATCCCTTCAGAAAGAAACGGGATACAAAAGGTTTCACACTTGGTACAGTGAAGAGGAGGTGATACTGTTCTTGTCAGCACAGGTCGATAAGAAGAATTTAGCTAATATTTCAAAAAAATTCTTGATGGCCAAGTGTTGACTGGTCAGTTTGAAATAGCTAAGACCCTGGATCAAGACCCTGGATCAAACATACTTGCAAGCTCTTTCTCCTGACCCTTCACTAAGTATTCAGAAGAAAGATAGAAAGATTGTGGGCAGGGTGAGAGACTCATTTGATGGAGCTGGTGTACATGAGGTGAATACCATCTACTGGGAGACATTCAAGATGTCCTGCCTGATTTCCCAGACCCTTTTGTTTTACAAATCAAAAGTCTCAAGCTACTGGAGGAGGAGCAACAAATCCTTTTGTTTCCAACACCCAAAGAATTACGGTTTCTGGAGAAATAATTGAACTAACTGAACAGTTGAAATAATGAAACCCCTCTGCAAGAGGTATTGGTATCTGTATGGGCCCAAGATTCTATACCAACACTCCACAGACATCTACTTCTACTGGCAAAAGGTAAGAATTCCTCACCCAAAACAGGCTGCAATCTTACTTCTAAAACATGGAAGAGCGGGAATGCTAAGAAAGTCTCACTTTAAATGCCAAAATAAAAACTGCCTACCTGTGACTGATCATGTATGGTCATGTATGGTCATATATGGATGTGAGAATTGGACTATAAAGAAAGCTGAGTGCAGAAGAGTTGATGCTTTCGAACTGTGGTGCTGGAGAAGACTCTTGAGAGTCCCTTGGACTGCAAGGAGATCCAACCAGTCCATCCTAAAGGAGATCAGTCCTGGGTGTTCATTAGGAGGACTGATGTTGAAGCTGAAACTCCAATCCTTTGGCCACCTGATGCAAAGAGCTGACTCACTTGAAAAGACCCTGATGCTAGAAAAGATTGAGGGCAGGAAGAGAAGAGGACGACAGAGGATGAGATGGCTGGATGGCATCACTGACACGATGGACATGGGTTTTGGTGGACTCCAGGAGTTGGTTATGGACAGGGAGGCCTGACATGCTGCGGTTCATGGGGTCACAAAGAGTCAGACATGACTGAGCGACTGAACTGAACCTATGACTGATGTTAGACAAGCATAAAAGAAAATCCTAGTTTGCTCCCACAACAAGGCTAGTACTGATTAATGAGCTACATTTGTCTGCTACTGAGGGGAAGAAAAATAGTGTGGAAAGAGACTTCTGCTTTGGCAAAGTTGAGAAGGAATCACTGAAAGCTTATGTGAGGAACAGAAATATAGAGAAAAACCCTCTTTCATCTCAGTCTACACATTATGCAGAGGGTAACAACGACCCTGTTGGCTCAGACAGTAAAGAATCCACCTATAATTCAGGTGACCTGAGTTTGATCCCTGGGTCAGAATGATCCCCAGGAGAAGGAAATGGCTACCCACTCCAGTATCTTGTCTGGAGAATTCCAAGGACAGAGGAACCTGATGAGCTACAGTCCATGGGGTTACAAAGAGTCGGATATGACTGAGCAACTAACATTTTTCACTTTCAGTTTCTTCAACAGCAGCCTACCTCTAGATGACTTTGAAATCTGTAGAATACTGAAAGTTTTACTAATAACAGCAAAGCAGCACAACTATCAACTAGATTTACTCAACACTGTAAAAATAAAGTCCTGACCAAAAAATAGAAGTTCCATTTACACATGTAAATACCTTTCACTTCAGTTTCTACTGTTCTTCTGCCTGTAATATTCAATATTTAATATTAATTTTTTTAAAAGGCGCACACATACACACAGAGAAAGAAGGAAATAAACCATAATCAAGAAATAAATCAATAAACAGAAATGTACAAAGATGTTGGAACTATAATACAGGGTCTTTAAACAAATTGGAATAGACTCTAATGATAAGAAAGATTGAAAGGTTGTTATTGAATCACGACGCCAGGATTCTCGGCCCCGAAGGAGAATAATTCAATCCGGGGCCAGAGACGAGGCTTGATCACTCAGAGCGTTTGTGTAATAAAGTTTTATTAAAGGAGATAGAGAAAGCTTCTGACATAGGCATCAGACGGGGGCAGAAAGAGTGCCCCCCTGCTAGTCTTCAGCTGGATGTTATATAGTCACTAGCAGTCTGTTAATGAAAGAAAGGAATGTCTTCAAACTCAGAATGGCACCAGGCCCCTCACCCATAAGATGCATTTTGGGATAATCTTGGCACCAAATGGTTCATCCTGGGCCATAAAATGATTACCTTGAATCTTGAAGAAGGGCAGATCACCACACAAATAGTTTCATTTACATAGATTAGAGGAACAATATCTGAGTAAAACATATTGGTTTGTCAAGTAGGTTCTGAGCCAAAAGGCGGAATTGACTTGAAGACAGAGTTTGGGGTAAATGCATAGTATATTAGCATAGCTTAAGATAAACATTTCCATAAGAAAAAGGCATTGGTTAACTTCAGGTGAAACCAGGTGTCATTATGGCAACACAGAATTTTAAGAGAAACTTCCCTTTAAATTTGTATAGAGAAGGAAAAAATATTGCTAGTTTGTTTCCTCCTGCCGCTTAAGAGAGATAAAAATGTCTGACACTTGCAGGCTATTTGCTCTGTTTGGAGACCCCTGGCCTTCCTCCCTGTTACTGTCTCAAGATGAGAGCTGGAGGAGAAGGAGGCACAAAGGTTGAGATGGTTGCATGGCATCATTGACTCAATGGACTTGGTTTGAGTAAACTCCAAGAGATAGTGAAGGACAGGGAAGCCTGATATGCTGCAATGCATGGGGTCACAAAGAGTCAGAAACGACTGAGTGACTGAACAACAACAACAAGCAGATGCATTAGGCAAAATTCTAAGATGGCCCGTAATGATGCAAGCTCTTATATAATCTCCTCTTCTTAAGTGGGGAGCACTGGGCAACACTGGTAGATTTGAGAGCCTGACACACCCTTGCTATGATACATTACATGGAAAATGGGTTTTTTTCCAGATATTATTAAGGTCTCAAACCAGCTGATTTCATCAAAAGGGAGATTGTTCTGGGTGGGCTTAACCTAGTAAAGTGAGTTCTTAGAAGGAAGTCCAGAGGTTAAAAGAAGAAGAAGAAGAAGAAGAAGAAGAAGAAGAAGAGAGATGCAGTGCTGCTGGCATGAAGAATATCATCTTGTGAACAGTCAAGGAACTGAAGGGGCTAAAACACATTAAAATGTTCATGATGATAATGCTACAAAAGAAGGGAGGGGGGAATTGAAGGTATACTATGTGAAGTTTCTTACACTATACATAAAAAAACTGAATTATTTGACGGTAGATTTGATGAAATATGGTTCAGTTCAGTTCAGTTCAGTTGCTCAGTCGTGTCTGACTCTTTGGGACAAATGTTTTTTCCAGCAGTCACGTATGGATGTGAGAGTTGGACTGTGAAGAAGGCTGAGCACCGAAGAATTGATGCTTTTGAACTGCGGTATTGGAGAATACTCTTGAGAGTCCCTTGGACTGCAAGGAGATCCAACCAATCCATTCTGAAGGAGGTCAGCCCTGGGATTTCTTTGGAAGGAAGGATGCGAAAGCTGAAACTCCAGTACTTTGGCCACCTCATGCAAAGAGTTGACTCATTGGAAAAGACTCTGATGATGGGAAGGATTGGGGGCAGGAGGAGAAGAGGACGACAGAGGATGAGATGTTTGGATGGCATCACTGACTCGATGGACGTGACTCTGAGTGAACTCCGGGAGTTGGTGATGGACAGGGAGGCCTGGCGTGCTGTGATTCATGGGGTCGCAAAGAGTCAGACACGACTGAGCGACTGAACTGAACTGAATACTCCATTGTGTATATGTACCACAGCTTTCTTATTCATTCATCAGCTGATGGATATCTAGGTTGCTTCCATGTCCTGGCTATTAGAAATAGCGCTGCGATGAACATTGGGGTGCATGTGTGTCTTTCTATTCTGGTTTCCTCGGTGTGTATGCCCAGCAGTGGGTTTGCTGGATTGTATGGCAGTTCTAGTTCCAGTATTTTAAGGAATCACCACGCTATTCTCCATAGTGGCTGTGCTAGTTCGCATTCTCATCAACAGCGTAAGAGGGTTCCCTTTTCTCCACACCTTCTCCAGTATTTATTGCTTGTAGACTTTTGGATAGCAGCCATTCTGACTGGCATGAAATGGTACCTCATTGTGGTTTTGATTTGCATTTCTCTGATAATGAGTGATGGTGAGCATCTTTTCATTGTTTGTTAGCCATCTGTATGTCTTCTTTGGAGAAATGTCTATTTAGTTCTTTGGCCCATTTTTTGATTGGGTCGCTTATTTTTCTGAAATTGAGCTGCAGGTGTTGTTTGTATATTTTGGGGATTAATTCTTTGTCAGCTGCTTTGTTTGCTATTATTTTATCCCATCCAAAGGCTGTCTTTTCACCTTGCTTATATTTTCCTTTGTTGTGCAGAAGCTTTTAAGTTTAATTAGATCCCATTTGTTTATTTTTGCTTTTATTTCCAGTATTCTGGGAGGTGGATCATAGAGGATCATGCTGTAATTTATCTCGGAGAATGTTCTGCCTATGTTCTCTTCTAGGAGTTTTATAGTTTCTGGTCTTCCGTTTAGATCTTTAATCCATTTTGAGTTTATTTTTGTGTATGGTGTTAGAAAATGTTCTAGTTTCATTCTTTTACAAATGGTTGATCAATTTTCCCAGCAGCCCTTTTTAAAGAGATTGTCTTTTCTCCACTGTATATTCTTGCCTCCTTTGTCAAAGATAAGGTGTCCATAGGTGTGTGGGTTAATCTCTGGGCTTTCTATTTTGTTCCATTGATCTATATTTCTGTCTTTGCGCCAGTGTCATACTGTCTTGATGACTGTGTCTTTGTAGCAGAGCCTGAAGTCAGGCAGGTTGATTCCTTCATTTCCATTCTTCTTTCTCAAGGTTGCTTTGGCTATTTGAGGTTTTTTTGTATTTCCATACAAACTGTGAAATCATTTGTTCTAGTTCTCTGAAAAATACCGCTGGTAGCTTGATAGGGATTGCATTGAATCTATAGATTGCTTTGGGTGGTATATTCATGTTCACTATATTGATTCTTCCAATCCATGAACACGGTATACTTCGCCATCTATTAGTGTCCTCTTTGATTTCTATTTTATAAAATTTAAATTTATTTACTTTAATTGGAGGCTAATTACTTTACAATATTGTAATGGTTCTGCCACACATCAACATGAATCCACCATGGGCGTACACGTGTTTCCCATCCTGAACTCCCCCTCCCTCTCCCTCCCCGTATCATCCCTCTGGGTCATCCCAGTGCACCAGCCTCAAGTATCCTGTATCGAACCTGGACTGGCAATTCATTTCTTATGTGATATTACACATGTTTCAGGGCCATTCCCCCAAATCGTCCCACCCTCTCCCTCTCCCACAGAGTCCAAAAGACTGTTGTATATATCTGTGTCTCTTTTACTGTCTCACATACAGGATTATCGTTATGATCTTTCTAAATTCCATATATACGCGTTAGTATACTGTATTGGTGTTTTTCTTTCTGACTTACTTCACTCTATATAATAGGCTCCAGTTTCATCCACCTCATTAGAACTGATTCAAATGTATTCTTTTAATTCTCTCTCTCTTTTTTTCTGGGTCCCCTATAATACAAATATTTGTAACTTGACTCTATCCTGGAGGTTTCTTGAGCTATCCTAAGTAAAATTTTATTCTATATGACATTCTGAATTGGATCGTTTCTGATGATTTATTGTATTTTTCTTTATGATCAGTTCTTTTTGATGTTTTCTAGTTCTTTGACGAAGTTCTCACTGTGTTCTTCTATTCTTTTCCCAAATTCAGTGAGAATTTTTGTCACTACTGCTCTGAAGTCTTTATCAGGTAAATTACCTATCTCCATTTCATTATTTTTTCCCCTGGGGGTTTATCTTGTTCTTTCATTTGGAACATATTCCTCTGCTCTCATTTTGTTTGACTTTCTGTGGTTTTATTCTTGAAAGCAGGCAAAACAGTTACCTATCCTGGTCCTGAAGGTGGGTGTCCTTGTGCAGAATCATCCCCATGTAGTCTGTAGTTGCCCAGTGGTTTTCATGGGAGACCAGGATTTGAAGCATGGATTTTATCTTTCCTAGGGTATACCCGCAGCCACTGCTTTGGTGGAGAGTAATATTTTGGCCACCTGATGCAAAGATCCAACTCATTGTAAAAGACCCTGATGTTGGTAACGATTGAGCACAAGAAGAGAAGGGTGCAACAGAGGATGAGAGCAAAGTCTGGGAGATAGTGAATTGCAGGGAAGTCTGGCATGCTGCAGTTCATGGGGTTGCAAAGATTTGGACATGACTTAGCAAATGAACCACAACAACAAAACCTAACTTTCAGCTTTCACATTGTGCATTTTTTTTTTTTAAATCAACACAATAAATGCTGGAGAGGATATGTAGAAAAAGGAAACCTCCTCCACTATTGTTGGGAATGTAAATTGGTACAGCTACTATAGAGAACAGCGATGAGATTCCCTAAAAACTAAAAATGACCCAGCTACCATATGACCCTATAATCTCATTCCTGGGCATATATCTGGAGAAAACAATAATATGATACAATGTTAGTGCTTTGTTGTAGACCAATATGTGAAAGACTGCACTAGTAAAAGTAATGCTTCAGTTGAATCAAAATGGTATTAATAATATGTTTCTCCACTTGTTAAAACACATATTAGTAAATTGTGTGTTTTTCTAAATGTTCCCTAATTATTTCAATTACTGTCTGGTAAAGCCATTCACTTTTGTCCTGAAAGGAAGGGGGGATTCCCCATCTTTTTCTACAGTGTACCAACGGAGGAATCTGGCACTTTTTCAAACTGGTACAAGAAATAGGAAAAATTCTGACTAACAGGCATATTTTGGTATACCCAGAATTCCTATCCCTTCCTGACTTTATAGATTTTCTTCTAGAATTCACTAAATTTCCCATTTTCATAGTCCAAGTAAAGTTGGCTTGATCCCAAGCTCTAGGAAAGGAGTAAGATGAGTTCAATTATCCATATATTTCATTCTCTTTCTACAATGGTTGGTTCAGAGACAGGCACATATCTCATTCAGAGCAAATGAAACTGAAAAAGGTATTTGTTGAAACTTCTAAGAAAGAAACTTCCTTCTTTCTCTTTGACATCTGTTTCCTATGGAGATGAGATGTCTGCAGAGGTGTGAAGCCATTTTATTGTATTGAATGGCATAGTTGGGAAGTCTCTGTAAACAGCCTATCAGAGAAGATAGAAATGAGAGGGTAAAGTTGAGCTCTTAATGAGGTCACTTGAACTCCCAAATAAAACCTCACTTGATATTGAGACTAATTCTGAATTTTCAATTTTATGAACCAGGAAATTTCTCCCTGTGCTGTGCTTTCCTGAATTCTACACTTGTCTATTTGGGATACATTCATCACAGGGTCTCTTTGTTACCTCTTTGACTGGGTAGAGACTGCTTCTCTCAGTACTAGTGAAATTTTAGAGATAGCCTGGTATATGCATTTCATATGTAAGCCAACTAACCTTGAGTCTATATGTCTCAGGGACCTCATTTATCAAGCTATAATACAACAAGCTACTAATTCCTCTGCCTTAAACCCAGGACCAGGTAAGCAACATTATTCAAACTGGCCAGTCCAAAGTTGTTTTAACTGCTCTGCCATGGCTTTTCCATGGAGACGCCAATAAAAACTTTGGCCAGGCTTTTCAATTACTCTTCTGCCTCTAGCCAAAGGCCTGACACTTCTGTGACACTGCATGGTGTGGCATTCTCCCTTCTTCTAGGAAATGTAAGAAATAAAAATCTTCTTTGAAGTCTTTCCCCTCTTCATGTTGTCACTCAGCCATACCTCTGTAAATTAAATTCCTGATATAAATTTAGAGCATTCCCATTCCCCCATTCCTTTATTTTAGCTGGGGTGGGGGGGGAGTTAGATTAAGTTGTTTGATTTGGAGTTTCTGTTATATAAAACATGTTTTAAAACTTATTTATCCAGGTAACTTTAATAAAAAAGTAAATTACCTTAGTGATATTCTTATCAGATAACTGTCCACTTCTTTCTTATTAGACAACTCTATTCTCTTACATTCTTCTCTCCCTCATTTCCTCCTCACTTTTAGTTTCCATCTCTTCCTTAATTCAATATTTATGAAGTATTGCTGAGGGCCTGTGCTAGTAAAAATGTTTCAAAATCATATGAGACTGTTCCTACCCTTAAAGTGGCTTGCAATGAACACATTTGAAGTAAGCAGGTGATAAGTATGATGGAAGCATGTGCAAAGTTTAGTGACGCCTGAGGAAGAGAGTGATTGGTTTTTCTTGAGAGTAGTGCTCAGGAAGTTTCCTAGGAGTGGGTCTCAGAATTTATAATGAAAGACATTTGTCATAGATAGCTTTTATTATGTTGAGGTACGTTCCTTCTATTCCTGCTTTCTGGAGAGTTTTTATCATAAACGGATGTTGAATTTTGTCAAAGGCTTTCTCTGCATCTATTGAGATAATCATATGGCTTTTATTTTTCAATTTGTTAATGTGGTGAATTACATTGATTGATTTGCGGATATTGAAGAATCCTTGCATCCCTGGGATAAAGCCCACTTGGTCATGGTGTATGATCTTTTTAATGTGTTGTTGGATTCTGATTGCTAGAATTTTGTTAAGGATTTTTGCATCTATGTTCATCAGTGATATTGGCCTGTAATTTTCTTTTTTTGTGGCATCTTTGTCAGGTTTTGGTATTAAGGGTGATGGTGGCCTCATAGAATGAGTTTGGAAGTTTACCTTCCTCTGCCATTTTCTGGAAGAGTTTCAGTAGGGTCAGTGTTAGCTCTTCTCGAAATTTTTGGTAGAATTCAGCTGTGAAGCCGTCTGGACCTGGGCTTTTGTTTGCTGGAAGATTTCTGATTACAGTTTCAATTTCCGTGCTTGTGATGGGTCTGTTAAGATTTTCTATTTCTTCCTGGTTCAGTTTTGGAAAGTTGTACTTTTCTAAGAATTTGTCCATTTCTTCCGCATTGTCCATTTTATTGGCATATAATTGCTGATAGTCATCTCTTATGATCCTTTGTATTTCTGTTTTCTGTTGTGATCTCTCCATTTTCATTTCTAATTTTATTGATTTGATTTTTCTCCCTTTGTTCCTTGATGAGTCTGCTAATGGTTTGTCAATTTTATTCATCCTTTCAAAGAACCAGGTTTTGGCTTTGTTGATTTTTGCTATGGTCACTTTTGTTTCTTTTGCATTTATTTCTGCCCTAATTTTTAAGATTTCTTTCCTTCTACTAACCCTGGGGTTATCCATTTCTTCTTTTTCTAGTTGCTTTAGGTGTAGAATTAGGTTATTTTTTTGACTTTTTTCTTGTTTCTTGATATATGCCTGTATTGTTATGAACTTTCCCCTTAGCACTGCTTTTAGTGTCCCACAAGTTTTGGGTTGTTGCCTTTTCATTTTCTTTCATTTCTATGCATATTTTGATTTCTTTTTTGATTTCTTCTGTGATTTTTGGTTTATTCAGAAGGGTGTTGTTCAGCCTACATATGTTGGAATTTTTAATATTTTTCTCCTTAATTGAGATCTAATCTTACTGCACTATGGTCAGAAAAGATGCTTGGAGTGATTTCAATTTTTTTTTTAATTTATCAAGGCGAGATTTATGGCACAGGATGTGATCTATCCTTGAGATGGTTCCGTGAGCACTTGAGGAAAGGTGAAATTCATTGTTTTGGGGTGAAATGTCCACCATCTATAAATGTCCATTTATAGATATGAATTAGGTCTAACTGGCCTATTGTATCATTTAAAGTTTGTGTTTCTTTGTTAATTTTGTGTTTAGTTGAACTATCCATAGGTGTGAGTGGGGTATTAAAGTCTCCCACTATTATTGTGTTATTATTAATTTCCCCTTTCATGCTTGTTAGCATTTGTCTTACATATTGTGGTGCTCTGCAATATGTTGGGTGCATATATATTTATAATTGTTATATCTTCTTCTTGGATTGATCCTTTGATCATTATGTAGTGTCCTTCTTTGTCTCTTTTCACAGCCTTTGTTTTAAAGTCTATTTTATCTGATATGAGTATTGCTACTCCTGCTTTCTTTTGGTCTCTATTTGCGTGGAATATCTTTTTCCAGCCCTTCACTTTCAGTCTGTATGAGTCCCTTGTTTTGAGGTGGGTCTTTTGTAGACAATATATACAGGAGTCTTGTTTTTTATCCATTCAGCCAGTCTTTGTCTTTTGGTTGGGGCATTCATCCCATTTATGTTTAAGGTAGTTATTGAAAAGTATTCAGGTATGACCTAAATCAAATCCTTATGATTATACACTGGAAGTGAGAAATAGATTTAAGGGACTAGATCTGATAGATAGAGTGCCTGATGAACTATGGAATGAGGTTCGTGACATTGTACAGGAAACAGGGATCAAGACCATCCCGATGGTAAAGTAATGCAAAAAAGCAAAATGGCTGTCTGGGGAGGCCTTACAAATAGCTGTGAAAAGAAGAGAAGTGCAAAGCAAAGGAGAAAAGGAAAGATATAAGTATCTGAATGCAGAGTTCCAAAGAATAGCAAGAAGAGATAAGAAAGCCTTCTTCAGCAATCAATGCAGAGAAATAGAGGAAAAGAACAGAATGGGAAAGACTAGAGATCTCTTCAAGAAAATTAGAGATACCAAGGGAACATTTCATGCAAAGATGGGCTCAATAAAGGACAGAAATGGTATGGACCTAACAAAGCAGAAGAAATTAAGAAGAGGTGGCAAGAATATACAGAAGAACTATACAAAAAACGATCTTCAAGACCCAGATAATCACGATGGTGTGATCACTCACCTAGAGCCAAATATCCTGGATGTAAAGTTAAGTGGGCCTTAGAAAGCGTCACTACAAACAAAGCTAGTGGAGGTGATGGAATTCCAGTTGAGCTGTTTCAAATCCTGAAAGATGATGTTGTGAAAGTGCTGCACTCAATATGCCAGCAAATTTGGAAAATTCAGCAGTGGCCACAGGACTGGAAAAGGTCAGTTTTCATTCCAATCCCAAAGAAAGGCAATGCCAAAGAATGCTCAAATTACCACACAATTGCACTCAACTCACACACTAGTAAATTAATGCTCAAAATTCTCCAAGCCAGGCTTCAGCAATACATTAACCGTGAACTCCCTGATGTTCAAGCTGGTTATAGGAAAGGCAGAGGAACCAGAGATCAAATTGCCAACATCTGCTGGATCATGGAAAAAAACAAGGGAATTCCAGAAAATCATCTATTTCTTCTTTATTGACTATGCCAAAGCCTTTGACTGTGTGGATCACAATAAACTGTGGAAAATTCTGAAAGAGATGGAAATACCAGGCCACCTGACCTGCCTCT
Source organism: Capra hircus (assembly GCF_001704415.2). Taxonomy (NCBI): domain Eukaryota; kingdom Metazoa; phylum Chordata; class Mammalia; order Artiodactyla; family Bovidae; genus Capra; species Capra hircus. The sequence continues at coordinate 80,687,363 of NC_030822.1, forward strand.
TGAGAAATCTGTATACAAGTCAGGAAGCAACAGTTAGAACTGGACATGGAGCAATAGACTGGTTCCAAATAAGAAAAGAAGTATGTCAAGGCTGTATATTGTCACCCTGCTTATTTAACTTATATGCAGAGTACATCATGAGAAATGTTGGACTGGAAGAAACACAAGCTGCAATCAAGATTGCTGGAAGAAATATTAATAACCTCAGATATGCAGGTGACATCACCTTTATGGCTGAAAGTAAAGAGGAAATAAAAAGCCTCTTGACGAAAGTGAAAGTAGAGAGTGAAAAATTTGGCTTAAAGCTCAACATTCAGAAAACAAAGATCATGGCATCCAGTCCCATCACTTCATGGAAAATAGATGGGGAAACAGTGGAAACAGTGTCAGACTTTATTTTGGGGAGCTCCAAAATCACTGCAGATTGTGAATTCAGCCATGAAATTAAAAGACGTTTACTCCTTGGAAGAAAAGTTATGACGAGCCCAGATAGCATATTAAAAAGCAGAGACATTACTTTGCTGACTAAGGTCCATCTAGTCAAGGCTATGGTTTTTCCTGCGGTCATGTATGGATGTAAGAGTTGGACTGTGAAGAAGGCTGAGTGCCGAAGAATTGATGCTTTTGATGTGTGGTGTTGGAGAAGAATTTTGAGAGTCCCTTGGACTGCAAGGAGATCCAACCAGTCCATTCTGAAGGAGATCAACCCTGGGATTTCTTTGGAAGGAATGATGCTAAAGCTGAAACTCCAGTACTTTGGCCACATCATGTGAAGGGTTGACTCATTGGAAAAGACTCTGATTCTGGGAGGCATTGGGGGCAGGAGGAGAAGAGGACGACAGAGGATGAGATGTCTGGATGTCATCACGGACTCAATGGACATGAGTCTGAGTGAACTCCAGGGGTTGGTGATGGACAGGGAGGCCTGGCATGTTGCCAGGGGTCATGGGGTCACAAAGAGACGGACGCGACTGAGCGACTGAACTGAACTGAACTGAACTGAACTGAATGATCCCGTTGCCATTTACTTTATTGTTTTGCGTTCGGGTTTATACTCCCTTTTTGTGTTTCCTGTCTAGAGAATATCCTTTAGTATTTATTGGAGAGCTGGTTTGGTGGTGCTGAATTCTCTCAGCTTTTGCTTGTCTGTAAAGCTTTTGATTTCTCCTTCATATTTGAAAGAGTTCCTTGCTGGGTTCAGTAATCTTGGCTGTAGGTTATTTTTTTTCATCACTTTAAATATGTCTTGCCATTCCCTCCTGGCCTGAAGAGTTTTTATTCAAAGATCAGCTTTTATTCTTATGGGAATCCCCTTATGTGTTATTTGTTGTTTTTCCCTTGTTGCTGTTAATATTTGTTCTTTGTGTTTGATCTTTGTTAATTTGATTAATATGTGTCTTGGGGTGTTTTGCCTTGGGTTTATCCATTTGGGACTCTCTGGGTTTCTTGGACTTGGGTGATTATTTCCTTCCCCGTTTTAGGGAAGTTTTCAACAATTAGCTCCTCAAGTATTTTCTCATGGTCTTTCTTTCTGTCTTCTTCTTCTGGGACTCCTATAATTCGACTGTTGGAGCATTTCATATTGTCCTGGAGGTCTCTGAGATTGTCCTCATTTCTTTTAATTCGTTTTTCTTTTTTCCTCTCTGATTCATTTATTTCTACCATTCATCTTCTATTTCACTGATCCTATCTTCTGCCTCCATTATTCTACTATTTGTTGCCTCCAGAGTATTTCTGATCTTATTTATTGCATTATTCATTATATATTGACTCGTTTTTATTTCTTCTAGGTCCTTGTTAAACCTTTCTTGCATGTTCTCAATCCTTGTCTGCAGGCTATTTATCTGTGATTCCATTTTGATTTCAAGATTTTGGATCATTTTCATTCATTATTTGGAATTCTTTATCAAATAGATTCCCTATCTCTTCCTCTTTTGTTTGGTTTGATGGGCATTTATCCTGTTCCTTTACCTGCTCGGTATTCCTCTATCTCTTCATCTTGGTTATATTGCTGCATTTGGGGTGGCCTTTCTGTATTCCGGCAGTTTGTGGAGTTCTCTTTATTATGGAGTTTCCTCACTGTGGGTGGGGTTGTATCAGTAGCTTGTCAAGGTTTCTTGGTTAGGGAAGCTTGTGTCGGTGTTCTGGTGAGTGGAGCTGGATTTCTTCTCTCTGGAGTGCAATGAAGTGTCCAGTAATGAGTTATGAGATGTCAATGGTTTGGGAGTACCTTTGGGCAGCCTGTATATTGAAGCTCAGGGCTGTGTTCCTGTGTTGCTGGAGAATTTGTGTGGTATGTCTTTTTCTGGAACTTGTTGGCCCTTGGGTGGTGCTTGGTTTCAGTGTAGGTATGGAGGCGTTTGATGGGCTCCTATTGATTAATGTTCCCTGTAGTGAGGAGTTCTCTGATGTTCTGAGGTTTTGTACTTAAGCCTCCTGCTTATGGTTTTCAGTTTTATTTTTACAGTAGTCTCAAGACTTCTCCTTCTATACCACACTGTTGATAAAACATCTAGGTTAAAGATGAAAAGTTTCTCCACTTGAGGGACACCCATAGAGGTTCACAGAGTTACATGGAGAAGATAAGAGGGAGGAGGTAGTTAGAGGTGACCTGAATGAGATGAGGTGGAATCAAAAGAAGAAAGAGCAAGCTTGCCAGTAATCACTTCCTTGTGTGCACTCCACAGTCTGGACCACTCTGAGATGTTCACGGAGTTATACAGAGAAGAAGAGAGGGGGGAAGGAGACAGAGATGGCCAGGAGGATAAAAGAGGGAAATGAAAAGGAGAGAGACAGATCCAGCCAGTAATCAGTTCCCTAAGTGTTCTACAATCTCTGTCTGGAACCCACAGAGATTCACAGAGTTGGGTAGAGAAGAGAAGGGGGAGGGAGGAGACAGAGGCGACCTGGTGGAGAAAAAGGAGAGTCCAAAGGAGGAGAGAGCAATCAAGCTAGGAATCTTGCTCTCACGTAAAAATGGGTACTGAAGATTGGGTTTTTGAAGGTAAGAAATTGATAACAAATACCAAAAAGCAAAGATTAAAAATCTAGAGTAGAGGTTGGATTTTCAAAAATACAATATTAAAGAAAAGAAGAAGAAAAAAAATAACAAAATCACAAGAATTATTAAAAAGAAAAAATATATACATGAAGTTTGCTTTAAAAATGGGGTCTTTTTTTGAAAAGTAATAGTAGGTTATAAAAATGAAAATTAAAGGAGAAAGAGAGGACTTAAAATTTAAAAATGTTTAAAAAAAAGAAGAAAACAACCAAAAAAATCATAGAAATAGTAAAGATAGATCTAGGACTTTCTCTGGTGTTGTTGTGGGCAGTGTGGGGTCAGTTCATTTTCGGGTAGTTTCTTTGTCCGGCTTATATTGCTCAAGATCTATAGACCCCTTCCTACGTTGTCGGTACTAACAACAGGGCTTTAATCTATTGCACCTGTCACTTCCAAGGTAGTTCCCTTTGTTTTAGCTTCTTCTATTTGCTGGTCTCTTCAGTGTCTGATTTCTGCCCTGACACAAGGGGGTCAGTGGTGGACACTTTTTTTAGGGTCACTTGTTCAGTCGCGCTGTGGGGAGGGAGGGACACTGGAAACAAATAACATTGGCGTGTGCGCGCAGTGTCTCAGCCACACTGGGCCTTCCCCACTCACTGCGCACACAGCTCAGGCTCTAGGTTGCTCCACCGGGAACCGTCTGAGGCCAGCCCTGGGCTACATGCACCTCCCAGGTCTAAGCTGCTCAGGCTCAGGTACTCAGGTAGTCCTCAGCAGTGCAGACTCATTTGGGCCTGCACTTTGTGCCCTTCCCAGGTCTGAGTAGCTCTGGTGCTTGGCGAGCGTGGTCGCTGTGACTTATCACCTCTCCCATCGCTGCTGCTCGGTTTTCTGGGTGTGCAACTGGCGCACCTTCTCATGCGGGTGATGACTGTCCAGAACCCCAAGAAGTCTTAATTAGCAAAGAAGCCTGTTTGCAGTTTGGTAGTTAATGTCTCTCTGGGGCTGCGATTGCCCCCTTCTGGCCCTTCCAGCTCTGGCTGCCTGTCACCGGAGGGGGATGGTCTGCAGCTGGCTAATTCTGTTCCATCCTTTGCTCTGTGTGCGGTCCTGGTGGTGTCTTATGTTAGAGCTTTTCTCATGGTAACTATCCCACAGTCTGGTTTGCTAGCACATTAGCTCACTCTGGTTATACTCAGGGCATTCGGGCCCTATCCTTAAAATTCAATGCAGCCCACACCTCCCTACCCAGCCCCCGCTTGCTAGTGGTGGATGCAGGTGTCTGTGCTGCTTCTCCGCTGGGGGAGTTACTGTTGGGCTGGTAATCTGTGGGGTTTAATTATTTATTTATTTTTCCTCCCTGTTATGTTGCCCTCTGTGCTTCCATGGCTCGCCACAGACTCCGCAGTGAGAGTATTTCCTGGTGTTTGGAAACTTGTCTCTTTTTAACACTCCCTTCTCAGGATGGAGCTCCCTCCCTACCTCTTTGTCTCTTTTTTTGTCTTTTCTATTTTTTCCTACCTGTTTTCAAAGACAACGAGCTGCTTTTCTGGGTGCCTGATGTCCTCTGCTGGCATTCAGAAGTTGTATTGTGGAATTTATTCAGCGTTGAAATGTTCTTTTGATGAATTTGTAGGGGGAGAAAGTGGTCTCCCCATCCTATTTATCCACCATCTTAGGACTGCCCCCAAATTGGTTTAATTTAGAAGCAATGGATAAATTGCCAGAAGCATACACTTGTCCAAGACTGTATCAGAAAGAAATATAAAAACTGAATGTACTGAATACTAGTATTAAACTGAAGCAGTAATCAAAAAACTCCCCCAAAAAGAAAAAGTCCAGGACAGTAAGACTTCACAGAAGAATTCTATCAAATATTTACAAAAGAGTTTATACCCATATTTCTCAAAGTTCTGCAAAAGCCTGAAGGGACTGGAATACTTCCAAAGGTATTCGACTATGGTCAGTATTACCCTGATACCAAAAACAGACAAAGAAACTACAATAAAAGAAAATTAAAAGCCAACAACCCTGATTAACACTCACAAAATTCTTCAACAAAATAGTAACAAACAAAATTCAACCATACTTAAAGAGGATCATACATCACGATAAAGTGGAATTTATTCCAGGGATATAAGGATTATTAAATATCCATATCAATCAACATGACAGAGTAATATTCACCTGATTACCTCAACAGATGCAAAAAGTATTTGACAGAATGCAACTTGCATTTATGATAAAAATTCAACAAAGCTTGTATTAAAGGAACATAGCTAAATATATGTTGAGGGAAGAGCAGAGAAATAGCTCCAGAAAGAATGAAGAGGTTGAACCAAAGCAAAAATGATTCCTATTTGCAGATGTATTCCTATTTGCAGAAATATTTCATGCAAAGATGGGCACAATAAAGGACAGAAACAGCAAGGATCTAAAAGATGCAGAAGAGATTAAGAAGAGGTGGCAAGAACACGTGGAAGAATTGTTTTTTGTTTTTTGGTTTTTTTTTAAAGCCTTGATGATGCAGATAACCACAATGGTATGGTTACTCACCCACTTTCTAGTTGTGAAAATAAAGTCCAATGCTGTGAAAAAAAAAAACAAAAAAAAACAAAAAAAAACAATATCGCATAGTAATCTGGAATGTTAGGTCCATGAATCAAGGTAAATTGGGTGTGGTCAAACAGGAGATGGCAAGAGTGAACGTCAGTATTTTAGGAATCCGTGAACTAAAATGGATGAGAAAGGGTGAACTTAATTCAGACGACCATTATATCAACTACTTTGGGCAAGAATCCAATGGAAGAAATGGAGTAGCCCTCATAGTCAACAAAAGAGTCCAAAATGCAGTAGTTGGGTGCAGTCTCAAAAATGACAGAATGATCTCAGTTTGTTACCAAGGCAAACTATTCAACATCACAGTAATCCAAGTCTATGCCCCAACCACTAATGCTGAAGAAGCAGGAAAACAATAGAATGGGAAAGACTAGAGATCTCTTCAAAAAAACTAGAAATACAAAGGAAATATTTCATGCAAAGATGGGCACAATAAAGGACAGAAACAGCAAGGACCTAAAAGATGCAGAAAGATTAAGAAGAGGTGGCAAGAATACATAGAAGAACTGTTTTTTGTGGGTTTTTTTTTAGTCTTAATGATGCAGATAACCACAATGGTATGGTCACTCACCTAGAGCCAGGTATCCTGGATTCTGAAGTCAAGCGGGCCTTCGGAAGCATTACTATGAAGTTAGTGGAGGCAGTGGAATTCCAGCTGAGCTATTTCAAATCCTAAAAGATGATCTTGTTAAAATGTTTCACTGAATACATCAGCAAATTTGGAAAACTCAGCAATGGCCACAGGACTGGAAAAAGTCAACTTCAATTCCAACCCCAAAGAAGAGGAATGGCAAAGAATGTTCAAACTACCACAAATTGTGCTCATTTCACATGCTAGCAAGGTAATGTACAAAACCTTTCAAGCTAGGCCTCAACAGTATGTGAAAAAAGAACATCCAGATGTATAAGCTGGATTTTAAAAAGGCAGAGGAATCAGAGATCAAATTGCCAACATTTGTTGGATCATAGAAAAAGCAAAAGAACAGGAAAGCATCTACCTCTGCTTCATTAACTATGCTAAAACCTTTGACTGTGTGGATCACAACAAACTGGAAAATTCTTCAAGAGATGGCAATATGAGACCACTTTACCTGGCTTCTGAGAAACTTGTATACAGGTCAAGAAGCAACAGTTAGAACTGGACATGGAACAACAGACTGGTTCCAAATTGAAAAAGGAGTATGTTAAGGCTGTATATTGTCACTCTGCTTATTTAACTTATATGCATCGTGCAAAATGCTATGCTGGATGAATCACAAACTGGAATGAAGATTGTGCCGAGAAATATCAACAACTTCATATATACAGACGACACCACCCAAATAGCAGAAAGTGAAGAACTGAAGAATCTCTTGATGAAGGTGAAAGAGGAGAGTGAAAAGGATGGCTGAAAATTCAACATTCAAAACACTAAAATTATGGCATCCAGTCCCATCACATCATGGCAAATATATGGGGGAAAAAATGATAACAGTAACAGACTTTATTTTCTTGGGCTCCAAAATCACTGTAAATGGTGACTGCAGCCACAAAATTCGAAGACACTTGCTTCTTGGAAGAAAAACTAAGATGAACCTAGACAGTGTATTAAAAACCAGTGACATCACTTAGCCAACAAAGGTCCATATAGTCAAAGTTATGGTTTTTCCAGTAGTCATGTACAGATGTGAGAGTTGGACCATAAAGAAGGCTGATAGTCGAAGAATTGATGATTTCAAACTGTGGTGCTAGAGAAGACTCTTGAGAGTCCCTTGGACAGCAAGGATATTAAACTAGTGAACCTTAAATGGCATCACTGACTCAATAGGCATGCATTTGAGCAAACTCTGGGAGACAGTGAAGGACAGGAATCCTGACGTGTGGCAGTCCATGTGATCACAAAGAATTAGACATGACTGAGTGACTGAACAACAACAACAATCTCAACATAATAAAGGCCATTTATGACAAATCCATATCTAACATCATATTTAATAATGAAAAACAAAGTATTTCCTGTAAGATCAGGAACAAGACAAACAAGCCCAGTTTGACTGTTTCTATTCAATATGTAATTGAAAGTCCTGGCCACAACAATCAGACAATTTTTAAAAAAAATTTTAAGCAAAATGGAAAAAAGCTCACTGTTCGCAGATGATATTGCACTATATATAAAACCTGAAACTGTCATGATATTTTTTGTTAATTGGCTATGTTTAGTATTAGCTGCTCAGTCATGTCTGACTCTTTGCAACCTCATGGACTGTAGCCCACCAGGCTCCTCTGCCCATGGAATTCTCCAGGTAAGAATAAATTTTTTAGGATATGAGATTAATATACAGAAATTTATTATTTTTCTATGCATTAATAATTTACTACCAGAAAGAGAAATCAAGAAAATAATGTCATTTACAACTAAATCCAGAGGAATAAAATACCCTGGATAATTAAGGAGGCTAACTAAGGAGGTAAAAGACCTATACTTTGAAAACTAGAAAACACTGATGAAGGAAATTCAAGACAATGCAAATAAGTGGAAATGTATCCTATGTTCATTAATTTGGAGAATTAATATTGTTTAAGTGACCATATTAACTAGGCAATCTACAGCTTCAGTGCAATTTCTATCCAAATACCCATAATATTTTTTACAGAATTAGATCAAATAATCTTAAAATTATATGGCACGACAAAATACCCTGAATAGCAAAAGCAACCTTGAGGAAAAAAGAAAAAAGCTAGAGGTATCAGGCTCCCTGGCTTCAGACTATACTACAAAGCTACAGTAAGCAAAACAGTATAGTACTGGCACAAAAATAGACACATAAATCAGAAGAACAGAGTAAAGAGCCCAGAAATAAACTCATGCATACAAGGAAAAAAGGCAAAAGTATACAACGGAGAAAACACAGTCTCTTCAATAACTGTACTAGGAAAACTAGACAGCTACATGTAAAAGAATGAAACTAGACCATTTTCTCACACTGGGTACAAAAATAAACTTAAAATGGATTAAAGAACTAAGGGTAAGACCTGTAACCATAAAACTCCTAAAATAAAATATGGGCAGTATGCTCTTTGACATCAGTTCTAGTCATAATTTTGAGGTACTCTGTCTCCTCAAGCAAGAGAACAAAAACAAAAATAAATGGGATCTGACAAGGAAACCTTTAACAAAACTAAGAGGCAACCTATTGGATGGAAGAAGATATTTGCAAATGACATGTCTGATAAGAAGTTAATATTCAAAATATATTTTAAAATTATACAAACAAATATTTTAAAATGAACAATTTAATTTAAAAAACAGTCTGGCACCCAGCCTCTGGCCCAGGTGCACAGCCGTGGCTCAGGAGCATTGGCTAGGTGGACAGTTATTAAACTGGGAAGGTATCTCTGTACAATGACCTGGGAGTGAAGACCAGTGACTCAAAAACATAAGGCTGGTCAAAAACTTTCAAATTTCTTCAGTCTCAGCTCCAGATGAAGAAAGCAGCTCTCACTCAGACCAAGACCCAGAGGACAATACAAAGTACAGTCTTAGGTTCAGTAATCAACCTGAAGCAAGGTGATTCTTCAGATAAGTGGCAGATTCCCCTCTGCACTTAGCCATGGGACTCAAGAACCTTGTTCCCAGGTTGTTTTCTGCAGAAGATTTGATCCTCTTATCTGATGAATATGAGCCCAGGTTTCCTAACGATTATGAGAAAGTAGTGAAGCACCAAAGAGAGGAGCAAGAGATACAGTGGGAGCTGGAAAGACAGAAGGAAATAGAAGAGAGGGGGAATAAATGTAAAGACAGACGTGAAGCTAGTGGGTTTTCCAGGTGGCCAGAACCAGATTCTGATGAAGATTATTACCAAGAGAGGAGCAAGATGGGTGGAGCTGCCATCACACCATCCACTTCTCTTATAGAAAAGGACAAAGAGTTACCCCAAGACTTAACCAGGAAGAGGATTCAAGACCTCACTCACAGTCTTAAAGGTGCTATTCCTCCCCCAATGTACAAGGAATAAGACAAACCCAGATCCCCAGTCAGCCTCAGCAACTCCTTCTTCACCAACATGGGGGTAGGGTAGCATATAAAATCATGCAGAAGTTTAGCTTCTGGGAAGGCCCAGTCTTAGGAAGCACCAGCAGGGACTGAGCTCCACCAGCAAGTTGTGGGGGGTGGGGGTAGGCATGGCAAGAGCATATGCCTGACACCATCAAGAAAGATTCAGCCAAAAAGTTGGATTTAGGGGGGCGGTCCTAAAATGGCAGAGGAATAGGACGGGGAGAGCACTTTCTCCCTCACAAATTCATCAAAAGAACATTTCAGCACTGAGTAAATTCTACAAAACAACTTCTGAATGCTGGCAGAGGACATCAGGCACCCAGCAAAGCAGATCATTGGCTTCAAAAACAGGTAAGAAAAAATATAAAAGATGAAAAAGGGGACAAAGGTAGTAGGGAGGGAGAGAGTCCCGTCCTGGGAAGAGACTCTTAAAAAGAGAGGTTTTCAAACACCAGGAAAAATTCTCGCAGCCGGGTCTGTGGTGAGCCTTGGAAGCACAAAGGGCAACATAACAGGAAGGAAAAATAAATAATTAATTAAAACCAACAGATTACGAGCCCAGCTGTAACTCCCCCAGCGGAAAAGCAGTGTAGATGCTTGCATCCGCCACTAGCAAGTGGGGGCTGGGAAGGCAGGAGCGGGAGGCACAGGCAGCAGTGCTTTTTAAGAATTGTGCCATGGGAGGCTCAGGCTGCAGTGCTTTTTTGAGAATCAGGCCAGAACACCCCACGCGTGGCCAGAGTGAACTAACTTGGGCTAGCAAACCAGACTGTGGGATAGCCACCACACGAAATGCTAGAACATAAGACACCACCAGGACTGCGCACAGAACAAAGGACAGAACAGAATAGCCAGCTGCAGACCATCCCCCTCCGGTGACAGGCAGCCAGAGCCTTAAGGGCTGGAAGAGGGCAATCGCAGCCCAAGAGAGACATTGCCTACCAAAATGCAAGCAGGCTTCTTTGCTAACTAAGCCTTCTGGGGGTTCTGGACGGTCATCATCCGCCTGAGAAGGGACGCCAGCGGTACTCCCAGGAAACGGAGCAGCAGGGAAAGGCCATAAGTCGCAGCGATTGCGCTCGCCAAACTCCTGGGCTACTCGGACCTGGGAAGGGCACAAAACGCAGGCCCAACCAAATCTGCGCCTCTGAGGGCTTCCTGAGTGCCCAGCCTGAGCGGCTTAGACCAGGGAGGTGCATGAAGCCTAGGGCTGGCCTCAGACCGTTCCCCAGCAGAGCAACGTAGAGCCTGAGCGGTGTGTGCCGCGAGCAGAGGCAAGCCCAGCGTAGATGAGATACTGCAAGCACACGCCAGTAATATTAGTTTGCAGCATCCCTCCCCCTCCGCCCCCCACCCCCCCCCCCCCCGACAGCGCGCCACCACCGCCCTCCGTGTGTCAGGACAGAAATCAGACACTGAAGAGACCAGCCAACAGAGGAAGTTAAATAGAGGGAACCACCTTGGAAGTGACCCCACACAGCCCACAACACCATAGAAAGGGCCAGAAATACCTTTACTACTTTTACCATTATTTTTTTTTTTACTTGATGTGGTTGCGTGATTGTTTTTTCTTTTCTTTTTCTTCTTTTTTTAACTTTCTTAAATTTTTAAGTCCTCTATTTCTCTAATTACTATTTTTATAACCTATTATTACTTTAAAAAAAAAAGGACCCTATTTTTAAAGCAAATGCTGTATATAGTCTTTTTGTGGTTGATGTTTTTGTTTTTTAATAATTCTTGTGGCTTTGTTTTTCTGTTTTATTTTGTTTTTTCTCCTCCTTCTTCTTATTCTTTTCTTTAATAGTGTATTTTTGAAAATCCAACCTCTACTCTAGATTTTTAATCTTTGCTTTTTGGTATTTGTTGTCAATTTTGTACATTTAAAAACCCAATCTTCAGTACCCAATTTTACCTGAGAATGAGACTACTGGCTTGACCACTCTCTCCTCATTTGGACTCTCCTTTTTCTCCACCAGGTCGCCTCTGTCTCCTCCCTCCCCCTTCTCTTCTCTACTCAACCCTATGAATCTCTGTGTGTTCCAGATAGTGGAGAACACTCAGGGAACTGGTTACTGGCCGGATCTGTCTCTCTCCTTTTCATTTCCCTCTTTTATCCTCCTGGCCACCTGTGTCTACTTCCTCCCTCTCCTCTTCCCTGTATAACTCCGTGAAAACCTCTGAGTGGTTCAAACTGTGGAGTGCACATAAGGAAGTGATTACTGGCTAGCTTGCTCTCTCCTTTTTTGATCCCACCTCATCTCATTCCAGCCACCTCTAACTATCCCCTCCCTCTTCTCTTCTCCATGTAACTCAGTGGACCTCTATGGGTGACCTTCAATGTGGAGAAACCTTTCATCTTTAACATAGATGTTTTATCAGTGGTGCTGTATAGATGGAGAAGTCTTGAGGCTACTGTAAAAATAAAACTGAAAACCAGAAACAGGAGGCTTAAGTCCAAATCCTGAGAACATCAGAGAAATCCTGAATCCAAGGAACATTATTTGATAGGAGCTCATCAAATGCCTCCATACCTACACTGAAACCAAGCACCACCCAAGGGCCAACAAGTTCCAGAGCAAGACATACCATGCAAATTCTCCAGCAACACAGGAACACAGCCCTGAGCTTCAATATACAGGCAGCTCAAAAATACTCCAAAACCATTGACGTCTCATAACCCATTACTGGACACTTCATAGCACTCCAGAGAGAAGAAATCCAGCTCTACCCACCAGAACTCCAACACAAGCCTCCCTAACCAAGAAACCTTGACAAGCTACTGATACAACCCCACCCACAGTGAGGAAACGCCATAATAAAGAGAACTCCACAAATTCCCAGAATATAGAAAGGCCACCCAAACGCAGCAATATAACCAAGATGAAGAGACAGAGGAATACCGAGCAGGTAAAGGAACAGGATAAATGCCCACCAAACCAAACAAAAGAGGAAGAGATAGGGAATCTACCTGAGAAAGAATTCCAAATATTGATAGTGAAAACGATCCAAAATCTTGAAATCAAAATGGAATCACAGATAAATAGCCTGCAGACAAGGACTGAGAAGATGAAAGAAAGGTTTAACAAGGACCTAGAAGAAATAAAAAAGAGTCAATATATAATGAATAATGCAAAAAATGAGATCAGAAATACTCTGGAGGCAACAAATAGTAGAATAATGGAGGCAGAAGATAGGATCAGTGAAATAGAAGATGAATGGTAAAAATAAATGAATCAGAGAGAAAAAAGAAAAATGAATTAAAAGAAATGAGGACAACCTCAGAGACCTCCAGGACAATATGAAACACTCCAACATTTGAATTATAGGAGTCCCAGAAGAAGAAGACAAAAAGAAAGACCATGAGAAAATACTTGAGATAATAGTTGAAAACTTCCCTAAAATGGGGAAGGAAATAATCACTCAAGTCCAAGAAACCCAGAGAGTTCCAAACAGGATAAACCCAAGGAGAAACACCCCAAGACAAATATTAATCAAATTAACAAAGACCAAACACAAAGAACAAATGTTAACAGCAACAAGGGAAAAACAACAAATAACACATAAGGGGATTCTCATAAGGATAAAAGCTGATCTTTCAATAAAAACTCTTCAAGCCAGGAGGGAATGACAAGACATACTTAAAGTGATGAAAGAAAATAACCTACAGCCAAGATTACTGTGCCCAGCAAGGAACTCTTTCAAATATGAAGGAGAAATCAAAAGCTTTACAGACAAGCAAAAGCTAAGAGAATTCAGCACCACCAAACCAGCTCTCCAACAAATGCTAAAGGATATTCTTTAGACAGGAAACACAAAAAGGGCGTATAAACCCGAACCCAAAAATATAAAGTAAATGGCAACTGGATCATACTTATCAATATTACCTTAAACGTAAATGTGATGAATGCCCCAACCAAAAGGCAAAGACTGGCTGAATGGAAACAAAAACAAGATCCCTATATATGCTGCCTACAAGACACCCACCTCAAAACAAGGGACTCATACAAACTGAAAGTGAAGGGCTGGAAAAAGATATTCCACGCAAATAGAGACCAAAAGAAAGCAGGAGTAGCAATATGCATATCCGATAAAATAGGCTTTAAAACAAAGGCTGTGAAAAGAGACAAAGAAGGCCACTACATAATGATCAAAGGATCGATCCAAGAAGGAGATATAACAATTATAAATCTATATGCACCCAACATAGGAGCACTGCAATACGTAAGACAAATGCTAACAAGTATGAAAGGGGAAATTAACAATAACACAATAATAGCGGGAGACTTTAATACTCCACTCACACCTATGGACAAATCAACTAAACAGAAAATTAACAAAGAAATGCAGACTTTAAATGATGCATTAGACCAGTTAGACCTAATTGATATCTATAGGACATTTCACCCCAAAACAATGAATTTCACCTTTTTCTCAAGTGTGCATGGAACCTTCTCCAGGACAGATCACATCCTGGGCCATAAATCTAACCTTGATAAATTTTAAAAAATCAAAATCATTCAAAGCATCTTTTCTGACCATAGTGCATTAAGATTAGATCTCAATTACAGGAGAAAAATATTAAAAACTCCAACATATGGAGGTTGAACAACACACTTCTGAATAACCAACAAATCACAGAAGAAATCAAAAAAGAAATCAAAATATGCATAAAAAACTAATGAAAATTAAAACACAACAACTGAAAACCTGTGGGACACTATAAAAGCAGTGCTAAGAGGAAAGTTCATAGCACTACAGGCATACCTCAAGAAACAACAAAAAAGTCAAATAAATAACCCAACTCTACATGTAAAGCAACTAGAAAAGGAAGAATTGGAGAACCCCAGAATTAGTACAAGGAAAGAAATCTTAAAAATTAGGGCAGAAATAAATGCAAAAAAAAAGAGAGACCATAGCAAAAACCAACAAAGCCAAAAGCTGGTTCTTTGAAAGGATACATAAAACTGACAAACCATTAGCCAGACTCATCAAGAAACAAAGGGAGAAAAATCAAATCAATAAAATTAGAAATGAAAATGGAGAGATCACAACAGAAAACACAGAAATACAAAGGATCATAAGAGATGACTATCAGCAATTATATGCCAATAAAATGGACAATGCGGAAGAAATGGACAAATTCTTAGAAAAGTACAACTTTCCAAAACTGAACCAGGAAGAAATAGAAAATCTTAACAGACCCATCACAAGCACGGAAATTGAAACTGTAATCAGAAATCTTCCAGCAAACAAAAGCCCAGGTCCAGACGGCTTCACAGCTGAATTCTACCAAAAAGTTAGAGAAGAGCTAACACCTATCCTACTCAAACTCTTCCAGAAAATGGCAGAGGAAGGTAAACTTCCAAACTCATTCTATGAGGCCACCATCACCCTAATACCAAAACCTGACAAAGATGTCACAAAACAAGAAAACTACAGGCCAATATCACTGATGAACATAGATGCAAAAATCCTCAACAAAATTCTAGCAATCAGAGTCCAACAACACATTAAAAAGATCATACACCATGACCAAGTGGGCTTTATCCCAGGGATGCAAGGATTCTTCAATATCCGCAAATCAATCAATGTAATAGACCACATTAACAAATTGAAAAAAAAGCCATATGATTATCTCAATAGATGCAGAGAAGGCCTTTGACAAAATTCAACATCCATTTATGATAAAAACTCTCCAGAAAGCAGGAATAGAAGGAACATACCTCAACATAATAAAAGCTATCTATGACAAACCCACAGCAACCATTATCCTCAATGGTGAAAAATTGAAAGCATTTCCCCTAAAGTCAGGAACAAGACAAGGGTGTCCACTTTCACCGCTACTATTCAACATAGTTCTGGAAGTTTAGGCCACAGCAATCAGAGCAGAAAAAGATATAAAAGGAATCCAAATTGGAAAAGAAGAAGTAAAACTTTTACTCTTTGCAGATGACATGATCCTCTACATAGAAAAGCCTAAAGACTCCACCAGAAAACTTACTAGAGCTATCCAATGAATATAGTAAAGTTGCAGGATATAAAATCAACACACATAAATCCCTTGCATTCCTATACACTAATAATGAGAAAGTAGAAAAAGAAATTAAGGAAACAATTCCATTCACCATTGCAACAAAAAGAATAAAATACTTAGGAATATATCTACCGAAAGAAAATAAAGATCTATATATAGAAAACTGTAAAACACTGATGAAAGAAATCAAAGAGGACACAAATAGATGGAGAAATATACCATGTTCGTGGATCAGAAGAATCAATATAGTGAAAATGAGAATACTACCCAGAGCAATCTACAGATTCAATGCAATCCCTATCAAGCTACTGGTGGTATTTTTCACAGAACTAGAACAAATAATTTCACGATTTGTATGGAAATACAAACAACCTCGAATAGCCAAAGCAATCTTGAGAAAGAAGAATGGAACTGGAGGAATCAACCTGCCTGACTTCAGGCTCTCCTACAAAGCCACAGTCATTAAGACAGTATGGTACTGACACAAAGACAGAAATACAGATCAATGGAACAAAATAGAAAGCCCAGAGATAAATCCACACACCTATGGACACCTTATCTTGGACAAAGGAGGCAAGAATATACAGTGGATTAAAGATAATCTCTTTAACAAGCAGTGCTGGGAAAACTGGTCAACCACTTGTAAAAGAATGAAACTAGATCACTTTCTAACACCATACACAAAAATAAACTCAAAATGGATTAAATATCTAAATGTAAGACCAGAAACTATAAAACTCCTAGAGGAGAACATAGGCAAAACACTCTCAGACATACATCACAGCAGGATCCTCTATGATCCACCTCCCAGAATACTGGAAATAAAAGCAAAAATAAACAAATGGGATCTAATTAAAATTAAAAACTTCTGCCCAACAAAGGAAACTATAAGTAAGGTGAAAAGACCACCTTCGGAATGGGAGAAAACAATAGCAAATGAAATAACTGACAAACAACTAATCTCAAAAATATACAAGCAACTCCTGCAGCTCAATTCCAGAAAAATAAATGACCCAATCAAAAAATGGGCCAAAGAACTAAATAGGCATTTCTCCAAAGAAGACATACAGATGGCTAACAAACACATGAAAAGATGTTCAACATCACTCATCATCAGAGAAATGCAAATCAAGACCACAATGAGGTGCCATTTCACACCAGTCAGAATGGCTGCGATCCAAAAGTCTACAAGCAATAAATGCTGAAGAGGATGTGGAGAAAAGGGAACCCTCTTACACTGTTGGTGGGAATGCAAACTAGTACAGCCACTATGGAGAACAGGGTGGAGATTCCTTAAAAAATTGCAAATAGAACTGCCTTATGACCCAGCAATCCCAGTGTTGGGCATACACTCCAAGGAAACCAGAATAGAAAGAGACACATGTACCCCAATGTTCATCACAGCACTGTTTCTAATAGCCAGGACATGGAAACAACCTAGATGTCCATCAGCAGATGAATGGATAAGAAAGCTGTGGTACATATACACAGTGGAGTATTACTCAGCCTTTAAAAAGAATACATTTGAATCAGTTCTAATGAGGTGGATGAAACTGCAGCTGATTATACAGAGTGAAGCAAGCCAGAAAGAAAAACACCAATACAGTATACTGACACATATATATGGAATTTAGAAAGATGGTAATGATGACCCTGTATGTGAGACAGCAAAAGAGACACAGATGTATAGAACGGACTTCTGGACTGTGAGAGAGAGGGAGAGGGAGATGGTGGGATGATTTGGGAGAATGGCATTGAAACATGTATACTATCATGTAAGAAACGAAGCGCCAGTGTATGTTCAATACAAGATACAGGATTCTTGTGGCTGGTGCACGGGAATGATCCAGAGAGATGATATGGGGTGGGAGATGGGAGGGGGATTCAGGATTGGGAGCTCATATACACCCGTGGCAGATTCATGTCAATGTATGGCAAAACCAACCCAGTGTTGTAAAGTAAAATAAAGTAATAATAAAATTAAAAAATAATAAATAAAATAAAATGTTTAGGTAAAAATTTAAAAAAAAAGTTGGATTTAAATCCATTAACTGAAATATTTGTGTCCTACCAAAGTGGTCCCACTCAATAACATGATTGGTGCAGGAGAGGTGGATGAAGACTTGGAAGTAGAAATCCAGGAACAGTACGAAAAATATGGCAGAGTTGAAAAATATGTTATATTTGAAATTCCTGATATCCCTGATTGTAGTAGACAGGAAGAATAAAAGAAAGCAGGCCCCAGCAAGGGCCACAAAAGAAATTTATAATTATTAACAAACTGGATGCTATAAGGCATGAAACTTGGAACAAGTCAAGAGGAAACAGTTCATAATCTCGAAAACAAGATATGATCCTGGGGTTGGAAAACCGACCTCAGACTGTTTCTCAACTGGCATCTCAGAGTCACATGTTTTATGTATCTGGTGGAAAATCTATAGATAAGAATATTAGTCTTAGTTACTGATTTGTTATTGATTACTGTTTCCTAATTATTCAATGGTTAATGATCATTTTGTTTTTTGGCCCTGAAGGCCACATGAGTTATAGTTTCATTCACAGCTGAAATTATAATAAAGTATAATAAAGCTGGCTTGGATTTAGTTTCGGCACCTTCACCTTGGTGCAGTGTTTGTCCCCTGATATCTCTTTCTCTGAATTCTTGTGTCTCATTTCTCATTCTCTTGCTGTATTGTGCTTTTGGAAACCCTGCTTGTTGAGCCGGTCTTGCCACTTGATGATGAAGCAGTATGAATATTTTTAGAATTCCGGAGGGTTGAGTCTGTTGATGATCTGAATGGGAGATATTTTGGTGGACACGTGCTTCAAATATGTTTCTACAATTTAGATAGATTCAGGGCCTTGGATTTGGCAGAACAAGTTTGATTTTAAAAACTAGAGCCTGAGTCATCTCCAGCGATCCTTTAGTGAACTGCATACTAAGCAGAGGAGAACAAGGCAACAGGCAGCCTTCATGGCTGTGGGCACAGGGAAGGACTTCTAAGACATATGTTGACTGATCCTTTTTTATTTTGTGTTTTTTTAATATAGCATAAAAATCCTTCTGAAACACACACACACATACACACACATATATGGTCAATATGGCTATGTTCAACATCACTAATCACTCAGAAATAGACATAAAAAACATGATGAGAGGAGAGCAGAAGACGGCAGAGGAGTAAGACAGGGACATTGCCAGCCTCCCCACAATACATCAAAAACTCCTCAAGATATAGAACAACTCCTACAAAGCAACCTCTAGGTGACAGTAGAAGACTGCAGGCCTCCAGAGGGGCAGGCTAAGCTCCCTGGAATGAAGTAGGAGAGAGGATGGAGACATAAAAAGGGAAAAGACGGAGAACTTCTAGATGGTTCCCAACTAGATGGTGCCCTGAAGGGAGGGAGGAATCATGAAGCAGAAAGAGTTCCTGGTGTACTAGGAAACTCCCTCACAGGTGGGCCAAAGGGGGAGCTGCAGAATCTTGGAAAACTGGGCAAAGCAGGGACTTGGAGGGCAGAGAACAGAGAAAGCTGCACTTCTCAGCCCATGAACAGCTCACAGACTGTGCCCTTCACCCCAGACAGCGGGTTTGGGGAACCAAGAAAGGACCACAGAAGCCCCGTGGTGCAGAGGGCAGGACCAGGGTGCCGAGAGAGGCATGGCATAGAAACCTCTACAGCACACACAAATCTCTCCAGCGCATACAAACCTCATGGCACGGGGGCGGGCGGAGGGTGGGGGGCATGAGCCTAAACAAGTGCACATAAGCCCCGAGACATAAAGGGAGGGCCTGGGGAGCCGGAACAAGTGAACGCAAGCCTTGGAACACAGAGGGTGGGCTCATGGGGCTGAGGGATGCCCACAAAAGCCTCCACAATGTAGAGGGCAGTATCGGGGAGACGAGAAGAGATCCACACAAGCCCCTACCTAGCAGACTTTGGCCTGCTGTGCAAGGTGGGACCAGGGAACAGAAGTACCAGCAAAGATTCCAAGGACAAATAGGGGGCTGGTGGCAGTGAAGATATGCTGAGTGGGCGGCTTTGATGAGGCTGCAGAAATAGAGGTGTCTAACACTGCCAAAGAGTCAGACATGACTGAGCGACTGAACTGAACTGAACTGAACACTGCCAAAGCCAGAAGGACTCCCCAAAGATATGCTGAACCCATGGACACCCCAAAACCTACTACTGAACACTGCAATGCCCTTCAGAGAGATGAGATCCAGCTCCATCAACCAGAACACAGTCACAAGCTCCCCAAACCAGGAAAACATCACAGGATGCTAATCCAACCTCACCCATGGGGGCAGACTCCACAACCAAGAATTATGACCTCGAGAAGAGAATTTTTTTTCCTTATAAATAATTCTGTTTATTCCTCCTACAGATTTCTACCTTCACATTAGCCTTTTGTGGTGCTGTGGAGTTTCCTCTTTGTTTTTCTTCTTAAAAAAAAAAAATCTTTCTAAGATTTTTTTTCTGTTCTTTTTTTCTGTTTCACCCTTTTCTGTGATTATTCTGATTTTGTTTTTTATATTTTTTGACTGCTTTTCTTATAGTTCTTTACTGGCTATAGTTATTCTTGAATCTATATAAATCTTTTTCACATACATCTTTGCTTTTCTGATTTTTTTCTGTTCTACTTTTTTACACTCTTTTCCACCCCTCCCTTTTCTCTCCCTTTTCTTTTTTCCTTCTTTTTCTTTTCCATTTTTTCCTTCACTCTTTCTTTTTCATCAGGTAAGTTAAATTGTTGATCTCCCTTTGTTATATTTCCCATTGGCACTCTGCTCAGGCTCAGTTTTCTTGATTGAGCAGTAGCTAGCTCAATTTTGGTTTCCCTTGTTCACCAACTAAGTCTCTCATACTTTTTTCTTTAGAATACTTTGGTTATAACTGTGTGTGGAAATGCGTGATATGTCCCATTATTTCTGTAATTACACGCTTGATCTCCTTCCATTAGAATGCAGACACAAATCATCCCTAACAAGAAGTCGACAAAAACCATTCAACCAACCTTTCCTTTTAAGGGCAAAAACCAAAAGGAAGAAGAAATACAACCCTAAAGCCTGGAAAAGGGAGACCTCAAGCAGAGCAAGATAGGGGGAAAAAATTAAAAGATAGAGAAATACAACGCAATGAAAGAACAAGGTATAAACTCATAAGACCAAATAAATGAAGAGAAAGTAAGCAATCTGCCTGAAAGGGAAATCAGAATAACAATAGTAAAGATGTTCCAAAGACTTCAAAAATAGAATGGAGAAAATGAAATAAACAATTCACACAATTAAGAAAATCACCAATGGCACAGACGAAAGAAAGAATAAGCAAACAGAGATGAATAACAAAATTACTGAAATTAAAAATATTCTAGAAGCAACCAATAGCAGAATAACTGAGACAGAAGAATGGATATGTAAGCCACAGATAGAATGGTGGAAATAACTGCTAAAAGAAGAAAAAAGAAAAAGAATGATAAGAATTGAGGATAGCCTCAGAGACTATTGGGACAATGTTAAATGCACCAAAATTTGAGTTATAGGGGTCACAGAGGAAGAAGAAGAAAAGAAAATCACTGAGAAATTTTTTGAAGAAATGATAGTTGAAAACTTTCCCAATATGGGAAAGGAAATAGTCAATCAAGAAGCACAAGAGAGTCACTTACAGGGTAAGCCTAAGGACAAACACATCAAGACACATATTAATCAAGCTAACAGAGACTAAACACAAAGAATATTAAAAGCAGCAAGGGAAAAGGGAAAAGCAACAAGTAACATACAAGGGAAAACCCATATGATTAACAGCATATCTTTCAGCAGAAACTGCAGGCCAAAGGGCATGTCAGGATACATTTAAAGTACTTAAAGAAAACAATCTACAACCAAGATTACTATACTGTGCAAAGATCTCATTCAAAATTGATGGAGAAATCAAAAGCTTTACAGACAAGCAAAAGTTAAGAGAATTTAGCGCCCCTGAACCAGCCTTACAATAAATACTAAAGGGACTTGCATAGCTAATAAACATGAGAGAAAGGAAAGACCTACAAAAACAAATACAAAACAATTAAGAAAATGCCAATAAGGACATATAAATCAATAATTACTTTAAATGTAAACAGATTAAATGCACCAACCAAAAGATACAGACTAACTGAATGGAAACAAAAATAAGACACATATACTTGCTGCCTACAAGAGACCCACCTCAGACCTAGAGACACAAACAGGCTGAAAGTAAAAGGATGGAAAAAAATATTCCATATGAATGGAAACCAAAAGAAAGCTGGAGTAGCAATCCTTATTTCAGAAAAAAAAATAGATTTTAAAATAAAGAATATTTTAAGAGACAAAGAAGGACACTACATAATGTTCAAAGGATCAATCCAAGAGGAAGACATAACAATTATAAATATTTATGCCCCCAACATAGAGCACCTCAATACATAAGGCAAACAATAACAGGCATAATAGGGGAAATTGACAGTATCACAATAATAGTAGGCAACTTTAACACCCAAATTACAACAATGGAGAGATCATTAAAATAGAGAATCATCAAGGAAACACAAACCTTATATGATTCATTAGACAAATGGACCTAATTTGTATCTTCAGGACATTACATCCAAATGCAGAAGAATACACTTTCTTCTCAAGTCCACAAGGAACATTCTTGAGGATACACTACAGCCTGAGCCACAAATTAAGCCTCAGTAAGTTTAAGAAAATTGAAATTGTATCAAGAATCTTCTCAGACCACAATTCTGAGACAAAGTATCAACTACAGGGGAAAAAAACTTCAAAAAATACAAACTCATGGAGATTAAACAATACATTACTAAATAATGAAGGGGTTACTGAAGAAATAAGAAGGGAAATCAAAAGATTCCCAGAAACAAATGACAAAGAAAATATGACAAACCCAAAACCTATGGAATTCAGCAAAAGTAGTTCTAAGAGGGAAGTTTATAGCAATACAATTCTATCTCAAGAAACAGGAAAAACATCAAATAGACAACCTAACTCTCCATCTAAAGAAGGAGTTAAAAGAAGAACAAAAAACACTAAAGTCAGCAGAAAGAAAGAAATCATAAAGATCAGAGAAGAAATAAAAGAAAAAGAAATAAAGGAAATAATAGCAAAAATTAATAAAATTAAAAGCTGGTTCTTTGAGATGATAAACAACACTGATAAACCTTTAGCCAGACTCATCAAAAAAAAAAGGATAAAAAATTTAAAAATGAGAAATGAAAAAGGAGAGGTTACAACAGATACAGAAATACAAAGGATCATAAGAGAATACTATGAGCAACAATATACTAGTAAAATAGACAACTTAGAGGAAATGGGTAGATTCTTAAAAAATTCAACCTCACAAGACTGAACCTGGAAGAAATATAAATTATGAACAAACCAATTATAAACACTGAAATTGATGTTGTGATCAAAAAGTCCCCAGAAAACAAAAGCCCAGGACCAGATGTCTTCACAAGGAAATTCTAGCAACCATTAAAGAAAAAGTAATGTCTACTTTTCTGAAACTTTTCCAAAAAATTATAGAGGAAGGAACACTTCCAAACTCACTGTATGAGGCTACAATCGCCCTGATACCAAAACCAGGCAAAGACAACACAAAATACAAAACTGCAGGCCAATGTCACTGATTAACATAGATGTAAAAATCCTCAACAAAGTTCTGGCAAAGAGAATTCAACAACACATTAAAAAGCTCATACATGATCAAGTTGGGTTTATTCCAGGGATGCAAGGATTCTTCAATATACACAAATCAATCAATGTGATACACTATATTAACAAATTAAAAAATGAAAAGAATATGATCACCTCAATAGATGCAGAAAAAGCCTTTGACAAAATTCAGCACACATTTACAATAAAAAACAATTCAAAAAATGGGCATAGAATGATACTACCTCAACATAGAAGAGGCCATATATGATAAGTTCACTGTTCTCAATAGTGAAAAACTGCAAGCACTCCCTCTAAGGTCAGGAAGTCAAGGGTGTTCACTCTCACCACTATCATTCAACATAGTTTTGGGTGTCTTAGCTAAAGCAATCAGAGAAGAAAAAGAAATAAAAGGAATACAGATTGGAAAAGAAGAAGTAAAACTCTCACTGTTTAATGATGACATGATACTATACACAGAAAACCCACAAGAAACTATCAGAAAATTACTAGAGCCAATCAGTGAATTCAGTAAAGTCACAGGATAAAAGGTCAATATACAGAAATCACTTGCATTCTTATATACTAACAATGACAGATCAGGAAGAGAAACTAAGGAATAAATCCCATTCTCCACTGCAACAAAAAGAATAAAATATCTAGAATACAAAGGATCACAAGAGACTACTATCAGCAATTATATGCCAATAAAATGGACAATGTGGAAGAAATGGACAAATTCTTAGAAAAGTACAACTTTCCAAAACTGAACCAGGAAGAAATAGAAAATCTTAACAGACTCATCACAAGCACGGAAATTGAAACTGTAATCAGAAATCTTCCAGCAAACAAAAGCCCAGGTCCAGACGGCTTCACAGCTGAATTCTACCAAAAATTTTGAGAAGAGCTAAAACCTATCCTACTCAAACTCTTCCAGAAAATTGCAGAGGAATGTAAACTTCCAAACTCATTCTATGAGGTCACCATCACCCTAATACCAAAACCTGACAAAGATGCCACAAAAAAGAAAATTACAGGTCAATATCAGTGATCAACATAGGTGCAAAAATCCTTAACAAAATTCTAACAATCAGAATCCAGCAACACATTAAAAACATTATACACCATGATCAACTGGGCTTTATCCCAGGGATGCAAGGATTCTTCAATATCCGCAAATCAATCAATGTAATTCACCACATTAACAAATTGAAAAATAAAAGCCATATGATTATCTCAATAGATGCAGAGAAGGCCTTTGACAACATTCAACATCCATTTATGATTAAAAAAAAAAAAGGAAAGAAAAGCTCTCCAGAAAGCAGGAATAGAAGGAACATACCTCAACATAATAAAAGCTATCTATGACAAACCCACAGCAAACATTGTCCTGAATGGTGAAAAATTGAAAGCATTTCCTCTAAAGTCAGGAACAAGACAAGGGTGCCCACTTTCACCACTACTATTCAACATAGTTCCGGAAGTTTAGGCCACAGCAATCAGAGCAGAAAAAGAAATAAAAGGAATCCAAATTGGAAAAGAAGTAAAACTTTCACTGTTTGCAGATGACATGATCCTCTACATAGAAAACCCTAAAGACTCCACCAGAAAACTTACTAGAGCTATCCAATGAATATAGTAAAGTTGCAGGATATAAAATCAACACACATAAATCCCTTGCATTCCTATACACTAATAATGAGAAAGTAGAAAAAGAAATTAAGGAAACAATTCCATTCACCATTGCAACAAAAAGAATAAAATACTTAGGAATATATCTACCTAAAGAAAATAAAGACCTATATATAGAAAACTGTAAAACACTGATGAAAGAAATCAAAGAGGACACAAATAGATGGAGAAATATACCATGTTCATGGATTGGAAGAATCAATATAGTGAAATGATTATACTACCCAAAGCAATCTACAGATTCAATGCAATCCCTATCAAGCTACTAGTGATATTTTTCACAGAACTAGAACAAATAATTTCACGATTTGTATGGAAATACAAACAACCTCGAATAGCCAAAGCAATCTTGAGAAAGAAGAATGGAACTGGAGGAATCAATCCTGCCTGACTTCAGGCTCTCCTACAAAGCCACAGTCATTAAGACAGTATGGTACTGACACAAAGACAGAAATACAGATCAATGGAACAAAATAGAAAGCCCAGAGATAAATCCACACACCTATGGACACCTTATCTTGGACAAAGGAGGCAAGAATATACAATGGATTAAAGATAATCTCTTTAACAAGCAGTGCTGGGAAAACTGGTTAACCACTTGTAAAAGAATGAAACTAGATCACTTTCTAACACCATACATAAAAATAAACTCAAAATGGATTAAAGATCTAAATGTAAGACCAGAAACTATAAAACTCCTAGAGGAGAACATAGGCAAAACACTCTCCGACATACATCACAGCAGGATCCTCTATGATCCACCTCCCAGAATACTGGAAATAAAAGCAAAAATAAACAAATGGGATCTAATTAAAATTAAGAACTTCTGCACAACAAAGGAACTATAAGCAAGGTGAAAAGACAGCCTTCTGAATAGGAGAAAATAATAGCAAATGAAATAACTGACAAACAACTAATCTCAAAAATATATAAGCAATTTATGCAGCTCAATTCCAGAAAAATAAATGACCCAATCAAAAAATGGGCCAAAGAATTAAATAGACATTTCTCCAAAGAAGACATACGGATGGCTAACAAACACATGAAAAAATGCTCAACATCACTCATCATCAGAGAAATGCAAATCAAGACCACAATGAGGTGCCATTTCTCACCAGTCAGAATGGCTGCGATCCAAAAGTCTACAAGCAATAAATGCTGGAGAGGATGTGGAGAAAAGGGAACCCTCTTACACTGTTGGTGGGAATGCAAACTAGTACAGCCACTATGGAGAAACAGTGGTGGAGATTCCTTTAAAAAATTGCAAATAGAACTGCCTTATGACCCAACAATCTCACTGCTGGGCATACACACTGAGGAAACCAGAATAGAAAGAGACACATATACCCCAATGTTCATCACAGCACTGTTTCTAATAGCCAGGACATGGAAACAACCTAGATGTCCATCAGCAGATGAATGGATAAGAAAGCTGTGGTACATATACACAGTGGAGTATTACTCAGCCTTTAAAAAGAATACAGTTGAATCAGTTCTAATGAGGTGGATGAAACTGCAGCTGATTATACAGAGTGAAGTAAGCCAGAAAGTAAAACACCAATACAGTATACTGACACATATATGGAATTTAGAAAGATGGTAACGATAACACTGTATGCGAGACAGTAAAAGAGACCCAGATGTATAGAACAGTGTTTTGGACTCTGGAAGAGGAAGAGGGTGGGATGATTTGGGAGAATGGCATTGAAACATGTATAATATCATATAAGAAACGAATCGCCAGTCTAGGTTCAATGCAGGATACAGGATGCCTGGGACTGGTGCAGAGAGATTATATGGGGTCGGAGGTGGCAGGGGGGTTCATGATTGGGAACTCATGTACACCCATGGTGGATTCATGTCAATGTATGGCAAAAACCAATACAGTATTGTAAAGTGAAATAAAGTAAAAATAAAAATTTAAAGAATAATAAAAAAAATTTTTTTTAAGAATAGCATATCTAGGAATAAACCTACTTAAGGAGAAAACAGAACTGTAAATGGAAAATTATAAGACACTGATGAAAGAAATCAAAGATGTTATAAACAGATGGAGAGATATTCCATGTTCCTGGGTAGGAAAAATCAATATTATGAAAATGACTAAACTACCAGACTCAGTTTACAGATTCAATGCAATCCCTATCAAATTACAGATGCCATTGTTCTCAGAACCCTAACAAAAAATTTCACAATTCGTATGGAAACACAAAGGACCTCAAATAGCCAAAGCAGTCTTGAGAAAGAAGAATGGAGCTGGAGGAATCAACCTCCCTGACTTCAGGCTATACTACAAAGCTACATTCATCAAGACAGAACAGTACTGGCACAAAAGCAGAAATATAGACCAATGGGACAAAATAGAAAGCCCACAGATAAACCCATGCACCTATGCATACCTCATTTTTGACTAGAGGCAAGAATATAAAATGAGGCAAAGAAAGGCTTTTCAATAAGTGGTGTTTGGAAAGCTGGACAGCAAAAGAATGAAATTAGAACATTTCCTAACATCATACACAAAGATACACTAAAAATGGATTAAATACCTAATTGGAAGACCAGAAACTATGAAACCCTTAGAGGAAAACATAGGCAGAACACTCCAGGACATAAATCAAAGCAAGATTCTCTATGACTCACCTCCTAGAGTAATGGAAATAAAAACAAAAATAAACAAGGGGGACCTAATTAAATTTAAAAGCTTTTGCACAACAAAGGGAATTATAAACAAGGTGAAAAGACAACCCTCAGAATTATAATAGCAAAAAGAAAACTGACAAAGGATAAATTTCCAAAATATACAAGCAGCTCATACAACTCAATACCAGAAAAACAAACAACCCAATGAAAAAGAGGGGGAAAGACTTAAATAGACATTTTTTCAAAGAAGACATACAGATGGCTAATAAACACGTGAAAAGATGCTCAACATTGCTCACTATTAGAGAAATGCAAATCAAAACTCCGATGACATATCACTTTACACCAGTCAGAATGGCCATCATCAAGAAGTCTACGGACTATAAATACTGGAGAGGGTGTGGAGAAAAGGAAAACCTCTTGGATTGCTAGTGGATGTAAAGTGATTCAGCCACTATGGAAAACAGTATGGAGATTCCTTTAAAAACCTAGAAATAAAATGACAGAGCAATCCCACCCCCAGGCATATACTTGGAGGAAACCAAAATTGAAAAAGACACATGTGCCCCCATATTCATTGCAGCACTATTTACAATAGTTAGTACATGGAAGCAACCTAGATGTCCATCAACAGATAAACTGATAAAAATGTTGTGGTACAACTGGTAATATACAATGGAATATTACTCAGCCATAAAAGGGAACACATTTGAGTCTGTTCTAACGAGGCGGACAAACCTCAAGTCCTTCACACAGGGTGAAGTAAGTCAGAAAGAGAAAGATAAATATCATGTACTAATGTATATATATGGACTCTAGAAAGAAGGTACTAATGAATATAGTTGCAGGGCAGCAATGGAGAAACAGACTTAGAGAATAGACTTATAGACACAGGGAGAGGGGAGAAGGGAGAGGGTAAGATATGTGGAGAGAGTAACATAGAAACTTACACTACCATATGTAAAACAAATAGCCAACGGGAATCTGCTGTATGACTCAAACAGGGGCTCTGTAGCAATCTAGAAGGGTGGGATGGGGAGGGAGATGGGAGGGAGTTTCAAGAGAGAGGAGACATGGGTGTATCAATGGCTGATTCTTATTGATGTTTAACAGGAAACAACAAAATTCTGTAAAGCAATTATCCTGCAATTTAAAAATAAATAATTTTTTTAAGGAAACTCAAGGTAATATCCAAGGTTGGCCAGAGCAGTTGAGTGTAAGAAGTACTGTTCAAATAGCAAAGACTGAGGAAGAAAAGAGGTTTATGTGTGGTTTTGGTGATAGCCAAGGACTACAGATTGGACACTGTACAACTGCAACATTAAGCATGAAAGTAGCAATAGCTTACACAGTACTCATTATATATCAGACACTTGTGGATGCATTTTAGACTTTGGCTGGTCTAATCTTCAAGATAAACCTGTTTGAGGGTTGTGACCCATCTCCTCACTTGATAAAGCAGGACATCAAAGTAACCTATCTTAGGTGACACTGCCAACTATCATGGAAGTGGGCACATAAACAAAACAGTTATGTAGGTAGACTTATTACTCAGAATATATAGTTCTAAGCTGATTTTTGAATGCTCAAAATTCTCCAAGCTAAGCTTCAACAGTATGTGAACAGAGAACTTCCAGCTGGATTCAGAAAAGGCAAAGGAACCAGAGATCAAATTGCCAACATCTGTAGGATCATAGAAATAGCAAGAGAACTCCAGAAAAACATCTACTTCTGCTGTATTGACTACCCCCAAAGCCTTTGACTGTGTGAATCACAACAAACTGTGGAAAGATTTAGGAATAACAGACCACCTTACTTGTCTCCTGCAAAACCTGTATGCAGGTCAAGAAGCAGCAGTTAGAACCAGACAGGGAACAACAGACTGGTACCAAACTGGGAAAAGAGTACATCAAGGCTGTATATTGTCACCCTGCTTATTTAAGGTATATGCTGAGTACATCATTCAAAATGCCAGGCTGGATGAAACACAAGCTGGAATTAAGATTGCCAGAAGAAGTATCAATAACCTCAGATATGTAGATGACATCACTCTTATGGCAGAAAGTGAAGAACTAAAGAGACTCTGGATAATGGTGAAACAGAAGTCTTAAAAAAGTTGGCTTAAAACTCAGCATTCAAAAAATGAAGATCATGGTATCCAGTCCCATCACTTCATGGCAAATAAATAGGGAAACAATGGAAACAGCAACAAACTTTATTTTGGAGGGCTTCAAAATCACTGTGGACAGTGACTGCAGCTATGAAATTAAGATGCTTATTCCTTGGAAGAAAAGCTATGACAAATCTACACAGTGTATTAAAAAGCATAGAATTTACTTGCTAACAAAGGTCTATCTAGTCAAAGCTATGCTTCTTCCAGTAGTCATGTATAGATATGAGAGTTGGACCATAAAGAACTCTGAGTGCAGAACTGATGTTTTCAAACTGTGGTGTTGAAGAAGACTCTTGCAAGTCCCCTGGACTGCAAGGAGATCAAACCTGTCAAACCTAAAGGAAATTAGTCCCGAATATTTATTGGAGGACTGATGTTGAAACTGAAGCTCCAATACTTTGACCACCTGGTGTGACAAAACTGATTCACTGGAAAAGACCCTGATGCTAGGAAAGATTGAAGGCAGGAGGAGAAGAGGATGACAGAGGACGAGATGGTTGGATGGCATCACTGACTCAATGGACATGAGTTTGAGCAAGCTCTGGGAGATGGTGAAGGACAGCAAAGCCTGGCATACTGCAGTCCATGGGTCTGCAAAGAGTCAGACATGACTGAGCAACTGAACAACAACAACAAGCTGAAGACCACCAATTTTTGGCCATCAAGATTTTCGATGATCAGTAAATTTCATAGCTCTGTAGACAAGAATATAAGCAAGAAAAAAAAAGCGCCTTTCTGTTTTGATAATTTGATGAAACAATATAAAGAAAGATTTTAAAAAGCATGATGAAATATCACCTCACACATATCAGAATGGCTATTGTCAAAAGATAAGAAATAGCAAGTGTTGGTAAGGATGTGGAGAAAAGGGAGCCCTCATGTACTCTTGGGCAGGTATGTAACTTGATAACAGTAGGGATGTTGTTCAAAAAATGAAAACTAAACCTATCATACAATTCAACCACTTCACTCCAGGATATTTATTCAAAAAGAACAAAAACATTAAACCAAAAAGGTATACACACCCTAATGCTCACAGTAGAATTATTTATTATAGCCAAGATATGGAAGCAGTCGAAGTATTCACAAACAGTTAAATTGATGAAGATGGTAGTATATACATATGCAATGAAATATTAGCCACGAAAAAGAAAGAATGATATTTTGCCTCTTGTGAAAATATTGATGCAGTTAGAAGGTGTTGTAGTTAGGGAAGTAAGTCAGAGAAAAAGAAATATTGTATATTTTCACTTATAGGTGCAATCTAAAACATAAATAAGTATAATAAAACAGAAACAGACTCACAGATACATAGAACAAAGTGGTGGTTACCAGAAGGAAGAGGGATGAGTTGAGGACCAAAATAGGTGAGGGGCACTTAGAGGTGTAAACTACTCAGATTAAAATAAATAATTTACAATGATACATAGCACAAGGAATATAGTCAATATTTTATAACTCTGTATAAACACATCAGATTACTATGTTGTATATCCAGAACTAATGTAATATTTTGTCAACTATGCAGCAATTTTTAAATGATATCAATTTTATATGATAAAATATTTCCATTTTATTCAGTGAAATTCATTTTATAGTTTAAATTATGGTAGAGAATAGTAGAAATGGCAATGTCCCCAGATCTGAAGAAGCATTTCTCACTTATTGTCACTCTAGGATAGAAATTGAAAAGTTCAAATGTGAAAGCAACATGATCAAAAGAAAATGCATGGGGCATTTGGAAAGAAGCTTGAGAAACCTATTTATGCTGGTATATGAGATAATTTTAGACAGGATAGGCAAAGACCATGTGACCATGATGCTGTGGGGAGGGAGGTGGGAGGGGGGTTCATGTTTGGGAACGCATGTAAGAATTAAAGATTTTAAAATTTTAAAAATAAAAAAAAATTTAAAAAAAAAAAAGACCATGTGAGGACATCACACTTGTTTCACAGGGAATCCTTATCAGAGATTTTTTAAAAATTATAATAACTTTAAGTTGATTTCTAAATTCTAACTGCATTCTCATAGATTAATTTTATTATTATAAATACAGTGAGAGTTAGGCAAGACATAATATTCAATGTAATAGAGACAAAGAACCACAAAGCTGAGAGACATCAACTGCCCCAAATAACCCAGCTGATAAAGTGAAGCTGAGAGTGTACCTATGGTTTTTCCAGAGCTCCGCTCCTCTTCCACTATTTTATGTCCTATTAATTCTAGGGCATAATGAATGCAGTACTTTGTGAAACCTATTCTGGAAGTGTCAAACAGGAAGAATTAAATAGAAAGGAACTGAGAATCAAGAATCCTCAAACTACCACACAGTTGCACTCATCTCACACGTTAGTAGAGCAATGCTTAAAATTTTCCAAAACAGGCTTCAGCAATACGTGAACCATGAACTTCCAGATGTTCAAGCTGGTTATAGTAAAGGCAGAGGAACCAGAGATCAAATTGCCAACATCCTCTGGATCATCGTAAAGGCAAGAGAGTTCCAGAAAAACATTTATTTCTGCTTTATTGACTATGCCAAAGCCTTTGACTGTGTGGATCACAATAAACTGTGGAAAATTCTGAAAGAGATGGGAATACCAGACCACCTGACCTGCCTCTTGATAAACCTATATGCAGGTCAGGAAGCAACAGATAAAACCGGACATGGAACAGCAGACTGGTTCCAAATAAGAAAAGGAGTACGCCAAGGCTGTATACTGTCATCCTTCTTATTTAACTTATATGCAGAGTACATCATGAGAAACGCTGGGCTGGAGGAAGCACAGGCTGGAATCAAGATTGCTGGGAGAGGTTATATCAATAACCTCAGATATGCAGATGACACCACCCTTATGGCAGAAAGTGAAGAGGAACTAAAAAGCCTCTTGATGAAAGTGAAAGAGGAGAGTGAAAAAGTTGGCTTAAAGCTCAACATTCAGAAAAGGAAGATCATGGCATCTGGTCCCATCACTTCATGGGAAATAGATGGGGAAACAGTGGAAACAGTGCAAGACTTTATTTTGGGGGGCTCCAAAATCACTGCAGATGGTGATTGCAGCCATGAAATTAAAAGACGTTTACTCTTGGAAGGAAAGTTATGACCAACTTAGACAGGAAATTAAAAAGCAGAGATATTACTTTGCCAACAAAGGTCCACCTAGTCAAGGCTATGGTTTTTCCAGTAGTCATGTATGGATGTGAGACTTGGACTATAAACAAAGCTGAGCACCAAAGAATTGATGCTTTTGAACTGTGGTATTGGAGAAGACTCTTGAGAGTCCCTTGGACTGCAAGGAGATCCAACCAGTCCATGTTAAAGGAGATCAGTCCTGAATATTCTTTGGAAGGACTGATGATGAAGCTGAAACACCTTTACTTTGGCCACCTGATGCAAAGAGCAGACTCATTTGAAAAGACCCTGATGCTGTGAAAGATTGAGGGCAGGAAGAGAAGCAGACGACAGAGGATGAGATGGTTGGATGGCATCACGGACTCAATAGACATGGGTTTGAGTGAACTCTGGGAGTTTTTGATGGACAGGGAGGCCTGGCGTGCTGCTGTTCATGGGGTCGCAAAGAGTAGGACACAACCGGGCGACTGAACTAAACTGAACTGAGAATCAAGAGACTGCTGAAATAAAGGTTGCAAATGTCACAGTGCTAAAGACTACATGTGAAATTGAAGGAGGTTGGTATGAAGCAGCTAAAGAAAGTCAGAACTTGATCAAAAACATGAATAGATTAAAGATGGCAAGGAATCAGAAAACAACACTAAATTTCCAACCAAATAATCAGATGTTACCTAACAACAAATGTTGCCAACTGTATAAGGGAGATAATTTACAGATAAGAGAAAATGAAGTTAATAAATTTTATTCTGGTACGTACCAGGTATTTCAGGAAACACAAAAATATGCTAAAAATTTTTTGTAAAATTCCTTCAGTTCAGTTCAGTCACTCAGACATGTTTGACTCTTTGCGACCCCATGAATTGCAGCACGCCTGGCCTCCCTGCCCATCACCAACTCCCGAGTTCACTCAAACTCACGTCCATCAAGTCGGTGATGCCATTCAGCCATCTCATGCTCTGTTGTCCCCTTCTCCTCCTGCCCCCAATCCCTCCCAGCATCAGAGTCTTTTCCAATGAGTTAACTCTTCTCATGAGGTGGCCAAAGTACTGGAGTTTCACCTTTAGCATCATTCCTTCCAAAGAAATCCTAGGGCCGATCTCCTTCAGAATGGACTGGTTGGATCTCCTTGCAGTCCAAAGGACTCTCAAGAGTCTTCTCCAACACCACAGTTCAAAAGCATCAATTCTTTGGTGTTCAGCTTTCTTCACAGCCCAACTCTTACATCCATATATGACCACTGGAAAAACCATAGCCTTGATTAGATGGACTTTTGTTGGCGAAGTAATGTCTCTGCTTTTGAATATGCTATCTAGGTTGGTCATAATTTTCCCTCCAAGGAGTAAGCATCTTTTAATTTCATGGCTGCAGTCACCATCTGCAGTGATTTTGGAGCCCCAAAAAATAAAGTCTGACACTGTTTCCACTGTTTCCCCTTCTATTTCCCATGAAGCGATGGGACCAGATGCCATGATCTTCCTTTTCTGAATGTTGAGCTTCAAGCCAATTTTTTCACTCTCCTCTTTCACTTTCATCAAGAGGCTTTTTAGTTCCTCTTCACTTTCTGCCATAAGGGTGGTGTCATCCACATATCTCAGGTTATTGATATTTCTCCTGGCAATCTTGATTCCAGCCTGTGCTTCCTCCAGCCCAGCGTTTCTCATGATGTACAGTGCATATAAGTTAAATAAGCAGGATGACAGTATACAGCCTGGACGTACTCCTTTTCCTATTTGGAACCAGTCTGTCATTCCATGTCCAGTTCTAACTGTTGCTTCCTGACCTGCATACAGGTTTGTGAAGAGGCAGGTCAGGTGGTCTGGTATTCCCATCTCTTTCAGAATTTTCCACAGTTTATTGTGATCCACACAGTCAAAGGCTTTGACATAGTCAATAAAGCAGAAATAGATGTTTTTAAAATTCCTTAGAACAATTGAAAATATAGGTTTATAGTTCAATTCAAATGTTGGAACTGGAAATTTAGGCTTGAGAAGAATTGACACCAAGTTAGAAGAATTTTATATTTCAATTTGTTAAATTTTTTAAAGATGAATGAATCTTATCAGAAAAAATAAGTGGTAAATAATAAAGGGTATTCTCTAATAAAATTTTGTCAAGAAAGTTTTTCTCAGAATATATTTATCAAAATTCAAACTTTGTAATCTTCATTTCTCATTTCTTCTGGTCTCAGTTTAATTCACTGTGGTTTCAGTGCCTCTGTCTACAATGGTGCATTTATCTCCTGGGATTTAATCTTTCCAAGAATATATGTTCTTTGGTTGTCTTCCTGCTATGTGTGGGTTAAATACTTTTTGATATGCAGGGAAATTTCAAAGTCATAATTTGACTTTTCTCACCTGGGTTTTAATTAAGGCACTGCAGAAAATGCCACCTGATATGCATGATGTAAAAGACCAGCACATGTCAAAAAGAAGTTAAAGGTTAAAAAATGAAACAAGTGTTTAATATTCTGGGAGCTTTAGAAGTTATAACTTCAAGTGTGATAGTGATTAGAAAGCCTTGACAGTTAAAAGTCAAACCTTTGAATTGCATAGGTTGAGCTGTCCACTTATACGCAGATATTTTTCAATAAATATACTGGAACTTTTTGTGACAATTTGAAAAACTTCCTGAATGGAACTTCATAGCCTACAAATACAAAACATAAGAAAAAGTTAGGTATGTCCTGAATGAATAAATATGTAGGAACTAGTCTATTTCATCATTTACTATCATAAAATATACAACCATCTGCTATAAAAAGTACAATTTATCAAAACTTACATACTCAAACACTGACAGACCACACATGGCTCCATTCATAGTCCAGAGAAATGTAAACAAATGTAAAGATCCAGCATAAAGTCATAAGTGCAGAAATTAACTGTAGCAATTATTATATTACTATAATAATTTCATAGCTACCTCTTGTTGCTATTGTGGTGAGCTTGTGTTGTATCAGCTTAAAATGCCATGTGATGCTAAATATTTCTATGCGAGTAGTTTAATCTCTTAAGTAAATAGCATAGCACGAAAAAAAGTGACCTCTCACAGTTCCTGTGTATTTTTTCATTGTGTTTGGCACAGTACCATAAAGCTTGAATAACACCATGGGACCCATACAAAATGCCACAAGTGGTGCTGAAAGTGTTCCCAAGAAGCAAAGTCATAATTTTATAAGGAAAAGTTTAATTGCCCAATATGCAGAGTAGATTAAGTTTAACAAATGTGGTTACCTGCCATTTCAAAACACACGGATTTAGCCTAAGGATCACTGTAAAAAAGGAAAAGAAAAAATGTAAAGCTGTCACTGTGGCTACACCAGCAGGTGTGAAAATCTCGTACATTTTGCAAAGTATTTTTTTAATCTTTTTTTACTGGATTATATTTACTTCACAATGTTGTGTTAGTTTCTGCTGTATAACAAAGTGAATCAGTTATATGTATACATACATCCTCTCCCCTTGAGCCTCTCTCCTACCCCACCATCCATCCTATCCTTCTAGGTCATCACAGAATACTGAGATGAACTCCATGTGCTATACAGCAGTTGCCCACTACCTGTTTTACACATGGCAGTGTGTGTATGTTAGTGCTATTCTCCCAATTCATTCCACCCTCCCCTCCCTTTTCCCCGTGTCCACTAGTCCATTCCCTATGTCCATATCTCTATTCCTGCCCTGAAAAGATTCCATATATATATATATGTTTTAATACATGAAATTTGTTTTTCTCTTTCTGAATTACTTAACTCTATCTGATAGACACTAGGTTCATCCACATCACTACAAATGACCCAATTTCATTCCTTTTAAAACATCTTTATCCATTCCTCAGTTGATGGACATTTATGTTACTTCTGTGTTCTGGCCTAGTGCTTCAGTGAATACTGGGATACATGTTGAATTATGGTTTTCTCAGGGTGTTGGCCAACAGTGGGATTGCTGGGTCATATGTTAGTTTTATTTCTAGTTTTTTAAGGAAACTCCATATTGTTCTCCATAGTGGTTGTTATCAATTTACATTCCTACCAAAAGTGCAAGAGGGTTCCCTTTTCTCCACATCCTCTCCAGCATTTATTGTTTGCAGATTTTTTTGATGATGGCCATTCTGACTGGTGTGGGTTGATATCTCATTGTATATTGCAGTTTTGATTTGCATTTCTCTAATAATAACTGATGGTGAACATCTTTTCATGTTTTTATTCGCCATCTGTATGTCTTTTTGAGAAATGTCTGTTTAGGCCTTCCATCCATTTTTTTATTGTGTTGCTTATTTTTTTATATTGAGCTGCATGAGCTGCTTGTATACTTCAAAGATTAATCCTTTGTCAGTTGCTAATTTACA
Organism: Capra hircus; assembly: GCF_001704415.2. Taxonomy (NCBI): domain Eukaryota; kingdom Metazoa; phylum Chordata; class Mammalia; order Artiodactyla; family Bovidae; genus Capra; species Capra hircus. The sequence continues at coordinate 80,724,729 of NC_030822.1, forward strand.
ATATTTTCTCCCATTCTGAGGGTTGTCTCTTTGTCATGTTGATGGTTTCCTTTTGCTGTGCAAAAGCTTTCAAGATTAATTAGGCCCATTTGTTTTTGTTTTTTATTTTCATTACTCTAGGAGATGAGTCAAAAAGATCTTGCTGCAGTTTGTCTCAGAGTGCTCTGCTATGTTTTCCTCTAAGAGTTTTATAGTGTCTGGCCTTAGGTTTAAGTCTTGAATCCATTATGAGTTTATTTTTGCATATGGTGTTAGGAATATTCTAATTTCATTCTTTTACCTGTAGCTGTCCAATTTTCCCAGTACCACTTATTGAAGAGACTCTCCATTCTCCATTGTATATTCTTGCTTCCTTTGTCAATGATAAAAGTGGTCACAGGTGTGTGGATTTATCTCTAGGCTTCTGTCCTGCTCCACTGATGAATATTTCTGTTTTTGTTCCAGTGTCATACTGCCTTGTTTACTATAGCTTCGTATTAGTAGTATAGTCTGAAGTTGGGGAGCCTGATTCTTCCAGCCATGTTTTTCTTTCTCAAGATTTGCTTTGACTATTCTGGGTCTTTTTTGCTTCTATAGAAATCATAAAATGGAAAGATGATGGAGGAGTAGGTGGACATGGAGTACATCTCTCTCCACGGATACATTGCTCCATGGAATATACCTTCAGACATAGAAGTGCTTGCAGAGCACCAGCTGAGAGTGGGTAGGAGTACCTGACCCCTGGAAAGAATATATAGAACCATGCAAAACTCAGTAGGACAAAGGGACTAAGGGGGAAAACAGGAGTGTTAGCAGGACTGGACCTGCCCTTGGTAGGTGGGGGAACTGAAGCAGGGGACCTATCCCCACCTTGGGGCAATTGTCTGGGTCAGAGGAGAAACATTTGAGGCTGAGAAAGAAGCAGCTGATATTTAGGCTGTGACAGCCTAAATGGAATGAGAATCAAACAATAATTTTGCCACAGCCATACGAACCATGGACGGGGATGCAGGTCCCCTAAAAGGCACAGCAGCTGGGAGGTGGAGCATAGGGATTGTGGAGCAATCCCAGGGCAAGGGCTGCTGTTGACTGCTGGGAGAAGGTCCGAGGGGATGTCAGGGAGGAGATTGTGGTGGAAAGCCAGGCAGCCATGGAAGAAAGGTGATAGTGTTGAGTCATGCATAGCAGGTGGAGCCCTCACCATAGCCTCTCTCTCCCCACACGTCATCACCAGCACCTGAACAAAAGAGAAGTTGGCCCACCAAGCACCAGATAGACAGAACTACAGAGTAGGACCCCACCCAATGTACCCATTTAAGCACCTGTTGCACCAAACAACAGACTAGGACCCCACCCAGGATGGCCACTTAATGTGCCTGACTCACTAAACAGCAGAGAAGGACCCCAGCCAAGGGAGCCTTCTAACTGCCTGAATGGGCAGAGCAATAGAGAAAGACTAGCCAAAGAAGCCTTCTGGTCACCAGCTGCCAGAGGCTCGAAAAAGACTCTGATAGGGCCTTAACTCCTGCAGTGGGGCCAGTTCATGTCCCTGTACACTTGGCACCACCAGGGTCCCCATGACCCAAGCAGCTGCACGACCTTCATGCTCAACCCTCATTGGAGCAGAACTGTCACAGGCAAAAAAAAAAAAAAAAAGTCCTGCATCTATAAACATGGGGTCGCTTTGGTCGTGTCCAACTCTTTGCAACCCTGTGGACTGTGGCCTGCCAGGCTTCTCTGTCAGTGGGGGTTCTCCAGGCAAGAATGCTGGAGTAGGTTGCCATACTCTTCTAGAGCACTATATTCCCTGCTGCCCTAGCCACCAGTTTCCTTAGTATCTGGTGCTTCCAGGGCCTTTGTGACCCAAGCAGCTGCACCATCTCCACACTTGGCACTCACGGGAGCAGACCCAAGTCCTCCAGGGCAGCCTCAGGAGCAAACCCCAGTGGATGACCCACATGCAGAGGTGGAGATAAAACCACAAGTGAAACCCAGGGGCAGTGTGGTTGAGGAAGAGGACCCAAAACGTTCCCATGAGCTGTACAACTGCAGGTGAAATCCACATGTTCAACTAGGCAGACTCTGTGTCTGTGGAATATATAAAAGGACATTGAGAGCTCCCACAAAAGAAAATGCACTAGTTCTGATATCTGTGGACATTGGAAGCAAGAACACGCAGGAGGAGGACCAGATTAGAGTCTGAGCTGCCCCCGCAGCGGGTCCAGAGACCAGCACATTGTTGCAGGGCATCCAAGGGAGGTGAGGTAGACTGTGAGTCCCAGAGAGGGAAAGGAAACTGACAGCATTGACTCAAGAAAAAAATTTATTATTCTTATATTTTGACTTGTTCTGTAGTTTCTTTCGGATTTTTTTTACATTTCATTTTACTATCTCCCCCCGCCCCCTGCCCCAGTTGTAGTTGTCTATTTAATAGCACTATAAAATCTATTTAAGCTTTTGAGATTTTTTTCTCAATCATACTTTTTACTTCTGTTATAAACTTCTGCCTCTACGTTGGCTTTTGCAGCTCTGTAGAGTTTTCCTTTTTTTCTCTTTTTCTTAATTTTAATTTTTAAATCTTTAAACTCACTATTATTTTTTCTACATATATTCCTTTCTTTGCTTTTCCTACTGTTCTTTTCCCCTTGCAGTTAATCTTCTTTATCTACCTCTATTTAACTTTGAATTTCTATTCTTTATTTCTTTTCTTTCTTTCTTTTCATTCTCACCATATTTGTTAGTTTTGTTTTCATTGCTTTATTCCCCCGTTGGTACCTTGCTTTGGTACTGTTTTTCAGTTTGTGCTTTAGTTAGTTTTGTTCTTAACTGGTGGATATCATTTTTGGTTTCCTTTGTTCAGTCAATCTATTGTACTTTATTTTTATTGAACTGTTTTGATTTTGCTTATGGGTGTATATGTCTGTGAGTATATTCCATTATTTTAAATATTATTTGTCTGATTTTGTAACTGCCATTTGTCTGGGGTTTATCTTTGATATCTCATTTGGGGGCATTTGTTTTAATCCCATATAATGCTGGAACAAACCACCTGTAGAATCTCTGTTTTTGGCCAGAGATCAAGACCTGAGTCTTTGAAGTGGGAGCACTGACTCCAAGACCCTAGAATACCAGAGAACTCCTAACCCCTATCTTTTTTTCCCTGATAGACAGCAGCTTTATTCACTATTGGAGAAGGAAATGGCAACCCACTCCATTATTCTTGCCTAGAGAATCCCATGGACAAAGGAGCCTAGCAGGCTACAGTCCATAGGTTTGCAAGAGTCAGACATGACTTAGTGACTAAACCATGACTTATTATTAAAACTCTTCAAAAAATGGGCATAGAAGGAATCTACCTCAACATAGTAAAGGCCATATATGAGAAGCCCACAGCAAGCATTATCAGGAACAAGACAAGGGTGTCCACTCTCACCAATATTATTCAAAATAGTTTTGGATATCCTAGCTACAGCAATCAGAGAAGAAAGAGAAATAAAAGAAATCCAGACCAGAAAAGAAGAAGTAAAGGTCTCACTATTTGCAGATGACATACTGTACATAGAAAGTCCTAAAGATACTATCAGAAAATTACTAGAGCTAATCAGTGGATTTAGCAAAGTCACGGGATACAAATTCAACACACAGAACTCACTTGCATTTTTTTATACTAACAATAACAAATCAGAAAGCTACATTAAGGAATCAATCCCATTAACCACTGCAACAAAAAGAATAAAATATCTAGGAATAAATCTCCCTAAAGAGAAAAAACTGTATATGAAAAATTATAAGACATTGATGAAAGAAGGATGACATAAACAGATGGAGAGATATTCCATGTTCCTGGGTAGGAAGAATCAATATTATGAAAATGACTATACTACCAAACTCAGTCTACAGATTCAATGCAATCCCTATTAAATTACAGATGCCATTGTTCACAGAACTAGAACAAAAATATTCACAATTTGTATGGAAACACAAAGGACCTCAAATAGCCAAAGCAGTCTTGAGAAAGAAGAATGGAGCTGGAGAAATCAACCTCCCTGACTTCAGGCTATACTACAAAGCTACATTCATCAAGACAGAACAGTACTGGCACAAAAGCAGAAATATAGACGAATGGAACAAGATAGAAAGCCCACAGATAAACCCATGCACCTATGCATACCTCACTTTTTACCAAAGAGGCAGGAATATAAAATGGGACAAAGACAGCCTTTTCAATAAGTGGTGTTTGGAAAGCTGGACAGCAAAAGAATGAAATCAGAACATTTCCTAACATCATACACAAAGATACACTAAAAATGGATTAAATACCTAAATGGAAGACCAGAAACTATAAAACCCTTAAGAGGAAAACATAGGCAGAACACTCAATGACATAAATCAAAGAAAGATTCTCTATGACTCACCTCCTAGAGTAATGGAAATAAAAACAAAAATAAACAAGGGGACCTAATTAAATTTAAAAGCTTTTGCATAACAAAGGAAATTATAAACAAGGTGAAAAGGCAACCCTCAGATGGGAGAAAATAAGAGCAAAGGGAACAACTGACAAAGGATAAATTTCCAAAATATACAAGCAGCTCATACAACTCAATACCAGAAAAACAAACAACCCAATGAAAAGGAGGGGAAAAGACCTAAACAGACATTTTTCAAAGAAGACATAAAGATGGCTAATAAACACGTAAAAAGATGCTCAACATTGCTCACTATTCAGTCAGTTCAGTCGTTCAGTCATGTCCAACTCTTTGCAACCCCATGAATCGCAGCACGCCAGGCCTCCCTGTCCATCACCAACTCCCGGAGTTCACTCAGACTCACGTCCATCGAGTCCGTGATACCATCCAGCCATCTTATCCTTGGTCGTCCCCTTCTCCTCCTGCCCCCAATCCTTCCCAGATCAGAGTCTTTTCCAATGAGTCAACTCTTCGCATGAGGTGGCCAAAGTACAGGAGTTTCAGCTTCAGCATCATTCCTTCCAAAGAAATCCCAGGGCTGATCTCCTTCAGAATGGACTGGTTGCATTTCCTTGCAGTCCAAGGGACTCTCGAGAGTCTTCTCCAATACCACAGTTCAAAAGCATCAGTTCTTCAGCTCTCAGCTTGATGAAAGTGAAAGAGGAGTCCAACTCTTCACAGTGCAACTGTGAAGACTCCAACTCTCACATCCATACATGACCACTGGGAAAACCATAGCCTTGACTAGACGGACCTTAGTTGGCAAAGTAATGTCTCTGCTTTTGAATATGCTATCCAGGTTGGTCATAAGTTTTCGTCCAAGGAGTAAGCGTCTTTTAATTTTATGGCTGAAGTCACCATCTGCAGTGATTTTGGAGCCCAAATAAATAAAGTCTGATACTGCTTCCACTGTTTCCCCATCTATTTCCCATGAAGTGATGGGACAAGATGCCATGATCTTAGTTTTCTGAATGATGAGCTTTAAGCCAACTTTTTCACTCTCCTCTTTCACTTTCATCAAGAGGCTTTTAGTTCCTCTTCACTTTCTGCCATAAGGGTGGTGTCATCTGCATATCTGAGATTATTGAGATTTTTCCCGGCAATCTTGAATCCAGCTTGTGTTTCTTCCAGTCCAGCATTTCTCATGATGTACTCTGCATAAAAGTTAAATAAGCAGGGTGACAATATACAGCCTTGACCTACTCCTTTTCTTATTTGGAACCAGTCTGTTGTTCCATGCCCAGTTCTAACTGTTGCTTCCTAACCTGCATACAGATTTCTCAAGAGGCAGGTCAGGTGGTCTGGTATTCCCATCTCTCTCAGAATTTTCCACAGTTTATTGTGATCCACACAGTCAAAGGCTCTGGCATAGTCAAGAAAGCAGAAATAGATGTTTTTCTGGAACTCTCTTGCTTTTTCCATGATCCAGCGGATGTTGGCAATTTGATCTCTGGTTCCTCTGCCTTTTCTAAAACCAGCTTGAACATCAGGGAGTTCATGGTTCACGAATTGCTGAAGCCTGGCTTGGAGAATTTTGAGCATTACTTTACTAGCATGTGAGATGAGTGCAATTGTGCGGTAGTTTGAGCATTCTTTGGCATTGCCTTTCTTTGGGGTTGGAATGAAAACTGACATTTTCCAGTCCTGTGGCCACTGCTGAGTTTTCCAAATTTGCTAGCATATTGAGTGCAGCACTTTCACAGCATCATCTTTCAGGATTTATAGGTGTGAAAAGAAGAGAGGCGAAAAGCAAAGGAGAAAAGGAAAGATATAAGCATCTGAATGCAGAGTTTCAAAGAATAGCAAGAAGAGATAAGAAAGCCTTCTTCGCCAATCAATGCAAAGAAATAGAGGAAAAGAACAGAATGGGAAAGACTAGAGATCTCTTCAAGAAAATTAGAGATACCAAGGGAACATTTCATGCAAAGATGGGCTTGATAAAGGACAGAAATGGTATGGACCTAACAGAAGCAGAAGATATTAAGAAGAGGTGGCAAGAATACACAGAAAAAGTGTACAAGAAAGATCTTCATGACCCGGATAATCACGATGGTGTGATTACTCATCTAGAGCCAGACATCCTGGAATGTGAAGTCAAGTGGGCCTTAGAAAGCATCACTATGAACAAACCTAGCGGAGGTGATGGAATTCCAGTTGAGCTATTTCAAATCCTGAAAGATGGTATGAAGTCTTCTTTAAAAAACTAGAAATAAAACCACCATATGACCCAGAAATCCCACTCTTAGGCATATGGTTGGAGGAAACCAAAGTTTAAAAAGACGCGTGTCCCATTGCTCATTGCAGGACTATTTACAATAGCTAGAACATGAAAGTAACCTAGATGTACATTGACAGATGAATGGATAAAAAAGCTGTGGTACATATACACAGTGGAATATTACTCAGCCATAAAAGAGAAAGCATTTAAGTCAGTTCTAACGAGGTGGATGAACCCTGAGTCTATTAAATAGAGTCAAGTAAGTCAGAAAGAGGAAGATATAACACATATATATGGAATTTAGAAAGATGATACTGGTTATCATTTATTTGCAAGGCAGCAATGGAGAAACAGAGAACAGACTTCAGGGAGAGGGGAGGAGAGGGTGAGATGTATGGAGAGAGTAACATGAAAAATTACACTACCATATGCAAAACAGATAGTCAATGGGAATTTTCTGTATGACTCAAACAAGGGCTCTGTAACAATATAGAAGGGTGGGATTGGGAGGGAGATGGGAGGGAGTTTTAAGAGGGAGGTGACGTCCATACACCTATGGCTAATTCATGTTGAGGTTTGACAGAAAATAATAAAATCCTGTAAAGCAATTATCCTTCAATTAAAAAATAAATTTTTGAAAAAAATCATATAGTCAAGAAAATACCAGCAAAAATCCTTATATTTCAGTAGATTCTTGAAGTAGGAGAGGAAGCGGAATTCAGCAATGTTGGTAATGGGATTGCAAGCAAAATGAAAAGACAAAGACCCAAACAAGCTTACTTGTGTTAAAGTAACAAAAACTTTGTGCCTAGAGCACTGTGGTAAAGGTGGACAGCAGCAGGAGAGGATATAAAAAAAGATAATGGAAGACTTAGGGGAAGGCAAGAAAAGCCATAGTTCTAATGGAATATCACTCAACCATAAAAAAGAATAAAACCCTGCTTTTTACAACAAACATGGACAGACCTTGAAAGTATTATACTAAGATAAATCAGAGAGAGAAAGAAAAATGCCATTTGATTCCACCCATATGTAGAATGTAAAAGCAAAACAAATAAACAAACAAAAATAAACAAAAACCAAACAGAACACATTAGTGATTGAGGTTGTTCAAGTCACCCAGTCATGCCCAACTCTTTGCAACCCCACGGTCTGCAGCATGCCAGGCCTCCCTGTCCATCACCAACGCCCAGAGCTTGCTCAAACTCATGTCCATTGAGTCAGGGATGCCATCCAACCATTTCATTCTCTGTTGTCCCCTTCTCCCCCTGCCTTCTGTTTTGCCCAGCATCAGGATCTTTTCCAATGAGTCAGTTCTTCACAACAGGTGGGCAAAATATTGGAGCTTCAGCTTTGGCTTCAGTCCTTCCAACAAACATTCAGGACTGATTTTCTTTAGGACTGACTAGCTGGATGTCCTTGAAGTCCAAGGGACTCTCAAGAGTCTTCTCCAACGTCACAGCTCAAAAGTGTCAATTCTTCGGCACTTAGCTTTCTTTATAGTCTAACTCTCACATCCATACATGACGACTGGAAGAACCACAGCTTTGACTAGACAGACTTTTGTCAGCAAAGTAATGTCTCTGCTTTTCAACACTATGTCTAGGTTTGTCATTGCTTTAGATTAGTAGTTATCAGAGGGGACATGAAGGACAGTGGGTAAATAGGGTGAAGGAGATGATATATGGCAACTATATTTGTGGTAGTGATAACTCTGTAGTATACATAGATGTCAAATCATAATGCTGTACTCCTGAAATATATTTTTAAAAAAAATAAGAATAAAATTTGCAAAACAATAAAAAAGAAATCATGAAATGTTTTGTTCAAGTTCTGAATAAAAGGCATTGGTAATTTGATAGAGATTGTATTGAATTTGGGAGTAATGTAGTCATGTTCACAATATTCATTCTTCAAATCCAAGAACATGGTATATCTCTCCATCTGTTTGTGTCGTCTTTGATTTCTTTCATCACTGTCTTATCGTTTTCTTCACAGGTATTTTGTCTTCTTAGGTAAGTTTATTCCTAGGTATTTATTCTTTTTTCTGCAGTGGTGAATGGGATTGTTTCCTTAATTTCTCTTTCTGATTTTTTGCTGTTAGTATATAGGAGTGCAATAAATTTCTGTGTATTAATTTTATATCATATGACTTTAGTAAATCCATTGATTAACTCTAGCAGTTTTCTGGTGGCATCTTTAGGATTTTCTATAGTATCATGTCATCTGCAAAAAGTGACAGAAATTACAACTGACACTGCAGAAATGCAAGGATTCCTAAGAGACTACCACAAGCAACTATGCCAATAAAATGGACAACCTGGAAGAAATGGACAAATTCTTGGATGACCTTCCAAGAATGAACCAGGAAGAAATAAAAAATATGACCAGACTGTTCACAAGTACTGAAACTGTGATTAAAATCTTCCAACAAACAAGAGGCCAGGGTCAGATGACTTCACAGATGAATTCTATGAAACATTTATAGAAGACCTAACACATTCCCTTCTCAAAATCTTCCAAAAAATTGAAGAGGGAGAAACACTCATTCTATGAGGCTACCAGCACCCTGACACCAAAACCAGACAAAGAAACCACACAAAAAAGGAAAATAACAGGCCAATAGAATTGATGAAGATGGATACATAAATCCTCAACAAAATACTAGCAACAGAATCCAGCAATACATTAAAAGGGTGATACTCTATGGACAACTGGGATTTACGTTAGGAATGCAAGGATTCGTCAATATATACAAATCAATCAATGTGATACACCATATTAACAAACTGAAGGATAAAAGCATATGATATGATATGATATGATAATCTCAATAGATGCAGAAAAAGTTTTAGACAAAATTCAAAACCCATTTATGATAAAACTTCAGAAACTTGGCATACCTTTATTTAATAAAGTCCATATACAAGCACATAGCAAACATTATTCTCAATGTTGAAAGCATTTCCTCTAAGATCAGGAACACACCTAGGGTGCCCACACTCACCACTATTATTCAGCATAGTTTTGGAAGTCCTAGCCATGGCAGAGAAGAAAAAGAAATAAAAAGGATCCAAGAAAAGAAAATGCAAAATACTTATCTTATATTGAAAGTGCAACTTTCATTTGGAGGCAGGGTTGCTAAAAGAAATGCATATCAATAGACTCTAATATGAGTCAAGAAAAAGCAAAATAGTTACATGACAATTTAAAGCAAGAAGGTAATAGATCAAAAAACTGGAGAATTTAATGCTAGCAAAGGATAGTTTAATAATTTTTAAAAGGTGTTTTTTTTTTTTAAACTTCAGGACCATAGGAGGAGAACCTTATGGTAACTAAGAGACAGCAGACAAGTTCCCAAATGCCATTAGAATGTCATTGAGGAGAATGGATATCTTCCTGAATAGTTCTTTTTTGTTTGTTTAATACAGACAAAAGTGCCCTATTCTGGAAATAAATTCCATGCAGGACATTTATTACTAAAGAAGAGATATGAGCACTAGGATTTAAGGCAGGGAGGGATAGGCTAACTACTGACCTGTGCAAATACAATGGAGTTTACAATCAGCACTGCTCTTATTTATAAAATTGCTAACACTTGTGCCTTGAAGGGAACAGATAAACACCAGCTGCTAGTCTTTTAGCTGTACAACAAGAAGGACTGAAAGTGAGAACAGTTTTTCTGGATTGGTTCCATTGAAGCTTTGTCCTTGAAGTTAGAAAGTATCTTGCCAGTAAGGAGCTGCCTTATAAGTTATTTAGCTATTGGACAATGCCACTGGCCACCCAGAACCCCGTGAGTACAATTATTGAGTTCAGCATTGAAGGCATCAAAGTGATCTACTTCCCCTCAAACACAACATCTCTAATTCAGCCTCTAGATCAGAGGGCCCTAGGGACCTTTAAGGCTCATTCCACATGGTACTTTATGGAAAGAACTATCAACACAATGGAAAAGAACCCTGATAGAGAGAATATGATGAAAGCCTGGTAAGACTGCATCACTGAAGACACCATGATTATTTTGTAAAAAGCCATTAAGCCTGAAACAGTAAATTCTTGTTGCCAAAAACTGTTCAGATGTGTTACATGACTCCACAGGATTTATGATAGAGCCAATCAAGGAAATCATGAGAGAGATCGTGAATATAACCTAAAAAGTGGGCGGGGCGGGGGGGAGCTGTGGAGGAAGGGTTTCAAGTTAAAGATCTTGGAGAAATTCAGGAGCTGATAGACATCACATTCAGAGGAGTTAACAGAAGACAACTTGATGAAGATGTGTGCTTTTGAACTAGATGGGAAAGAATTTGTAGAAGCAGCAGTGCTAGAAAACAAATTGACATTAGACAATCTGGCAGAAGGGCTCCAATTATGCAAAACTGCATTTGACTTCTTTTACAACATGGACCCTCTGTAATATGAGCAATGAAACTAAAGCAAATACTGTAAGGACTGGTACCATGTTAAAACATTTTTAGTAAAAAGAAAAAGTAAAAAAGACAGAAATTACAATGTATTTCCATAAAGTTACACAGAATGTGCCTGCCTCTCCTGACTCCCCTTAGAACTCCTCTACCTCTTCTGCCTCTTGCTACCCTGACAGCAAGATTAGCTTTCTTTGTGTCCCCCTCCTCAGACTACTCAAGGTAAATACTATGAGAATGAAGACCTTTAATATGATCCATTTCACTTAATGAATAGTAAATAATCACCCTGCTGTTAATAAACTTATCTGTTGTGTTTATATGTCTTCATGTGAAAATCTAATAACTGTATGGCAAGAACTGTAAGAGATATTTTCATGTCATAATCATCTCCCAAGTATTCATTATATAGAATACCATATGCAAGATTTGTATTTAAGTGGAAAGCCTATCATTCTATAGGCATAAAGAGATATTTCTTAAGATTCATAATGTGTTAATCTCCTTGCTACTTTATACCTTGTTTTCAAAGTATTATATTACCGTAGGGTATGCCTCTCTCTCATAACTGGGGAAACAGTATCAGCCTATCATCGTGATTTTTTAATGTAATGTTTCCAATTTGTACCATGACTATTACTGTATACTATATGCCATAAAATTCTTATAATGATTCACTTTTATTTTTATTGAAGGATAATTGGTTTACAGAATTTTGTTGTTTTCTGTCAAAACTCAACATGAATCAGCCATAGGTATACATATATCCTCTCCCTTTTGAAACTCGCTCCTCATCCCACCCCTCTAGATTGATACAGAACCCCTGTTTGAGTTTCCTGAGCCATACAGCAAATTCCCATTGGCTATCTATTTTACATATTGCAATGTAAGTTTCCATATTACTCTTTCCATACATCTTACCCTCTAATCCCCTCTCCCCATGTCCACAAGTCTATTCTGCATTGTTTCTCCATTGCTGCCCTGTAAGTAAATTCTTCAGTACCATTTTTCTAGATTCCGTATATGTGTGTTAGAATACGATATTTACCTTTCTCTCTCTGACTCACTTCACTCTGTATAATAGGTTCTAGGTTCAACCACCTCATTAGAACTGACTCAATGATGTTCCTTTTTATGGCTGGGTAATATCCATTGTGAATTTCTTCTCTGATCTTAGTGATTTCTTTCCTTCTAGTTTGGGGAAAGGGGAAGATTGTTCTTCTTTTTCCAGTTCCTTTAGGTGTAAAGTTAGGTTTTCTATTCGATGTTTTTCTTGTTTCTGAGGTAGGATTGTATTGCTATAAACTTCCCTCTTAGAACTGTTTTTGCTGCATCCCATAGGTTTTGAGTTGTGTTTTCACTGCAATTTGTTTCTAGAAATTTTTTATCTCCCTTTTGATTTCTTCAGTAACCTGTTGGTTATTTTAAAACGTATTGTTGAAAGTCCCTGTGTTGTATTTCTTACAGTTTTTTTTTTTCTTGTAGTTTATATCTAGTCTCAGACCACTGTGGTCTGAGAAGATGCTTGCTGCTGCTGCTAAGTCGCTTCAGTCGTGTCCGACTCTGTGCGACCCCATAGATGGCAGCCCACCAGGCTCCGCCACCCCTGAGAGTTTCACGGCAAGAATATTGGAATGGGTTGCCATTTCCTTCTCCAATGCATGAGAGTGAAAAGTGAAAGTGAAGTCGCTCAGTCGTATCTGACTCTTCGAGACCCAGTGGACTGCAGCCTATCAGGCTCCTCCATCCATGGGATTTTCCAGGCAAGAGTAGAGGAGTGGGTTGCCATTGCCTTCTCCAGAAGATGCTTGATACTATTTCAATTTTCTTAAATTTACTGAGGTTTGATTTGTGACCAAAGATGTCTATCATGAAGAATGTTCCATATCCTGGAGAATATCCACAGAAGGTATATTTTTCTGCAATTGGATGGAATGCCCTGAAGATATCGATGAGATCCATCTCATCTAGTGTATCATTTAAGACGTGCTTCCTTATTAATTTTCTGTTTTGATGATTGGTCCATTGGTGTGAGTGGGTTATTAAAGTCTCCTACTCTTATTGTGTTACTGTCAATTTCTCCTTTTATGTCTGTTAGTGTTTGTCTTATATATTCAGGTGCTCCTATGTTGGGTGCATAGATATTTACAATTGTTATGGCTTCCTCTTGGATTAATCCCTTAATCATTATATTTTGTCCTTCCTTATCTCTTGTAATCTTTATTTTAAGGTCTATTTTGTCTGATATAAGGATTGCTACTCCAGCTTTCTTTTTCCCATTTGCATGGACTATACTTTTCCATCCTCTTGCTTTCAGTCTATATGTGTCCTGAGGTCTGAAGTAGGTTTCTTATAGACAGCATATAGAGTGAGATTTGTGCTGAGTTTTTTGTTGGTGTTGTTTGTTTGCTTTTCCTCTGATTGGCAAGGCTGAGTGAGATGGTAATCCTATCTGCTGATGATTGGGTTTATATTTTTGTTTTGTTTGTTTAGATGAGGTGTCCTGCCCAGGGTGCTACTGGTGGTTGGGTGATGTTGGGTCTTGTATTCAAGTGGTTTCCTGTGTGTGAGTTCTCATTATTTGATACTCCCTAGGGTTAGTTCTCTGGTAGTCTGGGGTCTTGGAGTCAGTGCTCCCACTCCAAAGGCTCAGAACTTGATCTATGGTCAGGAATGAAGATTCCACAAGTGGTTTGTTATGACATTGAGATTAAAACAAATACCCAAAAATGAGAAACCAAAGATGAACCCCAGACAAATGACAGTTACAAAATCAGACAAATAATAATTAGAATAATGGAACATACACATATACATATACACCCAATAAGCAAAGTCAAAACATCCCAACAAAATAAAGCACAGTAGATTGACCCAGCAAACAAAGGAAATCCAAAGTTATATTTACCAGTTAGGAATGAAACTAACTAAAACAAACGAAAGCAAGATGCCAAGTGGAGAATAAAGGAATGAAAACAAAACTAACATATATGTTGAGAGGAAGGGAAAGAAAGCAAGAATAGATACGCAAGGTTAAATAGAGGTAGATGAAGAAGATTTATATACATTAAAGATTAACTGCAAGGGGGAAAGAACAGTAGGAAAGGCAAACAAAGGAGTAAGTGTAGAAAAAGTAAATAGTTTAGAAAAATTAAAAGTAAAATTATTTTAAAAAGAAAAGAAAAAAAAAAAGGAAGAACAAAGAAGAAAAGGAAACATCCAAAGAACTGTAAAGCCCGATGTGGAGGCAGAGGTTTATAACAACTATAAAAAGTGTGACTGAATATACACATATACATATACACCCAGAAGCGAAATCAAACAGTCCAACAAAAGTAAAGTACAATAGATTGACTCAGTGAACAAAGGAAACAAAAAATTATATCTACCAGTTAAGAATGAAACTAACTGAAGCACAAACTGGAAAACAAAACTAAGGCAAGGTGCCAATTGAGGAATAAAGCAATGAAAATAAAACTAACAAATATGTTGAGAGGAAAAGAAAGAAAGAATGAACTGATATGAAAAGTTAAATAGAGGTAAATAAAGAAGATTTCTATACATTAAAGTTTAATGGCAAGGGGGAAAGAAAAGTAGGAAAGGCAAACGAGTAAATGTAAAGAATAATATGATAGGTTTTAAAAAATTTTAAAGAGAAAAGAACAACAACAACAACAACAAAGGTAAACTCCACAGAACTGCAAAAGCCCAATGTAGAGACAGAGGTTTATAACAACAGTAAAAAGTGTGACTGAATATACACATATACATATATACCCATAAGCAAAATAAAAACAGTCCCACAAAAATAAAGTATAATAAATTGATCCAACAAATAAAGGAAAACAAAAATTATATCTACTAGTTAAGAATAAAACTAACTAAAGCACAAACTGGAAAACAAAACTAAAGCAAGGTGTCAAGTGGGGAATAGAGCAATAAAAATAAAACTAACAAATATGTTGAGATGAAAGGAAAGAAAGAAAAGAAACAATTGATATGCAAATTTAAATAGAGGTAGATGAAGATGATTTATATACATTAAAGTTTAACAGCAAGGGGAAAAGAATAGTAGGAAAAGCAAACAAAGGCATAAAAGTAGAAAAAATAATAGGTTCAAAAAATTAAAATTAAACATAAAAAAAAAGGAAAACTCCACAGAACTGCAAAAGCCCAACGTAGAGGCAGAGGTTTATAACAACAAAATAATGTGACTGAGAAAAAAAAAAAAAAGAGCTCAAAAGCTTAATTAGATTTCATAAGATTTCAAAGTATTTTTAAATAAACAACTATAATATAGGTGGAGGAGAAAGAAAAAGAATCTACAGAACAAGTCAAAACATAAGAATAATAAATGGTTTTCTGGAGTCACTGCTGTCAGAGTCCTTTCTCTCGCTCAGAGTCACAGTCCACCTCCCTGGGATAACCCCCAACACTGTGCTGGTCTCTGGACCTGCTGTGGGGGCAGCTCAGACTCTAATCTGGTCCTACTGCTGTGTGTTCTTGCCTCCAATGTCCACAGCTATCAGAACTAGTGCATTTTCTTTTGTGGGAGTTTCAATATCCTTTTATATATTCCACAGACAGAGTCTGCCTAGTTGATCATGTGGGTTAAGCTTGCACGCCTAGTGGAAAGGTTTTGGGTCCTTTTCCGTAGTCACATTGCCCCTGGGTTTCAATTGTGGTTTTATCTCCACCTCTGCATGTGGGTCATCCACTGAGGTTGGCTCTTGAGGCTGCTCTGGAGGCCTTGAGTTTGTCCCTGTGATGACCAGGTGTGGAGGTGGTGCAGCTCCTTGGGTTGCAGGGGTTCTGGCAGCACTAGGCACTCAGGGGTGTTGGTGGATAGGGAAGTGGGAAATACAGTGCTGTAGAAGTGTGTGGCATATTGGGCACCTAATGACCCGGGGAGTTCTTCTTTTGGTATCCTATTATTTTGCCTTTTCATACTGTTCCTGGGGTTCTCAAGGCAAGAATATTGAAGTGGCTTGCCATTCCCTTCTCCAGTGAACCACATTCTGTCAGACCTCTCCACCATGACCTGCCCATCTTGGGTTGCCCCACAGGTATGGCTTGGTCTCATTGAGTTAGAAAAGGCTGTGGTTCTAGTGTGAGGAGATTGACTAGTTTTCTGTGAGTATGGTTTCAGCGTGCCTGTTCTCTGATGCCCTCTTGCAACACCTACCATCTTATTTGGGTTTCTCTTATCTTGGTCATGTGGTATCTCTTCACGGCTGCTCCAGCAAAGCACAGACGGTGCTCCTTACCTTGGACCAGGGGTATCTCAATACTGCTGCTGTTCCTGACCTTCAATGTAGGATCAGTGGAGAAATAACTCCAGAAAGACTGAAGGGATGGAGCCAAAGCAAAAACAATACCCAGCTGTGGATGTGACTGGTGATAGAAACAAGATCCAATGTTGTAAAGAGCATTATTGCATAGGAACCTGAAATGTCAGGTCCATGAATCAAGGCAAATTGGAAGTGGTCCAACAAGAGATGGCAAGGGTGAACATCGACATTCTAGGAATCAGAGAACTAAAATGGACTGGAATGGGTGAATCTAACTCAGATGACCATTATATCTACTACTGCAGGCAGGAATCCCTCAGAAGAAATGGAGTAGCCATCATGGTCAACAAGAGTCCGAAATGCAGTACTTGGATGCAATCTCAAAAACAACAGAATGATCTCTGTTCGTCTCCAAGGCAAACCATTCAATATCACAGTAATCCAAGACTATGCCCCAACCAGTAACGCTGAAGAAACTGAAGTTGAACAGTTTTATGAAGACCTACAAGACCTTTTAGAACTAACATCCAAAAAAGATGTCCTTCTCATTATAGGGGACTGGAATGCAAAAGTAGGAAGTCAAGAAACACCTGGAGTAACAGGCAAATTTGGACTTGGAATGCGGAATGAAGCAGGGCAAAGACTAATAGAGTTTTGCCAAGAAAATGCACTGGTCATAGCAAACATCCTCTTCCAACAACACAAGAGAAGAATCTACACATGGACATCACCAGATGGTCAACGCCGAAATCAGATTGATTATATTCTTTGCAGCCAAAGATGGAGAATCTCTATACAGTCAACAAAAACAAGACCAGGAGCTGACTGTGGCTCAGATCATGAATTCCTTATTATCAAATTCAGACTTAAATTGAAGAAAGCAGGGAAAGCCACGAGACCATTCAGGTATAACCTAAATCAAATCCCTTATGATTATACAGTGGAAGTGCGAAATAGATTTAAGGGCTTAGATCTGATAGATAGAGTGCCTGATGAACTATGGAATGAGGTTCGTGACATTGAACAGAAGACAGGGATCGAGACTATCCCCATGGAAAAGAAATGCAAAAAAGCAAAAAGGCCGTCTCGGGAGGCCTTACAAATATCTGTGAAAAGAAGAGAAGCGAAAAGCAAAGGAGAAAAGGAAAGATATAAGCATCTGAATGCAGAGTTCCAAAGAATAACAAGAAGAGATAAGAAAACCTTCTTCAGCAATCAATGCAAAGAAACAGAGGAAAAGAACAGAATGGGAATGACTAGAGATCTCTTCAAGAAAACTAGAGATCTCTTCAAGAAAACTAGAGATACCAAGGGAACATTTCATGCAAAGATGGGCTCGATAAAGGACAGAAATGGTATGGACCTAACAGAAGCAGAAGATATTAAGAAGAGGTGGCAAGAATACACAGAAGAACTGTACAAAAAAGATCTTCATGACCCAGATAATCATGATGATGTGATCACTAATTTAGAGCCAGACATCTTCGAATGTGAAGTCAAGTGGGCCTTAGAAAGTATCACTACGAATAAAGCTAGTGGAGGTGATGGAATTCCAGTGGAGCTGTTTCAGATCCTGAAAGATGATGCTGGGAAAGTGCTGCACTCAATATGCCAGCAAATTGGGAAAACTAAGCAGTGGCCACAGGCCCGGAAAAGGTCAGTTTTCATTCCAATCCCAAATAAAGGGAATGTCAAAGAATGCTCAAACTACCGCACAGTTGCACCCATCTCACATGCTAGTATAGCAATGCTCAAAATTCTCCAAGCCAGGCTTCAGCAATACGTGAACCGTGAACTTCCTGATGTTCAAGCTGGTTTTAGAAAAGGCAGAGGTTCCAGAGATCAAATTGCCAACATCCGCTGGATCATGGAAAAAGCAAGAGAGTTCCAGAAAAACGTCTATTTCTGCTTTCTTAACTATGCCAAAGCCTTTGACTGTGTGGATCACAATAAACTGTGGAAAATTCTGAGAGAGATGGGAATACCAGACCACCTGACCTGCCTCTTGAGAAGTCTGTATGCAGGTGAGGAAGCAACAGTTAGAACTGGACATGGAACACCAGACTGGTTCCAAATAGGAAAAGGAGTACGTCAAGGCTGTATATTGTCACCCTGCTTATTTAACTTATATGCAGAGTACATCATGAGAAATGCTGGACTGGAAGGAACACAAGCTGGAATTAAGATTGCCTGGAGAAATCTCAATAACCTCAGATATGCAGATGACATCACCCTTATGGCAGAAAGTGAAGAGGAGCTAAAAAGCCTCTTGATGAAAGTGAAAGAGGAGAGTGAAAAAGTTGGCTTAAAGCTCAACATTCGGAAAACGAAGATCATGGCATTGGTCCCATCACTTCATGGGAAATAGATGGGGAAACAGTGTCAGACTTTACTTTTGGGGGGCTCCAAAATCGCTGCAGATGGTGACTGCAGCCATGAAATTAAAAGACGCTTGCTCCTTGGAAGAAAAGTTAGGACCAACCTAGATAGTATATTCAAAAGCAGAGACATTACTTTGCTGATTAAGGTCCGTCTAGTCAAGGCTATGGTTTTCCCTGTGGTCATGTATGGATGTGAGAGTTGGACTGTGAAGAAGACTGAGTGCTGAAGAATTGATGCTTTTGGACTGTGGTGTTGGAGAAGACTCTTGAGAGTCCCTTGGACTGCAAGGAGATCCAACCAGTCCATTCTGAAGGAGATCAACCCTAGGATTTTTTTTGGAAGGAATGATGCTGAAGCTGAAGCTCCAGTACTTTGGCCACCTCGTGGGAAGAGTTGACTCATTGGAAAAGACTCTGATGCTGGGAGGGATTGGGGGCAGGAGGAGAAGGGGACAACCAAAGATGGGACGGCTGGATGGCATCACGGACTCGATGGCCGTGAGTCTGAGTGAACTGCGGGAGTTGGTGATGGGCAAAGAGGCCTGGCATGCTGCGATTCATGGTGTCACAAAGAGTCGGACACGACTGAGCGACTGAACTGAACTGAACTGAACTGAGAAGGGTGTGGCAACCAGTATTGGCCAATATGCTCCAGTATTCTTGCCTGGAGAAATCCCCTACCTGACAGAGAAGTCTAGCAGGCCAGTTTGCAGGGAGGCAAAGATTTAGACATGACTGAAGCAACCCTGAACACATAGATGAAAATTTTTATTTTTTTGCTTGTGGAGGTTCTGCCCTAGTTAGAGTTGAGCATGAAGGTGGCACAGCTGCTTCACTTGTGGGGACCCTGGTGGCACAAAGTTTGCAGGGACATGGACTGACTCCACCCAAGGAGTTATGGCCCTATCAGAGTCTTTTTTCGAACTTCTTGTAGCTGGCCATCAGAAGGCCTCTTTGGCCCGTCTTTCTCTGTAGCTCTGCCTGTTCAGGCGCTTAGACGGCTCCCTTGCCTGGGGTTCTTCTCTGTTGTTGGGAGCATCAGGCACATAGAGGGGGCCCCCCTGGCTGGGGTCCTACTCTGTAGATCAGTGCATCAGGCACTTAAACAGACACCCTGGTTGGGGTCCTACTGTGTAGTTCATGGCATCAGATGTTTGGTGGGCCAGGCTCTCTATTGTTCACCTGTAGATGCCAGACTGTGGAGAGAGAGAGACTATGGTGATGGCTCCACCCCCTATGTGTGACTCAGCAGTATCACCTTGCTTCCATGACTGCCTGGCTTTCCTCCACAGGCATTTCCCATCATGATCTCCCTCACACCCCCGGATTCATCTCTCCATAGTCAACAGCAGCTGTCACCCTGAGATTGCTCCACAATTCCTAAACTCCAGCTCCCAGCCTCTGCACCTTCCTGGGGACCTGCATCCTTGTCCAGGGTGTGTATGGCTGCGGCAAGGACTGTCTGTTCTCGTTCCATTTAGGCTGCCACAGATCAGCTGTTTCACTCTCAGGCTTAAATGTTTCTCTTCTGACCCAGACAATTGCCCCACTCTGGGGATCAGACCCCTGCTTCAGTTCCCCCAACCACTGAGGGCAGGTCAACTCCTACTAATACTCCTGTTTTTCCCCCTAGTTCCCTCATCTTACAGAGTTTTGCATGGTTCTATATATTCTTTTCCGCTGGTCAGGTACTCCTGTCCACTCTCAGCTGGTGTTCTGCATGCACTTCTGTGTCTGAAGGTATGTTCCTGATGTATCAGTGGAGAGAGATGTACTCCATATCCACCTACTCCTCCATCGTTTTGTTCTTTCTAATGATTCATTATTTTAGTGTGTAGGCTAGGCTACCATGAAGTAATTATATTGATTACACTAAGCTAACATAGGCAATCACATTGCTGCTTCTTTATTATCAATACATGAATCATTATACCTGTAAATAAATTTTCACATAATCTTTACATTTTTGATATCTAGTACTAATACAAACAACATCTACAGTGATTTCTATCATATAAGACAATATTGATGGAGATACTGCCAAGACAGATAATTCATCTTGTATGTAGATGTTGCAAACTTAAAGTATAGATAAATACAATAGGGTACTGTTAAATGTATTTTCTTTTTCTCATGATTTTCTTAATAACATTTTCTTTTCTCTAGCTTACTCTATTGTAAGAATACAGAACATAATACATGTATAAAATATGTTAACCAACTGTTTATCAGTAAAGCTTCCAGTCAAGAGTAGGTTATTAGCAAAGTTTTCAGGGAGTCAAAAAGTATATGCAAATTTTCTGCTGCATGGGCAGAGGGGTGAGTGCCCCTAACCTCCAATATCATTTAAGGGGTCATCTATATTTAAGAAATTAATTTATCAGGGGGAAGTATAATGTTAAAGCAAATATAGAGGAAACCAATGAAAATAATTTTCATTTCAAAAAATTAAGGAGAGACATGAAAGGTAGCTATCAATTTAAAATAAAATATTCTAGAAAGGCTATGATCTGCTTTTATTTTCAGGATTTAATGACAAAGCATGAAGAGGTAGAAAAATGAAAATAGAGAGGCAAAGTAATAATAGAAAAAAAAAGGACAATTTAGGTAGAAAACAAAAGAAGTAAAGAATTCTCTTCAGTTACAGACTAATGTGTTTAATTTATAAGAAAAAGCCTGAGCACATACTTTGTTTTTCTGCAAATGTATGGCTCCTATCTTCTTTAAAATCAGCATCCTTACAAAAGGTATTCTTCATGATCAGAATGACAATATAATTTAATGCCCATATTAGGGTATTTCTGTCTAGAACTAATGCTAAACCAGATAAACTACCAATACCACTGACATAATCGGGAGCATCCGGATAAAACAGAATGGCAGAATGGCCATGTAGTAGATTATGAGAATGAACACAATTCCTTACCCTTCTCTGTATCCATTTCTTTTCAGAAAGACTTTCAGTTCACTTCAGTTCCTAAGTCGTGTCCGACTTTTTGTGACCCCATGAACTGCAGCATGCCAGGCCTCCCTATCCATCACCAACTCCCAGAGTTTACCCAAACTCATATCCATTGAGTTGGTGATGCCATCTAATGATCTCATCCTCTGTAGTCCCCTTTTTCTCCTGCCCTCAATCTTTCGCAGCATCAGGGTCTTTTCAAATGAGTCAGCACTTCGCATCAGGTGGCCAAAGTATTGGAGTTTCAGCTTCAACATCAGTCCTTCCAATGAACACCCAGGACTGATCTCCTTTAGCATGGACTGGTTGGATCTCCTTGCAGTCCAAGGGACTCTCAAGAGTCTTCTACAACACCACAGTTCAAAAGCATCAATTCTTCGGTGCTCAGCTTTCTTTATAGTCCAACTCTCACATCCATACATGACTACTGGAAAAACCATAGCCTTGACTAGATGGAACTTTGTTGACAAAGTAATGTCTCTGCTTTTTAATATCCTGTCTAGGTTGGTCTTAACTTTCCTTCCAAGGAGTAAGCGCCTTTTAATTTCATGGCTGCAGTCACCATCTGCAGCGATCCCAAAAAATAAAGTCTGACACTGTTTCCCCTTCTATTTCCCATGAAGTGATGGGACCTGATGCCATGATCTTAGTTTTCTGAATGTTGAGCTTTAAGCCAACTTTTCACTCTCCTCTTTTACTTTCATCAAGAGGCTCTTTAGTTCTCCATATTCTGCCATAAGGGTGGTGTCATCTGCATATCTGAGGTAATTGGTATTTCTCCTGGCAATCTTGATTCCAGCCTGTGCTTCCTCCATCCGACATTTCTCATGATGTACTCTGCATAAAAGTTAAATAAGCAGGGTGACAATATACAGCCTTGATGTACTCCTTTTCCTATTTGAAACCTGTCTGTTGTTCCATGTCCACTTCTAACTGTTGCTTCCTGACCTGCATACAGGTTTGTCAAGAGGCAGGTCAGGTGGTCTGGCGCTCCCATCTCTTTCAGAATTTTCCAGTTTATTGTGATCCACACAGTCAAAGGCTTTGGCATAGTCAATAAAGCAGAAATAGATGTTTTTCTGGAACTCTCTTGCTTTTTCCATGATCCAGCAGATGTTGGCAATTTGATCTCTGGTTCCTCAGCTCTGCGTATCAAAAGGTGACACTCTCCCCCACCTTTCAACTCTGGTATGACCCAATGATTTGTTTTGGCCTATATCATGCAGCAGAAGTGAAGTGCCAGTCCTGAGCCTTGGCCTCAAAACACCTTGATCATCACTTCTTTCATTCTTGAACTCCTGCTATCCTCACTAAAACAAGTCCTGTTAGATAATTAAACACCATCAGGAGAGCTGAGACAAACCCCTCACCCCAAACCAATATCCAGTTAACACCCCCAGAAGCTGAACAGCCTAGCCAACCTGCAGCTGACCATGAGAAAACACCCAAATCAGAACTACCCAACTGAGTTTAGCCTAACTGTCTCTAAAATAATAAGCAACATGAGTCACTAAGTTTTGGACTGGTTTATTACACAGAAACAGCTAACTAAAATGATTTTGAGCTCCAAATCACTGCAAATGGTGACTGCAGCCACAAAATTAAAAAAACACTCGCTCCTAGGAAGATAAGCTGTGACAAATCTAGACAGCAAATTAAAAAGCAGAGACATCACTTAGCCAACAAAGGTACATATAGTCAAAGCTTTGATTTTTCCAGTAGTCATGTACAGATATGAGTTGGACAATAAAGACTAAGCACCAAAGAATTTGCTTTTGAACGGTGGTGCTCGAGAAGACTCTTGAGTGTCCCTTGAACAACAAGATCAAGCAAATCAACCCTAAAGGAAATCAACCCTGAATATTCATTGAAAGGACTGATGCTGAAGCTGAAGCTGAAGCTTCAATACTTTGGCCACCTGATGCAAAGAGCCAACTCACTGGAAAAGACCCTGATACTTGGCAAGATTGAAGGCAGGAGGAGAAGGGAGAGACAGAGGATGAGATGGTTGGATGGCATCACTGGCTCAATGGACATGAGTTTGAGCACTCTCCTGGAGATAGTGAAGGACTTGGAAGCCTGGTGTGCTGCAGTTCATGCAGGTCACAAAAAGTCAGACATGACTTAGTGACTGCACAACAGCAACAACAAATTACACAGAAACAGCTAACTAAAATGACTCACTCCAAGTGTGCATACTTCAGAAATGCAGCAATGAAGTTTCCTACTACAGTGAACCAACTGAATCCATCTATACCTGGGACAGTGTTAAGAAGTTCAAAGCTCTTCAACCAAAGCCCTGGAAGATAGTAAGCTGATGCTTCTTTTTTTTTTAGGTCTCTTACTTCTTGGAACCAAGAGTGCTCCAACCATAAATAATACTTTCTATCTTCAATTCAGATTGCTAGGTGATAAGACATTTCTATTTCCAGTTCTTTAAGGAATCTCCACACTGTTCTCCATAGTGGCTGTACTAGTTTGCATTCCCACTAACAGTGTCAGAGGGTTCCCTTTTCTCCACATCCTCTCCCATATTTATTGCTTGTAGACTTTTGGATCACAACCATTCTGACTGGCATGAAATGGTACCTCATTGTGGTTTTGATTTGCATTTCTCTGATAATGAGTGATGTTGAGCATCTTTTCATGTGTTTGTCGGCCATCTGTATATCTTCTTTGGAGAAATGTCTATTTAGTTATTTGGCCCATTATTTATTCTTTAATTAAACTGATGAATTACTGTTTCCTTTCTTATAAAAATCGGGCCAAAATGACTCAAGGCTTAAGAAACAAAATAATGCATGAAAAGCACATAGCATAATCCCTAACACAAATGTTAGGCCCCTTTCCCCCACTCACCAGGATAAAGCTCTCCTCCAGCCTTGACAACCTCAACCCTCACGGCATTGAGCATCACTTGAAATGATAAATATTCACACAATTAGTATCGGCAAATTCATTTCTATGGTAGAAGCATTTATTTCAATTATACAAAAATAACACTATTCCAAACGCAAGGTAACTAAAATGTATATTTTTGCCTCATACACCATACTCAAATGTTACAGATGGTTTCAAGACATTCTTAAATTAACAAGAATCAATTTAGAATCAAGGTAGTATCTGTCAATAGAACAGACGTACTAAGGCTACTTATACTGGAAATGGGAAAATACAAATTGATCTCATGCAGATTCTCTTTAGTGTGCATCAGAATCATCTGGACAGTGGAAAAATTACCTTTAGGAGACTGAAGGCAAATCACCAGATTAAGTAAACCCTCGGTCTCAGAATAAATACCAAAATGACTGACTAAAGATACAAACTCTGTTTCACAGGGAGGAACAAAGACAAAATGCATCAAGATATATGAAATTAGTCATTTAAGTGAAGTGTGAGTTCTCTAAGCCTCAGGTTCAGGAATACTACTCTCAAGACTTTTTCTACAGATTATGTCAGATAGTGTGCAATAGTGCTTCCCTAATTCATAACACACCACTACTATCATTATTTCATCACCATCAATACTATTGGATACAGAGGACATTCTCCCCCACCCCCATTCCCAGTTCCAAATAGTTATTATCTATTTTAAAAATTAAATGACCAACTACTGAGTTTCAGTTCATTGACTACTGGCCCCATTTTTAAACTGGTAACATTCTTACTAGCTTCAACCGAGTATATTAGGATTTCAGTACATGGTTGAAATGACAATTTTTGTCTAAACTACTGGCTTAGTCAATGGAGTCAGAAGAAAGTGTAAAGCTTACAAAAATGTGTGCTGTTTCTAAAGCACTAAAGGCTAAATGAATGAACTGCTTTGCAAAGTAACCCACTTTAGACAACCTCTGATGTTGCCTATATTCTTTTCTGACTCTCACATTATCTACAGATGGAAACAAAGGAATAAAACATCTATAATCTTCATCATACCTATAGTCAATATACTATACTGTTTCATAGTTAAAGTGTGGGGCCATTTAAGTAATTCCTACATAAATATCTGCGGTTTTAACATTTTGAAACTGAAACATAGCTAAAAGAGGTGCTCAGCCAGGCTAAGACAGGGTTCTTCAACTTCAGCAATACTGCCATTTTGGATTTGATCATTCTTTTTAGGGGGCAGGGTGGAAACTATCCTGTTCATTGGAGGATGTAGGCATCCCTAGCCTCTATATACTACATGCCAGTAGCAATGTGCCCAACTTTCCAATTCTGACAACCAAAAAATGTCACCAGAGATTGCTAAATGTCTTTGGGGGGGGGCCAAAGTCACCCCCAGTTAACAACTACTGAGCTAGAATTTTATACAGACATAATTGTAAACTGAGTCCATAGATTATACAAGACTGTAATTTTACTAAAGAGTATAGTACAACAATTTCTGCTACATTGTTTATGCTAGGGCACATAGTTTTCATAGAAGACTTAAGCATATAATTACCCACAAATAATCATCTTTTTCCTACTGAAAACACTATTATTAAACAGGGAAAAAAACCCAACAATACAGCTAATCCTGCAATGATTTTTAAACTGAAACCTATGGTTTACAAACATTTGATAAATGGAGACCTAGATAAATCACTGCAAGTGTCCTTCCTTCTGAATTCGTAGTCTCTCTTTCTCTACTTGTAAGCGTTCCTTTTCAATCTGCAGCTTCTCTGATTCAAATTTCAAAAACTGCAGCCTATCTTTTTCCAGTTGTAAGCGTTCTCTCTCAAGTTTTAACTTCTCAGTTTCTATATCCTGTGGCTGATGTATGGACTTTTCCCCTTGACCAAGTTCACTTTCCAAAGATGGCTTCTCTGAGTTGACTATCTGTAACCTCAGCTTCTCTCTTTCAATCTGCAACCGCTCCTTCTCCAGCTGAAGTCGCTCATGCTCCATGTCTAAATGCCGCAGCCTCTCTTTCTCAATCTGTAGGCGTTCCTTCTCTACCTGCAGTCTTTCAGCCTCAATATCAAGCCTTCGTTTTTCCAATTCTAGTTTCTGTTTCTCTATGTTTACAAGCAAATGGGGCTCATCATATGCAGACCTAGATGGTGTTGAGTTCAGAGTAAAAAATTCATCAATGTGGGGGAAATCAGGAAGTTCATTTTCCCTCCTGGAATCTGGAATGACTGATGACAACATTTCTTCTTCCTCTTCAATCTCAAACTAAAAGAGAAAAGTAGTTCTCAGTATTTATATTCATGGTTTTAAATTTGTTTAGGCATTTCTTTAAAGCTTTCTGTATTTGAGCACACAAAACCATTTATTTTGAATTTTGAAAAATATTTACAACTGTGTGACATTACTAATAATGTACAGTTACAAGAGTACATTGAGGTGAGAAGAGATTAATGACGGTAAGATAGTAAAAAATGGAATGACTCTGTTATGTACTATTTTTAAAGTTAGCTTGAAAATCTGGGAATTTCTTAACTGTTCTCAGTCTATAACAAACTCTCATATCAGAAATGAAGAAATAAAAAGAGGGTTCACATAGGCTAATACTTACTTCAGGACTCTGGGGATCTCTTTCTTCCTCTTCCACCTTGACCTCAGTTAAGGATCCACCTGCATCCCTGAAATCTGCCACATTTTGCCAATCAAAATTTGTATCACTTCGGAATCCAATCTTTTCATCTATCTCTTCAGTGAGAGAGTCATCTAAATCAGATGTGGGAAGGGGAAACCCTGAACCAACTAACTTAATGTTTGCCTTCATCTTCTTTCTCTTCATAAGGGCTCGCCAGTCAAGGTACCTTCTTTTCACTTCTGTCCCTGTTCTCTGTTCTCCTTCTCCTACAGCATTCACACACTGTGCAATCTCCTCCCAAGCCATTCGCTTCATTACATTAATTGTTGTATTGAGCTGCTTGGAAAAAATTACTTCTTTCCTTTTCGTAATTTCTTTCAAAAGGGTCTGAGTTTCTTGTACACTGAAATTGCTTTTCCTTTTCCTCTTCAATTGCTTCATTTTCTAACTTAAATGCAGTTTTTACAGTAAGGAAAGATGTGAAAAGAATTTGAGGAAGAATTTTTCTACAAAGTACAAAAATCAAGGACAATTCCTTGTTAGTACTTTGTTTAAATCAGAGTTTTCCATTCATCTAGTAGCACAGGCTGGCTGGCTGATTCCTAAAGAGAAAAAAGTAAAAATCAATCAGCTTGCAACTTTTGCAATATATTCAACACAGTAAGTTATATAATTTAAAAACAAACAAACAAAAGCCCTCTTAATATGGCTTAAAACTGACTACATTTTCTGTCTCTGCCAGCACTACCACAGTCCAAGCTACCATCTTCTCTCACCTAGGCTGCTGTAAAGGTCCCTAACTAACTGCCAGTATTTACTCTTGATCTGCTCCCTACTTCTGCTCTCCCCAAATCATCCTCTAACTGCAAAGGCCTTCTTTAAGTCACCCACTGTTGTCAATCTCTTTCCCTGTTCAGGGTTTTTGTACACACTATTCCCTCTGACTAGAAAATAGATTGTTCCCTGTTTGGCCTACTTAATCCCTCCTCATCTTTCAGCTTGCCGATTAGACATCTGCTCCTCAGTGAATCCTCTCCTGACAAGTAAATTACTCATTTTCCTCACCTAAATGTTACACCTGTGCTAATATACAACTAAGAGTGTCTCTTTTCCATTTCACTGTTAGTTTCAGAAGACAGCAATATTTCTGCTCACCATCCTGTCTCGAGAGTCTAGCAGAGATCCTGGCACATGGCAGGCATACATACTATAAACACTTTTGAATGAATAAATCAGTCAACCTGCCAAAGTGACCACTAGATGTTAAAAAGCAAAAAAATATAAGACTGAAAGAGGGTATACCTGAAATTTGTTAAAAAAGTAAACTTTTCAGGCCCCACCCCAGACCATTTGAATACAGCACTCTGGGGGCAAGATCTGGCAATCTATGTTTCAATAAGTCTTCCAGATGATCCTAATACTTGCTAAAGTTTGAAAACCATGGTGCTGACCCACACCAGTAAACAAATGCTTTAAACACCTGATTCTCTCACACACTTTGATTTCAAGTCTTATACAAATGCATCTCTTTGGTGGAATCTAAAGTACATTCAGATCCTCAATACAATAGCTGGTAAATGTAGTTCTTCTGCTATCTAACCTTTGCATTATGGGAAGGCACACAAACAAACTGGAAAAGATGTTGAATGGGTCTTTTCCTTGGTAAGGAGATTTTAAAAGTACGTAATGAGGAACAAGGGCTTTCCTGGTGGCTCAGCAGTGAACAATCTGCCTGCCAATGCAGGAGACAGATGTGGGTTTGAATCCTGGGTTGGAAGATCTCTTGGAGAAGGAAATGGCAACCAACTCCAATATTCTTGTCTGGAGAATCCCATGGACAAAGAAGCCTGGGGGGGGCTACAGTCCATAGTGTCACAAAGTTGGAAACGACTGAAGTGACTTTGCACACACACATTCACACAAACCACATTTTGTGACTTCAAATTCACTCAATGATCACTGCTACAGAGCTTCTTTTTTCCCTCCTTTACAAAATGAGAGGGTAGGCTGTTAAGGTGCCCTCCTGCTCTATCATTGTAGGATCATAAACATTTCCTGCCAATAGAAAAAAAATACCAGTATCATTAAATTCCATGTTCCATCATTAAGTCTGGATAAAGTTCTATATGTAGCCAGAAAACTCTCCAAAGTTTCAATCAGTTATGTTTCACTCTACCACAGTTTCTTCACTGAAAAACTTTTAATATTTGCCAGTTTAAAATTTTATTAGTAGAGTGAAAAATATTTCTCTGGTAACTGACAGTATAAATAGTATTTTCTACTGAAGCAAAAGTATAGTAAGTAAGGTAACTAAATTTAATCAGTAAATGCACAAATCTTTTCTATCACTATTAAACCTCTTCTCTCCAGGGCTTAAAAATGGATGCAAATCCCTTATTTCTAAACTCTAAAAATATTTTTTTTTATTAAGATTTCACTGCTTGTATGCATTTTTTCCAGGTTTCCAGTAATACTTATTCAACTGATCTTGTGTGTGTCTAGTAACATCATCAAAAAAATGCCCACCAATGCATCTTTTTGTTTCTAACCATTGATGTACAGTAACCATCTCCTGAACTACTCCTTGATGATAAAATGAAGACCAGAGAGAACTAAAACCTTAAAAGAGCAGAAAATAAACCCTTAAAAAGTCACTGTCAGTTTCATACACCCACAAAAAGGGCAGAGCAGGCAAAAATAGGGGAAAAAAAAAAAAGATTGCAGCAAACTATTCTAAAGCAGACTTTCAATTACTTGAGACATTTAATAATAAAATTGAAATCCACTAAATTAGAATGCATAATCAGACAGTGGCAGCACTTTTGATTCTGTCTTAGGCAAATACTGCCATTATAGTCAAATATAAGCCTCTTGTCACTAGAGTATAAGCAAACATATTCATACATTAAAAAAGCATCAAAACAGGCTGTGGCTCAGTGGTAAAGAGGCTCAGTGGTAAAGAATCTTCCAGCCAATGACCCCCTGGAGAAGGAAATGGCAACCCACTCCAGTATTCATGCCTGAAGAATCCCATGGACAAAGGAGCCTGGCAAGTTACAGTCCATTGGGTTACAAAGGGTTGGACACGACTGAGCATGCACACATTCCAACGCACAGTGTAATGGTTATAAGCACAGGTTGTGCAGTCAGATGTCTGGTTGGAATCCCAGTTCCGCAACTTCCTAGCTTTGTGCCTTAGTTATTTAATTTCCCTATGTGCAATTCCATTTGTAAAATAATATTATTACTTCATAGAAATACTATAAGGATTAAAGGATTTAGTAAAATATGGAGAATAGTTCCTGGCACACAGTAAGTTAAGTTCACTATTATTGCATGAAAGGCAATTCTCTAAAGGAAGAAAAAGGCCACAATAATATTGGTATTGTTCTAGTTCATAGGTCAAGTGGTAAATCTGTTGGTCTTTATTACTATGCTTTATAACACTAGGAGTATATTGGAGCCTGCTGATATGAGCTGGTGAAGGTCATTGTACACTTCCCAACTCCATATTCAGTAATGTCATGTTGGGAACTAGAAACTGGCCAAGATGGCAGTATTTACAACACAGAAATGGACAAATGTTACAACCTAGTATGTTCTTCTTTTCAGTGGTCAAGGAGCTGGTTACTTGTATACTTAAAGCTACATGATTTTTCAATATTTCAAATATTACCTAATAAAAAATAAGAAAATGGCATGTTTTAACATCTGATCCTACAACAGTTTAGTGAACATTCTAGAAGCCTTGTAATTTTAGAGGATCTCATTTAATTAGCACTGACCTAACATTCCTTATGTAATTCAAGTTCTCAGTTGAGCCGGGCAAGTATATTGCTTTTCTCTAGAGGCAACTGAATAATAATCATTAAATATTATATTTATGGGACTTCCCTGATGACTCAGACAATAAAGAATCTACCCACAATGCAAGAGACCTGGGTTCGATCCCTGGGTCAGGAAGATCCCCTGGAGAAGGGACTGGCAACCCATTCCAGTACTCTTGCCTGGAGAATTCCAAGGACAGAGGAGCCTGGCTACAGTTCATGGGTTGCAGAGTTGGACACAACTGAAAGACTAATGCTTTCTTTCTTCACTATATTTATAAGCAACATAAAAAAGGAACTGAAGAAAACTGATTTACACATTATTTGCACATCATTAAACCAGCCCCAATATACTTCTCTTTAGTACCTATAGGGCCATTGCACCACATTTCAAAGAATTAGTGCAGTCAAATTTCGTTTCCTCCTTCCTCTACCATTTGCTCCACCCTTATGAGGATCTAGAAGATGGTACCCCACCTGCTCCAAAGACAGTATCTTCAATACATAACATTGTGCCTAATAGGAGGTAAAAATGCAACATAAAATAAAAAAGTGATTGAGGGAGGGGAAAGAGCAGAAAATCAAACAGACAATAACTCAAGTAAGGTAAGCTAGCAAAACAAACTGCTACAGGCAAAGTATATATTTAAAGAAAAAGGCAGCCCAAGTCAAGGCAAGAAGCAGTTTATGAGATTAAGTGAAGACCTTAAATTACCTACCCTATAACTATACTAAATAATGTAACAGTTAACAAGTTATACAAAATTCTGAAAAGAATATTTTAAATAAATAGGCTATGAAGAACTACTTAGGCAGTATGAACCAATGAGGAGCAGATTATTAAAAATATATTTAAGAAATGGAATCAGCAGGCCAGATGTCCTTAAAAATAGAAAAGATTGCTAAAGTTACACCAAATTCCATATCAAATTAAGGATGACTTTTTGTTTCCAAAAGATACAGAATGTTTCAGATATTTAAATGGCTTCTTGAACCATTTAAAAGGTAGAAGTATGGTAAAAATATAAATATTCAATAAGGTATTATATGAATAAACTGCAGTGCAGCCACATAATGGAATACCCAATTAGATTATGAATATGGCTTAGTACAACATTATTAGTATGTTAATGCAAGCCAACAAAATCAGAAAAGGAATATATATTTATGTCTATGCTGTATACATATTCACAGAAGCTCAGTTTTCAACCTAAGAATATTTCTAGACAGAACATGCTATGCTCTACAAGTTCACTCACTCTGTCCACCATCATTCACCAGCTCTAGAGATCACATATATGGTCATTTATCTCAGTCATATAGCTGTTTGTTGGCCTAGCCACATGCTTCCACTAATAGGCTATTATAATCACTTACTTTACATTAGAAGCAATAATGGATCAAAGATGAATATACTACTTCTAACAAATAATCTATAATCTATTAAAATATATATGCATAAAATTTACATGAAAAACTTCATAATGGAGACTATAAACAGAAAGTTTTGAATAGAGACTACCAAGGCTTGTATATTAATTCCACTACTTAGAAGCTCTATGATCTGAATACATTACTTAACCTTTTAAACTTATTTCCTAATTTTTAAATGGGAAAAATAATAGAATACTGCAATATTTTGAGGAGTAAATGAGACAACCCAAACAAAAAGCTTATAATATATAAGATATAATAAGCCCTTAACAAATATCAGCTATTATCCACTTCCTAGTATAGTCTAGACACAGTAAATGAACACTTCTTTACTCAATGAATAATGTGAATGTAGGAAAAGTGCATGAAGAGAAATACTAACAAAATATCCTGGGTGTTCAGAAGGCGTAATTTTTGGTTGGATCAAGGAAAGTTGTCAGAAGGAATTGGCATTTTATTTGGAGGGACAGTAATACATGGCAGAAGTATCAGGAATCAAAGTTAAATAACTAGGGTGGGGACAAATGTCAGGTTGGCTTGAAAGGCCCTACTCTTTGCTAAGAAACTTACTCCAAGAGGCAAATATATCTGAAAATTTGTATTTTTTTTTTTTGAAATTCAAGCAATATGCCTTTTATATGGAAGCATTGTTACACAAACTATAACATACAAAATACAAGTGCATAATAAACAATGATTACAGTTGCCAACAGAATCTTAATTTAGACAAAAATCTGTAATCAGATTTTGCTGCTCTTAGAATGTGAGATCAATCGTGTAATGATAGAAATAACAATCCTCTTAAAACTATGCCTTAGTCAATATATTCTTAAAATTTGGGCAGCAGTTTCTACTATTTGCATATTCTGTGCACCCCCGCCTCCAACAATTTGCAATTCCGTATCTCTACCCTACAAAAGTGGTATCCCTTTGTCTTTGACCTATGTTCCTAACCCTTTGTTCTATACCAAACTGATGGAACTAGTTCACTGATAAAATGCACTTTTTAAAAAAAATTTCTGGCTGACAGACATGGCTTGTGGGAATTTTCCAACCAGGGAATTCTAGGCCACAGCAATGAAAGCACAGACCCTAACCACTAGACCACTAAGGAACTCTTGATAAAAGGCATTTGCACTTTAACACACATTTTCTACCTCACTGAAATTGATATCAAAAGGTATCTCAGACTTCCGGTCAGTCACGGCTTAATTGTGTGAAAATCTTTGACACCTTCTGATTAATGTAAGATAGTACCCAAATCAAAGCAACCTTGAGTTGATATTTGGTTGCTATGCTTGCATGAATAGAAACTAAGCTGTTTTCAGGAATTTTTTTCTCTCTTCTCCTTTACATTTTTGTACCCATGTAACGGTTTGGGTTTTCATCATCCTTTACCCAATAATTTTATTCAAATATATCAAGCTCCTACTATGTGCCAGGCACGTATTCTTGGTGCTGGGGCTAAATACCTCACAAAATATTTTTAAAAGCCATATTAGCTGTCAAATACTATCCCTTTTATATTGGTTGTCTTCCGTATCTTTACAAAAGGGACTTTAGTAGTTGCACCCTCTAAAAATTCATAGTTTTTCCACACCCAATCACAGAGAACAGCCATTTTCCTGAAATCTCATTTCACAATCATTCTTTATTGGGTGAAAATAGGTGTAAGTAGTTCACTTGCATAATCCTTGTGAAGATGGTGTACCACCAAAGGCATATTACACCTGGGTAATTTTTTTCTAAGGACTTAACACTTGAGAATGAAGTTCCTAAATACCGCATGATAAGACAGAATTAAGAGGTCGAAGTAAAATCGGAAATAAATTCTGGGTCAAAATTTTTTTGTAGGTAAACTCATTAGATTGTGCATGAAGAAAAACATCACAAAATCTACAAACTTCCCCCAACCCTCTTTGAAGTGGGCTTCCCACCTCCCACCAACACCGGGCCCTACTGTCTCCACTATACTCTTAGAGGACATTCAACTCCCTGCCTGTAACTTGTGGTAGGTAAATGACTAAAGTTTACTTAAGAGTCCCCTGTTATCACATTAATAAAGTACCTTTCACTCCCATCCTCTCCCTTTGGAACAGCCCCTTGGGAGAATACAGGAAGGCTGATTTCCCAGGAGGCCATCCAGGAGGAGGGAGCGCGCCGCAGACTCGGCCACAGCCACAGCTGCACCTGACAGGATACAGGGCAACCTGGAAGAGAGTGCTCGCTCCGCAAATCAGATCCCTGAGGGGGGCCTGGAAACTTTTCCAGCCTTGCTGCAGAGGCCTGGGCCCTCCCCACCCTCCCAGGTCAGGCTGAAGCGGCGAGTTCTATCTCTCCTGAGCGTTGTGGTCCGCGACGCGGCGAAGCTGGGTCCAAAGCCAGCGGCGGGGTGACTGCGGCCTGACACCACCCCGCTGGCACCTACCGTCCGCGGAGAGGCCGCCCTCTCACAGCCTCTTTCGCGGCACCGCCGCTCACCTGCACGCCGGGGAGCGCCTCCCCGCCGTCGCCTCTGGGGTGTGTATGGGGCGGGGTGGCAAACAGAGATGCTTTATCAATTCCCCGCCCACGGACTCGGCCCGCCCCTGCCTCTACGCCACTGGCTGCCGCGGCCGCCGCTCGTCTAACGAGGCTCGCCCGTTGGCCCGGAGGACGCTGCCGTTCTGGCTGAGGGCCCACCCGGGTCCGGCCTCACAATGGAAAGCGCGTCCCAAGCCGTTCCGGGTTAGTGCCCTGACTCCGCCCCCCGTGACTCGGCCTCCCGCCGGAGCTCCTTGGCGCCGGGCCCCGTCAATCTAGAGCGCTGTGGGGAAGGATTGGCCCCTGGCGGTCGCCCGCTGCGCCGTTCTGCCCGATTGGAGCGCAGTCAGCTTCATCTCCAAACTATTCCTGTCCTTGACCCAAACCTGTTAAAAGGGCAAAGAGGAAGTGGAACCCTCGCATTTCCTCAGCTGGTTCCGAACCCAGCATCACCTTCTGCTCAGCCAACGGTGACCTAATTTTGCTTCAGTCATTCCCTGTAAAACTACCCCTCCAAAGGTCACTGGTGATTTCCTTGCGGCTAAATCTAGTCATCACTTCTCAGCTCTTGCTGCTGCTAAGTCGCTTCAGTCGTGTCCGACTCTGTGTGACCCCATAGACGGCAGCCCACCAGGCTCCTTTGTCCCTGGGATTCTCCAGGCAAGAACACTGGAGTGGGTTGCCATTTCCTTTTCCAATGCATGAAAGTGAAAAGTGAAAGTAAGTCGCTCAGTCGTGTCCGACTCTTCGCGACCCCATGGACTGCAGCCCACCAGGCTCCTCCATCCATGGGATTTGCCAGGCAAGAGTACTGGAGTGGGGTGCCATCGCCTTCTCAGCTCTTACCTCCTCATAAATATTTGACTTGTTGACCTTTCTTCATTTGATTTCTATAATGCTTCCCCTGGTTTTCTTCCCTCTCAGTTCTCTTCTCTATCCCCTTTGCAATTGCCGAGGCTTTAGTTGCTATCTCAAATTCTAGTTCTGGTGTTACTAATGAGTCTGGTTTTCCATTGCCTTTGTTCAGGCCTCCATTGAAATCCTCAGTTACATCAGTAGCATCCTTACTGGGCTGTCAATCATACCGCCAAGAGGACTGTAGTCTATTCTTCGTACTGAAGCTAACACAGACTGCTTACAGGTCACTAGTGGAACCATACTCATAATAAAGTACAAACTCTTTATAAGAGTTTCTTCTATTTTTCTCTCAGGCTTCATCTTTCATCAACATTACCCCTCTTTCATTTACCTTCTTCCTTACCCCAATTACTTTGGCTTCTTTCAATTCCTGGACTTAACAGTGGCCTTGGGACTTTTAGTTTGCATTGCATTTTTTCCACTCAGAATGATTTCTCCCTGCTATGATTTCTCCCTATTCCCTGCTATGCCCAGAATTTGTTTTAGAAGTTATTTTCCAAGTAAGCCTTCCTTTCTCTTCATTCACCCTATCTCCACTTATAAGTTGTCCCTCTAATGTAGGTTTGCCAGATAAAAGACAGGATACTCAACTAAATTTGTTGTTCAGATATGTAACATAATTTTTAGAATAACCGTGTCCTATGTGATATTTGACATCCTGTGTTTTTATTTGGTAAATCTGCCAACCCTACTTCAGAATGTTCCCACGGTAGTTAGCTCCTTTCCTCTGACAGCTCTTATCACATATTCCAGGTGGGTAGGTCTTCCTTGTCCACTGCTGAAATTTCTTTTCAATGCCTGAAATATAATAGGCACTCAAAAGAGTTTTCCTAAATAAATAAAGGAATTTTCTGGGTGAATTGTGAATACTTGCTCAATATTCCTGAAGGAATTCTCTTCCATAAAATAGAAGCACTTATGAAATAATGCTCTTTGAAATGTAAACAGTTTTGTTTTTGGAAAAATATGACACCTTGTATTTTATAGTTTGGGGTTTTGTTTGTAGTAGACATTTTCTGTGTGAGTGTATTGAAAAGGCAAAAGGACTATCCATCCGTATTATGAACAGACTCTTTCTGACCTTTTCAGAGTCTGTCTACTATTTAAATCTATTTATTTACCTACGTAAAAGGGTTAAGGCCTTGTAAGTCAGTAAGTATTAAGAACTTTCTACCTTTATGTCATGAACTCTTTTTTTTTTTTTTTTTTTTTTTTTTTTTAAATTTTAAAATCTTTAATTCTTACATGCGTTTCCAAACATGAACCCCCCTCCCACCTCCCTCCCCACAACATCTCTCTGGGTCATCCCCATGCACCTGCCCCAAGCAAGCTGCACCCTACGTCAGACATGGACTGGCGATTCAATTCTTACATGACAGTATTAAGCTTCCTCCAATTACCTCAGTCTCTTTGCTGACTGAGAGATCTTTTCCAGATACCCTCTCTTTTTTTGGTCTTATCTGTATCTTGTCTGAGTAAGCACAGAGCAACAAGGGAGAGATGAAAGATAATCCAAAATGCCTAACATTAATATTAGTACCCCATTACTAACCTGGTAGTCTTCTTGTGAATTTGATTTTTGAGATAGTAATTTCAGGCAAGAAAATTGACCTAATATTCTAGAACTGAGTTTGTTTCACTGCATGAGCCACTTGGTAGATGAGCCCTTGAGATTTGGCTACTACAACTCAGTAACTGAATTTTAATTGTATTTAATTTTGATTTAAAAACTAATACTCAATTCATTTAATGAATAATGTCTAAGTATGTTTGGGAAACTTGAGTGATGTGAATCTACTTTTTCAATTATAAACTTTTTGATATATAAGTACAGATTGAATATTGCTGATAAAGAATATCTGAATTGAGATGTGCTCTGAGTTTAAAATATATACATGATTTTGAAGATTTAACATAAAATGTAAAATGTCACACTGATCATTTTATATTGATTATACTGAAAAGTTGGAATTATAATATATTGCATAATTATGTTAAGGAAATATATTAAAATTAATTATACCTGTAAATTTTTTTTTATTTTTAAAATGAGTCCAATAAGAAATTTGAATGTATATATTTGGATAGTATTATATTTCTCAGAAAATGCTGTACTAGACTGTGCCTGGCCATAGCTTATCAAAAATTTCAGAGTGGAAATATAATTGTTAACTAAAATCTACCTATTTCATTGTGTATTATTTAACCAAAAAAAATCACTTCCTGTCTCTTCCACACGCCGCTGCTGCTGCTCCTAAGTCGCGCCAATCGTGTCTGACTCTGTGCAACCCCATAGACGTCAGCCCACCAGGCTCCACCATCCCTGGGATTCTCCAGGCAAGAATACTGGAGTGGGTTGCAATTTCCTTCTCCAATGCATGAAAGTGAAAAGTGAAAGTGAAGTTGCTCAGTTGTGTCCAACTCTTCGCAACCCCATGGGCTGTAGCCTACCAGACTCTTCCATCTGTGGGATTTTCCCGGCAAGAGTACTGGAGTGGGTTGCCATTGCCTTTTCCCAAACATAATTTAAGATAAAAACCCAGTGAACATATTATGTATGTTGTTAACTGTACCTAACTGTATCAGTGCTGTTATCAGTCTCCCTTTTTGCCTTTGCACATGCTATTTCCTTTTCCTTAGCACATGTACTGCTTCCTCCTTGTCTTGTCCATATGACATACTCTTATTACTCTTTAAAACAAACTCTTCCTTGACAGTGTTAGGGATCAACATTTCCTTTTTTCTAAGAGTTTTACACTTATACTGTTGCTATTATTATTGTTCAGTTCCTAAGTTCTGTCTGACTCTTTGGACCCCATAGACTACAGCATGTCAGACTTCCCTGTCCATCACCATCTCCTGGAGTATGCTCAGATTTATGTCCATTGGGTCGGTGATGCCATCCAACCATCTCATCCTCTGTTGTCCCCTTCTCCTCCTGCCTTCAATCTTCCTCAGCACCAGGGTCTTTTCCAATAAGGCTCTTCATATCAGGTGGCCAAAGTATTGGAGCTTCAGCTTCAGCATCCAGTCCTCATGAATATTCAGGCATGATTTCCTTTAGGATTGACTGGTTTGATTTCCTTGCCGTCCAAGGGAATCACAAGAGTCTTCTCCAACACCACAGCTAAAAAGCATCAATTCTTCAGCTCTCTGCTTTCTTTATAGTCCAGCTCTCACATCTATACATGACTACTGGAAAAATCATAGCTTTGACTATATGGACTTTGTCGCCAAAATAATGTCTCTGCTTTCTAACATGTTATTGAGGTTTGTCATAACTTCTTCCAATAAACAAGCATCTTTTACTTTCATGGCTGCAGTCATTTTGGAGCCCAAGAAAATTAAGTCTGTCAGTTCCCAATGTTTCCCCATCTATTTGCCGTGAAGTAATGGGACCAGATGCCATAAACTTAGTTTTCTGGACATTGAGGTTTAAGCCACCTTTGGCACTCTCCTCTTTCACCTTGATCAAGAGGCTCTCTAGTTCCTCTTTGCTTTCTGCCATAAGGGCAGTGTCATCTGCATATGTGAAGTTACTGATATTTCTCCTTGCAATCTTGATTCCACCCTGTCCTTCATCCAGCTTGTGATTCATCCAGCCTAGCATTTCTCATGATGTATTCTGCACATAAGATAATAAGCAGGGTGACAATATACAGCCTTGACATACTCCTTTTCCAATTTGGAACCAGACCATGTTACATGTCCAGCTCTAACTGTTGCTTCTTGACCTGCATACAGGTTTCTGAGGAGGCAGGTAAGGTGGTCTTGTATTCCCATCTCTTTAAGAATTTCCCACAGATTGTTGTGATCTGCACAGTCAAAGGCTTTAGCATAGTCAATGAAGCATAAGTAGATGTTTTTTTCTCCAATTCTCTTGCTTTTTCTATGATCCAACAGATGTTGGCAATTTGATCTCTGATTCCTCTGCCTTTTCTAAATTCTTCTTGAACATCTGGCAGTTCATGGTTCATGTGCAGTTGAGGCCTAGCTTGTAGAATTTTGAGCATTATTTTGCTGGTGTGTGAGATGAGTGCAATTGTGTGGTACTTTGAGCATCCTTTGGTGCTACCTTTCTTTGGGATTTGAATGAAAACTGACCTTTTCCAGTCCTATGGCCAGTGCTGCATTTTCCAAATTTGCTGGCATATTGAGTGCAGCCCTTTCCCAGTACTATCTTGAAGGATTTGAAATAGCTCAGCTGGAATTCCATCACCTCTACTAGCTTTGTTAGTGGTGATGCTTCCTAAGGCCCACTTAACTTTGGACTACAGGATATCTGGCTGTAGGTGAGTGATCACACCTTCATGGTTATCTGGATCATTAAGATCTTTTTTGTATAGTTCTTCTGTGTATTCTTGCCACCTCTTCTTAATATCTTCTGCTTATGTTAAGTCCATACAGTTTCTGTCCTTTATTGTGCCCATCTTTGCATGAAATATTCCCTGGTCTCTCTAATTTTCTTGAAGAGCTCTCTAGTCTTTCTCATTTTATTGTTTTC
Source organism: Capra hircus (assembly GCF_001704415.2). NCBI lineage: Eukaryota > Metazoa > Chordata > Mammalia > Artiodactyla > Bovidae > Capra > Capra hircus. The sequence continues at coordinate 80,765,183 of NC_030822.1, forward strand.
CTCTATTTATTTGCATTGATCACTTAGGAAGGCTTTCTTATTTCTCCTTGCCATTCTTTGGAACTCTGTATTCAGATAGGTTTATCTTTCCTTCTGTCTTTTGCCTTTAGCTTCACTTCTTTCCACAGCTATTTGTAAGGCCTCCTTAGACAATCATTTTGCCTTTTTGCATTTCATCTTCTTCGGGATGGTTTTGATCACTGCCTCCTGTACAGTGTTACAAACCTCTGTCCTTAGTTCTTCTGTCTCTCTCTCTATCAGATCTAGTCCCTTGAATCTATCTATCTCTTTCACTGTATACTCATAAGGGATTTATTTAGGTCATACCTGAATGGTCTAGTGGTTTTCCCTACTTTCTTCAATTTAAGTCTGAATTTTGCAATACAGAGTTCTTGATCTGAGCCATAGCCAGCTCCTAGTCTTGTTTTTGCTGACTGTATAGATCTTCACTAACTTTGCCTGCAAAGAATTTAATTAATCTGACTTCAGCATTGACCATCTGGTGATGTCCATGTGTAGAGTCTTCTCTTGTGTTGTTGGAAGAGTGTGTTTGCCATGACTAGTGCATTCTCATGGCAAAACTCTGTTAATCTTTGCCCTGCTTCATTTTGTACTCCAGGGCCAAACTTGCCTGTTATTCCAGGTATCTCTTGACTTCCTACTTTTACATTCCAGTCTCCTGTGATGAAAAGGGCATATTTTTTTGGTGTTAGTTCTAGAATGCCTTGTGCTGCTTCTGCTAAGTTGCTTCAGACGTGTCCGGCTCTGTGCGACCCCATAGACGGCAGCCCACCAGGCTCCCCCATCCCTGGGATTCTGTAGGCAAGAGCACTGGAGTGGGGTGCCATTGCCTTCTCCAAGAATGCCTTGTAGGTTTTCATAAAACCATTCAACTTCAGATTCTTTAGTATTAGTAATGTGAGCATAGACTTGGGTTAAATGGTTTGCCTTGGAAATGAACAGAGATCATTTTGTCATAGTTGAGATTGTAACCAAGTACTGCATTTTGGACTCTTTTTGAGTATGAGGGCTGCTCATTCTAAGGGATTCTTGCCTGCAGTAGTAGATATAATGATCATCTGAATTAAATTCACCCATTCTGATCCATCTTAGTTCACTGATTCCTAAAATGTTGATGTTCGTTCTTGCCATCTCCTGTTTGACCACTTCCAGTTGCCTTGATTCATGGACCTAACATTCCAGGTTCCTATGCAATATTGTTCTTTACAGCATTGAACTTTATTTCCAACACCAGTCACATCCACAAATCTGTGTTGTTCTTGCTCTTGCTCAGTTTCTTCATTCTTTCTGGAGCTATTTCTCCACTGTTCTCCAATAGCATATTGGGCACCTACCGACCTGGGGAGTTCTTCTTTCAGTCTCATATCTTTTTGCCTTTTCATACTGTTCACGGGGTTCTCAAGTCAAGAATACTGAAGTAGTTTGCAGTTCCCTTCTCCAGTGGACCACATTTTGTCAGAACTCTCCACCATGACCTCTGTCTTTGGTGGCCCTACACAGCATGGTTCATAGTTTCATTGAGTTATACAAGGCTCTGATCCAAGTGATCAGTTTGGTTAGTTTTCTCTAATTGTGGTTTCCATGTTGTCTACCCTCTGATGGATAAGGATAAGAGGCTTGTGGAAGCTTCCTGATGGGAGGGACTGGCTGTGGGGGAACCTGGGTCTTGCTCTGATAGGTAGGGCCATGCTCATTAAATCTTTAATCCAGTTTTCTGTTGTTAGGTGGGGCTAGGGGTAATGGCAGTAATGGCTAACTTCTTCAAAATACTTATTCCAAAACTATTATATTCAGTGCCCCTGACCCCACAGAAGGCCACTGTTGACCCATGCCTCCTCTGGTGACTCCTGGACAGTCACAGCCAAGACTCCAGGAAACTCACTGACTCAGTCTCTTGTGGGGTCATTTCTCTTTTCTCCTGGGTCCTGTTGCACACAAGGTTTTGCTTGTGCCCTCCAAGAGTCTGTTTGCCCAATCCTGTGGAAATTCTGTAATCAAATACCACTAGCCTTAAAAGTCAAATTTCCTGGGTGTTCTCGGTCCCTTTGCCAGATCCCCAGGTTGGAAAATTTGTTGTGGGACCTATAACTTTCACAACAGTGTAGAACTTCTTTGGTATAATTGTTCTCCAGTTTGTAGGTTGTCTGCTCAGTGGCCCTATGGCAGAGCTCACATGCCATACTCAAGATGGTATCTTTTAATCTCCATTTTCTAAAAAAGAAAACATGTCCAGAGTGATTTATGACTTATCTAATAACTAATTAGTGGGTAATCTGAGATGACCTCAGAAGTTTGGCAGCTCCTGCTGTATTTTCTATTATATAACTTCAGAGTCATACTCTGCCTTTTCAAGTAGCATGTTCTTCTATATGAAATTATTTGATTTTTCAAAAACTTTGCAATTGAGAAACAAAAGACAGACAAACATAAAATAGACCCATGTTATGTCTTTTCTGAATTCCTTCCATTTCTATAGTTCCCAGCTAGAAAATGTAACAACTGCTAAAATTGCTAGATTCTTACTAAATACTATGGACTTCCCTCATGGTTCAGGTGGAAAAGAGTCCACCTGCAAAGCAGGAGACCCCAGTTCAATCCCTGGGTCAGGAAGATCCCCTGAAGAAGTAAATGGCAACTGACTCCAGTATTCTTGCCTGGAGAATTTCATAGACAGAGGAGCCTGGTGGGCTACAGTCCATGGAGTTGCAAAGAGTTGGACACGACTGAGCAACTTTCACTCATTTCTAAGTACTATGCCTACATTATCTCTTTAAGGGGGTTTATAGTTTGGGAAAATAAGTCAGGGGGCTTAGTTTATATTTAGCTATATAGGCCATTTTGGATATTTTGGAAACTAATCCCTCATCAGTTCATCGTTTACAAATAGTTTCTCCCATTCTATACTTCATCTGATTTGTTTTTTTTTAATTTTTATTTATTTATTTATTTATTTTTAATTTTAAAATCTTTAATTCTTACATGCGTTCCCAAACATGAACCCCCCTCCCACCTCCCTCTGATTTGTTTTGATTATGGTTTCCTTTGTGGCACAAAAGCTTTTAGGTTTATTTAGGTACCATTTTGTTGTTGTTGTTTTTATTTCTGTACGTCTAAAAAAATAGATTTAAAAAAGTATTGCTGCAATTGGTATCAGAGTGATCTAAATATGTTTCCCTCTAGAAGTTTTATAGTATCTGGTGTTACATTTAAATTCATAATTCATTTTGAGTTTATTTTTAATGTGTAGTATTAGAGAATGTGCCAATATCATTCTTTTACATGTAGCTGAATTCTTGCTCCCATCGTCATAGATAAATTGACCATAGGCTCAAGGGTTTATTTATGGGATTTCTATACTGTTCCATTGATCTATGTGTCTGTTTTTCTGCCAGTACCATTGACTATTATAGCACTATAGTATAGTCTGAAGTCAGAGAACGATCCCTCCAGCTTTATTCGTTTTTCTCAAATTTTTTTTGACTATTTGTGGTGTTTCGTGTTTCAATACAAATTGAAAACTTGTTTTTCCTAGTTATATGTAAAGCACCATTGGTAATTTGATTGGGATGGCATTGAATCTGTACATTGTCTTGGGTAATATAGTCATGTTAACAGTATTGATGCTTCCAACCCAAGAACATGATATATCTTTCTATCTGTTTGTGTTATCTTCAATTTCTTTTATAAGCTTCTTACACTTTTTGGACTACAGGAATCTCAGCCTCCTTGGGTAGTTTTAGCCATAGGTATTTTATTCTTTTTGATGCAATGGTAAATGGGATTCTTTCCTTAATTTCTCTTCCTGATAGTTTGTTGTTAACATATAGAAATGCACAGATTTCTGCATATTAATTTTCAATTTGCTACATCACTGAATTCATTGATGAGCTCTAGTAGTTTTCTGGTGGTGTCTTTAGGATTTTTCTGTGCATAGGATCATGTCATCTGCAAACACCGATAGTTGTTTGTTTGTTTGTTTTTTAATCTATCTTTAGAGATCTTTTTAAAGAAATAAATACATTTCAATTTTCTTCATTTCTTTATTGGATTATAAATGATATACAATAGTGTTAGGATTTCAGGAGTACAGCAAAGTGAATCTGTTATACATATACGAATATCTACTTGATTTTAGATTCTTTTCCCATAAAGGCCATTGCAGAGTATTGATTAAAGTTCCCTGTGCTATACAGTAGGTCCTTATTAAGTATCAATTTATATATAGTAGTGTGCATATGGGGCTTCCCATGTGGCACAATGGTAAAGAATCTGCCTGCAATGCAGAAGACACAAGAGACATGAGTTCAATCCCTGGGTACAGAAAATCCCTTGGAGTAGGAAATGGCAACCCACTCCAGTATTCTTGCCTGGGAAATCCCATGGGCAGAGGAGCCTGGAGGGCTAGAGTCCAAGGGGTCACAAAGAGTCAGACACGACTGAGTGACTGAGCACATATGCAGTGTGTATATATCAATCCCAATCTCCCAATTTATCCTTCCTCTTATCTCCCCCTGTCCTGGTAACTATAAGTTTGTTCTCTATGTCTGTGACTCTATCTCTGTTTGGTAAATAAGTTCATTTGTACCATATTTTTTAGATTACACATAAGATATGATATTTCCCCTTCACTGCCTGACTTACTTCATTCAGTATGACAGTGTCTAGGTCCATCCATGTTGCCAAAAAAGGGCATTATTTCTCTTTTATGATTGAGTAATAGTCCATTGTAGATGGATGTATAGGTTGCTTCCATGTCCTGGATAGTGCCACGATGAATATTGGGGTGCATGTATCTTTTCAAATTTTAGATTCCTGCAGATATATGCCCAGGAGTGGAATGGCTGGTTCATATGCTAGCTCTATTTTTACTTTATTGAGGAACCTCATTACTGTTCACCATAATGACTGTACCAAGTTATGTTACCACCAAAGTGTAAGGGGCTTTCAGTTTCTCCACATCCTCTCCAGCTTTTATTGTTTGTAGAATTTTTGATAATGGGCATTCTGACCTGTGTGAAGTTATACTGCATTATAGTTTTCATTTGCATTTCTCTAATAATTAGCAACGTCAAGCATCTTTTCATGTGCATTATGCCATCTGTATGTCTATTTTGGAGAAATATCTTCTGCCTGTTTATTTTGACACTTTATTTTTTTAATTGACGGATAATGCTTTACAGAATTTTGTGGTTTTCTGTCCTTTTTTTTATTAGTTTGTTTGCTCTTTTGATTTTGAGCTCCATAAGCAGTTTTTTATATTTTAGGGATTAATACCTTGTCATTTGCAAATATTTCTCACATTCTCTGGGTTATTGTTTTCTTTTATGTGTGGTTTCTTTCACTGTGCAAAAGCTTTGAAGCTTAATTATGTCCCATTTGTTTATTTCTGTTTTTATTTTCATTACTCTAGGAGGTGGATCAAAAAAGATCTTGCTGTGGTTTATGTCAAAAGTGTTCTGCGTACATTTTTCTGTAAGATTTTTAACTATTCAGGCTTACTTGTGGTCTTTAATCCATTTTGACTTTATATTTATGTATGCTGTTATGGAGTGTTCTAATTTCAATAGCAGTCTAGTTTTCCTAGCACCACTTATTGAAGAGACTGGCTTTTCTCCATTTTATATTCTTGCCTCCTTTGTCATATACTAGGTGACCATAGTTGTTTGGGTATATCTCTGGACTTTCTATCCTATTCCAATAATCTGTATTTCAGTTTTTGTGCCAGTACCATACTGTTTTGATGGATGTAGCTTTGCAGTATATTCTGAAGTCAGCTGACTCCTCCAACTGTATTTTTCTTTGGCAGGATAGCTTTGGCTATTTGTGATCTTATGTGTTTCCATGAAAATTGTAAAGTTTTTTGTTCTAATAGTGACTATTTTTGTTCTTCTTTTCCAATATGATTTCCTTTTATTTGTTCTTTTTTTCTGATTGCCATGGCTATGACTTCCAAAACTATGTTGAATGTCCATTTTCTGGAGTTTTTGTTATGAATTGGTATGAAATTTTATCACAGGCTTTTTATGCATGTATTTAGTTGATCAAACGGTTTTACCATTCAGTTTGTTAATGTGGTATGTCAATTTTCAGAAACTGAAAAATATTTGTTTACCTAGGATAAATCCCACTTGATCATGGCATATAATACTTTTAATGCACTGCTGGATTCAATTTCCTAGGATTTTGTTGAGGATTTTTGCATCTGTTATACTGGCCTGTACTTTTGTATTTTGTGTGTTATTTTTCTGGTTTTAGTATCAGAGTGATGATAACCTCCTAGAATGAATTCAGAAATGTTCCTTCCTCTGGAATTTTTTGGACTATTTTCAGAAGGGCAGAGAATTTTATTCTCTAAATGTATGGTAAAATTCATCTGTGAAGTCATCTGGTCCTGGATTTGGGGGGTTCAGTTCAGTTCAGTTCAGTCGCTCAGTCATGTCCGACTCTTTGTGACCCCATGAATCACAGCACGCCAGGCCTCCCTGTCCATCACCATCTCCCGCAGTTCACTCAGATTCAAGTCCATCGAGTCAGTAATGCCATCCACCTGTCTCATCATCTGTCGTCCCCTTCTCCTCCTGCCCCCAATCCCTCCCAGCATCAAAGTCTTTTCCAAAGAGTCAACTCTTCGCATGAGGTGGCCAAAGTCCTGGAGTTTCAGCTTTAGCATCATTCCTTCCAAAGAAATCCCAGGGCTGATCTCCTTCAGAATGGACTGGTTAGATCTCCTTGCAGTCCAAGGGACTCTCAAGAGTTTTCTCCAACACCACAGTTCAAAGCATCAATTCTTCGGTGCTCAGCCTTCTTCACAGTCCAACTCTCACATCCATACATGACTACTGGGAAAACCATAGCCTTGACTAGACGGACCTTAGTCAGCAAAGTAATGTCTCTGCTTTTGAATATGCTATCTAGGTTGGTCATAACTTTTCTTCCAAGGAGTAAGCGTCTTTTAATTTCATGGCTGCAGTCACCATCTGCAGTGATTTTGGAGCCAAAAAAAATAAAGTCTGACACTGTTTCCACTGTTTCCCCATCTATTTTACTAAAGTATTAATTCAATTTCGGTACTAGTAATTATCCCATTCTAATTTTCTATTTCTTCCTGTTTCAAGCTTAGGAGATTGTACCTTTCTAAGAATTTGTCCAGCTCTTCTAGGAGCTGGACAAATTTGTCCATTTTATTAGTGTGTAGTTGCTCATAGTAGTCTCTTAAGATCCCTTGTATTAATATCTTCTGTGGTGTTAATTGTCACTTCTTCTTTTTCATTTCTGAGTTACTTGATTTTGGCACTCTCCCTTTTTATTCTTGAAGAGACTGGGAGGGGTCCTAAGATGGCAGAGGAATAGGACGGGGAGACCACTTTCTCCCCCACAAATTCATCAAAAGATCATTTGAATGCTGAGTAAATACCACAAAACAACTTCTGAACATTGGTGGATGGCACCAGATACCCAGAAAGGCACCCCATTGTCTTCAAAAGGAGGTAGGACAAAATATAAAAGATAAAAAAGAGACAAAAGATTTAGGGATGGAGACCCGTCCCAGGGAGGGAGTCTTACAAGAGAAGTTTCCAAATACCAGGAGACCCTCTCACTGGTGGGTCTGTGGGGAGTTTTGAAATCTCGGGGGGGGGGGGCGGGGGAGGGGGCAACATAACGGGAGGAAAAAATAAATAAATAAAACCCACAGATTACGAGTCTAACTACAACTCCCAGATGAGAAGTAGCCCAGATACTTGCGTCCAACACCAGCAAGAGGGGGGAGCTGAACAGGGAGGTGCAGGCTGCATTGCTTAGTGTAAGGACCGGGCCTTAATGCCCTGAGGGAAATCTGATGGAGCTAACACGCGATAACAACCCAAAACCAAGGGATAGCTGGGTGGGGGAGGAGGAAAGAGAGAGGGAGAGAGAGAGAATTTTCCCGTGAAAACCTCTAAGCTAAAGGCACTGCTGGGCCCACTCACAGAACAAAGGATTGAGCAAATACCAGAGGAGACCTAGCTGGCTGCAGACTGGCCCATCCCCCGCCAGAGGCAGGGAGGCAGGCGGGTGCCAGCCAGAGCCAGAAAGAAAGGGGCAAACTTGGTGACAGCCAGCATCCCCTACCAAACTGTGAGGAGGCTCTCAGTCACTAACCAAGTCTTCCTGGGATCCTGGATGGTTGACATCCATCAGGAGGGTCACAGCCAGAGATCAGCTCCCCAGAAGAGACACACGGCACACCTGTGATGCAGCTGCACACCAGGAAACCGAATGGTTGGGACTAGGGTGGTGATAAGATGCACCGCACCTGGGGAGTGTGTCCTTGCCAAACACCTGGTCACCTGAGTTGCTCAGACCTGGGAAGGGCACAAAACACAGGCACAAAAATGCAGGCCCAACTGAGTCTGTGCCTTTGTGGAGCACCCAAGAACCTGAACCTGAGTGGTGTAAATCTGGGAAGTGCACGCAACCCAGGGCCTACCCCAGAAAGTTCCCCAGCAGAGCAACCTGGAGCCTAAGCAGTGTAGACCTGGAAACCACACACGCTGTGAGCAGGGGCAAACCCAGTATGACCCAGACACTGTGAGCATGCCCCACACCCATCAGTGATATTTGTTTGCAGTGTTCTTCCCTTCCCACAGCACAATTGAACAAGTGAGCCTAAATAAATGACCATCTTTGCCCATTTGTGTCAGGGCAGAAGTTAGATACTGAAGAAAGTTGCAAACAGAGGAAGCCAAAATAAACCAAGAGGGAACGGCTCTGGAAATGACAGGTGCAACAGATTAAAAACCTGTAGTAAACACTGACTACATTGGAAGGGACCTATAGACTTTGAGAAAAAGTATAAGGTGGAACAGGGAACTATCTGAAACTGAACTACCACACACTGTCCTCAACACCTGCAGAGAAATTCCTAAATATATTTTACTATTATTGTTTTTTAATTTTTAAATTTTATATTAATCCTTTCATTTTCATTTTTAAAACCTACTGTTACCTTGGGGGGAAAAAAGACTATTTTTAAAGAAAATTTCATATTGTTTAATATAATTTTTGTGATTTTTTTTTTAATATTGTATTTTTGAGAGTCTAACCTCTACTCTAGATTTTTAATCTTCAGTAATTTTTTTGTTAACTTTTATCAATTTTGTACCTTTAAGAATCCAATCTTCAGTACCCATTTTTACTTAGGAGTGTTATTACAAGCTTGATTGTTCTCTCCCCTTTTGACCCTCCTTTCTCTCCCCCAGATCACCTCTATCTCCTCCCTTCCCCTTCTTTTCTCCACTTAACTCTGTGAATCTCTTTGTATGTTCCAGGCTGTGGAGAAAACTTAGGGAACTGATCACAAGCTAGATTGGTCTGTCTCCTTTTGACTCCCCCTCCTCTTCTCCTAGTCACCTCTATCTCCTTCCTCCCTTTTCTCTTCTCTATGGAATTCCATGAACCTCTCTGAGTGTTCCAGACTGTGGGGAGCAAATAGGGAATTGATTACTGGCTAGACTGCTCTCTCCCCTTCTGATACCCCCTCTTCTCTTCCTGGTCACCTCTATGTTCCTCCTCCCACTTCTCTTCTTCAAGTAACTCTGAACCTCTCTGGGTGTCCCTTACTGTGAAGAATCTTTTCACCATTAACCTAAATGTTTTGTCATCAGTGCTGTATGGATGGAGAAGACTTGAGGTTACTACAAGAATAAGACTGAAAGTCAGAGGCAGGAGGCCTAAATCCAAAACTTCAGATCACCAGAAATCTCCTGACTCCAGGGACCTACACTTAATCGACAAAAGCTCATCCAAAAGCCTCCATACCTACACTGAAACCGAGCTCCATCCAACCAAGCTAATTCTCCAACCACACAAGAACATAACTCTGAGCACAAAAATACAGGCGGCCAAAAGTCACACCAAACCCATAGACACCTCAAGACTGGTTACTGGACACTTCATTGCACTCCAGAGAGAAGAGATCCAGCTCCACCCACTAGAACACTGAAGCAGGCTTTCCTAACCAGGAAACCTTGACAAGCCACTCGTCCAACCCCACCCACAGGGAGGAACCTCCACAATATAGAGGAACCACAAACTTCCAGTACACAGAAAGGCCACCCCAAACACAGCAAACTAAACAAGATGAAAAGGCAGAGAAATATTCAGCAGGTAAAGAAACATTATCAAAGCCTACCAAATCAAACAAAAGAGGAGGAGTTAGGTAGTCTACCTGAAAAGAAATTCAGAATAATGATAATAAAAATAATCCAAAAATTTGAAAACAAAATGGAGTTACAGATAAATAGTCTGGAGACACAGATTGAGAAGATGCAAGAAAGGTTTAACAAGGACCTAGAAGAAATAAAAAAATAATCAATCAATATGCAATAGCTGAGATCTAAAGCACTTTCAGTTCAGTTCAGTTTAGTCACTCAGTTGTGTCTGACCCTTTGCGACCCCATGAATTGCAGCATGCCAGGCCACCCTCTCCATCACCAACTCCTGGAGTTCACTCAGACTCACATTCATCAAGTCGGTGATGCCATCCTACCGTCTCATCCTCTGTCGTCCCCTTTTCCTCCTGCCCCCAATCCCTCCCAGCATCAGAGTCTTTTCCAATGAGTCAACTCTTCGCATGAGGTGGCCAAAGTACTGGAGTTTCAGCTTTAGCATCATTCCTTCCATGGGCACTCTAGAGGGAACCAATAGAAAAAAATGAGGGAGAAGATAGGATAAGTGAGGTGGAAGATAGAATCGTGGAAATAAATGAAGCAGAGAGGAAAAAAGAAAAAAATAATTAAAAGAAATGAGGACAACCTCAGAAATATCTGGGACAATATCAGATGCCCCAACATTTGAATCATAGGAGTCCCAGAAGAAGAAGACGAAAAGAAAGGCCATGAGAAAATACTTGAGATAATATTTGAAAACTTCCCTAAAATGGGGAAGGAAATAGCCACCCAAGTCCAAAAAATAGAAGAGAGTCCCAAACAGGAAAAATCCAAGGTGAAACACCCCAAGACAATATTAATCAAATTAATGAAGATCAAACCACAAAGAACTAATATTACTAGCAGCAAGAGAAAAACAACAGTTAACCCACAAAGGGATCCCCATAAGGATAACAACTGATCTTTCAATAGAAACTATTAAAGCCAGAAGGCAATGGCAGGACATACTTAAAGTGATGAAAGACAAAAACTCACAACCAAGATTACTGTACCAAGCAAGGATCTTATTCAAATATGAAGGAAAAATCAAGAGCTTTACAGATAAGCAAAAGCTGAGTATTCAGCACCACCAAACTAGCTCTCCAACAAATACTAAAGGATCTTCTCTAGACAAGAAACACAGAAAAGGTGCATAAAATTGAACCCAAAATAACAAGTAAATAGCAACGGAATCATACTGATTGATAATTACCTTAAATGTAGATGGATTGAATGTCCCAACCAAAAGACAAAGACTGGCTGGATGGATACGAAAACAAGACCCCTTTATATGCTGTCTACAAGAGACCCACCTCAAAACAACGGACACATACAGACTGAAACTGAAGGGCTGGAAAAAGATATTTCACGCAAATATAGACCAAAAGAAAGCAAGAGTAGCAATACTCATATCATATGAAATAGACTTTGAAATAAAGGCCGTGAAAAGATACAAAGAAGGACACTACATAATGATCAAAGGATCAATACAAGAAGAAGATATAACAATTATATAGGTTCCCAACATAGAAGCACTGCAATATGTAAGGCAAATGCTAACAAATATGAAAGGGGAAATTAAGTAACACAATAATAGTGGAAATTTTTAATACCCCACTCACACCTATGGATAGATCAACTAAACAGAAAATTAGCAAGGAAACACAAACTTTAAATGATACAATGGACCAGTTAGACCAAATTGATATCTATAAGACATTTCACCCTAAAGCAATGAATTTCATCTTTTTCTCAAGTGCACACGGAACTTTCTTCAGGACAGATCACATACTGGGCCATAAATCTAGCCTTGGTAAATTCAAAACAAAATTGAATTATCTCAAGCATCTTTTCTGATCACCATGTGGTAAGATTAGATGTCACCTACAGGAAAGAAACTATGAAAAATACAAACATATGGAGGCTAAACAACACACTTCTGGCTAACCAACAAAATCACAGAAGAAATCAAAAAAGAAATCAAAATATGCATAGAAATGAATGAAAATGAACACACAACAGCCCCAAACCTATGGGATTCAGTAAAAGCAGTGCTAAGGGGAAGGTTCATAGCAATACAAGCCTGCCTCAAGAAACAGGAGAGAAATCAAATAAATAACCTAAATCTACACATAGAGCAACTAGAAAAGGAAGAAATGAAGAACCCCAGCGTTATTAGAAGGAAAGAAATCAAAAAAATTAGGGCAGAAATAAATGCAAAAGATCAAAAGAGATTATAGCAAAAATCAACAAAACTAAAAGCTGGTTCTTTGAGTGGATAAATAAAATAGAAAAGCCATTAGGCAGACTCATCAAGAAACAAAGGGAGAAGAATCAAAAAAGCAAATTTAGAAATGAAAATGCAGAAATCACAACAGACAACACAGAAACAAAAAGGATCATAAGAGACTACTATCAGCAGTTATATGCCAATAAAAAGGACAACTTTGAAGAAATGGAAAAATTCTTTGAAAAGTATACTTTCCAAAACTCAACTAGGAAGAAATAAAAAATCTTAACAGACCCACTACAAGCACAGAAATCAAAACTTTAATCAGAAATCTTCCAGCAAACAAAAGCTCAGGACCAGAAGTCTTCACAGCTGAATTCTACCAAAAATTTAGAGAACAGCTAACACCTATCCTATTCAAACTCTTCCAGAAAGTTGCAGAGGAAGGTAAACTTCCAGACTCATTCTATGAGCCCACTATCACCCTAATACCAAAACCAAACAAAGATTCCACAAAAAAGAAAATGACAGCCCAATACCACTTGTGAACATAGATGCAAAAACCCTTCACAAAATTCCAGCAAACAGAATCCAACAACATATTTAAAAGATCATACACCATGACCAAGTGGGCTTTATCCCAGGGATGCAAGTATTCAATATTTGCAAATCAATCAGTGTGATACACCACACTAACAGATTAAAAGATAAAGACCATATGATTATCTCAATAGATCCAGAGAAAGCCTTTTGACAAAATTCAACATCCATTTATGATAAAAAAAAAAAAACCCTCCAGAAAGCAGGCATAGAAGGAATATACCTCAACATAATAAAAGTTATATATGACAAACCCACAGCAAACATTATCCTCAATGGTGAAAAATTGAAAGCATTGCCCTTAAAGTCAGGAACAAGACAAGGATACCCACTCTCACCACTGCTGTTCAACATAGTTTTGGAAGTTTTGGTGACAGCAATCAGAGCAGAAAAAGAAATAAAAAGAATCCAGGTTGGAAAAAAAAAAAGTAAAACTCTCACTGTTTGCAGATGACATGATCCTCCACATAGAAAACCCTAAAGACTCCACCAGAAAATTACTAGAGCTAATTAATGAATACAGTAAAGTTGTGGGATATAAAATTAACACACAGAAATCCCTTGCATTCCTATACACTAACAATAAAAAAAAAAAAAAAAAACAGAGAAACTAAGGAAACAATTCCATTCACCATTGCAATGAAAAGAATAAAATACTTAGGAATATATCTATCTAAACAAATAAAAAACTTACACATAAAAAACTATAAAACACTGATGAAGGAAATCAAAGAGGACACAAATAGATGTAGAAATATACCATGTTCATGGATCAGAAGAATCAATATAGTGAAAATGAGTATACTACCCAAAGCAATCTATAGATTCATTGACATCCCTATCAAACTACCAACGGTATTTTTCAGAGAATTAGAACAAATGATTTCACAGTTTGTGTGGTATTACAAAAAACCTCGAATGGCCAAAGCAATCTTGAGAAAGACGAATGGAACTGGAGGAATCAACCTGCCTGACTTCAGGCTATACTACATAGCAACAGTCATCAAGAGAGTCTGGTACTGGCACAAAGACAGAAATATAGATCAATGGAACAAAATAGAAAGCCTAGAGATAAATCCACACAGCTATGGACATCTTATCTTTGACAAAGGAGGCGAGAATATACAATGGAGAAAAGAAAATCTCTTTAACAAATGGTGCTGGGAAAACTGGTCAACCACTTGTAAAAGAATGAAACTAGAACACTTTCTAACACCATACACCAAAATAAACTCAAAATGGATTAAAGATCTAAATGTAATACCAGAAACCATAAAACTCCTAGAGGCAAACATAGGCAAAACACCCTCTGAAATAAATTACAGCTAGATCCTCTATGACCCACCTCCCAGAATAATGGAAATAAAAGCAAAAATAAACAAATGGGATCTAATTAAACTTAAAAGCTGTGCACAACAAGGGAAACTATAAACAAGGTGAAAAGACAATATTCAGAATAGGAGAAAATAATAGCAAATGAAGCAACTGACAAAGAATTAATCTCAAAAACATATAAGCAGCACTTGCAGCTCAATTCCAGAAAAATAAGTGACCCAATCAAAAAATGGGCCAAAGAACTAAACAGACATTTCTCCAAAGAAGACGTACCACTGACTAACAAACACATGAAAAGATGCTCAACATCACTCATTATCAGAGAAATGCAAATCAAAACCACAATGAGGTACCATCTCACACCATTCAGAATGGCTGCTATCAAAAAGTCTACAGACAATAAATGCTGGAGAGGGTGTGTAGAAAAGGGAACCCTCTGACACTGTTGGTGGGAATACAAACTAGTACAGCTACTATGGAGAACAGTGTGGAGATTCCTTAAAAAGCTGAAAATAGAACTGCCATATGACCCAGAAATCCCACTGCTGGGCATACACACCGAGGAAACCATAATTGAAAGAGACACGTGTACCCAAATGTTCATCACAGCACTGTTTACAATAGCCAGGACACGGAAGCAACCTAGATGTCCATCAGCAGATGAATGGATAAGAAAGCTGTGGTACATATACACAATGGAATATTACTCAGCTATTAATAAGAATGCATTTGAATCACTTCTAATGAGGTGGATGAAACTGGAGTCTATTATACAGAGCAAAGTAAGTCAGAAAGAAAAACACCAATACAGTATATTAACGCATATATATGGAATTTAGAAAGATAGTAATGATGACCCTGTATGCAAGACAGCAAAAGAGACATAGATGTAAAGAACAGACTTTTGTACTCTGTGGGAGAAGGTGAGGGTGGGATGATTTGAGACAATAGCATTAAAACATGTATATTAACTTATGTGAAATAGATCCCTAGTCCAGGTTTAATTCATGAAGCAGGGTGCTCAGGACTGGTCCACTGGGATAACCATGAGAGATGAGATGAGGTGGGAGGGAGGGTCAGGATGGGGAACACATGTACACCCATGGCTGATTCATGTGAATTTATGGCAAAACCACCACAATGTTGTAAAGTAATTAGCCTGCAATTAAAATAAAAGAAAAGTAATTTACAAAAAGAAGAGACTGAATAACAGTTTACAATTTTTTTTGTTATTTTTAAAAGGATATTTAATGTTTCTTCTAACTCCAAATGATTGTTTTATTTGAACACACTTTTTGATTGGTCAGTAATACTTCTTACATAGAATTTACTTCTGATAAATTGGAAATTGAAACTGTTAAATATTCTAATTCTACTTGCTTTGTTTTTTTCATTCATTTTTGTGAAGAATGAACTTTTAGTTTCATTCATCTTTTCTATTGCTTTCTTAGTGTCTTACTTATGTCTTTTCTAATCTTTATAATTTCTTTCCTTTTATTAAATTTGGACTTTGTTTGTTCTTCTTTCTCTAGTCAACTTAGGTGTAAAGTTAGGTTGTTAAGATTTTTCATGTTACCTAAGGAAAGCTTCTATCTCTAGAAATCTCCCTTTTAGTACTGCTTTTCTTTCATTCCATAAGTTTTGGTTTTCATTTTCATTTGTCTCTAAACAGCCATTAAATTAAAAGACACTTGCTCTTTGAAAGAGAAGCTATGACCAACCGAGACAGTATTAAAAAGCAGAGACATTACTTTACCAATAAAGGTCCATCTAGTCAAAGCTATGGTTTTCCCAGTAGTTATGTAAGGATGTGAGAGTTAGACTATAAAGAAAGCTTAGTGCTGAAGAATTGATGCTTTTGAACTATAGTGTTGGAAAAACCTCTTGAGAGTCCCTTGGACTGCAAGGAGATCCAACCAGTCCATCCTAAAGGAAATCAGTCCTGAATATTCATTGGAAGGGCTGATGCTAAAGCTGAAACTCCAATACTTTGACTACCTGATGCAAAGAACTGACTCACTTTTGAAAAGACCCTGATGCTGGGAAAGATTGAAGGCAGGAGGAGAAGGGGGCAACAGAGGATGAGATGGTTGGATGCCATCACCGCCTCAATGGACATGAGTTTGAGTAAGCTCCAGGAGTTGGTGATGGACAGGAATGCCTGGCATGCTGCAACCCATGGAGTCGCAAGGAGTCAGACACGACTAAGCGACTGAACTAAACTGAACTGATTTTTTAATTTTTTCCTTTGATTTCTTCAGTGACATTGGTTGCTTAGTAGCATATTGTTTAGCCTCTACGTGTTAGTGTTTTTTGCAGTTTTCTGTTTGTTGTTGGTTTCTAGCCTCAAAGCATTGTGGTAAAAATGTTTGATATGACTTCAGTTTTCTTAAATTTACCAAGGCTTGCTTTGTGGCCCAGCATGTGATCTATCCAGGAGAATGTTCCATGTACACTTGAAAAGAATGTGTATTCTGCTGCTTTCAGATGGAATGCTCCATAAATATCCATGAATTCCATCTTGTTTAAAGTGTCATTTAAGTCCTGTGTTTCTTTATTGATTTTTCTGTCTAGATGATCTGTCGCTTGATGTAAGAATGCTGAAATCCCCCCATATTATTGTGTTACTATTGATTGCTCCAATGTTACATCTGTTAACATTTCCTTTATATATGGGAGTTTTCTTCTGTTGCATGCATATGTATTTACAATTGTTAGAGCTTCTTTTTAGACTGATCCTTTACTTATTATATAGTGTTCTACTGTGTGCTTACAATAGTCTCTATTTTTTTTTCTAATATATGTATTGCTACTGCAGCCTTTTTATGATTTCCATTTGTATGAATAACCTCTTTCCAACCCCTCATTTTCAGTCTGTGTATATCTCTAGATCTGAAGTGAGTCTCTTACAGGCAACATACATACAGGTCTTGGTTATCTTTGGTTGTTGTTATTGTTTTTGTGTGGGGTTTTTTTTTGTTTTTGTTTGTTGTTGTTTTTTGTTTTTTGTCTATTCAACTTGTCTGTCTTTTGGTTGAAGCATTTAGTCCATCATTTTTAAAATAATTATAGATATGCATGTTGCTGTTGCCATTTTGTTATTTGTTTTGAATTTGTTTTTGTAGGTCTTTTCATCTTTCTGCTTGTGATTTTTTTCTCTTGTAATCTGATGCCTATCTTTAGTGTTATGTCTGGATTCCTTTTCTTTTTTGTATGTATATCTACCATAGATATTTGGCCTGAAATTACCATGTTTTACTATAAGAGTCTCCCTCTCTCCTTTCTCTGTCTCTTGCCCTCTCTGTCTGTCTCCCCTTACATTCTCTCTCTATAAATAGATAGAGTATATGTGTGTGTGTGTGTGTGTGTGTGTGTGTGTGTGTGTATACACATGTTGCTAGTCTCTTAATTAAAAGATGCTTACTCCTTGGAAGGAAAGTTATGACCAACCTAGATAGCATATTAAAAAGCAGAGACATTACTTTGCCAACAAAGGTCCGTCTAGTCAAGGCTATGCTTTTTCCAGTAGTCATGTATGGATGTGAGAGTTGGACTGTGAAGAAAGCTGAGTGCTAAAGAATTGATGCTTTTTGAACTGTGGTGTTGGAGAAGACTCTTGAGAGTCCCATGGACTGCAAGGAGATCCAACCAGTCCATTCTAAAGGAGATCAGTTCTGGGTGTTCTTTGGAAGGAATGATGCTAAAGCTGAAACTCCAGTACTTTGGCCACCTCATGCGAAGAGTTGACTCATTGGAGAAAACTCTGATGCTGGGAGGGATTGGGGGCAGGCAGAAAAGGGGACGACAGAGGATGAGATGGCTGAATGGCATCACGGACTTGATGGACATGAATTTGAGTGAACTCTGGGAGTTGGTGATGGAGAAGGAGGCCTGGCGTGCTGCAATTCATGGGGTCACGAAGAGTCAGATATGACTGAAGCGGCTTAGCAGCAGCAGTAGCAGCAGCCACTAGTGATTGCTGTTTTTGATACCATATTTCCTTCTAATTATTTTGTGTATCCATTAGCCACTTATTGTGGATACATGTGATTTTATTACTTTTGTCTTTTAAACTCCCTATGAGTTTTTTTATGGATTATTCCCTGTCTTCAGTATATGCTTGCCTTTACTGGTGAGCTTTTTCATTCTCTAATTTTCTTGTTTCTAGTTGTGACCTTTTTTTTTTTCCACCTAGAGAATTTCCTTTAATATTTTTTTGTAAAGCTGGTTTAGTGGTGCTTTTAGCTTTTGCTTATCTGTATAGCTCTTGATTTCTCCATCAAATCTGAAGCGCCTTGCTGGGTGCAATATTCTTGGTTGTAGAGTTCTCTCTTCATTACTTTAAATATATTATGCCATTCTATCTAGCATGCATATTTTCTTTTGAAAAATCAGCTGATAGTCTTATGGAAGCTCCCTGTATGTTATTTGTTATGTTTCTCTTGTTGCCTTTAGTAGTCTCTCTCTTTTTTTTTTTTGTCATTTTAATTATAAGCTGCCTCAGTATGTCTCTCTTTGGGGTTAACCCTGTATGATATTCTCTGCATTTCCTGGACTTGGGTGACTGTTTCCTTTCCCAAGTTAAGAAATTGTTTTCAGCTCATTATCTCTTCAAATATTTTCTAGGGTCTTTTCTCTCTCTCTCCTCTTTCTTGTACCTTATAATGCAAATGTCAGTGTGCTTAATGTCCCAAAAGTCTCTTAAACTCTCCTCATTTCTTTTCATTCATTTTTCTTTTTTCTGTTCTGCAGTAGTAATTTCTTTTTCTCTGTCTACCAGCTTTATGATCCATTCTTCTGCATCATTTAATCTTCTATTGATTCTTTCTAGTATATTTACACTTTGCTTCATTCTTCTGGGGTTTTGTATTACTCTTTCATCTGAAATATAATCCTCTGCCACCTCATTATATCTAAGTTGCTGTTTGTATTTTTAGGTATGTGGTGAGTTAGTTACATTTCTCAACCTTGGAGAAGTAGCCCTCTACTGGAGATATCCTACGTGGCCCCAGAATACATTCCCCTTTTCACACAAGAGCCAAGTTTCTAAGGTAAGGTCTAGCCTGCATTTTTTTTCCCAACAATCTGTTGTATTTTATTTTTGTTTATTATTATTATTTTTTTTTTACTTCTGATGTCTGCCCCTTGATGAGTGGGGTGGTCTAGAAACTTGTGCAGTCTTACTGGTTGTAGGGCCCACTGGTGTGTGTAGTTGGGCCTTGTCCCTCTGGTGGGCAAGGCTGTGTCTAGGGGCACATCATGAAGTGGTGTTGGCCCAGGATAACTTTAGGCAGCCTATCTGCTTATGGGTGGGGCTGTGTCCCTGTCCAGCTAGTTATTTTTCCTGACGCATCCTTGTACTGGAGATGCAGGCTGTTGGCTGGGACTACATTTTGGTGCTAATGACCCAAGATGTCAGCCACTAGGAGGGTGCAGACACATACAACTTCCTAATATGTCTCTCATCAGAGCCACAGCTTCCACACAAGACCGTCCAACAGGTGGTTCTTGTCCATATTCCCACCGAATTACTTTTTTTTCCCTTTTCCTTTTGCATGTGACATTTCATTGGCATCTCTTAAGGGTAAAGTCTCTCTAACCCCTGCCCCCTCCACCACCCAGCCTTTTGGAGTTCCTGAAACTAAGCCTCACTGGCTTTCAAAGCCATATTCTTTGCGAGTTCCTCTTCTTGGTGTTGGACAGTCAAGCTGCAGAAGCTGATGTGGGGCTCAGAGCTCTTACTTTTATGGGAGAACCTCTGCAATATAATTGTTCTCTAGTTTCTGGGTCTCCCACCTGGATTTATGGGAGTTGATATATCATAAGTCCACAGTGCCTACCTGTCTTATCATTATTCTTCTTTATGACTTTATTTGTAGAAGATCTTCTCTGGTAGGTTCCAATATCTTTCACTGATGGTTGTTCTGCAGCTTTTTGTGATGTTTTTGTGCTCATGGGAGAAGCTGAGCTCAGGGTGTTTCTACTCTACCATGTTTGCTGCTCATTGCTCAGGCCAAATGTGTTGGTGACATCTTCAACTTTTCTATTTCATACCCTATGTCCCATCCATCAGGGATTCTTGTAGACGCTCCCTTCAAAAAATAACCAGCAGCATCATTTCTTCTGCTTTACCTGGTCCACAGTCATATCCCATATAAATTAGTTGTAATAACCTCTTATTCTCTCTGCTTCCTCTCTTCCACCCCTGAAATCTGTTCTCAACCCAATAGCCAGAGTGGCATCATTAAGATAAATGTAGATCAGATCTCATTTTTCTGCTCAAAACCTTCCAATTACTCCAAATTTCTATAAGAAAACCAAAGGCCATACAGTAGACCTTTTCCTTCTTATCTTTCTCACCTCCTCACTTACTGTTTTCCACTCACTCAGCACAGGTAGTTCTTCTTAATGTCTTTTATAGTGGCTGTTTCCTTTGATTGAAATATTCTTCTCCCAGTTTTCTGCATAGCTAAATCCCTCTCTTCCTTCAAAGCTAACTCAAATGTCACCTTCTCAATGACACAAACTCTAGTACACTGTTTAAACCTACAATCATCCCAGTTTCCCTAAAGACTCCAGTCACTCACCCTGTGCTCTTCCTTTACCCATGGCACGGCTCAACTTTTAACACACTATATAGTTATATTTTATATCTCCCTCAAATAGATTTTAAGTTCTGTTAAGGTCAGTGTTCTTCAGTCTATTGCTTCGCTGATACATCTCAGGTACCTAATAGCTGGTACACAGTGGGTGCCTAAGAGATATTTGTTGAGTAACTAAATGAGATTTTAGAAACTGCGTATTTTACCTGTTTCAGTATCAGAATCAGGCCAAAATGAATTTAAATACATTAAAAGAGCTCCAGCGAGGCCTTCAGGAGGATTGTGACTCAGCCTCTGGGCCCGAGGCAGAGCTCTCAGACACCGGCAACACTGGCGGTGACAGTCCCAGTGGCACCGAGGCCTAGGGACAGTCCTGCTGTCCCCGGAGATTGGTTCTCTAGGTTTCTGAGGAGGGTGACCATCGCGGCGCACTGGAGCCGGCTTGCGGGGCGGCCTGACCGGGTCGACCAGCATCTCCCCATGCCCCTGCGGCCGCGGAGACGGACCGTCCGGACCCTACCTGGACTCGGAGCTCGGCGGTCCGGACTCCTCCTGGGCTGTCCTCAGGAGCATTTGCTTCGCCCTTGGCCCCGCTCCGGAGGTGGGGACCGGCCCAGACGGTGGCTTGGAGGTCGCCGGAGGGCGCTCCTGGGTCCGGCCCAGCAGTATAACAATTAACATTAACTATTCTAGGTGATAACTGTTTTCTGAATGTAAATCATATCTCATCTAAGGCCAGTTCCAGATAAAATTTTTGAGAGAGATTAGCTAGTGTTTTTCCTTCTACTAATCTTTCCTCCTTTTTTATTTTTATAATCTGTATCCCATTTTGGACACCTACTGATCTGGGGGGCTCATCTTTCAGCGGCATATCTTTTTGCCATTTTGTACTCTTCGTGAGGTTCTCAAGGCAAAAATACAGAAGTAGTTAGCCATTCACTTCTCCAGTGCATCACATTTTGTCAGAAACTCTCCACCATAACCCATCCATCTTAGGTGGCCCTGCACAGCATGGCTCATAGTTTTGTTGAGTTGCACAAGGCTGTGATCCATATGATCATTTGATTACTTTTCTGTGATTGTGATTTTCATTCTGGAGGCCATGGGATTGAAGTTCTTGATTCTTCTATTTGCCCTCTGATGAATGAGCATAGAACAAATGCTCCCACTGCCCCTGACTCTGCATCAGGTCATTGTTAACCCACCCCTTTATTGGATATTTCCCAGCAGGCAGCACTCAGAGGCAACTCTGGCTCAGTCTCAAAAAAAAAAAAAAAAAAAATGAAGACTAGTTATGCTCAAAACCATTCAAACTATGCTTCAGCAGTATGTGAACTGAGAATTTCCAGATGTGCAAGCTAGGTTTAGAAAATTCAGAGGAATCAGAGATCAAATTGCCAAATTCCTTGAATCACAGAGAAAACACAAGAATTCAGAAAAATATCTATTTTGGCTTCATTGACTATCCTAAAGTCTTTGACTGTGTTAATCACAACAAATTGTGGACAATTCTTAAAAAGAAGAGAATATCTTACCACCTTACGTGTCTCCTGAGAAACCTATATGCAGGTCAAAATGCAACAGTTAAAAGCAGACATGGAACAACAGAATGGTTCAAAATTGATAAAGGAGTATGACAAGTCTAAATATTGTCACCTGCTTGGTGAACTTATTTGCAGAGTACATCATGTGAAATGACGGGCTGGAAGAATTGCAACCTGAAATCAATATTGCTGGGAGAAACATTAACAACCTCAGATATGCAGATGATGCCATTCTAATGGCAGAAAGTGAAGAAGATCTAAAGACTACTTTGATGAGGATGAAAGAGGAAAACGAAAAAGCTGGCCTGAAACTCAACATTCAAAAAACTAAGCTCATGGCATTTGGTCCCAACAATTCATGGAAAATAGAAGGGTAAAAAAATGGGAACCATGACATATTTTATTCTCCTGGGCACCAAAATCACTGTAGATGGTAGCTGCAGCCATGAAATTAAAAGACGCTTACTCCTTGGAAGGAAAGTTATGACCAATATAGACAGCATATTAAAAAGCAGAGACATTACTTTGCCAACAAGGTCCATCTAGTCAAGACTATGGTTTTTCCAGTAGTCATGTATGGATGTGAGAGTTGGACTATAAAGAAAGCTGAGCACAGAAAAATTGGTGCTTTTGACCTGTGGTGTTGGAGAACACTCTTGAGAGTCCCTTGGACTTCAAGGAGATCCAACCAGTCCATCCTAAAGGAGATCAGTCCTGGATGTTCATTGAAGGACTGATATTGAAACTGAAAGTCCAATACTTTGGCCACCTGATGCGAAGAATTAACTCATTTGAAAAGACTCTGATGCTGGGAAAGATTGAAGACGGGAGGAGAAGGGGATGACAGAGAATGAGATGGTTGGATGGCATCACCAACTCAATGGACATGAGTTTGAGTAAACTCCAGGAATTAGTGATGAACAGGGAGGCCTGGCGTGCTGCAGTCCAAAAGAGTCACAAAGAGTCAGACACAATTGAGCAACTGAACTGAACTGAACTAATAGAGATTTTCCACCTTTGGCTGCAAAGAATGTAATTAATCTGATTTTGGTATTGACCATCTGGTGATGTCCATGTGTAGAGTCATCTGTTGTGTTGTTGAAAGAGGATGTTTGCTATCACCAGTGTGTTCTCTTAGAAAAAGTCTTAATCTTTGCCCTGCTTCATTTTGTATTCCAAGGCCAAACTTGCCTGTTACTCCAGGTATCTCTTGACTTCCTGCTTTTCCATTCCAGTGCCTTAAAATGAAAAGCATATCTTTTTTCTGGTGTTAGTTCTAGAGGGTCTGTAGGTCGTCACAGAACTGTCCAGTTTTGGCTTCTTTCACATTAGTAGTCGGGGCATAAACTTGGATTACTGTAATATTGAACTGTTTGCTTGGAAAAAACAGACATCATTCTGTCATTTTTGAGATTGCACACAAGTACTACATTTTGGACTCTCTTGTTGACTATGAGGGCTACTCCATTTCTTCTAAGGGATTCTTGCCCACAGTAGTAGATATAATGGACATCTGAATTAAATTCGTCTATGCCAGTCCACTTTAGTTCATTGATTCCTAAAATATCGATGTTCACTCTTGTCATCTCCTGTTTGACCACTTCTAATTTATCTTGACTTCATGGACCTAACATTGCGGGTTCCTAGTCAGAGTAGGAAGTACTAAAAGACAAATCGCCAGATAGAAAGCCTCCTATAGGCAATTGCAAATCTTCGATGTGATGTCTCTAAGACTCTTGAAGAGATATTTTACCTATAAGGAGGGATAAGTCATTAGGAGCCTTGCTCACTGCACCTATATATGGGGGAATATCAAATAGACGCTGAAATTAACAGTCACAAAGAAATGTATTGTGTGCTTGTTTGCTGCTGCTGCTGATGTTGCTGCTGCTGCTGCTGCTGATGTTGCTGCTGCTGCTGCTACTAAGCCGCTTCAGTCGTGTCCAACTCTGTGTGACCCCACAGACGGTAGCCTACCAGGCTCTGCCATCCCTAGGATTCTCCAGGCAAGAACACTGGAGTGGGTTGCCATTTCCTTCTCCAATGCATAAAAGTGAAAAGTGAAAGGGAAGTCACTCAGCCATGTCCGACTCTTAGCGACCCCATGGACTGCAGCCTACCAGGCTCCTCCATCCATGGGATTTTCCAGGCAAGAGTACTGGAGTGGGTCACCATTGTCCTCTCGGTGTGCTTATTTAGGTAGAGGGAAACAGAAATGAATACCCTAAACTCTGGAAGCTCTTCTGGCACTGTGACTAAATATGGGTAGGATTCAAGTATCCACTAACAAAGCTCAAGGGAAGCTTATACAGAAGAAAAGACTATAATAAAAGCTAAAATATAAGATTATCCTTTCCTTTTCAGGATATTCTGGTGAAGAGAGGTTATGCATCTAACCCATCAGAAGCAATGGTAAGTAGTGGGAATAAAGGGTGGTAACAGTAATTATAGAAGTAACAAGGCTGATGTTAGTGGCATAGGCAGCAAAATAGCTAATCCTGACTCCAAAACAGATATCAAACAACAAATTCCAATTAAAACTTATAAAGCATCATAATAGGTACATTATATTCATTTCTTATTCATAATTATAGATATCATAATTTCCATTTAATGTATTAAAAGATGAGTAAACCGAGGCATAAATTTTTGTATACTAAATGTGGTCCATTGGAAAAGGGAATGGCAAATAACTTAGTATTCTTGCCTGAGAACCCCATGAACACTAATGAAAAGGCAAAAAGATAGGACATTGAAAGATGAACTCTCCAGGTCAGTAGGTGCCCAATATGCTACTGAAGATCACTGGAGAAATAAATCTGGAATAAATGAAGAGACAGAGCCAAAGCAAAAACAACACTCAGTTGTACATGTGACTGGTGATGGAAACAAGGTCCAATGCTGTAAAGAGCAGTATTGTGCAGGAACCTGGAATGTTAGGTCCATGAATGTTAGGCAAATTGGAAGTGACCAAAAAGGAGATGGCAAGAGTGAACGTCATCATTTTAGGAATCAGTGGACTAAAATGACCTGGAATGGATGAATTTAATTCAGATGACCATTATATCTACTACTGTGGGCAAGAATCCATTAGAAGAAATGCAGTAGCCATCATAAATGACAAAAGAGTCCTAAATGGATGTAATCTCAAAAATGACATGATGATTTCTGTTTTTATCCCAGGCAAACCTTTCAATATCATGGTAATCGTAGCATATACTCCAACCAGTAACACTGAAGAAGCTGAATTTGAACAGTTCTCTGAAGACCTACAAGACTTCTAGAACTAACACCCAAAAAACATGTTCTTTTCATTATAGGGGAGTGGAATGCAAAAGTAGGAAATTAAGAAATACCTGATGTAACAGGCAAATTTGGCTTTGGAGTACAAGATAAAGCAGAGGAAAGTCTAATAGAGATTTGCGAAGAAAATGCACTGGTCAGAGCAATCACTCTCTTGCAACAACACGAGAAGGCTCTACACATGGACAACACTAGATGGTCGTCACTGAAATCAGATTGATTATATTCTTTGAAGCCAAAGATGGAGAAGCTCTATACAGTCAGCAGAAACATGACCAGGAGCTGACTGTGGCTCAGATCATTAATTCCTTATTGCCAAATTCAGACGTAAATTGAAGAAAGTAGGGAAAACCACTAGACCATTCAGGTATGACCTAAGTCAAATCCGTTAACGGCTATTCAGTGGAAGTGAGAAATTTAAGGGACTAGATCTAATAGACAGAGTGCCTGATGAACCATGAACACAGCTTCATGACATTGTACGACAGACAGGAATCAAGACCATGCCCAAGAAAAATAAATGCAAAAAAGCAAAATGGCTGAATGAGGAGGCCTTACAAATAGCTATGAAAAGAACAGAAGCTAAAGCAAAGGAGAAAAAGAAAGATACACTCATTTGAATGCAGAGTTCCAGAGAATACCAGGGAGAGATAAGAAAGTCTTCCTTGGTGATCAGTGTGAACAAATGTAGGAAAACAATGGAATGAGAAACTCTAGAGATCTCTTAAAGAAAATTAGAGATACCAAGGGAACATCTCACGGAAAAAATGGGCTGAAAAAGGACAGCAATGGTATGCACCTAACAGAAGCAGAAGATATTAAGTAGAGGTGGCAAGAATACACAGAACAACTATACATAAAAGATCTTCATGACCCAGAAATCACGATGGTGTGATCACTCACCTAGAGCCAGACATCCTGGAATGTGAAATCAAGTGGGACTCAGGAAGCATCACTATGAACAAAGCTAGTGGAGGTGATGGAATTCCAGTTGAGTTATTTCAAATCCTAAAAGATGATGCTGTGAAAATGCTTCACTCAGTATGCCAGCAAACTTGGAAAACTCAGCAGTAGCCACAGGACTGGAAACTTTTCAGTTTTCCTTCCAATCCCAAAGAAAGGGAATGCCAAAGAATGCTCAGACTACCACACAACTGCACTCATCTCACATGCTGGTAAAGTAATGCACAAAATTCTCCAATGAGGCTTCACCAATACGTGAACCCTGAGCTTCCAAATGTTTAAGCTGGTTTTAGAAAAGGCAGAGGAACCAAAGATCAAATTCCAACATGCACTGGATCATGGAAAAAGCAAGAGAGTTCCAGAAAAACATCTATTTCTGCTTTATTGACTATGCCAAAGCCTTTGACAGGGTGGATCACGATAAAAATGTGGGAAATTCTGAAAGAGATGGGAATATCAGATTACCTGACCTGCCTCTTGAGAAATCTGTATGCAGGTCAAGAAGCAACAGTTAGACCTGGACATGGAACAACAGTTCAGTTCAGTTCAGTCGCTCAGTCGTGTCCAACTCTTTGTGACCCCATGAATCACAGCACGCCAGGCCTCCCTGTCCATCACCAACTCCCGGAGTTCACTCAGACTCGCGTCCATCGAGTCAGTGATGCCATCCAGCCATCTCATCCTCTGTTGTCCACTTTTCCTCCTGCCCCCAATCCCTCCCAGCATCAGAGTCTTTTCCAATGAGTCAACTCTTTGCATGAGGTGGCCAAAGTACTGGACTTTCAGCTTTAGCATCATTCCTTCCAAAGAAATCCCAGGGCTGATCTCCTTCAGAATGGACTGGTTGCATCTCCTTACAGCCCAAGGGACTCTCAAGAGTCTTCTCCAACACCACACTTCAAAACCATCAATTCTTCGGCGCTCAGCTTTCTTCACAGTCCAACTCTCACATCCATACATGACCACTGGAAAAACCATAGCCTTGACTAGACGGACCTTTGTTGGCGAAGTAATGTCTCTGCTTTTGAATATGCTATCTAGGTTGGTCATAACTTTTCTTCCAAGGAGTAAGCGTCTTTTAATTTCATGGCTGCAGTCACAATCTGCAATGATTTTGAAGCCCCCAAAAATAAAGTCTGACACTGTTTCCACTCTTTCCCCATCAATTTCCCATGATGTGATATGACCAGATTCCATGATCTTCATTTTCTGAATGTTGAGCTTTAAGCCAACTTTTTCACTCTCCACTTTCACTTTCATCGAGAGGATTTTTAGATCCTCTTCACTTTCTGCCATAAGGGTGGAGTCATCTGTATATCTGAAGTAATTGATATTTCTCCTGGCAATCCTGATTCGAGCTTGTGCTTCTTCCAGCCCAGGGTTTCTCATGATGTACTCTGCATAGAAGTTAAATAAGCAGGGTGACAATATACAGCCTTGACGTACTCCTTTTGCTATTTGGAACCAGTCTGGTGTTCCATGTCCAGTTCTAACTGTTGCTTCCTCACCTGCATACAGGTTTGTCAAGAGGCAGGTCAGGTGGTCTGGTATTCCCATCTCTCTCAGAATTTTCCACAGCTTATTGTGATCCACACAGTCAAAGGCTTTGACATAGTCAATAAGGCAGAAATAGATTATTTTCTGGAACTCTCTTGCTTTTTCCATGATCCAGCGGATGTTGGCAATTTGATCCCTGGTTCGTCTGCCTTTTCTAAAACTAGCTTGAACATCAGGAAGTTCACGGTTCACGTATTGCTGAAGCCTGGCTTGGAGAATTTTGAGCATTACTTTACTAGCGTGTGAGATGAGTGCAATTCAGCAGTAGTTTGAGCATTCTTTGGCATTGCCTTTCTTTGGGATTGCAATGAAAACAGACCTTTTCCAGTCCTGTGGCCACTGCTGAGTTTTCCAAATTTGCTGGCATATGGAGTGTAGCACTTTGACAGCATCATATTTCAGGATTAGAAACAGCTCTACTGGAATTCCATCACCTCCACTACCTTTGTTCGTAGTGATGCTTTCTAAGGCCCACTTGACTTCACATTCCCGGATGTCTGGCTCTATGTGAGTGATCACACCGTCATGATTATCTTGGTCATTAAGGTCTTTTTTGTACAGTTCTTTTGTATATTCTTGCCACCTCTACTTAATATCTTCTGCTTCTGTTAAGTCCAGACCATTTCTGTCCTTTATGGAGCCCATCTTTGCATGAAATGTTCCCTTGGTATCTCTAATTTTCTTGAAGAGATCTCTAGTCTTTTGCATTCTGTTGTTTTCCTCTATTTCTTTGCATTGATCACTGAAGGCTTTATCTCTTCTTGCTATTCTTTGGAACTCTGCATTCAGATGCTTATATCTTTCCTCTTCTCCTTTGCTTTTCGCTTCTCTTCTTTTCACAGCTATTTGTAAGGCCTTCCCAGACAGCCTTTTTGCTTTCTTGCATTTCTTTTCCATGGGGATGGTCTTGATCCCTGTCTCCTGTACAATGTCACGAACCTCAGTCCATAGTTCATCAGACCCTCTATCTATCAAATCTAGTCCCTTAAATCTATTTCTCAATTCCACTGTATAGTCATAAGGGATTTGATTTAGGTCATACCTGAATGGTCTCATGGTTTTCCCTGCTTTCTTCTATTTAAATCTGAATTTGGCAATAAGGAGTTCATTATCTAAGCCACAGTCAGCTCCTGTTCTTGTTTTTGTTGACTGTACAGAGCTTCTCCATCTTTGGCTGCAAAGAATATAATCAATCTGAGATCAGTGTTGACCATCTGGTGATGTCCATGTGTAGATTCTTCTCTTGTGTTGTTGGAAGAGGGTGTTTGCTATGACCAGTGCATTTTCTTGGCAAAACTCTAATCTTTGCCCTGCTTCATTCCGTATTCCAAGGCCAAATTTGCCTGTTACTCCAGGTGTTTCTTGACTTCCTACTCTGCATTCCAGTCCCCTATAGTGAAAAGGACATCTTTTTTGGGAGTTAGTTCTAAAAGGTCTTGTAGGTCTTCATAGAACCATTCAACTTCAGCTTCTTCAGTGTTACTGGTTGGGGCATAGCCTTGGATTACTGTCATACTGAATGGTTTGCCTTGGAAACAAACAGAGGTCATTCTGTCGTTTTTGAGACTGCATCCAAGTACTGCATTTCAGACTCTTTTGTTGACCATGATGGCTACTCCATTTCTTCTGAGAGATTCCTGCCCACAGTAGTAGATATAATGGTCATCTGAGTTAAATTCACCCATTCCAGTCCATTTTAGTTTGCTGATTCCGAGAATGTCAATGTTCACTCTTGCCATCTCCTGTTTGACCACTTCCAATTTGCCTAGATTCATGGACCTGACATTCCAGGTTCCTATGCAACATTGCTCTTTCCAGCATCAGACCTTGCTTCTATCACCAGTCACATCCACAACTGGGTGTTGTTTTTGCTTTGGCTCCATCCCTTGATTCTTACTGGAGTTATTTCTCCACTGATCTCTGGTAGCATATTGGGCACCTACCCACCTGGGGAGTTCCTCTTTCAGTATCCTATCATTTTGCCTTTTCATACTGTTCATGGGGTTTTCAAGGCAAGAATACTGAAGTAGTTTGCCATTCCCTCCTCCAGGGGACCACATTCTGTCAGACCTCTCCACCATGACCTGCCCGTCTGGGTGGCATCACAGGCATGCCTTAGTTTCATTGAGTTAGGTAAGGCTGTGGTCCTAGTGTGATTAGATTGGCTCTTTTCTGTGAGTATGGTTTCAGTGTCTGCCCTCTTGCAACACCTACCATCTTACTTGGGTTTCTCTTATCTTGGATGTGGGGTATCTCTCCACCGGGGCTCCAGCAAAGTGCAGCCGCTGCTCCTTACCTTGGAGGAGGGGTAAATCCTCACTGCTGCCTCTCCTAACCTTGAACGTGGAATAGCTCCTCTAGGCCTTCCTGCACCTGCACAGCCGCTGCTCCTTGGACCTGGTGTTGCTCCTCCCTGCTGCTGCCCCTGACCTCGGACTCGTATAGCTCCTCTCTGCTGTTCTTGTGCCATCGCAGCCTGGCACTCTCGGCTACTGCCCCTGACCTTGGACACGGGGTAGCTCCTCCTGGCTGCCACCCCTGACCTTGGACTGGTATAGCTCCTCTGCCATTCTTGCACTGTCGCAGCCTGGCACTCTCGGCCGCTGCCCCTGACCTTGGACATGGGGTAGCTCCTCCCGGCCGCCGCCTCTGACCTTGGACTGGTATAGCTCCTCTCTGCCATTCCCTGCCGCCACAGCCTGGCACTCTCGGCAGCTGCCCCTGACCTTGGATGGGGGTTAGCTCCTCTCAACAGTGCTAAGTGTGCCAGTTGCAGCTGCCTGCACTGCAATAGACTGTTCCAAAGAGGAAAACGAGTATGTCAAGGCTGTATATTTTCACCCTGCTTATTTAACTTATATGCAGAGTACGTCATAAGAAATGCTGTGCTGGAGGAAGCACACGCTGGAATCAAGACTGCTGAGAGAAATATCAATAACCTCAGATATGCAGATGACACCACTCTTCTGGCAGAAAGTGAAGAACAACTAAAGAACCTTGATGAAAGTGAAAGAGGAGAATAAAAAATTTGGCTTAAAGCTCAACATTCAGAAAACTAAGGTCATGGCATCTGATCCCATCACTTCATGGCAAATAGATGGGGAAACATTGGAAACAGTGGCAGATTTTATTTTGGGGGGGCTCAAAAATCACTGCAGATGGTGATTGTAGCCATGAAATTAAAAGATGCTTACTCCTTGGAAGGAAAGTAATGACCACCCTAGACAGCCTATTAAAAAGCAGAGACATTACTTTGCCAACAAAGGTCCATCTAGTCAAAGCTATAGCTTTTCCAGTAGTTATGTATGTATGTGAGAGTCAGACTATAAAGAGCTGAGGACCGAAGAATTGATGCTTTTGAACTATAATGTCTGAGAAGACTTCTGAGAGTCCCTTGGACTGCAAGAAAATCCAGCCAGTCCATCATAAAGGAAATTAGTGCTGAATATTTGGAAGGACTGATGTTGAAGCTGAAACTCCAATACTTCGGCCACCTGATGCGAAGAGCTAACTCATTTGAAAAGACCCTGATTCTGGGAAAGATAGAAGAATGGAGAAGAAGGGGATGACAGAGAATGAGATGATTGGATGGCATCACTGACTCAATGGATTGAGTTTGAGTAACCTCCGAGAGTTTTGAAGGACAGGGAGGCCTGGTGTGCTGCATTCCATGGGGTTACAAAGAGTCGGACTCGACTGAGCAGCTGAACTGAGCGGAACTGTCTGAAGACACACAACTAGTAAGGTGAGCAGATCAGGATAGAACCAGGAACTATTTTCTTGAAACCACACTGCCTCTGTATAAGAGTTTTTATTAACCAGATCACTAAATTGACTAGAACACTCAATTCTAAGATGCCATAGTTGGAAGTAGCACAGTTGTGAAACTTTATTTCATCAACGTTTTTTACTGTATTACCAGAAAAAAAAAGGCTTTTGTTCAACATAATAAGGTTATTATCCAACTAATTATTGAAATGTGAGCCCTTCTGTGATTAACTAAAATGGCTCAAAGTTTGAGAGTTATTGAATTACATTATTGACCAATTATGAGGTTGAGTCACTCAGCTGACTATAAATTAGAAATTTGCTTGCTCTGTAGAAGAAAAATAGCCTATACACTTTTACTGCTACTTTGATTTCTCCTCTGCTTATCCATTATTCAGAGAAGCAGAATTGATTTTTATTTCCTCTTTCAAATTACCTTAGTCAAGAAACAATGAAACATAGAATTCTTTTAAGATTTCAAAACTTGTTTAAAGAATTAGAAAATCATTTATATAATTTAAAAATGTAGGATACTTTCAAATCATATTGAAACAAAATGTATAAATTTGAATGAGAAACAGTAATATTGCTTAAAAGATTGTTATTAAAATAGCATAATAGGATAATATCTGCACTTTTTAATTTTTTAAATGTATTTAGTTGGAGGATAATTTCTTTACATTATTGTGATGGTTTTTGCTATACATCAACATAAATCAGCCATGGGTATACATGTGTCCCCCCATCATGAACCCCCCTCCCACCTCCCTTACCACTCTGTACTTCTGGGTTGTCCCAGAACATTGGCTTGGGGTGCCCTGCTTCATGCATCAAATTTGCACTGCTCATCTATTTCACACATGGTAATATACATGTTTCAATGCTATTCTTTCACATCATCCCACCCTTACCTTCTCTCATAGAGCCCAAACTGTGTCCTTTACATATGTCTCTTTTGTTGCTCTGCATGTAGGATCATTGTTGCCATCTTTCTAAATTCCATATATATGCATTAATATACAGTATTTGTCTTTCTTTTTCTGACTTACTTCACTCTGTATAATAGGATCCAGTTTCATCCACCTTGTTAGAAGTAACTCAGATGTGTTCCTTTTCAATAGCTGAGTAATATTCCATTAGGTATGTGTACCACAGCTTCCTTATCCATTCATCTGCTGATGGACATCTAGGTTGCTTCCATGTCCTAGCTATCATGAATAGTGCTGCAATTAACATTGGGGTACATGTATCTCTTTTAGTTCTGGTTTCCTCGGGGTGTATGCCCAGCAGGGGGATTGCTGGTTCATATGGAAGTTCTATTTCCAGTTTGTTTTTTTTTTAAGAATTTCCACACTGTTCTCCATAGTGGCTGTACAAGTTTGCTTTCCCACCAACAGTGTAAGAGGGTTTCCTTTTCTTTACACCCTCCCCAGCATTTATGGTTCATAGACTTTTTTTATAATGGCCATTCTGACCACTGTGAGATGATACCTCATTGTGGTTTTGATTTGCATTTCTCTAATGATGAGTAACATTGAGCATCTTTACAGGTGTATATTAGCTATCTAAACGTCTTCCTTGAAGAAATGCCTGTTTAGTTCTTTAGACCACTTTTTGATTGGGTTGTTCATTTTTCTGGTATTGGGTTTCATGAGCTACTTGTATATTTTAGAGGTTAATTCTTTGTCAGTTTTTTCATTTGCCATTATTTTCTCCTATTCTGAAGCTGTCTTTTCTCCTTGCTTATAGTTTCTATCATTGCACAAAAACTTTCAAGTTGAATTAGGTTGCATCTGTTTATTCTTGTTTTTATTTCCATTACTCTAGGAGGTGGGTCATAGAGGATCTTGCTGTGGTTTATGTCAGAGAGAGTACTGCCTATGTTTTCCTCTGAGAGTTTTATAGTTTCTGCTCTTACATTTAGGTCTTTAATCCATTTTGAGTTTATTCTGGTATATGATATTAGAAAGTTCTCTAGTTTCATTCTTTTACACACGGTTGACCAGTTTTCAAATTTTATGATGAAAAGGAAAAAACGATGTCCTTTTCATCATAGGGGACTGGAATACCAACTTAGAAAGTCAAGAGATGCCTGGAGTAACAGACAAGTTTGGCCTTTGAGTACAAAATAAAGCAGAGCAGAGGCTAACAGTTTTTCCAAGAGAACACACTGGTCATAGAAAACTTCCTCTTCCAACAACACAAGAGAGGACTCTACACACGGACATCACCAGGTGGTCAATAGTGAAATCAGATTGATTACATTCTTTGCAGCCAAAGATGGAGAAGCACTATACAACCAGCATAAACAAGATTAGGAGCTGACTGTGGCTCAGATCATGAACTCCATATTGCAAAATTCAAACTTAAATTGAGGAAAGTAGGGAAAACCACTTAGGTATGACCTAAATCAAATCCTTTGCATTATACAGTGGAAGTAACAAATAGATTCAAGAGATCAGATCTGACAGAGTGCCTGAAGAACTGAGGATGGAGGTTTGTAACATTGTACAGGAGGTGATGATCAAGACCATCCCCAAGATAAAGAAATGCAAAGAGGCAAAATGGTTGTCTGAGGAGACCTTATAAAGTGCTGAGAAAAGAAGAGAAGTAAAAGGCAAAAGAGAAAAGGAAATATATACCCATCTGAATTCAGAGTACCAAAGAATAGCAATGAGAGATAAGAAAGCCTTCCTAAGTGATCAATGCAAAAAAATAGATGAAGAGAACAGAATGGGAAAGACTAGATATCTCTTCAAGATTTGAAATACCAAGGGAACATTTCGTGCAAAGATGGGCATACAAAAGGATGGAAATGGTATGGCCATAACAGAAGTGAAAGTGACAGTCCTCAGTCTTGTCAGACTCTTTGTGACCCCATGGACTGTAGTCCATGGAATTCTCTGGGTCAGAATACTGGAGTGGGTAGCCTTTCCCTTCTCCAGGGGATCTTCCCAACCTAGGGATCGAACAAAGGTCTCTCACATTGAAGGTGGATTCTTTAACAGCTGAGCCCCCAGGGAAGCCCAAGAATATCCCTTCTCCAGAGGATCTTCCCAACCCAGGAGTTGAACTGGAGTCTTCTGCATTTCAGGCAGATTATTTACCAACCGAGCTATCAGGGAAACCCTGGACATAACAGAAACAGAAGATATTAAGAAGAGGTGGCAAGAAAACACAGAGGAACTATGCAAAAAAAAAAAAAAAAAAAGGTCTTAATGACCTGCTGCTGCTGCTGCTGCTGCTCCTAAGCCGCTTCAGTCATGTCTGACTCTGTGGAACCCCATAGATGGCAGCCCACCAGGCTCTCCTGTCCCTGGGATTCTCCAGGCAAGAACACTGGAGTGGGTTGCCATTTCCTTCTCCAATGCGTGAAAGTGAAAAGCGAAAGTGAAGTCGCTCAGTCGTGTCCGACCCTCAGCAACCCCATGGACTGCAGCCTTCCAGGCTCCTCCGTCCATGGGATTTTCCAGGCAAGAGTACTGGAGTGGGGTGCCATTGCCTTCTCCACTTAATGACCTAGATAACCATAATGGTGTGATCACTCCCCCAAGCCAGATACCCTGGAGTGAAAGGTCAAGTGAGCCTTAGGAAGCATGACTACAAACAAAGCAAGTAGAGGTGATGGGATTCCAGCTGAGCTATTTCAAATCCTAAAAGATGATGCTGTTGTAGTGCTGTACTCAGTATGCCAGCAAATTTGGAAGACTTAGCAGCGGCCTCAGGACTGGAAAGGGTCAGTTTTCATTCCATCCCTAAGAAAGATAATGCCAAGGAATATTCAAACTACTGCACAATTTCACATATTTCACATGCTAGGTACTGTCTTAATGACTGTAGCTTTGTAGTATAATCTGAAGTCAGAATGGCTGATTCCTCCAGTTCCAATCTTCTTTCTCAAGATTACTTTGGATATTCAAGGTTTTTTTGTGTTTCCATACTTCCGTGGATGAGCATGGTGGGCTATAGTCCATGGGGTCACAAAGAGTTGGACACGACTAAATAACTAACTTTCACTTTCATACAAATTGTGAAATTATTTGTTCTAGTTCTCAGAAAAATACCGTTGGTATTTTGACAGACATTGTGTTGAATCTGCAGATTGCTTTGGGTGGTATATTCAGTTTTCAAGAATCAATATTGACTCTTCCAATCCACGAACATGGTATATTTCTCCATCTATTTGTGTCATCTTTGCTTTCTTTCACCAGTGCTATATAGTTTTCTATGTACACATCTTTTGCTTCTTCAGTAAATTTATTCCTAATACTTTATTCTTTTCGTTGCAGTTGTGAATGTGATTGCTTCCTTAATTTCTCTTTTTAATTTTTCATTGTTAGTATATAGGAATGCAAAGGAATTCTGTGTATCAATTTTATATCCTGAAACTTTACTATATTCATTGATTAGTTGTAGTAGTTTCTGGTGTCATCTTCAGAGTTTTCTATGCAGAGGATCGTGTCATCTACAAACAGTGAGAGTTTTACTTCTCTTTTCAAATATGGATTCCTTTTATTTCTTTTTCTTTTCTGATTGCTGTGGTTAAGACTACCAAAACTATGTTGAACCATAGTGGTGAGAGTGTGCACCCTTGTCTTGTCCCTTATTTTAAAGGAAATGCTTTCAGTTTTTCATGTTTGAGGATAATCCTCTCTGTGGGTTTGTCATATATGGCTTTTATGATAATGAAGTATGTTCTTTCTGTGCCTACTTTCTGGAGTTGTTTTTTTTTTTTTTTCTTAAGTCATGAATGGGTATTGAACTTTTTCAAAGGCTTTCTCTGCATCTATTGAGATCATCATATGGGTTTTATCTTTCATTCATAATATGATGTATAACATTGATTGATTTGTGAATATTGAAGAATCCTTGCATACCTGGAATGAAACCCACATAGTCATGGTGTATGATCTTTTGATAGGTTATGGCCACAAGCTGTGAAAAAGGCCCGTATTTGTGACCTCTGGAGGAGCAAATTTTGATCCAGGACCAGAGATGAGGCTTGATCACTTAATTGCCTTTGTGTAGCAGAATTTTATTAAAGTATAAAGCTTTTTATAAAGCTTCTGACATAGACATCAGAAGGGGGCAGAAAGAGTACCCCCTTGCTAGTTTGTAGTAAGGCATTATAAACCTGTTAGCAGAGTTGACTCATTGGAAAAGACTCTGATGCTGAGAGGGATTGGGGGCAGGAAAAGAAGGGGACGACAGAGGATAAGATGGTTGGATGGCATCATGACTCGATTGACGTGTGTTTGAGTGTACTCCGGGAGATGGTGATGGACAGGGAGGCCTGGTGTGCTGCAATGCCTGGGGTCAAAAAGAGTCGGACACCACTGAGCGACTGAACTGAACTGAGCAAGCTGCTGATCATAAATAAAAGAAACACCTCAAGACTGAGAGAGTTGCACCAGGCTCCTTTCCCAACACATGCATTTGGAGATAGCATCAGCACAAAGGGAGTCATCTCTGGCCGTAAAACAATTGACATGTGTCTTGAAGAAAAGAGGCTTCCCTGGTAGCTCAGTTGGTAAGGAATCTGCCTGCAGCACAGGAGACCCCAGTTTGATCCCTGGGTCAGAAGATTTCCTGGAACAAGAAATGGCAAACTATTCCAGTGTCCTTGCCTGGAAAATCCCATGGACAGAGTAGCCTGAGGGGCTGCAGTCCATGGGGTTGCAAAGACTCAGGCACAACTAAGCTACTAAAAGAAAAAAAAAAATTTTTTTTTTTTTAGAAAGGCAGATTCCCAGGCAAATACATAGTTTCATTAACATAGCTTAAGAAAAACATTTCCATGAGTAAGATGTATTGGTTTGCTGAGCCATTAGCAGTTCAAGATTTGAGAAAAAGTTTCAGGCAGAACCAAGTGTCATTATGGCAACACAGGATTAATGGAGCCACCTTTAATCCTGTGTAGAGAAAGGAATGTAGAAAAAGAAAAGAAGAAAAAAAAATGTCTGCAGCTTGCAGTTTATTTCTCCTCCCACTTGGGGGACCCTGGCCTCCCAACTGAGGCCTACCTGACCATTGGCTCTTTCACTTTTTGCTAAGTTGTTGGATTCTGTTTGCTAGAATTCTTGAGGATTTTTGCATGTGTGTTAATCAGTGATATTAACATGTAGTTTTCTTTTTTTGTGACATCTTTACCTGGGTTTGATCCCTGGGTCAGGAAGATCCCCTGGAGAAGGAAATGGCAACCCACTCCAGTATTCTTGCCTGGAGAATCCCATGGACAGAGGAGCCTGGTGGGCTACAGTCGATGGGGTCACAAAGAGTCAGACATGACTGAGTGACTTCACTTGTCTGGTTTTGGTGTCAGGGTGATGATGGCCTCATAGAATAAGTTTTTAGAGTTTTCCTTCCTCTGCAATTTTCTGGAAGAGTTTAAGTAGGATAAGTGTTAGCTCTTCTCTAAATTTTTGGTAGAATTCACCTGTGGAGCCATCTGGTCCTGGGCTTTTGTTTGTTGGAAAAATTTTTATTATAGTTTCAATTTCTGTTCTTGTGATTCGTCTAAGATTTTCTATTTCTTCCTGGCTCAGTTTTGGAAGGTTATACTTCTCTAAAAATTTGTTCATTTCTTCCAAGTTGTCCAGTTTATTGGCATCTAGTTGCTCATGGTAGTCTATTGTGATCATCTGTATTTCTGGGTTGTGTATTGTGACTTCTCCATTTTCATTTCTAATTATATTGATTTGAGTTGTCTCCCTTTTTTTCTTGATGAGTCTGGCTAATGCTTTGTCTATTTTGTTTATCTTCTCAAAGAATAAGCTTTTAGTTTTGTTGATCTGTTATGCTCTCATTATCATGATTTATTTTCTTCTGCTAACTTTGGGTTTTTTTTGTTCTTCTTTTTCTAGTTGTTTTAAGTGTAAAGTTAGGTTGCTTAATTGATGTTTCTCTTGTTTTTTGAGGTAGGGTTTGTATTGCTCTGAACCTCCCACTTAGCTCTGCTTTTACTGAATCTCATAAGTCTTGGGTTGTTGTGTTTCACTATCATTTTTTTCTGTGCATATTTTGATTTCCTTTTTTATTTTTTCAGTGATCTGTTGGTTATTAAGAAGCATGTTGTTTAGCCTCCATTTGTTTGTGTCCTTTTTTTTTCCCCTGTAGTTGATATCTAATCTTATTGTGATCAGATAAGATTCTTGAAATGATTTCAATTTTTTTAATATACCATGGCTAGATTTGTGGCCCAGGATGTGATCAATCCTGGAGAAGATTCCATGTGCACTTGAGAAAAAGGTGAAATCCATTGGTTTTTTGTGAAATGCCATGTAGATACCAATTAGGTTTAACTGGTCCATTGTATTATTTAAAGCTTGTATTTCCTTGTTAATTTTCTGTTTGATTGATCTATCCATTGGTGTGAGTGGGGTATTAAAATCTCTGACTATTATTGTGTTTCTGTTGATTTCTCCTTTCATACTTCTTAGCATTTGCCTTATGTATTGAGGTGCTCCTATGTTGGGTGCATATACATTTATAATTGTTATATCTTCTTCTTGGATTGATCCCTTGATCATTATATAGTGTCCTTCTATGTCTCTTATAACAGTCTTTATTTCAAAGTCTATTTTATCAGATATGAGTATTGCTTACTTACGTTTTCTTTTGATCTTCATTTCCATTAAATATCTTTTTCTGGCCCCTCACCTTCAGTCTGTATGTGTCCCTAGGTTTGAGGTGGGTCTCTTGTAGACAGCATATACAGCATTTTTTTGTTTTGTTTTTATCCATTAGGCTAGTCTTTGTCTTTTGATTGGTGCATTTAAAACATTTATGTTTAAGGTAATTATTGATGAGTAAGATCATATTACAATTTACTTTCTTGTTTTGAGTTTGTTTTTATAAATCTTTTCTGTGTTTCCTGTCTAGAGAGGATCCTTTGGCATTTGTTGAAGAGCTGTTTGGTGGTGCTGAATTCTCTCAGCTTTTGCTTGTAAAGCTTTTGGTTTCTCCTTTGAATCTGAATGAGATCCTTGCTGGGTAGAATAATCTTGGTTGTATGTTTTTCTCTTTCATCACTTTAAGTATATCCTGCCATTCCTTTCTGGCCTATTGAAAGTTTCTATTGAAAGATCAGCTGTTATCCTTATGGGAATCCCCTTGTATGTTATTTGTTGCTTTTCCCTTGATATTTTTAATATTTGCTCTTTGTGTTTAATTTTTGTTAGTTTGATTAGTATGTGTCCTGGCATGTTTTGCCTTGGGTTTATCTTGTTTGGGACTCTCTGGGTTTCTTGGACTTGGGTGGCTATTTCCTTCCTATTTTAGAAGAGTTTTCAGCCATTATCTCCTCAAGTATTTTCTCATGCCCTTTCTTTTTTCTTATTCTTCTGGGACCTCTATCATTCGAATGTTGTGGCATTTAACATTGCCCCAGAGTTTTCTAAAGTTGTCCTCATTTTTTAAATTCCTTTTTTCCTTTCTGCTTCGTTTATATCCCCTATTCTATCTTCCTCCTCCCTTATCCTTTCTTCTGCCTCTGATACTCTACTACTAGCTCCCTCCAGGGTGTTTTTAATCCCAATTGTTGCATTGTTCATTACTGATTGACTCTTCTTTATATCTTCTAGGTTCTTGTTAAATATTTCTTGCATCTTCTCAATCTGTGTCTCTAGCCTATTTATCCGTAACTCCATTTTGTTTTCAAGATTTTGGATCATCTTTACTATCATTATTCTGAATTATTTTACAGGTAGATTCCCTACCTTCTCCTCTTTTGTTTGGTTTGTTGTTTTATCATGTTGCTTAACCTGCTGGATATTCTTCTGTCTTTTCATTTGGTTTAGATTGCTGTGCTTTGGATCCCCTTTCTGCAGGCTGGAGGGTTGTGGTTCCTCTTAATTGTGGAGTCTGCTCCATGTGGGTGGGGTCAAACCAGTGGCTTGTGAAGGTTTACTGGTTAGAATAACTTGTGTCTGTGTTCTGGTAGATGGAGCTGGATCTCTTCTCTCTGGAGTGCAATAAAGTGTCCAGTAGTGAGTTTGCAGGTGTCTATAGATTTGGTATGGCTTTTTGCAGCCTATCT
The DNA here is from genome assembly GCF_001704415.2 of Capra hircus. NCBI lineage: Eukaryota > Metazoa > Chordata > Mammalia > Artiodactyla > Bovidae > Capra > Capra hircus. The sequence continues at coordinate 80,806,330 of NC_030822.1, forward strand.
TTTAATGTTCAGGGTTATGTTCTTGTTGTGGTGGAGAATTAGCATGGCATGTCTTGCACCGGAACTTTCTGGCTCTTGGGTGGAGTTTGGTTTCAGTGTAGGTATGAGGACTTTGGGTGGGCTCTTATCTAATAATGTTCCCTGGGGTCTGGAATTCTATGATGGTACAAAGCTCTGAAGTTGAGCCTCCTGATTCTGGGTTTCAGTCTCCTCACTTCCAATACCCTCAAGACTTCTCTATCCACACAGCACAGAAGACAAAACACCTAGGTTAATAGTGAAACAACTCTCCACAGACAGAAACACCTAGAGAGATTCACAGAGTTCTATAAAGAAAAGAAAAGGGAGGAGGGAGATAGAGGTGACCAGGTAAAGAAAAGGGAGAGTCAAAAGGGGAGAAAGCAATCAAACCAGTAATCAAATCCCTAAGTGAAAATGGATACTAAAAATTAGATTTTTAAAAAATTTTTACTTTATTTTACTTTACAATACTGTATTGGTTTTGCCATACATCAACATGAATCCGCTACGGGTGTATATGTGTTCCCAATCTTGAACCCCCCTCCCAACTCCCTCCCCATACCATCTCTCTGGGTCATCCCAGTGCACCAGCCCCAAGCATCCTGTATCCTGCATTGAACCCGGACTGGCGATTCATTTCTTATATGATATTATACGTGTTTCAATGCCATTCTCCCAAATCATCCCACCCTCTTCCTCTTCCAGAGTCCAAAAGACTGTTCTATACATCTGGGTCTCTTTTGCTGTCTCGCATACAGTGTTATCGTAACCATCTTTCTAAATTCCATATATATGTGTTAGTATACTGTATTGGTGTTTTACTTTCTGGCTTACTTCACTCTGTATAATCAGCTGCAGTTTCATCCACCTCATTAGAACTATTCAAATGTATTCTTTTTAAAGGCTGAGTAATACTCCATTGTGTATATGTACCACAGCTTTCTTATCCATTCATCTGCTGATGGACATCTACGTTGCTTTCATGTCCTGGCTGTTATAAACAGTGCTGCCATGAACATTGGAGTACACATGTCTCTTTCAATTCTGGTTTCTTCACTGTGTTTGCCCAGCAGTGGGATTGCTGGGTCATAAGGCAGTTCTATTTCCAGTTTTTTAAGGAATCTCCACACTGCTCTCCACAGTGGCTGTACTAGTTTGCATTCCCACCCACAGTGTAAGAGGGTTCCTTTTCTCCACACCCTCTCCAGCATTTATTCCTTGTAGACTTTTGGATCGCAGTCATTCTGACTGGCGTGAAATGGTACCTCATTGTGGTTTTGATTTGCATTTCTCTGATAATGAGTGATGTTGAGAATCTTTTCATGTGTTTGTTGGCCATCTATATGTCTTCTTTGGAGAAATGTCTATTTAGTTCTTTGGCCCATTTTTTGATTGGGTCGTTTATTTTTCTGGAATTGAGCTGCAGGAGTTGCTTGTATATTTTTGAGATTAGTTGTTTGTCAGTTGCTTCATTTGCTATTATTTTCTCCCATTCTGAAGGCTGTCTTTTCACCTTGCCTATAGTTTCCTTTGTTGTGCAGAAGCTTTTAATTTTAATTAGATCTCATTTGTTTATTTTTTCTTTTATTTCCAGTATTCTGGGAGGTGGATCATAGAGGATCCTGCTGTGATGTATGTCGGAGAGTGTTTTGCCTATGTTCTCCTCTAGGAGTTTTATAGTTTCTTGTCTTACGTTAGATCTTTAATCCATTTTGAGTTTATTTTTATGTATGGTGTTAGAAAGTGTTCTAGCTTCATTCTTTTACAAGTGGTTGACCAGTTTTCTCAGCACCACTTGTTAAAGAGATTGTCTTTTCTCCATTGTATGTTCTTGCCTCCTTTGTCAAAGATAAGGTGTCCATAGGTGTGTGGATTTATCTCTGAGCTTTATTTTGTTCCATTGATCTATATTTCTGTCTTTATTCCAGTGTCATACTATCTTGATGACCCTGGCTTTGTAGTAGAGCCTGAAGTCAGGCAGGTTGATTCCTCCAGTTTCATTCTTCTTTCTCAAGATTGCTTTGGCTATTCGAGGTTTTTTGTATTTCCATACAAATTGTGAAATTATTTGTTCTAGCTCTGTGAAAAATACCGCTGGTAGCTTGATAGGGATTGCATTGAATATGTAAATTGCTTTGAGTAGTATACTCATTTTCACTATATTGATTCTTCCAATCCATGAACATGGTATATTTCTCCTTCTATTGATGTCCTCTTTGATTTCTTTCACCAGTGTTTTATAGTTTTCCATATATAAGTCTTTATTTTCTTTAGGTAGACATATTCCTAAGTATTTTATTCTTTTTGTTGCAATGGTGAATGGAATTGTTTCCTTAATTTCTTTTTCTACTTTCTCATTATTAATGTATAGGAATGCAAGGGATTTCTGTGTGTTGATTTTATATCCTACAACTTTACTATATTCATTGGATAGCTCTAGTAATTTTCTGGTGGAGTCTTTAGGGTTTTCTATGTAGAGGATCATGTCATCTGCAAACAGTGAGAGTTTTACTCCTTTTCCAATTTGGATTCCTTTTATTTCTTTTTCTGCTCTGATTGCTATAGCCAAAACTTCCAGAACTATGTTGAATAGTAGCAGTGAAAGTAGGCACCCTTGTCTTGTTCCTGACTTTAGGGGAAATGCTTTCAATTTTTCACCATTGAGGATAATGTTTGCTGTGGGTTTGTCTATATAGCTTTTATTTTGTTGAGGTATGTTCCTTCTATTCCTGCTTTCTGGGGAGTTTTTATCATAAATGGATGTTGAATTTTGTCAAAGGCTTTCTCTGCATCTATTGAGATAATCATATGGCTTTTATTTTTCAATTTGTTAATATGGTGTATTACATTGATTGATTTGTGGATATTGAAGAATCCTTGCATCCCTGGGATAAAGCCCACTTGGTCATGGTGTATGATCTTTTTAATGTGTTGTTGGATTCTGATTACTAGAATTTTGTTAAGGATTTTTACATCTATGTTCATCAGTGATATTGGCCTGTAATTTTCTTTTTTTTATGGCATCTTTGTCAGGTTTTAGTATTAGGGTGATGGTGGCCTCATAGAATGAGTTTGGAAGTTTACCTTCCTCTGCAATTTTCTGGAAGAGTTTGAGTAGGATAGGTGTTAGTTCTTCTCGAAATTTTTGGTAGAATTCAGCTGTGAAGCCGTCTGGACCTGGGCTTTTGTTTGCTGGAAGATTTCTGATTACAGTTTCAATTTCCATGTTTGTGATGGGTCTGTTAAGATTTTCTATTTCTTCCTGGTTCAGTTTTGGAAAGTTGTACTTTTCTAAGAATTTGTCAATTTCTTTCACATTGTCCATTTTATTGGCATATAATTGCTGATAGTAGTCTCTTATGATCCTTTGTATTTCTGTGTTGTCTGTTGTGATCTCTCCATTTTCATTTCTAATTTTATTGATTTGATTTTTCTCCCTTTGTTTCTTGATGAGTCTGGCTAATGGTTTGTCAATTTTATTTATCCTTTCAAAGAACTTAAGATTAGATTTTTAAAGGTACAAATTTGATAACAAATATCAAAAAGCAAAGAATAAAAACCTAGAATAGAGTTTAGACTCTCAAAAGTACAATTAAAAAAAAAAAGAACTGATCACAAAAATTTAAAATGTACCTGAAATTTGTTTTTAAAAAATAGGGTTTCTTTTTATACAGGTAATAGTAGGCTATAAAAATGAAAGCTAAAAGAGTAATAGAGAACTTAAGTTTTTAAAAACTAAGAAGTGATAAGAAAAATACATCTAGGGATTTCTCTGGAGCTATAGTGGGCAATGTGGTGTCAGTTCAGTGAAAGATAGTCCCTGTTACAATTCGTACATGTTCTCAAAATCTATAGTTGCCCCTCAAATGCACATTCTCAGCTTAACTGCAGGGTTTTAATCTGTTGCACCTGTCACTTCTGGGGCAGTTTCCCCTTCTTATTTTGGCTTCCTCTGTTTGTAAATATCTTCAGTGTCTAATCTCTGCCCTGGCATGAGGGATGAAGGTGTCCGCTTATTCAGGCTCCCATGCTTAGTTGTGCTGTGGACAGGAAGGGACACTTCAAACAAATACTGCTGCCATGTGGCAGGGGGTTGGTGGGGAGGAGGTTGCTCACAGTGGATGGACCACGCCGGGATTGCCACAGCCCAAGGTGGCATGTACTCCCCAGGTCCACACTGCTCAGGTTCTTGTGTACTCCAGGAGGCCACTGTCCCAGGTGGGCTGTGCATTTTATTCCCTTCCCAGGTCCAAGCCACTCAGTAGACCAGGTACTCAGCAAGCACACTGTCCCAGGTGGGCTGTGCATCTTGTGCACCTCCCTGTCCAAGGTGCTCTGTTTCCTGGGTGCACCACAAAGACATTGTCCCAAATGTATCATGTGTCTCCTAAGGGAAGCTGATCCCAGACTGTGACACTCCTAGCCAACATGAATCAGCCAGGATCCCAGGGAGACATGGTTAGTGATTGGCAGCCTGCTCACAGCTAAGCTGGAGATGCCATCTCTGGGTCCAACATTGCAGTGGCCCCTTAACTTCCACTTCTGGCTGTCACATACCTGCCTCTCTGCCTCCATGGAGGGAGGGTTGTAAACTGCAGCAGGCTTGCTCTCCTTTGGTATTTGCAAGGGTGCTATCCTTTATTCTATGAGTGCACCAGAAGTCTCCATGGGGCATTAGAGCCTTCTCACATGAAAGATCCTTTATTTCTTTTTGTCTATCTGGTGTTCCCATGGTTTGGGTTGCTATGTCACATTAGCCCCCTCAGATTGTCCTTAGGGCATTCAAGCCCACAATTCTATGCCCAGCCCTCACTTGCTGCCAGTGGTCCAGAGAATCTGAGCCACTTATCTGCTGGTGAATGCAGTTTGGAGGGAATTCTGTGGTGATTTCTTTTTCTTTCGCTTATGTTACCCTCTGAGATTCCAAAGTTCCCCACTGACCTGCCTGTGAGAGGGTTTTCTATTGTATAGAAACTTCTCCTCCTTCACGACTACCTCGCCAGGATGGGTCTCCACGCCTAAATTGTTTGTCTCTCTTTTCATCTTTTATCTTTGCCCTATGTCCTTTCAAAGAGATTGGGTTGCCTTTCTGGGTGTCTGGAGTCCTCTGTTAGCATTCAGAATTAGTTTTGTGGAAGTTGCTCCACATTCAAATGATCGTTTGATGTATTTGTGAGGGAGAAAGTGGTCTCCCTATCCTATTCCTGCACCACCTTGGGACCACCCCCCCCCCAATTTCTATGTTTAATAAAGATATTTCACCTAAATGAAAGCTACCACTAAGGAAATACAGTTATCTAATCTCAGATATCTTGATTTATAATTGGACAGAATAATCATGAGGTAATGAAAACATACATACACGGGCAAACACAAATCAGTAATATAGACACATAGACATTTTTCACAGAACAATAATATTATTTTGCCTCCTCCGAACTTCAACCTATTTTTCTTCTTTGAACATCACAGCAAGCATATAAGGAAGATAAACACAAGTTAATGTTCATATCTTATAGAGGTAGATGAAAAACCTCTTCAGCCACTGGATTACTAAATGACAGAAATGAAACAAGAATCTTATTTTGGTTATCAATTGCTGTGTAATAAAACACCCCCAAAGTTTACTGGTTTAGAACCAACATTGTATCTGCCATCCCCTCCCATTTTGTGGATGAGAAATTTCAGAATGTTTGGCTCTGTGGATTGTTTCTAATCTGTGAAGCACCAGCTGTGCCAGTAGGTGAGGATTCAGCTTCCAAAATGGTTTCTTCATGTATATGTCTGCTACCTCAGTGCTTCATACTGCCTTTTTACCTCCAAACCATATTTTATCCTGCAGGATCTCTCCATGTGTGGACTTCTCAGAATAGTCACACATATATAGTGGCTGCCTTGTAAGAGGCAGAAATGAAAGCTCCCATACCAGTTGAGTTATGTCTAGAACTTGCATAACACTGCTTCTGGTGGCTTTCTTATTTCTATGGTTGGGGATTTTTGTTTCTTGTTTTTGGTCAAGTTAGTCACAGGACCTGCCCATTGAATCAAAAAGGAGAAATAGACTCCTTCTCTTAATAGGGAAGTGGCAAGGTCACATTGTAAAAGAATGTGGGGACTGGGAGATATTGTTGTGGTCACCTATGGAAAATATAATGTTCCACTTTTAAATATTTATTTTTATTTATTTGGCTGCACTGTGTCTTAGCTGCAGCACGTGGGATTTCTAGTTGCACCGTGTAGTATATGGTTTCCCTCAGTTCAGTTCAGTTCAGTTCAGTCGCTCAGTCATGTCCAGCTCTTTGCAACCCCATGAACTGCAGCATGCCAGGCCTCTCTATCCATCACCAGCTCCCAGAGTTCAGTCAAACTCATGTCCATCGAGTCAGTGATGCCATCCAGCCATCTCATCCTCTGTCATCTTCTCCTCCTGCTGCCAATCCCTCCCAGCATCAGAGTCTTTCCCAGTGAGTCAACTCTTCGCATGAGGTGGCCAAAGTACTGGAGTTTCAACTTTAGCATCATCCTTCCAATGAACACCCAGGACTGATCTCCTTTAGACTGGAGTGGTTGGATCTCCTTGCAGTCCAAAGGACTCTCAAGAGGCTTCTCCAACACCACAGCTCAAAATCATCAATTCTTCAGTGCTCAGCTTTTTTCACAGTCCAACTCTCACATCCACACATGACCACTGGAAAAACCATAACCTTGACTCAGTTCAGTTCAGTCGCTCAGTCGTGTCCGACTCTTTGTGACCCCGTGAATCGCAGCACGCCAGGCCTCCCTGCCCATCACCAACTCCCGGAGTTCACTCAGACTCACGTCCATTGAGTCCGTGATGCCATCCAGCCATCTCATTCTCGGTCGTCCCCTTCTCCTCCTACCCTCAATCCCTCCCAGCATCAGTCTTCCAATGAGTCAACTCTTCGCATGAGGTGGCCAAAGTACTGGAGTTTCAGCTTTAGCATCATTCCTTCCAAAGAAATCCCAGGGCTGATCTCCTTCAGAATGGACTGGTTGGATCTCTCTGCAGTCCAAGGGACTCTCAAGAGTCTTCTCCATCACCACAGTTCAAAAGCATCAATTCTTCAGCGCTCAGCCTTCTTCACAGTCCAATTCTCACACCCATGACTACTGGAAAAACCATAGCCTTAACTAGATGGACCTTAGTCAGCAAAGTAATGTCTCTGCTTTTGAATATTCTATCTAGGTTGGTCATAACTTTTCTTCCAAGGAGTAAGCGTCTTTTAATTTCATGACTGCAGTCACCGTCTGCAGTGATTTTGGAGCCCCAAAAAATAGTCTGACACTATTTCCACTCTTTCCCCATCTATCTCCCATGAAGTGATGGGACCAGATGCCATGATCTTCGTTTTCTGAGTGTTGAGCTTTAAGCCAACTTTTTCACTCTCCTCTTTCACTTTCATGAAGAGGCTTTTTAGTTCCTCTTCAATTTCTGCCATAAGGGTGGTGTCATCTGCATATCTGAGGTTATTGATATTTCTCTTGGCAATCTTGATTCCAGCTTGTGTTTCTTCCAGTCCAGCGTTTCTTCCAGTCCAGCGTTTCTCATTATGTACTCTGCATAGAAGTTAAATAAGCAGGGTGACAATTTACAGCCTTGACGTACTCCTTTTCCTATTTGGAACCAGTCTGCTGTTCCATGTCCAGTTCTAACTGTTGCTTCCTGACCTTAATACAGATTTCTCAAGAGGCAGGTTAGGTGGTCTGGTATTCCCATCTCCTTCAGAATTTTCGAGTTTATTGTGATAACCTTGACTAGATGGACCTTTGTTGGCAAGGTGATGTCTCTGCTTTTCTATATGCTATCTAGGTTGGTCATAACTTTCCTTCCAAGGAGTAAGCATCTTTTAATTTCATGACTGCAATCACCATCTGCAGTGATTTTGGAGCCCCCCAAAATAAGGTTTGACACTGCTTCCAGTGTTTCCCCATGTATTTCCCATAAATAAATACATACTACCAAAAAAGAAAGAAAACTGGACATACCAAGGGAACATCATGCCCTGATGGGCACAATAAATGACAGAAAGAGCAAGAACCTAACAGAAGGAAAGAAAAAAAAAAGAAAAAACTAAGACGAGGTAGCAAAAATATACAGAAGAACTGTACAAAAAAGTCTTATCAGGTGGATAACCACAATGGTGTTGTCACCTACCTAGCGCCAGTCATGCTGGAGTGTGAAGTCAAGTGGACATTAGGAAGCATTGTAGCAACAAAAGTAGTGAAGGTGATGGTATTTCAGCTGAGCTATTTCAAATCCTAAAAGATGAAGCTGTTAAAGTGGTGTGGTCAATATGTCAGCAAATTTGGAAAACTCAGCCGTGGCTACAAGACTGGAAAATGTCACTTTCATTCCAATCCCCAGGAAAGGCAAAGCCAAACTACGTTCAAATCACTGTACAATTGCACTCATTTCACATGTTAGCAAGATTATGCCCAAAATCCTTCAAGCTAAGCTTCAGTAGTATGTAAACCAAGAACTTCCAAATGTACAAGCTGGATTTAGAAAAGGCAGAGGAACCAGATCAAACTTGTCAATATCTGCTGGATCATAGTAAAAGCAAGGGAATCCCCCAAAAAAATCTACTTCTGCTTCATTGACTACATTAAAGCCTTTGAGTCTGTGGGTCAGAAGAAAATTTGGAAAATTATTAAAGTGATGGACCTTACCTGCCCCCTAGAAAACTTGTATGCAGGGCAAGAAGCAATAGTTAGAACCAGACATGGAAAAACTGACTGGTTCAAACTTGGAAAAGGAGAATGTCAAAGTTATATTTTGCCACTCTAGTTATTCAATGTCTTTTTTAAAATTTATTAATTAATTTTAATTGGAGGCTAATCACTTTACAATATTGTAGTGGTTTTTGCCATACATTGACATGAATCAGCCATGGGTGTACATGTGTTCCCCATTCTGAACCCACCTCTCACCTCCCTCCACATCCCCTCCCTCAAGGTCATCCCAGTGACCAGCCCTGAGAACCCTGTCTCATGCATCGAACCTGGACTGGCGATCTATTTCACATATGATAAAATACATGTTTCAATGCTATTCTCAAATCATCCCACCTTCGCCTTCTCCCACAGAGTCCAAAAGACTGTTCTTTATATCTGTGTTTCTTTTGCTGTCTTGCATATAGGGTCATCGTTACCATCTTTCTAAATTCCTAAATTTCTAATTTCTAAATGTGTTAGTATACTGTATTGGTATTTTTCTTTCTGACTTACTTCTCTCTGTATAATAGGTTCCAATTTCATCCACCTCCTTAGAACTGATTCAAATGCATTCTTTTTAATGGCTGAGTAATATTCCACTGTGTATATGTACCACAACTTTCTTACCCATTCATCTGCTGATGGACATCTAGGTTCCTTCAATGTCCTGGCTATTGTGTAGAGTGCTGCGATGAACATTGGGGTACACGTGTCTCTTTCAATTCTGGATTTCTTGGTGTTTATGCTCAGCAGTGGGATTGCTGGGTCATATGGCAGTTCTATTTCCAGTTTTTTAAGGAATCTCCACACTGTTCTCCATAGTGGCTGTACTAGTTTGCATTCCCGCCAACAGTGTAAGAGGGTTCCCTTTTCTCCACACCCTCTCCAGCATTTATTGTCTGTAGACTTTTTGATAGCAGCCATTCTGACTGGTGTGAGATGGTACCTCATTGTGGTTTTGATTTGCATTTCTCTGATAATAAGTGATGTTGAGCATCTTTTCATGTGTTTGTTAGCCATCTGTATGTCTTCTTTGGAGGAATGTCTGTTTAGTTCTTTGGCCCATTTTTTGATTGGGTCGTTTATTTTTCTGGAATTGAGCTGCAGGAGTTATTTGCATATCTTTGATATTAATTCTTTGTCAGTTGATTCATTTGCTATTATTTTCTCCCATTGTGAAGGCTGTCTTTTCACCTTGCTTATAGTTTCCTTTGTTATATGTAGCTTTGTTCAGAAGGTTTTAAGTTAATTAGGTCCCATTTGTTTATTTTTGCTTTTATTTCCATTATTCTGGGAGGTGGGTCATTGAAGATCCTGCTGTGGTTTATGTCAGAGAGCGTTTTACCTATGTTCTCCTCTAGGAGTTTTATAGTTTCTGGTATTAAGTTTAGATCTTTAATCCATTTTGAGTTTATTTTTGTGTATGGTTTTAGGAGGTGTTCTAATTTCATTATTTTACAAGTGGTTGACCAGTTTTCCCAGCACCACTTGTTAAAGAGATTGTCTTTTCTCCATTGTATATTCTTGCCTCCTTTGTCAAAGATAAGGTGTCCATAGGTATGTGGATTTATTTCTGGGCTTTCTATTTTGTTCCATTGATCTATATTTCTGTCTTTGTGCCAGAATCATTATTTTGATGACTGTATCTTTGTAGTATAGTTTGAACTCAGGAAGGTTGATTCCTCCAGTTCCATTCTTCTTTCTCAAGATTGCTTTGGCTATTTGACATTTTTTGTATTTCCATACAAATTGTGAAGTTATTTGTTCTAGTTCTCTGGCAAATACCACTTGTAGCTTGATAGGGATTGATTTGAATCTATAGATTGCTTTGGGTAGTATACTCATTTTCACTATATTGATTCTTCTGATCCATGAACATGGTATAGTTCTCCATCTATTTGTGTCCTTTTTGATTTCTTTCATCAGTGTTTTATAGTTTTCTATATACAGGTCTTTTTTTTTTCTTTAGGTAGATGTATTCCTAAGTATTTTATTCTTTTTGTTGCAACGGTGAATGGAATTGTTTCCTTAATTTCTCTTTCTGTTTTCTCATTGTTAGTGTATAGGAATGCAAGGGATTTCTGTGTGTTAATTTTATATCCTGCAACTTTACTGTATTCATTGTTTAGATCTAGTAATTTTCTGGTGGAATCTTTAGGGTTTTCTATGTAGAGGATCATGTCATCTGCAAGTAGTGAGAGTTTTATTTCTTCTTTTCCAATCTGTATTCCTTTTATTTCTTTTTCTTCTCTGATTTCTGTGGCTAAAACTTCCAAATACTATCTTGAATAGTAGTGGTGAGAGTGGACACACTTGTCTTGTTCCTGACTTTAGGGGAAATGCTTTCAATTTTTCACCATTGAGGATAATGTTTGCTTGGGTTTATCATATATGGCTTTTATTGTGTTGAGGTATGTTCCTTCTTTGCCTGCTTTCTGGAGGGTTTTTATTATAAATGGATGTTGAATTCTGTCAAAGGCTTTTGCTGCATCTCTTGAAATAATCATATGTTTTTATCTTTCAATTTTTTAATGTGGTGTATCACATTGATTGATTTGAGAATACTTAAAAATATTTGGATCCCTGGGATAAAGCCCACTTGGTCATGATGTAAGATCTTTTTAACATGTATATGGATTCTGTTTGCTAGAATTTTGTTAAGGATTTTTGCATCAATGTTCATCAGTGATATTGGCCTGTAGTTTTCTTTTTTCGTGATATCTTTTTCTGATTTTGGTATTGGAGTGATGGTGGCCTCATAGATGGTTATTCAACTTCTGTGCAGAGTGCATCAGGCAAAATGCCAGGCTGGATACTCCCAAGCTGGAATCAATATTGACAGGTGAAATATCTACAGTCTCAGATATGCAGATGATACCACTGTAATGGCGAAAAGTAAAGAGGAACTAAAGAGACTATTTATGAATGTGAATGAGGAGAGTGAAAAAACTGGCTTTAAACTCAACATTCAAAAAAACCTCCAGTCCATCACTTCATGGCAAGTAGGTGGGGAAAAGTGTAAACAGTGACAGATTTCATTTTCTTGGGCTCCAAAATCATTGTGGACAGCAACTGCAGCCACAATATTAAGAGACACTTGCTCCTTGGAAGAAAAGCTATGACAAAGCTAGACTGTGTACTAAAAGGCAGAGACATCACTTTGCTGACAAAGGTTCATCTAGTCAAATCTATGGTTTCTCTGGTAGTCACATATGGATGTGAGAGTTAGACCATGAAGAAGGCTGAACGCTGAAGAATTTATGCTTTTGAAGTGTTGTGCTGAGAGTCCCTTGGACTGAAGGGAGATCAAACCAGTCAATCCTTAAGAAAGTAATCCTGAATATTCATTGCAAAGACTGGTGCTGAAGCTTCAATTCTTTGGCCATCTGATGCAAAGGCCTGACTCATTGGAAAAGACCCTGATGTTGGGAAAGATTGAAGGTGGGAGAAGGGGACAACAGAGGATGAGATAGTTGGATGACATCACCAACTCAATGGACATGAGTTTGAGAAAACTCAGGGAGATAGCAGAGACCAGGGAAGTCTGATGTGCTACAGTTCATGGGGTAGCAAAGCATCAGATATGGCTTACCGAATGAACAACAACATAACACCATACACAAATATAAACTAAAAGTGGATTAAAGACAAAAATTTAAGGCCAGATACTATAAAACTCTCAGAAGAAAACATAGAATACCCTTGGGCATAAATCATAGCAAGACCGTTTTTGATCCACCTCCTAGAGTTATGTAAGTAAAAACAGAAATAAACAAAAGGAACATAATTAAACTTCAAAAATTTGCACAGCAAAGGAAACCACAAACAAAAGACAACAACCTACAGAGTGGGAAAAATGTTTGCAAATGACAATGGATTAATCTCCAAAATCTACAGAAAACTCATGTATCTCAATATCAAAAGAAAAAAAGACCCAATAAAAACAAAAATGGTTAAAAGATCTAGACAAACATTTTTCAAAAAAAAAAAATCCAGACGGATAAAATCACATGAAAAGATGCTCAATATTGCTAATTATTAGAGAAATGCAAGTCAAAACTACAATGCATATCACTCACACTGGACAGAACAGCCATTATCAAAAAGTCTACCAACAGTAAAACCTGGAGAGGGTGTGCAGAAAAAGAAACTCTCCTACACTTTTGGTGGGAATGTAAGCCACTAAAAAGAAGAGTAATGAGGTTCCTCAATAAACTAAAAATAGAGCTTACATAAGAAGCCACAATCCCATTTCTGAACATATATCTAAAGAAAAACATAATTTGAAAAGATACAGCACCCCAGTGTTCACTACAGCACCATTCCCAATAGCCAGGACATGGAAGAAACCTACAAGTCCATCAATGGAAGAATGGATAAAGAAGATGTGGTACATATATACAATGGACTATTACTCAGCCATAAGAGAGAATCAAATAGTGCCATTTGTAGCAACATAGATGGACCCAGAGATTTTCATACTGAGTGAGGTTAAATCAGACAGTGAATGCCCACATATGTATAATCTGAAAATGGTACAAATGAACTTATTTATAAAAGAAAAATAGGGTGACAGATATAGAGAACAAACTTTTCATTAGCAGTGTATGTAGAGGGGAAGATGAGGAAGGATTAATTGAGAGATTTGGACTGATATATATGGGCTATGCTTTGTTGTGTGAAGTCGTTCAGTCACATCTGACTCCTTGTGATCCCTTGCACTGTAGTCCACTAGGCTCCTTTGTCCATGGGGATTCTCCAGGCAAGAATACTGGAGTGGATTGTCATGCCCTCCTCCAGAGGATCTTCCCAATCCAGGGATCAAACCCATTTTCCTTCATTGCAGACGGATTCTTTACCATCTGGGCCACCAGGGAAGCCCATACATGGACTACTATGTATAACATATATAACATAACTAGTAGGACCCTACAGTATAGCATAGGAAACTTTATTCAATACTCTTTAATGGCCTCTATGGGGAAATAATCTGATTTTGAATGGATATATGTATATCAGACTCACTTTGTTGTACACTTGAAATTAATACAACATTGTAAATTGTTTATACTCTCATAAAATTTTTTTAAAAATAAAAGGACGGAGGGGAGACAGGTAAGTTACTAGGTAAGTGGGTGGATAATCCTTACCTTCCCATTTCCCCATCCTTATTTTCATTTCATTTAACATATCCTTCCATGCTTTATGTGGTCTTCCCTGGTGTCTCAGATGATAAAGAATTGGCCTGCAATACAGGAGATCTGGGTTCTATTTCTGGGTCAGGAAGATCCCCTGGAGAAAAGAATGACCACTCCAGTATTCTTGCCTGGAGAATTCCATGAACAGAAGAGCATGGCAGGCTACAGTTCATGGGGTTGCAAAGAGACAAACATAACTGAGCAACTAACACTTTCAGTATACTCTGAAGTCATTGTGAAAGTGAGGAAATTTAGGATTTGGGGGTGGGGGAATTGGTTATGAAGTGATACTGTAAATAGAAATGTGAAGAAATTTAAAATGTATTCTTCTTTTAAAAAACCTTTAAAGATGAGAAAAAAATAAAATTGTCACTGTTTGCAGATGATATGATACTATACACATCCAAAAAAAATACTATAAAATCCTAAAGATACCACCAGAAAACTAAGAGCTCATCAATGAATTTGGTAGAGTTGCAAGATAGAAAGTTAGTATACAGAAATCTGTGCATTTATACATGTAACATGTAACAACAAACTCAGAAAAAAAAAATTAGGAAAGAGTCCCATTTACCATTTATTTCTTCAAAAAGATTAAAACACCTAGGACTAAATCTTCCTGTACTCTGAAAATATAAGATGCTTATGAAAGAAATTGAAGATGACAAAAACATATAGAAAAATATAACATATTCTTGGATTGGAAGTATCAATATTGCTAAAATGACTATGTTACCCAAGACAATGTGCAGATTCAATGCAGTCCCTATCAAATTATCAGTGGTGTTTTTCACAGAACTAGAACAAAATAATTTAAAATTTGCATGGAAACAAGTGCATGCAGGTATGCTAAGCTGCTTCAGTCATGTCCAACTCTTTGCAACCCTATGGATTATAGCCTGCCAGGCTCCCCTTTCCATGGAATTCTCCAGGCAAGATTTCTGGAGTGGGTTGCCATAGTCCTCCTCCAGGGGCTCTTCCTGACCCAGGGGTTGAACCCACGTCTCCTGTGGCTCCTGCATTGCAAGCAGATTCTTTACTGATGAGCCACAGAAGAAGCCAGTGAAAACACAAAGGATGCAAATAGACTTTTTTTTTTTTTTTAGAAAGAAGAATGGAGCTGGAGGAATCATGTTCCCTGACTTCAGACTATACTACAATCCTATGGTAACCAAGAAAGTATAGTCGGACAATAAATCAGACCACATAGACCAATGGAATAGTATAGAAAGCCTGGGCTTCCCAGGTGGTACTAGTGGTAAAGAACCCACCTGCCAGTGTAGGAGATATAGGAGTTGTGGGTTTGATTCCTGGGTCAGAAAGATTCTCTGGCACCCCATTCCAGTATTCATGCCTAGGGAGTCTCATGGACAGAGATCCGTAGTCTTTCAAATAGTTGGACACGACTGAAGCAACTTAGCACACATGCACATAGAAAACCCAGAAATAAACCCACACTCCTATGGTCAATTAATTTACAACAAAGGAGAATACACACTGGAGAAAAGACTATGTCTTCAATAAGTGGTGCTGGGAAAACTTGATAGTTACATGTAAAAGAGTGAAATTGGAACTTTCTTTAATACCATATATAAAAGTAACCTTAAAATGGATTAAAAGTCTAAATTTAAAACCATATACTGTAAAACTCCTAGAGGAAAATATAAGCAGAACACTGTTTGATCCAAATCACAGCAATACTTTTTTGGAGCCTTCTTCTAATAACAGAACTAAAAACAAAAATAAACAAATGGGATCTAAACAAATGTAAAAGCTTTTGCACAGCAAAGGAAACCATAAACAAGAGGAAAAACCACAAACAACATGGGAGAAAATATTTGCAAGTGATGTGCCCGACAAGGGACTAATTTCCAAAATATACAAACAGCTCACACAGCTTAATACAAAAGAATATATAACCCAATCAAAAACTGGGCAGAATCCTAAATAGACATTTGTCCAAAGAATACAAAGACATGGTCACAGGCACATCAAAAGATGTTTAATATTGCTAATTGTTAGAGAAATGCAAGTCAGTACTACAATGAGGTATCACACTTGTCAGAATGGCCATCATCAAAAAGTCTACAAATAATAAACGCTGGAGAGGATGCGGGCAAAAAAGGAACCCTCCTTTTTCTCCCTACACTGTCTGTTGGTGGCAGTGTAAATTGTTATAGCCAGTATGGACAATAGTTTGGCGGGACCTTCAAAACTAATAATATGATTACCATATTATCCAGCAATACTACTCCTGGCATATATCCAAAAAAACTCTTATTCAAAAAGATACACACATCCCAATATTCACAGTAGTGCTATTTACAAAAGCCAAGGCATGGAGAAATCTAATTGTGTCCACTGACTGATGAATGGATTAAGAAGGTGTGGTATGCATATATATGTGTGTCTCTGGAATATTATCCAGTCTTAATTAAGAAAAGAATGAAATAATGCTATTTACAGCAACAAGAATGTACCTAGAGATGATCATACTATGGGATGTAAATTAGACACAGAAAAACAAATATCATATGACAACACTCATGCTTGAAATCTAAAAATAATAATACAAACGGATTTATTTACAAAACAGTAATAGACTCACAAACATAAAACAGTGGTGGGGAGCAAAGAGGAAAGGGGCGAGGGATAAATAAGGTATTTAGAGTGAGCACACTATTATATATAAAATAGATAAAAACAAGGACCTGTTGTATGGCAGAGGGAATAATGCTCAATATTTTGAAATAATCTGATATAAAGCATATGTATATTATACACATACATATATTATACATTATACATATATATGTATGTATATGTATATACACATATACATATACCTCACCTTCTGAGATAGCTCACACTCTGTGGAATGTGTTTCTCTCTAAATAAGTTCACTTCTTACCTACATTTGTCTTTTCTTAATTCTTTCTGTAGTGTCTGGGGCCGCAGAGTTAGACATAACTGAGGGACTGAACTGAACTGAATGATTTCTGCAATGAGATGTAAAGAACCTGAGCTTCATTAAATCCTGAGACTAGGTGCCTGATCTCAATTTAAAGGTAGTGGGTTCTGTCTGGCTTTGAGTCCCTGTACATGGGTTCAAGTTCAATCTGAGGTGAATGATTTCAGCTGGTGAGACACAAAGGGACAGCATAAGGTAAAAAAGTGCTGAAAGTTAGGTGTTGGTCCTAGAATGGCTCATGGGATGCCATGAGCAAGGTTTACCAGGGAGAATGCTCCATTGATGTCTGCCCATGTTTGTCAGTCTTGTTGGCCCCAAATGTTTTGGGGCTCTGATTGAAAACCTAGGTCCATACCAGAAGAATGGTGGCAACTGGAATGGTTTGCTATAGAAAGATGATCTGGAATGGCTATGCTTATGCACATCCAACAGCAAAACTGTCACAGCAAGATTTGATAATCGGTACTCTTCTCCTGGACTCTGAAGTCTTTCTCCTGCATGCTATATTCACTCCTGTTCCATTTCTTTCTTTCTTTTCTAAACTGCAGGAGACCTGTGTGACTGCCAAGATATACTTGTTGATAAATCCTGACCTTTTATTTCCAACTTATAGTTAGACCAATTCTCACTCATTGTCAACACTGATGGGGACACTTTCTGTTCCATTCATTTGCATCACTGGGGCACTATCAACTGGTTAGGAGACTACCTCAGAAGTAGTAAATCCTAAGTGCCAACCTTGACCAAATTGCACGGTGAGTTTTGACTTAAAAGTGGAGTTTTGGATAGCATTGAAATTAGAGCTATCACCTCAGGCTTGTGTCTGAAATGAATCAGGCCATATCAATTCTGACCAATACCCCCTGGGGCATATATTCCAGGATTGGGAAAAAATTGACAAAACACGTTAAAATTGAAAAGCTTATTAAGTTATATAATCAGATTTGCCCACATTGTGAGTCAGGAAATTTAAATGGAGTGAGGTACCATATGTTCAACTTTTCATGACCTTGCATTTAGGCAATGAAACCCCCTCATAATTAACACATGTGTAGCTTGGAGGGATGACTCTAAGAAAGACAGAAAAGACATTTCAATAGACTCCACTTGTGAGGCCATGCAGTACACTGTGTGGGGAAAAACACTGCTTCAAGGTGGACACACAATGGAATTACCAGGCAAATTTTATTGATAGGAATAGACAGGACCATATGATTACCTGTTTAGTAGAAATTACAAAAACAGTAAAACATGTCAATTCTGAAAAGTGAAAGAGGCATAACGGGGACAGGACAAAAATATTGCAGTCTTCCAAGGGAGACTAGTGTAGGCTTTTAGGAAGTATATGAACATGGATCCCTCTTCCCTCAAGGAATAAGCTCTTTAAGCTATTCATTTTGTAACCGAGTCTGTCCCAGACATCAGACACAAAATTCAGAAAGCAACTACTAGCCCTCAGATACTGGTAAATGATTGGCTTATTTTGGTTTTCAATAATAAGGATATGGCCAAAAAAGGCTGACTGCACCCAGAAAAATATGCAAAGGCCCAAAAGATTGCAGTGGCTTCGTCTTCTCAGAGACCACAAAAGGGGAGGTTGGCTTTTCTAATGGAGGTGTCAGGAAAGAAGCAGTGGCACACTTTCCTGGAACCTATTTTGTGCAACATTGATGGCCTGTTGCTTTTACATTCCCTTCTGTTTGTGCCTGATTGTCCCATCCATTTAATGGTAAGAGACTTATTAACTAAGCTAGGGGCCACTCTGTTTCTTGAGGGGCAAGAGAACCACCTTCATCATCCAATGATTTTTACAGAAAGTGGAAAAGAGCAGAATGAATCTGAAGCTGAAATAGAAGCCTTAGTAAATCCTGGAGTGTGGAATATCAAGGTTCTGGTCTTGGCCAAAGATTATGTCGTTGGTGGTTATTACGTTTAAAAGGGTTATAGAGTGTCTAGATATAAGGCACAAATTTCTTAAACCAGGATGATCCTTAAAAGGGTTTGTAAGTTGATTACAAAAATGGGTAGGCCACTGGTCAAGTTAAACTAACCATAGCTGATAAATGGAACCTGATAGGAATTTTCAAGAAGGCCTTCTCTCCTAAGCTGAATGAGAGAAAGTTAAACCTTACAACATAGGTGAATGGGTAGGTCAGTCATTTGATATCATTGAGGTGGCCATCCAGTTCTTTGAGGGAAAAAAAGAAGAAAATATTTTTTTTCTGGCCTTAAGGAAAAAAAGTCACCCTTAGAGAAGTTTTCCCATGCCATGGACTTCCCTTGTGGCTCAGCTGAAGAATTTGCCAGCAGTGTGGGAGACCTGGGTTTGATCCCTGGGTTAGGAAGATCCCCTGGAGAAGAGAAAGGCTACCTGCTTCAGTAGAGGGGTCACAAAGAGTCAGACATGACTAAGTGAATTTCACTCACTTTAGATGCAAAATGTCTTTTCCATGAACATTTATCGCCACCATCTTTTTTAAATGCAAATTTTGAAGAAAGGGGGAAAGTAATTTAGAACTTGACTTGTCAAGGGTAAATATAAAACTTAAGTGTCTTTTCATACTGTTCATGGGGTTCTCAAGGCAAGAATACTGAAGTGGTTTGCCATTCCCTTCTCCAGTGGACCACATTCTGTCAGACCTCTCCACCATGACCCGCCCGTCTTGGGTTGCCCCACGGGCATGGCTTGGTTTCATTGAGTTAGACAAGGCTATGGTCCTAGTGTGATTAGATTGACTAGTTTTCTGTGAGTATGGTTTCAGTGTGTCTGCCCTCTGATGCCCTCTTGCAACACCTACCATCTTACTTGAGTTTCTCTTACCTTGGGCATGGGGTATCTCTTCACAGCTGCTCCAGCAAAGTGTAGCCGCTGCTCCTTACCTTGAACGAAGGGTATCTCCTCACTGTCGCCCTTCCTGACCTTCAACGTGGGATAGCTCCTCTAGGCCCTCCTGCGCCAGTGCAGCCACCGCTCCTTGGACGTGGGTTGCTCTTCCTGGCGCCACCCCTGGCCTCGGGCGCGGGGTTCCTCCTCCCAGCCCCCAACCATGGCCTCGTACGCAGGGTGGCTCCTCCAGATCATTGCCCCTGACCTCGGACGCAAAGTAGCTCCTCCTGGCCACCGCCCCTGGCCTTGGACGCAGGGTGGCTCCTCTTGGCCCTTCCTGTGCCATCACAGCCTGGCACTCTGGGCCACTGCCCCTGACCTTGGATGTGGGGTAGCTCCTCTCTGCCATGCTGAGTGCACCGACTGTCGCAACCGATTGTGCTCCGTGCACTGGCTGTCGCAGCCACTTGCAAACAGTATGAAAAGGCAAAATAATAGGATATTGAATGAGGAACTCCCCAGGTCAGTAGGTGCCCAATATGCTACTGGAGATCAGTGGAGAAATAACTCCAGAAAGAATGAAGGGATGGAGCCAAAGCAAAAACAATACCCAGCTGTGGATGTGACTGGTGATAGAAACAAAGTCCGGCACTGTAAAGTGCAATATTGCATAGGAACTTGGAATGTCAGGTCCATGAATCAAGGCAAATTGGAAGTGGTCAAACAAGAGATGGCAAGAGTGAACATCGACATTCTAGGAATCAGTGAACTAAAATGGACTGGAATGAGTGAATTTAACTCAGATGACCATTATATCTACTACTGCAAGCAGGAATCCCTCAGAAGAAATGGAGTAGCCATCATGGTCAACAAAAGAGTCTGAAATGCAGTACTTGGATGCAATCTCAAAAATGACAGAATGATCTCTGTTCGTTTCCAAGGCATACCATTCAATATCACCATAATGCAAGTCTATGCCCCAACCAGTAATGCTGAAGAAGCTGAAGTTGAATGGTTCTATGAAGACCTACAAGACCTTTTAGAACTAACACCCAAAAAAGATGTCCTTTTCCTTATAGGGGACTGCAATGCAAAAGGAGGAAGTCAAGAAACACCTGGAGTAACAGGCAATTTGGCCTTGGAATGTGGACTGAAGCAGGGCAAAGACTAATAGAGTTTTGCCAAGAAAACGTACTGGTTATAGCAAACATCCTCTTCCAACAACACAAGAGAAGAATCTACACATGGACATTACCAGATGGTCAACACCGAAATCAGATTGATTATATTCTTTGCAGCCAAAGATGGAGAAGCTCTGTACAGTCAGCAAAAACAAGACCGGGAGCTGACTGTGGCTCAGATCATGAACTCCTTATTATGAAATTCAGACTTAAATTGAAGAAAGTAGGGAAAACCGCTAGACCATTCAGGTCTGACCTAAATCAAATCCCTTATGATTATACAGTGGAAGTGAGAAACAGATTTAAGGGCCTAGATCTGATAGATAGAGTGCCTGATGAACCATGGAATGAGGTTCATCACATTGTACAGGAGACAGGGATCAAGACCATCCCCATGGAAAAGAAATCAAAAAAGCAAAATGGCTGTCTGGGGAGGCCTTAATAATAGCTGTGAAAAGAAGAGAAGTGAAAAGCAAAAGAGAAAAGGAAAGATATAAGCATCTGAATGCAGAGTTCCAAAGAATAGCAAGAAGAGATAAGAAAGCCTTCTTCAGCGATCAATGCAAAGAAATAGACGAAAACAACAGAATGGGAATGACTAGAGATCTCTTCAAGAAAACTACCAAGGGAACATTTCATGCAAAGATGGGCTCCATAAAGAACAGAAATGGTATGGACCTAACAGAAGAAGAAAATATTAAGAAGAGGTGGCAAGAATACACAGAAGAACTGTACAAAAAAGATCTTCATGACCCGGATAATCACGATGGTGTGATCACTCATCTAGAGCCAGACATCCTGGAACGTGAAGTCAAATCGGCCTCAGAAAGCATCACTACAAACAAAGCTATTGGAGGTGATGGAATTCCTATTGACCTATTTCAAACCCTGAAAGATGATGCTGTGAAAGTGCTGCACTCAATATGCCAGCAAATTGGGAAAAGTCAGCAGTGGCCACAGGACTGGAAAAGGTCAGTTTTCATTCCAATCCCAAAGAAAGGCAATGCCAAAGAATGCTCAAACTACTGCTGAATTGCACTCATCTCACATGCTAGTAATGTAATGCTCAAAATTCTCCAAGCCAGGCTTCAGCAATAGGTGAACCGTGAACTTTCTGATGTTCAAGCTGGTTTTAGATAAGGCAGAGGAACCAGAGATCAAATTGCCAACATCCTCTGGATCATGGAAAAAGCAAGAGATTTCCAGAAATACATCTATTTCTGCTTTATTGACTATGCCAAAGCCTTTGACTGTGTGGATCACAATAAACTGTGGAAAATTCTGAGTGAGATGGGAATTCCAGACCACCTGACCTGCCTCTTGAGAAACCTGTATGCAGGTCAGGAAGCAACAGTTATAACTGGACATGGAACACCAGACTGATTCCAAATAGGAAAAGGAGTACATCAAGGCTGTATATTGTCACCCTGCTTATTTAACTTCTATGCAGAGTACATCATGAGAAATGCTGGACTGGAAGAAACACAAGCTGGAATCAAAATTGCTGGGAGAAATATCAGTAACCTCAGATATGCAGATGATACCACCCTTATGGCAGAAAGTGAAGGGGAACTAAAAAGCCTCTTGATGAAAGTGAAAGTGGAGAGTGAAAAAGTTGGCTTAAAGCTAAACATTCAGAAAATGAAGATCATGGCATCTGGTCCAATCACTTCATGGGAAATAGATGGGGAAACAGTGGAAACAGTGTCAGACTTTATTTTTGCGGGCTCCGAAATCACTGCAGATGGTGACTGCAGCCATTAAATTAAAAGATGCTTACTCCTCTGAAGAAAAGTTATGACCAACCTAGACAGCATATTCAAAAGCAGAGACTTTACTTTGCCAGCAAAGATCTGTCTAGTCAAGGCTATGGTTTTTCCAGTAGTCATGTATGGATGTGGGAGTTGGACTGTGAAGAAGGCTGAGCGCTGAAGAATTGATGCTTTTGAACTGTGGTGTTGGAGAAGACTCTTGAGAGTCCCTTGGACTGCAAGGAGATCCAACTACCTCATTCTGAAGGAGATCAGCCCTGGGATTTCTTTGGAAGGAATGATGCTAAAGCTGAAACTCCAGTACTCTGGCCACCTCATGAGAAGAGTTGACTCTTTGGAAAAGTCTCTGATGCTGGGAGGAATTGGGGGCAGGAGAAGAAGGCGACGCCTGAGGATGAGATGGCTGGATGGCTTCACAGTTCAATGGATGTTTGTGTGAGTGAACTCTGGGAGTTGGTGAGGGACAGGGAGTCCTGGCGTGCTGCAATTCATGGGGTCGCAAAGAGTCAAACACGACTGAGTGACTGAACTGAACTGAAGTGTCTTCTCTATAGACATTAGTAAATTGTATTTAGCCACCTAGACAGGTAACCTTGATTTCTTCTATCTGTGAGAAAGCTAGTTTGATTCAACCCCTTGTAACTAATGGGTTTTATATTGTTGTACCTGAAATTTTGAAATGGAAACTATAAGATCTCTGTGTTTGTGTATCTATATGTATTGTAGATGTATGGTGTTGCAAAAATTAATTAATAAAAGTGCTGTTTAATTGGCCTAATTAAATAGATTGGCCTAAGGGAACTTAATTTCTTATATAAACACTCATAAATGTGAAGAAAATCAGCCAAAATGAATTTCAGGTTCACAGGATCTAGGAACTATTCAATATTAAATTAATATATGATATTAAGGCTGGCTTAAGCTTGTTAGTTTAATTATTATAGACATATCTTTAAAGTTATCAATGTTAAGTATAATAGTTCTGTAGTACCTAGGTTTACTGAAAATCAAGTTTATGTTATTCTTGTTACAGAGTTTGTCAGCAGGAAGAGAAACACTAAGTTAACTAGGATTATTTGGTATGTTAAATGTAGAGATTTGTGATCCTTGTTATTATAACTAAGTTTATCCATGTCAACTACAGATTGGCACTTACCAAGAGCATTGCCAATGACTAAACCTAAATTTCAATGTTCACTCTTACCTTCTCCTGTTTAATCTTATCCAATTTACCTTGATTCATAAACCTAACATTCCAGTTCCTATGCAATATTGTTCTTTACAGCATCAGACTTTACTTTCACCACCAGACATATCCACTACTGAGCATCATTTCCACTTTGGCCCAGATGCTTCATTCTTTCTGGAGCTATTAGTAATTGCCCTCCTCTCTTCCAAGTAGCCTATTGGACACCTTCCAACCTAGGGTCTCATCTTCCAGTGTCATATCTTTTTGCCTTTTCATACTGTTCATGGGGTTCTCACAGCAAGAATACTGGCGTGTACTGGGGACCTGCCCAGTTGGATCCAGGGTATCCGAGGTGTGACGGCATTGGCGACTGAAATTTAGATTTATAGATTTAGAAATGTATATAGAGATAAGAAAACAGTTAAGGAAATAGAGAAGAGAAAAGAGGCTGATATTCCTTGGTTTACGCAGAAGGCCAACGAAGCCTCAGACAAGAGACTTGCTCTGTTCACGTAGGCCACAGGAGCCTGCTTGAATAGCAAAGGGTGCCCTGCCTTGGGCTCCTTCTCACGTGAGTCTTAGAAGCATGGGCAGGAAAGTGGAACTCAGAGGGCCTCTACGCCCCAGGGAGTCAGCCTGAAAAGAAAATAAAGAAAGAAACAAAGAAAGATACAGGGGAGCCAAGTGATGATGAGGCGAGGCCCAAAACTTTATTTTCCAGGGGAGCTTATATACCTTGAGCTGTACATAGAGAATAATGGAAAATGCAGAGTCATGCAGGGTCAGCAGTCCTGACCCTTATCGAGACCAGGCTTTCTCTCTGCATTCCTTCCGACATACAAAGGTCTCAGGTGATTTACACCATCTTCTGGCCGGGAGGTCTATTAACATTTTATGACTCTTTCTTCTGATAAAGGTTAGTTAACCAGGAAGCTTATTTTATTTTCTAAAGTCAGGCACCATTCTCCAAAAGCACTAGATAAAGTTGCATTCCTTTAGGGCAAAGGTGCAGTGGGCTATAACAGGGAATTTATTAACTCAAGGTTTAGTGTTGTTAATATCAAGGCCACTACTTATATTTCTATAATCAGCTATATTAATTAATGCACTCCTAGGTACACAACAAAAGATATGAAAACTTGGCAGCAAGCATTGGCTCAACACTGAAACCCTTAACCAGTTCTATTCTAATGATTTTTAACTCCTTGAAAGGCTCTACATTCCTAGAATGTTTTAAGCTTCCCATGCCTCTCACAGTTGGGAGGCTGTAAACAATCACATGTGTAACTGCAGGAGTCTGAACAAACCTGCAGGCAAGTTAGAAAGCGATCAGAGGGGTTCGAATTGAAACACTACGATTACGCCCAGGAGACTTATTAACTAGAGCTATAAGTTAATTTTCCAGAGAAAAGTGGTTGGGGATAGCCCCTGTTAATATCAGAAGAGTGTAGTATAGCAGACAGTAGCAGATTTTGGTTTCAGGGTAGATGCTCCGGCAGATCCAGGGGACCCCTTGAGACCTGATTTGCCTTTGCTCGTCAGGTCTCTTCCTCATGACCTTTGCCATGGGTGGGGTCGGGGAGTCCCTCGAGTCCTGATTCCACCTTGCCCGTCAGGGCTCTCCCGCATGACCTTATCATGGGTGGGATCTCCCGTGTTGGCTCCCAGCAGGAGTGGTTTGCCTTTCTCTCCTCCAGTGGACCACGTTTTATCAGAACTCTCCACTATGACCCTTCCATCTTGGGCGGCCCTGCATGGCATGGTTCATAGCTTCTTTCAGTTATGCAAGCCCCTTCACCATGACAAGTCTGTGATCTATGACAGGGGGCACAGTCACAGGACATGAGAAAAACTGGTTAGAAACAACTAGGTCCAAGATGGTGGAAGATGTGACTTCCAGTAGACCTTTGGCCTCATTATATGCTCATTGTAATACACTAACTTGCCAAATGACATACCCACAGACACTACGACAGTTCAGAAGCTAACCATAAAAGACCAAAAAGTGGGCAATAGCCCAATTCCTGGAAATCTTCACCCCTTCCACCAAATAATTGGAATAATCCTCCCACTCATTAGTCCAGTTCAGTCGTTCAGTCATGTCAACTCTTTGCCACCCCATGGACTGCAGCACCAGGCTTCCCTGTCCATCACCAGCTTCCGGAGTTTACTCAGATTCATGCCAATTGAGCTGGTGATGCCATCCAACCATCTCATCCTCTTCAGTTCAGTTTAGTTCAGTTCAGTCGCTCAGTCGCGTCGACTCTTTGCGACCCCATGAATGGCAGCACGCCAGGCCTCCCCTGTCCATCACCAGCTCCCAGAATTCACTCAAACTCACATCATTGAGTCGGTGATGCCATCCAGCCCCCTCATCCTCTGTCGTCTTCTTCTCCTCCTGCCCCCAATCCCTCCCAGCATCAGAGTCTTTTCCAATGAGTCAACACTTTGCATGAGGTGGCGAAAGTACTGGAGTTTCAGCTTTAGCATCATTCCTTCCAAAGAACACCCAGAACTGATCTCCTTTAGAATGGACTGGTTGGATCTCCTTGCAGTCCAAGGGACTCTCAAGAGTCTTCTCCAACACCACAGTTCAAAAGCATCAATTCTTTGGCGCTCAGCTTTCTTCACAGTCTAACTCTCACATCCATACATGACTACTGGAAAAACCATAGCCTTGACTAGACGGACCTTAGTCGGCAAAGTAATGTCTCTGCTTTTGAATATGCTGTCTAGGTTGGTTATAACTTTCCTTCCAAGGAATAAGTGTCTTTTAATTTCATGGCTGCAATCACCATCTGCAGTGATTTTGGAGCCCCAAAAAATAAAGTCTGACACTGTTTCCCTATCTATTTCCCATGAAGTGATGGGACAAGATGCCATGATCTTAGTTTTCTGAATGTTGAGCTTTAAGCCAACTTTTTCATTCATCCTCTTAGCCTATGTAATTACCTAGATTATAAAAACTAACCATACCATATTTCAGGGTATCTCACTTTTGAAGATGGTTCACACTGTGTCTGTAAAGTGTATTTCTCTGTAAATAAATCTATTTCTTACCTAAAAACAATAAAGAAGCAAATATATATATATATATATATATATATATATATATATATATATCTCATTCACTTTTTTGTAGCCCTGAAACTAACACAAGTTTATAAAGTATACTTCAAGTAAAAGAGAATAAAAAGAAATAATATAGCAACGACAAAAAATAAGCCTTTTGTCCCCCTCAAAATAGCACAGAGATATATCATTACAGAGTTTTAAGAGAGTATAGTAGTTTAGTGGGCTTCCCAGATGAAATGTGTTAGTCACTTAGTCGTGTCCAAGTCTTTGGGACCTCATGAGTGTAGCCCTGCAGGCTGCTCTGTCCATGGGATTTTCCAGTCAAGAATACTAGAGTGGGTTTCTATTTCCTTCTCTAGGGGATCTGTCTGGTCCAGGGATCAAATCTGGGTCTCTTTTATTGAAAGCAGATTCTTTACCTAATCTGAGCCACCAGGGAAGTTCCTCCCAAATAGCACTAGTGGTAAAGAACCTGCCTGATAGTGCAGGAGACATAAGAGACGCAGATTCATTCCCTGGGGTAGGAAATGGCAACCAGCTCCAGTATTCCTGCCTGGAAAATTCCATGGAAAAAGGAGCCTGGCAGGCTATAGTCCATGGAGCCACAGTCGGACTCAACTGAGTGACTGAGCACATGCTACTTCTATTTGGCTTCCCGAGAGGCTCAGCATGAACACATGATGGGACCAGATGCCATGATCTTCATTTTTTGAATGTTGAGTTTCAAGCCAGCTTTTTCATTCTCCTGTTTCACCCTCATCAAAAGGCTTAGTTACACTTTACTCTCTGATATCAGAGTGATGTCATCTGCATATCTGAGGTTGTTGATATTTCTCCCGGCAAACTTGACTCCAGCTTGAGCTTCATCCTGCCTGGCATTTCCCATGATGTACTCTGCATAGAAGTTAAATAAGCATAGTGATAATATACAGCCTTGTCGTACTCCTTTCCCAATTTTGAATCAGTCAATTATTCCATGTCCAGTTATAACTATTGCTTCTTCACCCACACGCAGGTTTCTCAGGAGACAGGTAAAGTGGTTTGGTACTTCCATCTGTTTAAGAATATTCTACAGTTTATTGTGACTCACACAGTCAAAGGCTTTAGCATAGTCAATGAAGCAGAAGTAGATGTTTTTCTGGAATCCCCTTGCTTTCTCTATGATCCAATGAATGTTGGAAATTTGATCTCTGGTTCATTTGCCTTTTGTAAACCCAGCTGGTACATCAGGATTTTCCAATGTGGTTAGTGGTAAGAGTTAATAGAACTCTCCTCAGAGCACTTCAGTTTTGGTTTTGTGAAATAAGTATGACAAAGCAAGAGAGGGGTGCCGGGAACCAGCGTGAGGAACTCCGCCCATGGCAAAGGTCATGAGGAAGGAGGCTTGGCATACGCAAAGGTGTGATCAAGCCTCAGGAAACCCCCTGTTCCCAAGCATCTAACCCCAAAACCAGAGTCTGTTTTATGCTCTCACCTACACCTCTGACTTTATGGGGGGCTCTCCCCCATCACCATTTCTCTCGGAGAAGAAGTAAACGTGCAGCTCCAAGGCAATAAAAATTCTTGGGCGTGACAAGAGTGTTTCAGCTTACGGACTCCTCTGAAGGTTATCTAGCCCGCCTGTATAGGTTCATCAGGCCACATGTGATTGTTTACATCCTCCCAACCTGAGAGGCATGAGATGTTCTAGACTTACTAAAGGCAAATTCTTTTGGGGAGTTGGAAATTATTAGTATAGTGGGTTGGTTAGGAATTATATTGTTGAAGGGTTCTTCATTTGTTGTGTCAATAATTGCTGCTAATTCCCTGCTTTGGGTGGGACAAGGATGTCTCAGGTCAAACCTCTCTGCTGACAGACTAGCTTGTGTGACAGGATTATCCATACTCCTGCCACTATGCACATGATTGTTTATGACCTCTTAACCATAAACAGCACAGAGAGTTTTGGAGTATTTTGAGAGTCTTAATTAGCATAGGGCTTTTTCTTCTTGTTGAGTCAATGATTGCCGCCAGGCCTCCATATCCTTAGGCACCTGGGAATATATTAATCAATGTATTTGAAATATAGTAAAGGAAATATAGTAGTTTTTGATGTTAGCAATACTAGGCTTTTTGAGTTAATGGATTTTCTCTTTTGTAATAGATCACTGTGCTTTGTTATAAATCACTATTTCCTTGTTATGTAAAAATGTAACTTTATCACTATCTTAAGACTAAATAGATCTTAAGGGGAACATTGGTGAAAGGATTTTCATTTGTTGGGCTGATGTTTGCTTCTAAATCTCCATGTTCCCTGCCCTTATAATGAATATAACTAACATATAGGAGAAATAAGTATTAACCTTTAAGCATATAGGAGAAATAAGTATTAACCTTTAACATTAATCATGTTAACCTTGGGTTAAATAGATTCCTATCTTGATTGTAACTCACTACACCATCACCCTGTAGGAATGTAACTTTATTTGGAGGGTGGTGCCTGGTTTAAGAAAAAACACCCTTGGAAGAAATAAGTTTTTTGGTTATCAGAAAGAAAGGATCATAAAATGTCAGCAGGTCTCACTCATGGCCAGAAGATAATGTAACATTCCTAAGACCTTTTTTATACATTTATGTGAAGCACCTGATTTTGATAAAGATCAGGACTGCTGACCCCTGCATGACTGTATTCATCCCTATGTGTATATAAGCAAACCCCAAAATAAAGAAATTGGATCAGTTTCTGGAAAGACTGATACCCCCATGTCGTTCTTTCTTGCTCCTCATTTTTCTGGGTGAATTCCCACCTGGAGTGTGGGTGCCCTCCAAGTCTACTTATTTGCCCCAGTTGTCAAGCCCACGTGAGAAGGAGCTGAAGGAGGGGCACCTTCTGATATTCAAGTGGCACCAGTGGCCCAACGTAGATGGTGCAAATTCCTTGTCTTGGAATTGTATTGGTATCCCATGTAAACCAAGTTATTCAGCCCCTTTTTCTCCCCTACTATTTTCTGGCCGAATTCCCATCTGGTGCATGGGTACCCACCAAGCCTATTAATTTTGCCTGGGCTTCTAAGATCGGACCAGGGGGGCCTCAGTGCCTCCTCTCCTTCAGGAGAACAGGAAGGCACCTGCGGCCTGCGTAGGTGGTGATTGGTATCCCATGTGAACCAAGTTATTCAGCTTGTTTTTCTCTGCTAATCCTCTAATCCCTCTCTATCTGTAATTAAGTAAGTTATTTCCAAAGATGCCGACGCTGTCCCCACCTTTGAATTCCCTGGATCCACCGGGGCTGGACCCTGGCAGAGGGGCAAAGGATTTGAGCATGTTATGTATGCATGGGAGTGATTATAGTTTGACAATGGAATGTAAGCCTTTTTTTACCTTATGATGTAATTTTATCTTGCAAAGGTAAGACAGAAAGAGAGGATATAGAGGCAGAAGTTTGAGGAAATATAAGTGCCAAAAATAGTACAGAGAATGAGTAAAGAGAAGAGATTCAAAGAATCCATATTCTGACCTATGAGTACTTACTTCCTAGAGAGAGCTCAGAATTAGATTCAATACATTGGTAAATTGTTAGAAATGATACCCAATAAACCATATCTTTTTTCTGTACCTTTTGAAATACGTGTTTGTTATATGCTATGAAGTCGATTTCTTGTCCCTTAAATCTGTGTTGTTTTGTGAATTGCTCTGATTAGTAGGATATGGAAGTGGTGTCCGAGATGTCTCAGTCCAGGTCTTGAGGCTCTGAAGCTATGCTATCAGTTAGAAAGAAGCCAGGTACCATGAAAAGAAGTTCAGTTCCTGCTGGAGCCACATGAAGAGAAAGGCCCTAGAATAATGCTTTCCAACAGAAATTTCTGCTATGATGAAGTACTCTACATTGTCCAATGTAACATCCACGAACTACTGTGTACTTGAAATGTTACTTGTGATTGAGAAATTACATTATTAATTTAAAAACTTTTTGACTGACAATTTTTTATGTAAAAAGCCGCATGTGGATAGTGCTTACCGTACTGAACAGTACAGCCCTAAGAGGAAAGATACCACATAAAGAGAGAGGCCACATGAAGAGAGCTGAGCTGCCCCACTGACTGATAGCACCAAGGTACCAGGGGTGTGAGGCCTCCAGTCCTCCCGCATGAACCTATCCAGCCCATGTAGAACAAAGACAAGCTGTCCCTTTGTAGAGCTCTGCTCAATTTCCTGATCCACAGATTTATGAGCAATGAGATCTTCATATGCATATATATATATGGAAGACTCATAGGGTCTTCATATGCAGGCTTCTCACCTCTTCTCAGAGAGATCTCTATGATATAATGGAAGTTTACAAGAAGGAAATCTGGGCCCCAGCCACTGGATTTGAGTGTCTATTCTCTGGGCTCAACAAAATATGTGAGTCCAGATCCCTCCTACTCTCCATAGGTATCCTTTACTCCCCACACAAAGATGCACATTGTCATAATTCCTGGCCATATGTAAGTGTAGTCTAGTTAAGGCAAGAGATGTTGACTGAGCAGAACAGTCAAAGAATGACAATTTACAGCAGTGGCTGACCTAATTCTTCTTACACAATCTCTAGTTTCTATCCTTCAGCCCTCCTATTACTGCTGAGGTCCTGACTGCACTGTATCATCAGTATTCTTGGTCACATGAAATTTATACTACTTGCCCCTGCTTTCATTTACTCCGCTGATGCTGCATTACTTGCAAGATTGAGCTGGACTCTTAAATGATTAATGAGAAGGATCATTATATGTAATTGAAAATTTTCAAGACTGACCATCCTCATTTTGTATTTCTAAATATCAATAAGCTGACCTCTGCACATATTCTTAAGTCTGTTATTTTGGGGAGGAGTATGCTTGAGGAACAAGTGAGAAATTCTTACTTGTGAAAAATAAGTAAAAAAATATTAAAGTAGTACTCTACATGATATAAGAGTTTGTCAACCTGACCTTTTTTAACTTTTTTAAAAGTTTAATTAATTTATTTGGAGGCTATTTACTTTACAATATTGTGATTTTTGCCATACATCAACATGGATCAGCCATGGGTGCACATGTATTCCCCCATCTTGAACCCCCTTCCCTTATCCTTCCCCACTCTATCCCTCTGGGTTTTCCACTGCACCAACTTTGAGTGCCCTGCTTCATGCATCGAACTGGCACTGGTCATCTATTTTACACATGGTAATATACATGTTTCAGTGCTATCCTCTCATATCGTCCCACCCTCACCTTCTCCCACATAGTCCCAAAGTCTGTACTTAACATCTGTGTCTCTTTTGCTGTCTTGCAAATAGGGTCATTGTTACCATCTTTCTAAATTCCATATATGTGCATTAATATATGGTATTGGTGTTTCTCTTTCTGATTTACCTTCACTCTGTATAACAGGTTCCACTTTCATCCACCTCATTAGAACTGACTCAAATGTGTTCTTTTTTTATATATACCTGAGTAATATTCCATTCTGCATATGTAGCACAACTTTCTTATCCATTCATCTGCTGATGGACATTTAAGTTGCTTCCATGGTCTACCTATTGTAAACAGTGCTGCAGTGAACATTGAGGTACATGTGTCTCTTTTAATTCTAGTTTCTTCAGTGTGTATGCCCAGCAGAGGGGTTGCTGGGTCGTATGGCAGTTATTTTTCCAGTTTTTTAAGGAATCTCCACACTGTTCTCCATAGTGACTGTACTAGTTTGCATTCCCTCTAACAGTGTAAGAGGGCTCCGTTTACTCCACACCCTCTCCAGCATTTACTGTTTATAGACTTTTTGATGGCAGCCATTCTGACCAGTGTGAGGTGTACTTCATTGTGGTTTTTGATTTGCATTTCTCTGATAATGAGTGATGTTGAGCATCTTTTCATGTGTTTGTTAGCCATCTGTATGTCTTTGGAGAAATGTCTGTTTAGTTCTTTGGCCTACTTTTTGATTGGGTGATTTATTTTTCTAGCAGTGAGCTGCACTATCTGCTTGTACATTTTAGAGATTAATTATTTATCAGTTGTTTAATTTGTTATTATTTTCTCCCATTCTGAAAGCTACTTTTCTACCTTGCTTACAGTTTCCTTCACTCTGCAAAAGCTTTTAAGTTTAATTAGGTCCCATTTGTTTATTTCTGTTTTTTTTTCCCACTACTCTGGCATGTGTGTCATAGAGGATCTTGCTGTGGTTTATGTCAGAGAGTGTTCTGCCTATGTTTTCCTATAATTTCTGGTATTACAGTTAGATCTTTAATCCATTTTGAGCTTATTTTTGTGTATGGTGTTAGTATTCTTTTTCATTCTTTTACATGTGGTTGCCCAGTTTTCTCAGCACCACTTGTTAAAGAGATTGTCTTTTCTCCATTGTATATTCTTGCCTCCTTTGTCAAGGATAAGGGTCCCTTTATCTGAGCTTTCTATTTTGTTCCAGTGATCTATATTTCTGTCTTTGTGCCAGTACCATACTGTCTTGATGACTGTAACTGTAGTATAGTCTGAGATCAGGAAGGTTGATTTCTCCAGTTCCATTCTTCTTTCTCAAGATTGCTTTGGCTACTTGAGGTTTTTGTGTTTCCATACAAATTGCAAAACTGTTCTAGTTCTGTGAAAAATACATTTGGTAGCTTGATAGGGACTGTCTAGAATCTATAGATTGCTTTGGGTTGTATACTCATTTTCAACATATTGATTCTTATGATCCATAAACATGGTATATTCTTCCATCTATTTGTGTCATCTTTGATTTCTTTCATCAGTGTTTTATAGTTTCCTATACATAGGTCTTTTGTTTCTTTAGGTAGATTTATTCTTAAGTGCTTTATTCTTTTTGTGAATGGGACTGTTTGTGGTGAATGGGACTGTTTCCTTAATTTCTCTTTCTGTTTTTTCATTGTTAGTGTATAGGAATGCAAGGGATTTCCGTGTATTGCGTTTTTTTTTTTTTTTTTGATGGGTCAATATCTGGTTTTTATTTTTTTATTTTTTTTTATTTTTACTTTATTTTACTTTACAATACTGTATTGGTTTTGCCATACATTGACTTGAATCCACCACGAGTGTACATGCGTTCCCAAACATGAACCCCCCTCCCACCTCCCTCCCCATAACATCTCTCTGGGTCATCACCGTGCACCAGACCCAAGCATGCTGTATCCTGCGTAGGACATAGACTGGCGATTCGATTCTTACATAATAGTATACATGTTTCAATGCCATTCTCCCAAATCATCACACCCTCTCCCTCTCCCTCTGAGTCCAAAAGTCCATTATACACATCTGTGTCTTTTTTGTTATCTTGCATACAGGGTATAGCTTTTATATCCTGAAACATTACTACATTCGCTGATTAGCTCTAGTAATTTTCTGGTGGTATCTTTACAGTTTTCTATGTAGAAAATCATGTTATCTGCAAACAGTGAGAGTTCTTCTTTTCCAATATGGATTCCTTTTATTTATTTATTTTTCTTTTCTGATTGCTGTGGCTAGGACTTCCAAAACTATGTTGAATGGTAGTCATGAGAGTGGACACACTTGTCTTATTCCTGAGTTTAGGGGAAATGCTTTCAGTTTTCTGCCATTGAGAATGATGTTTTCTGTGGCTTTGCCATATATGGCTTTTAAATGTTGAGGTATGTTCCTTCCATGCCTGCTTCCTGGAATGCTGTTATCATAAGTGGGTATTGAACTTTTTCAAAGGCTTTCTGTGCATCTATTGAGATAATCATATGGTCTTTATTTTTCAGTTTGTTAATGTGGAGTATCACATTGATTTGCGAATAATGAGAAATCCTTGCATCCCTGGGATAAAGCCCGATTGGTCATGATGAATGATTTCTTAATTTATTGAAGTACAATTGCTTTATAGAATTTTGTTGTTTTCTGTCTAACCTCAACATGAATCAACCATAGGTATACATATATCCCCTCCCTTTTGTGTCTCCTTCCCATCTCCCTCCCCATGCCACCCCTCTAGGTTGATACAGAGCCCCTGATTGAGTTTCCTGAGCCATACAGCAAATTCCCATTGGCTATCTATTTTACATATAGTAATGTAAGTTTCCACGTTACTCTTTCCATACATCTCACCCTCTCCTCCCCTTTGCCCATGTCCATAAGTCTATTCCCTATGTCTGCTTCTCCACTGCTGCCCTATAAATAAATTCTTCAGTACCATTTTTTCTATATTCCATATGTATGCATTAGAATACGGTATTTATCTTTCTTTTTGGACTCACTTCACTCTGTATAATAGATTCTAGGTTCATCCACCTCATCAGAACTGACTGAGATGTGTTCCTTTCAATGGTTGAGTAATATATCATTGTGTATATGTACCACGACTTTATCCATTCATCTGTCTATGAACATCTAGGTTGCTTCCATGTTCTCAGTTCAGTTCAGTTCAGTCACTCAGTCGTGTCTGACTCTTTGCGACCCCATGAATTGCAGCATGCCAGGCTTCCCTGTCCATCATCAACTCCGGGAGTTCACTCAAACTGATGTCCACTGAGTCAGTGATGCCATCCAGCCATCTCAGCCTCTGTCGTCCCCTTCTCCTCCTGCCCCCAATCCTTCCCAGCATCAGAGTCTTTTCCAATGAGTCAACTCTTTGCATGAGGTGGCCAAAGTATTGGAATTTCAGCTTTAGCATCATTCCTTCCAAAGAAAATCCAGGACCGATCTCCTTTAGAATGTACTGGTTGGATCTCCTTGCAGTCCAAGGGACTCTCAAGAGTCTTCTCCAACACCACAGTTCAAAAGCATCAATTCTTCAGTGCTCAGCTTTCTTCACAGTCCAACTCTCACATCCATACATGACTACTGGAAAAACCATATCCTTGTCTAGTTATTGTAAATAGTGCTGCAATGAACAACAGGATACATGTGTTTATTTCAGTTTTGGTTTCCTCAGGGTATATGCCTAGGAGTGGGATTGCTGGGTAAAATGGTGGTCTTATTCCTAGTTTTTAAAGTAATCTCCATACTGTCTTCCTTAGCGGCGGTATCAATTTACATTGGAAACAAAACTGCAAGAGCATTTCATTTTCTCCGCACCGTCTCCAGCATTTATTTTCTGTAGACTTTCAGATGATGGCCATTCTGACCGGTGTGAGATAATATCTCAGTGTAGTTTTGATTTGCATTCCTCTAATAATGAGCAATGTTATGCATCATTTCATGTGTTTGTTAGCCATCTATGTCTTCTTTGGGGGAGTGTATATTTAGATCGTTTTTCCACTCTTTGATTGGGCTGTATGTTTTTCTGGCAGTGAGTTGTATGAGCTGCTTGTATATTTTGGAAATTAATCCTTTGTCAGATGTTTCATTTGCCATTATTTTCTCCCATTCTAAGGGTTGTCTTTTCACCTTGCTTATGGTTTCCTTTGCTGTGCAAAAGCTTTTAAGTTAAATCAGGTCACACTTGTTTACTTTGGTTTTTATCTCCATTACTCTACGAGATGGCTCACAGAGAATATTGCTTTGATTTATATCAAGTGTTCTGCCTATGTTTTCCTCTAAAGAGTTTTATAGCTTCTGGTCTTACATTTAGGTCTTTAATCCATTTTGAGTTGATCTTTGTGTATGGTGTTAGGAAGTGTTCTAATTTCATTCTTTTACATGTAGCTGTCCAGTTGTCCCAGCACCATTTACTGAAGAGGCTGTCTTTGCCCCATTGTATATTCTTGTCTCCTTTGTCAAAAATAAGGCATCCATAGGTGCATGGATTTATTTCTGGGATTTCTATCTTGTTCCATTGGTTTACATTTCTGTTTTTGTGTCAGTAGCATACTGTCTTCATGACTGTAGTTTTGTAGTATAATCAGAAGTCAGGAAGGTCGATTGCTCCAGCTCCATTCTTCTTTCTCAGGTCTGCTTTGACTATTCAGGGTCTTTTGTGTTTCCATACGAATTGAGAAATTTTTTCCTCTAGTTCTGTGAAAAATGCCATTGGTAATTTGATAGGGATCGCATTTAATCTGTAGATTGCATTTAGTAGTATAGTCATTTTGGCAATATTGATTCTTCCTACCCTGGAAAAATGAAATATCTTTCCATCTGTTTACATCATCTTTGATTTCTCTCATGAGCATGTTATAATTTTCTGTGTATAGTTTTTTTGTCTCCTTAGGTAAGTTTATTCCTAGATATTTAATTCTTTTTGCTGCAATGGTGAATGGGATTGATTTCTTAATTTCTCTTTCTGATTTTTCATTGTTAGTATATAGAAAAGCAAGTGATTTTTGTGTATTGATTTTGTATCGTACAACTTTGCTAAATTCACTCATTAGCTCTAGTAATTTTCTGATACTATCTTTAGGGTTTTCTATGTATAGTATCACATCACCTGCAAACAGTGAGAGCATTACTTTTTCTTTCCCAATCTGGATTCCTTTCTCTTTTCTTTTTCTTCTCTGATTACTTTGGCTAGGACTTCCAGAACTATGTTGAATAATAGTGGTGAAAGTGGACACCTTTGTCTTTTTCCTGATCTTAGGGGGAATACTTTCAGTTTTTCACCTTTGAGAATAATGTTTGCTGTAGGCTTATCATATATGGCCTTTACTATGTTGAGGTAGGTTTCTTCTATGCCCATTTTTTGAAGAATTTCAGTCATAAATGGGTGCAGAATTTTGTCAAAGGATTTTTCTGCATCTTATGAGATGATCATATGATTTTTATCTTTCAATTAGACCTAATTGATATCTATAGGACATTTCACCCCAAAACAATGAATTTCACCATTTTCTCAAGCGCACACGGAACCTTCACCAAGATAGATCACATCCTGGGCCATAAATCTAGCATTGGTAAATTTAAACAAAAAAAAAAAAAAAAAGGAAATCAATCACTCCAAGGCCACAATGCAGTAAGATTAGATGTCAATTACAAAACTATTAAAAATTCCAACATATGGAGGCTGAACAACAAGCTTCTGAAAAACCAACGAATCAGAGAATAAATCAAAAAAGAAATCAAAATATGCATAGAAACAAATGGAAATGAAAACACAACAACCCAAAACCTATGTGACACTGTAAAAGCAGTACTAAGGGGAAGATTCATAACAATATAGGCTTACCTCAAGAAACAAGAAAAAAGGCAAATAAATAACCTAACTCTACACCTAAAGCAAGTTGAAAAGGAAGAAATAACGAACCCCAGGCTTAGTAGAAGGAAAGAAATCTTAAAAATTAGGGCAGAAATAAATGCAAAAGAAACAAGAGAGACCATAGCAGAAATCAACAGAACCAAAAGCTGGTCCTTTGAGAAGATATATAAAATTGACAAACCATTAGCCAGACTCATCAAGAAACAAAGGAACAAAAATCAAATCAACAAAATTAGAAATGAAAAGGGAGAGATCACAACAGACAACACAGAAATAAAAAGGATCCTGAGATACTACTATCAGAAACTATATGCAAATAAAATGGACAACTTGGAAGAGATGGGCAAATTCTAAGAAAATTACAACTTTCCTAAATTGAACCAGGAAGAAATAGAAAATATTAACAGACCCATCACAAGCATGGAAATTGAAACTGTAATCAGAAATCTTCCAATAAACAAAAGCACAGGACCAGACGGCTTCACAGCTGAATTCTACCAAAAAATTTAGAAAAGAACTAACACCTATGCTACTCAAACTCTTCCAGAAAATTGCAGAGGAAGGTAAACTTCCAAACACATTTTATGAGGCCACCATCACCCTAATACCAAAACCTGACAAAGATGCCACAATAAAAGAAAACTACAGGCCAATATCACTGACGAACATAAACACAAAAATCTTTAACAAAATACTAGCAAACAGAATCGAACAACATATTATAAAGATCATACACCATGACCAAGTAGGCTTTAATGCCAAGGATGCAAGAATTCTTCAATATCTGCAAATCAATCAATGTAATACACCACATTAACAAATTGAAAAATAAAAACCATATGATTATCTCAATAGATGCAGAGAAAGCCTTTGACAAATTTCAACATCTGTTTATGATAAAAACCCTCCAGAAAGCAGGAATAGAAGGAACATACCTTAACAAAATAAAAGCTATATATGACCAACCCTCAACAAACATTATCCTCAATGGTGAAAAATTGAAAGCATTTCCCCTACAGTCAGGAACAAGACAAGGGTCCCCACTCTCACCACTACTATTCAACAATGTTTTGGAAGTTTTGGCCACAGCAATCAGAGCAAAAAAAGAAATAAAAGGAATCCAGATTGGAAAAAAAAGTTAAACTCTCACTGTTTGCAAATGACATGATCCTCTACATAGAAAACCCTAAAGACACCAACAGAAAATTATTAGAGCTAATCAATAAATATAGTAAAGTTGCAGGATATAAAATTAACACAGAGAGATCCTTTGCATTCCTATACAATAACAATGAGAAAACAGAGAAATTAAGGAAACAATTCCATTCACCGTTGCAATGAAAAGAATAAAATACTTAGGAATATATCTACGTAAAGAAACTAAAGACCTATATATAGAAAACTATAAAACACTGATGAAAGAAATCAAAGAGGACACTAATAGATGGAGAAATATACCATGTTCATGGATTGGAATAATCAATATAGTGAAAATGAGTATACTACCCAAAGCAATTTACAAACTGAATGTAATCCCTATCAAGCTACCAGCCATATTTTTCACAGAACTAGAACAAGTAATTTCAAGATTTGTATGGAAATACAAAAATCCTTGAATAGCCAAAGCAATCTTGAGAAAGAAGAATGGAACTGGAGGAATCAACTTGCCTGACTTCAGGCTCTACTACAAAGCCACAGTCATCAAGACAGTATGGTACTGGCACAAAGACAGAAATATAGATCAATGGAACAAAATAGAAAGCCCAGAGATAAATCCACACACATATGGACACCTTATCTTTGACAAAGGAGGCAAGAATATACAATGGAGTAAAGACAACCTCTTTAACAAGTGGTGCTGGGAAAACGGGTCAACCACGTGTAAAAGAATGAAACTAGATCACTTTCTAACACCGCACACAAAATAAACTCAAAATGGATTAAACATCTAAATGTAAGACCAGAAACTATAAAACTCCTAGAGGAGAACATAGGCAAAACACTCTCAGACATAAATGACAGCAGGATCCTCTATGATCCACCTCCCAGAATTCTGGAAATAAAAGCAAAAATAAACAAATGGGATCTAATTAAAATTAAAAGCTTCTGCACAACAAAGGAAAATATAAGCAAGGTGAAAAGACAGCCTTCTGAAAGGGAGAAAATAATAGCAAATGAAGCAACTGACAAACAACTAATCTCAAGAATATACAAGCAACTTATGCAGCTCAATTCCAGAAAAATAAACGACCCAATCAAAAAATGGGCCAAATAACTAAGAAGACATTTCTCCAAAGAAGACATACGGATGGCTAACAAACACATGAAAAGATGCTCAACATCACTCATTATTAGAGAAATGCAAATCAAACCACAATGAGGTACCACTTCCGTGATCCAAAAATCTGCAAGCAATAAATGCTGGAGAGGTTGTGGAGAAAAGGGAACCCTCCTACACTGCTGGTGGAATGCAAACTAGTACAGCCACTTTGGAGAACAGTGTGGAGATTCCTTAAAAAATTGCAAATAGAACTACCTTATGACCCAGCAATCCCACTGCTGGGCATACACACCGAGGAAACCAGAATTGAAAGAGACACATGTACCCCAATGTTCATCGCAGCACTGTTTATAATAGCCAGGACATGGAAACAACCTAGATGTCCATCAGCAGATGAATGGATAAGAAAGCTGTGGTACATATACACAATGGAGTATTACTCAGCCGTTAAAAAGAATACATTTGAATCAGTTCTGATGAGATGGATGAAACTGGAGCCGATTATACAGAGTGAAGTAAGCCAGAAAGAAAAACACCAATACAGTATACTAACACATATATATGGAATTTAGAAAGATGGCAATGACGACCCTGTATGCAAGACAGCAAAAAAGACACAGATGTGTATAACGGACTTTTGGACTCAGAGGGAGAGGGAGATGGTGGGATGATTTGGGAGAATGGCATTGAAACATGTATACTATCATGTAAGAATCGAATCACCAGTCTATGTTCAATGCAGGATACAGCATGCTTGGGTCTGGTGCACGGTGATGACCCAGAGAGATGTTATGGGGAGGGAAGTGGGAAGGGGGTTCATGTTTGGGAAAGCATGTACACCCGTGGTGGATTCATGTCAT
Organism: Capra hircus; assembly: GCF_001704415.2. NCBI lineage: Eukaryota > Metazoa > Chordata > Mammalia > Artiodactyla > Bovidae > Capra > Capra hircus. The sequence goes on from NC_030822.1 coordinate 80,847,535, forward strand.
TGTATGGCAAAACCAATACAGTATTGTAAAGTAAAATAAAGTAAAAATTAAAATTAAAAGAATAAAATATTTAGGAATACGTCTACCTAAAGAAAAAGAAGACCCATATATAGAAAACTATAAAACACTGATGAAAGAAATCAAAGAGGACACTAATAGATGGAGAAATATACCATATTCATGGATCGGAAGAATCAATATAGTGAAAATGAGTATACTACCCAAAGTAATCTACAGATTCAATGAAATCCCTATCAAGCTACCAAAGGTATTTTTCACAGAACTAGAACAAATAATTTCACAATTTGTATGGAAATGCAGGAAACCTCAAATAGCCAAAGCAATATGAGAAAGAGGATAGGAACTGGAGGAATCAACCTGCCTGACTTCAGGCTCTACTACAAAGCCACAGTCATCAAGACAGTATGGTACTGGCACAAAGTTCGAAATACAGGTCAATGGAACAAAATAGAAAGCCCAGAGATAAATCCACACATCTATGGACATCATATCTTTGACAAGGGAGGCAAGAACATACAATGGAGAAAAGACAATGTCTTTAACAAGTGGTGCTGGGAAAACTGGTCAACCACTTGTAAAAGAATGAAACTAGAACACTTATAACACCATACACAAAAATAAACTCAAAATGGATAAAGATCTAGATGTAAGACCAGAAACTATTAAACTCCTAGAAGGAAACATAGGCAAAACACTCTCCAAAATAAACCACAATAGGATCCTCTATGACCCACCTCCCAGAATACTGGAAATAAAGGCAAAAATAAACAAATGGGATCTAATTAAAATTAAAAGCTTTTGCACAACAAAGGAAACTATAAGCAAGGTGAAAAGACAGCCTTCAGAATGGGAAAAAATAATAGCAAGTGAAGCAACTGACAAACAACTAATCTCAAAAATATATGAGCAACTCCTGCAGCTCAATTCCAGAAAAATAAACGACCCAATCAAAAAATGGGCCAAAAAACTAAATAGACATTTCTCCAAAGAAGACATACAGATGGCTAACAAACACATGAAAAGATTCTCAACATCACTCATTATCAGAGAAATGCAAACCACAATGAGGTACCATTTCACGCCAGTCAGAATGGCTGCAATCCAAAAGTCTACAAGCAATAAATGCTCGAGAGGGTGTGGAGAAAATGGAAGCCTCTGACACTGTTGGTGGGAATGCAAACTAATACAGCCACGGTGGAAAACAGTGTGGAGATTCCTTTAAAAACTGGCAATAGAACTGCCATATGACCCAGCAATGCCACTTCTGGGCATACACACTGAGGAAACCAGAATTGAAAGAGACACGTGTACCCCAATGTTCATCACAGCACTCTTTACAATAGCCAGGACATGGAAGCAACCTAGATGTCCATCAGCAGGTGAATGGATAAGAAAGCTGTGGTACATATACACAATGGAGTATTACTCAGCCATTAAAAAGAATACATTTGAATCAGTTCTAATGAGGTTGATGAAGCTGGGACCTAATATTCAGAGTGAAGTAAGCCAGAAAGAAAAACACCAATACAGTAAACTAACACATATATATGGAATTTAGAAAGAAGGTAACGATAACCCTGTATGCGAGACAGCTTCAGAGATACAGATATATTGAACCGTCTTTTGGACTCTGTGGGAGAGGGCGAGAGTGGGATAATATGGGAGAATGGTATTGAAACATGTTAAATATCACATGTGAAATGAATCGCCAGTCCAGGTTTGATGCATGATACAGGGTGCTTGGGGCTGGTGCACTGGGATGATCCAGAGGAATGGGATGGAGCGGGAGGTGGGAGAGGGGTTCAGGATGGAGAACACATGCACACTCATGGCAGATTCATGTCAATGTATGGCAAATCCAATAGAATAATAGAAAGTAAAATAAATAAATTTTTAAAATAAATAAATAACTGAAATCACTCTGGAGGGAACCAACAATAGAATAACAGAGGCAGAAGAGCAGATAAGTGAGGTGGAAGATAGAATGGTGGAAATAAATGAAGCAGAGAGGAAAGAAGAGAAAAGGAATTAAAAGAAGTGAGGGCAACCTCAGAGTCCTCTGGGGCAATGTTAATTGCCCCAACATTTGAATCTTAGATGTCCTAGAAGAAGACAAAAATAAAGGGCATAAGAAAATACTTGAGGAGATAACAGTCAAAATGTCCCTAAAATTGGGAAGGAAATAGACACCCAAGTCCAAAAGACCCAGAGACAGGATAACCCCAAGGCAAAACACTCCAAGACACATATTAGTTAAAGTAACAAATATCAAACACAAAGAGAGAATATTAAAAACAGCAAGGGAAAAGCAGCAAATAACACACAAGGGGATCCCCATAAGGATCACAGCTTATCTTTCAATAGAAACTTTTCAGGCCAGTGGGGAATGACAGCACACACTTAAAGTAATGAAAGAGAAGAACTGAAAAGCAAGATTACTCTACCAAGCAAGGATCTCATTCAGATTCAAAGGGGAAAACAAAGGCATTATAGATAAGCAAAAGCTAAGAGAATTCAGCACCACCAAACCAGCTCCTCAACAAATGCTGAAGGATCTTCTCTAGACAGGAAACACAGAAAAGGTTTATAAAAACGAACCCAAAACAACCAAGTAAATGGTAATGGGATCATACTTATCAATAATTACCTTAAATGCAAATGGGTTCAATGCTCCAACCAAAAAACAAAGACTGGCTGAATGGATACAAAAACAAGACACCTGTATATGCTGTCTACAAGAGACCCACTTCAAACCTAGGGACACATACAGACTGAAAGTGAGGGGCTTGAAAATGACATTTCATGCAAATGGAGACCAAAAGAAAGCAGGAGTAGCAATACTAATATCAGATAAAATAGACTTTGAAATAAAGGCCAAATAAGAGACAAAGAAGCACACTACCTAATGATCTAAAGATAATCCAAGAAGTAGATATAACAATTATAAATATATATGCACCCAACATAGGAGAACCTCAGTACATAAGGCAAATTCTAACAAGTATAAAAGGGGAAATTAACAGTAACACAATAATAGTGGGGGACTATTATACCCCACTCACACCTATGGATAGATCAACCCAACAGAAAATTAGCAAGGAAACACAAGCTTTAAATGATACAATGGACCAGTTAGACCTAATTTATATCTACATGGCATTTCACCAAAAACGAATGAATTTCACCTTTATCTTAAAGAGCACATGGAACACTCTTCAGGAAAGATCACATCCAGGGCCATAAATCGAGCATTGGTAAATTTTTAAAAATTTAAATCAATTCAAGCATCTTTTCTGATCACAATGCTTTAAGATTAGATGTCAACTACAGGAAAATAACTATTAAAAATATGAACATACAGAGGCTAAACAACACACTTCCGAATAACTAAGAGATCATGGAACAAATCAAAAAGGAAACCAAAATATGCATAGAAACAAATGAAAATGAAAACATGACAACCTAAAACCTATGTGATTCAGTGAAAGCTGGGCTAGGACAGAGATTCATAGCAATACAAGCTTACTGCAAGAAATAAGTGAAATACCAAATAAACAACCTAAAGCAGTTAGAAAAAGAACAGAAAAACACCAAAGTTAGTAGAAGGAAACTCATCATAAAAATCAGAGCAGAAATAAATGAAAAGGAAACGAAGGAGACAATAGGAAAAATAACAAAACTAAACGATGGTTTTTTGAGAATATAAATAAAATAGACAAGCCATTAGCTGACTCATGAAGAATAAAAGGGAAAATAATCAAATCAATAAAAATTTAGAAAAGAAAATGGAGAAATCACAGTAGATAACACACAAATACAAAAAGTCATAAGAGACTACTATGAGCAACTATATGCCAATAAACTAGACAACTTGGAGAAATGGACAAATTCTTAGAAAAGTATAACCTTCCAAAACTGAACCAAGAAGAAATAGGGAATCTTAACAGACCCATCACAAGAATGGAAGTCAAAACTGTAATCAAAAATCTTCCAACGAACAAAAGCCCAGGACCAGATGGCTTCACAGGTGAATTCTACCAGAAATTTAGAGAAGAGCTAACACCTCTTCTACTCAAAACAACAAATGAAACCCAGGGGCAGTGTGGCTAAGGAAGAAGACCCAAACCCTTCCCACCACCTGTACAAGCTGCAGATTAAACCCACACAATCAACTAGGCAGATTCTTTATGACCCAGCAATCCCACGGATGGGCATACACACCGAGGAAACCAGAATTGAAAGAGACACATGTACCCCAATGTTCATCACAGCACTGTTTAAAATAGCCAGGACATGGAAACAACCTAGATGTCCATCAGCAGATGAATGGATAAGAAAGCTGTGGTACATATACACAATGGAGTATTACTCAGCCATTAAAAAGAATACATTTGAATCAGTTCTGATGAGATGGATGAAACTGGAGCCGATTATACAGAGTGAAGTAAGCCAGAAAGAAAAACACCAATACAGTATACTAACCCATATATATGGAATTTAGAAAGATGGCAATGATGACCCTGTATGCAAGACAGCAAAAGAGACACAGATGTGTAGAGCAGACTTTTGGACTCTGTGGGAGAGGGAGAGGGTGGGATGATTTGGGAGAATGGCATTAAACATGTATACTATCATGTAAGAAATGAATCGCCAGTCTAGGTTCGATGCAGGATACAGGATGCTTGGGGCTGGTGCATGGGGATGACCCAGAGAGATGTTATGGGGAGGGAGGTGGGAGAGGGGTTCATGTTTGGGAAAGCATGTACACCTGTGGTGGATTCATGTCAATGTATGGCAAAACCAATACAGTATTGTAAAGTAAAATAAAGTCAAAATAAAAATTAAAAAAAAAAAACTAGGCAGATTCTGTGTCTACAGAATATATAAAAGGTCATTGAGAGCTTACACAAAAGAAAATGCACTAGTACTGATACCTGTAGACAATGGAGGCAAGAACACATAGGAGGAGAAACAGATTAGAATTTGTGCTGCCCCCACAGCAGGTCCAGAGATTAGCACAGTGTTGGAGAGCATCCTCGGGAGGTGAGATGGACTGAGACTCCCAGAGTGGGAAAGGACTCTGACAGCAGTGACTCAAGAAAAGCATTTATTATTCTTCTGTTTTGACTTGCTCTGTAGATTATTTGTGGACCAGAGATAAAATTGCCAACATCCATTGGAACATCGAAAAAGCAATCAGTTCAGTTCAGTCGCTCAGTCATGTCCAACTCTTTCTAACACCATGAATCACAGCACGCCAGGCCTCCCTGTCCATCACCAACTCTCAGAGTTCACTCAAACTCATGTCCATCGAATCAGTGATGCCATCGAGACATCTCATCCTCTGTCGTCCCCTTCTCCTCCTGCTCTCAATCCCTCCCAGCATCAGAGTCTTTTCCAATGAGTCAACTCTTCACATGAGGTGGCCAAAATATTGGAGTTTCAGCTTCAGCATCAGTCCTTCCAATGAACATGGAGGACTGGTCTCCTTTAGGATGGGCTGGTTGGATCTCCTTGCAGTCCAAGGGACTCTCAAGAGTCTTCTCCAACACCACAGTTCAAAAGCATCAATACTTCAGCTTTCAGCTTTCTTCACAGTCCAACTTTCACATCCATACATGACCACTGGAAAAACCATAGCCTTGACTAGACGGACTTTTGTTGGCAAAGTAATGCCTCTGCTTTTCAATATGCTATCTAGGTTGGTCATAACTTTCCTTCCAAGTAATAAGCGTCTTTTAATTTCATGGCTGCAGTCACCATCTCCAGTGACTTTGGAGCCCCCAAAAATAAAGTCTGCCACTGTTTCCACTGTTTCCCCATCTATTTCCCATGAAGTGATGGGACCAGATGCCATGATCTTCGTTTTCTGAGTGTTGAGCTTTAAGCCAAATTTTCAATCTCCTCTTTCACTTTCATCAAGAGGCTTTTTAGTTCCTCTTCACTTTCTGCCATAAGGGTGGTGTCATCTGCATATCTGAGGTTATTGAGGTTTCTCCTGGCAATCTTGCTTCCAGCTTGTGCTTCTTCCAGCCCAGCATTTCTCATGATGTACTCTGCATATAAGTTAAATAAGCAGGGTGACAATATACAGCCTTGAAGTACTCCTTTTCCTATTTGGAACCAGTCTGTTGTTCCATGTCCAGGTCTAATTGTTGTTCCCTGACCTGCATATAGGTTTCTCAAGAGGTAGGTCAGGTGGTCTGGTATTCCCATCTCTTTCAGAATTTTCCATAGTTTATTGTGATCCACACAGTCAAAGGCTTTGGCATAGTCAATAAAGCAGAAGTAGATGTTTTTCTGGAACTCTCTTGCTTTTTCCATGATCCAGCAGATGTTGGTAATTTGATCTCTAGTTCCTCTGCCTTTTGTAAAACCAGTTTGAACATCTGGAAGCAATAAAGTTCCAGAACAATATCTATTTCTGCTTTATTGACTATGCCAGAGCTTCTGACTGTATGGACCACAACAAACTGGAAAATTCTTAGAGATGGAAATGCCAGACCACCAGACCTGCCTCTTGAGAAATCTGTATGCAGATCAGGAAGCAACAGTTAGACCTGCACATGGAACAACAGACTGTCTCCACGTCAGGAAAGGATTACATCAAAGTTGTATATTGTCACCCTGCTTATTTAACCTATACACAGAGTATATCACGAGAAATGCTGGACTGGATGAAGGACAAGCTGGAGTTATGCAAATGATACCACACTCATGGCAAAAAGTAAAGAAAAACTAAAAAGTTTCTTGATGAAAATGAATGAGGAGAGTGAAAAAGTTGGCTTAAAGCTCAACATTCAGAAAACTAAGATCATGGCATCTGACCCATCACTTCATGACAAACACATGGGAAACAGTGGAAACAGTGGCAGACTTTATTTTCTTGGGCTCCAAAATCACTGTAGATGATGGCTGCAGCCATGAAATTAAAAGATGCTTGGTCTTTGGAAGAAAAGCTGACAAACCTAGACAGCTTATGAGAGGGTTATCCTACTTCTTCACGACTCCCTCCCCAGGACAGGTCTCCATCTCTAAATCTTTTGTTTCTGTTTTCATCTTTTATATTTTGTTCTACCTCCTTTGGAAGAGATTGGGCAGGCTTTCTCAGTGCCCAGTGTCCTCTGCCAGCATTCAGAAGTTGTTTTGTGGAAGTTGCTCAACATTCAGCTGATTTTTAGATGAATTTGTTGGGGAGAAAGTGATCTCCGCATCCTATTCCTCAGTCATCTCGGGACCACCCCCTCAACATGACATATTATATAGGGTTGAATACAGATAGCAGGATAGGAAATTAATGAGAAAAAAGTTTTTTAATTGTGTTCAAAATTTTGAATCGTTTATACATTCTACATTGCAGGTTGTGAAAATAAAACATGCAATAGATTTTAAATTCCTTGTAGACTTCTAAGAGCTCTTACCCATTTTAGGGATCTGTAACCTGGTTGTCTGACCCTCTGCTCAGGTGTATACAGGAGATTTGAACTTCATTCTCTATCTGGCATCAGCCAAAGTTAAACTTGAGAAAAAGGTGAGAGATGCGGGTCAAAGAGAAAAAGGGAATTCTCATCTGGACAGAGCAGAGGCGGAAGCCAAAGAACTTTCTAAGGTTCAAAGCCCTGAAAGAGGGATTTGAAAACAAAAATGGGGCCAAATAGAAATTTTTTGTTATCAATAGAGATTAGGCAAAAATCAAGCCTGGAGAGACTTGAAGAAGTGACAGAACACTAAATGAGTTCAAGGAAAATAGGGAACACATCTGATTTTCTTGCTATTTCAAACCTACTACACTGATGACATACATTAGGAAACCGGTTAAATGAATAAATTAATAAATGAGATACTCATAGTTGAGCCTAAGAAGGAATGTTTAGGGCCAAGTCAAAGCTAAACTGTGTATTAGGCAAAGTTTTACTTTGTCCCATCAATTCCCTCTGTCAAGATTTGTGTACTTTCCAGATTTAAAATTTTAGCTCTAATTGTAGAATGTAAAGCTGTAGTAGCATGTCAGAGAATTAGGAGAAGATGGCTTCTGCTGAAAGCAAACAAGACAAAAGAGAGGAGACAAAGGACATTTACTGAACATTTCCCACTGTCAAGTATGTCATGTGTGTTATTTAATTCTTACAAAAACATGTTGTAGGAGGTATAACTATTATCTGTTTTGTCAATAAAACACTTGGGCCACAGAATGTTTAAGTAATTTCCTCAAGCTTGTACAGCTTTTAAACCACTCTATGGTGGAACAAAGATACAAACCCAAACCTACTTGACTTAGAGTTGGGTTCTCAGTCTCTACCTTAGTATATTTCCAGGCCTGCTTACTGATAAGAATTATTTGCAGTGACTATAAAAGCTATGAGTTCCTAGGATCCGAATCTAGAACTTACTAAATGAAAATCTCTAAGGCTAAGGTCCTGGATTGGGTATTTTTCCCCCTATGGTAGCATTTACTTCAATTATAGAAAAATAACACTATTTCAAATGCAAGATAACTAAGATGTATATTTTTGCCTTATATACCCATACTCAAATGTCACATGTGGTTTTTAAGATTTTTTTTCATTTTTATATTTTTATTTAATTGGAGGCTAATTACAATATTGTGGTGTTTTTTGCCACACACTGACATGAATCAGCCACAGGTGTACATGTGTCCCCTATCCTGAAGTCCCCTCCCACCTCCCTCCCCATCCCATCCCTCTAGCTTGTCCCAGTGCACTGGCTTGGAGTGCCCTTTTCATGCGTCGAACTTGGACTGTTCATCTATTTCAAATATGGTAATATATATGTTTCAGTGCTACTCTCTCAAATCATCCCATGCTCCCCATTTCCCACAGAGTCCAAAACTTGGTTCTTTATATCTGTGCCTCTTTTGCTATCTCGTGTATAGGGTTGTCGTTACCATCCTTCTAAATTCCAAATATATGTGTTAATATACTGTATTGGTGTTTTTCTTTCTGACTTACTTCACTCTATATAATAGGCTCCAGTTTCATCCACCTCATTAGAACTGATTCAAATGCATTCTTCTTAATGGCGGAGTAATATTCCATTGGGTATAGGTACCACAGCTTCCTCATCCATTCAGCTACCGATAGACATCTAGGTTGCTTTCCTGTCCTAGCTATTGTAAACAGTGCTGCAATGAACACTGGGGTACAAGAGTCTCTTTCAATCTGGTTTCCTCGGTGTGTATGCCCAGCAGTGGGATTGCTGGGTCATATGGCAGTTCTATTTCCAGCTTTTTAAGGAATCTCCATACTGTTCTCCATAGTGGCTGTACTAGTTTGCATTCCCACCAACAGTGTAAGAGGGTTCCCTTTTCTCCACACCCTCTCCAGCATTTACTGTCTGTAGACTTTTTGATAGCAGCCATTCTGACCGGCTGAGATGGTACCTCATTGTGGTTTTGATTTGCATTTCTCTGATAATGAGTGATGTTGAGCATCTTTTCGTGTGTTTGTTAGTCATCTGTATGTCTTCTTTGGAGGAATGTCTGTTTAGTTCTTTGGCCCACTTTTTGATTGGGTTATTTATTTTTCTGGTGGTGAGCAGCTTGAGTTGCTTGCATATTTTAAGGATTAATGTCTTTTGTTTCATTTGCTATTATTTTCTCCCATTCTGAAGACTGCCTTTTTACCTTGCTTATAGTTTCTTTCATTGTGCAAAAGCCTTTAAGTTTAATTAGGTCCCATTTGTTTATTTTTGCTTATATTTCCATTACTCTGGGAGATGGGTCATAGAGGATCTTGCTGTGATTTATGTTATAGAGTGCTTTGCCTGTGTCTTCTTCTAGGAGTTTTACTGTTTCTGGTCTTACATTTAGATCTTTAATCCATTCTGAGTTTATTTCTGTGTATGGTGTTAGAAAGTGTTCTAGTTTCATTCTTTTACAGGTGGTTGACCAGTTTTCCCAGCACCTCTTCTTAAAAACATTGTCTTTTCTCCATTGTATATTTTTGCCTCCTTTGTCAAAGATAAGGTGTTCATAGGTGCACAGACTTTTCTCTGTGCTTTCTATTTTGATCTGTTGCTCTATATTTCTGTCTTTGTGCCAGTACCATACTGTATTGATGACTGTAACTTTGTGGAATAGTCTAAAGTCAGGCAGGTTGATTCCTCCAGTTCCCTTCTTCTTTCTCAAGATTGCTTTGGCTATTCGAGGTTTTTTTGTATTTCCATACAATTTGTGAAATTATTTGTTCTAGTTTTGTGAAAAATACCATTGGTTGCTTGATAAGGATTGAGTTGAATCTATAGATTGCTTTGGGTAGTACACTCATTTTTCACTATATTGATTCTTCTGATCCATGAACGTGGTATATTTTTCCATCTATTTGTGTCATCTTTGATTTCTTTCATCAGTGTTTTATAGTTTCCTATACATAAATTTTTGTTTCTTTAGGTAGACTTATTCCTAAGTATTTTATTCTTTTTGTTGCGATGGTGAATGGAATTGTTTCCTTAATTTCTCTGTTTTCTCATTGTTAGTATAGGAATTCAAGGGATTTCTGTGTATTAATTTGATATCCTGTAACTTCGCTATATTCATTGATTAGCTCTAGTAATTTTGAAGTGGTGTCTTTAGTGTTTTCTATGTACAGGATCATGTCATCTACAAACAGAGTTTAACTTCTTTTCCAATCTGGAGTCCTTTTATTTCTTTTTCTGCTCTGATTGCTGTGGCTAAAGCATTCAAAGCTGTGTTGAATAGTAGTGGGTAGAGTGGGCAACTGTCTTGTTCCTGACTTTAGGGGAAATGCTTTCCATTTTTCACCATTGAGGATAATGTTGGCTATGGGTTATCATATATGGCTTTTATTATGTTGAGCTACGTTCCTTCTATGCCTGTTTTCAGGAGAGCTTTTAATCATAATGGTGTTGAATTTTGTCAAAGGCTTTCTCTGCATCTATTGAGATAATCATATGGCTTTTATCTTTCAATTTGTTAATGTGGTGTATCATATTGATTCATTTGCTAATATTGAAGAATCCTTGCATCCCTGGGATAAAGCCCACTTGGTCATGATATATGATCTTTTTAATATGTTGTTGGATTTTGTTTGCTAGAATTTTGTTGAGGATTTTTGCATCTATATTCATCAGTGATATTGCCCTGTAGTTTTCTTTTTTTGTGGCATCTGTCTGCTTTTGGTATTAGGGTGATGGTGGCCTCATGGAATGAGTTTGAGTTTACCTTCCTCTACAATTTTCTGGGAGAGTTTGAGTTGGATAGGTGTTAGCTCTTCTCTAAATTTGGTTTCAAGATATTCTTAAATTAACAATAATCAATTTAGAATCAAGGTAGTATCTGTCAATAGAAGAGATGTACTAAGGCTATATATAGGAAAATGGGAAAATACAAGGTGATCTCATGCAGTGATTCTCAACTTTAGTGTGCATTACAATCATCTGGACAGTGGAAAAAGTACCTTCAGGGGACTGAAGGCAAATCACCAGATTAGGTAAACCCTTGTTCTCAGAATAAATATCAAAATGACTGGCTAAAGATACAAACTTTGTTTCACAGGGAAGAACAAAGACAAAATACATCATGATATATAAAATCAGTCATTTAAGAGAAGCATGACTTCTCTAAGTCTCGGATTCAGGAATAATGATATTACTCTCAAGACTTTTTCTACAGATTAGGTCAGATAGTGTGCAGTAAGTGCTTCCCTAATTCATAATACACCACTACTATCACTATTTCATCACCATCATCATTACTACTGGATACAGAGGACATTTTCCCCCACCCCCACTCCCAGTTCCAAATAGCTATTATCTATTTTAAAAATCAAATGACCACTTGCTGAGTTCCAGTTCATTGACTACTGGCACCATTTTTATTTATTTATTTATTTTTTAATTTTTTAATTTTTTTTTTATTTTTTAAATTTTAAAATCTTTAATTCTTACATGCGTTCCCAAACATGAACCCCCCTCCCACCTCCCTCCCCACAACATCTCTCTGGGTCATCCCCATGCACCAGCCCCAAGCATGCTGCACCCTACGTCAGACATGGACTGGCGATTCAATTCTTACATGACAGTATACATGTTAGAATTCCCATTCTCCCAAATCATCCCACCCTCTCCCTCTCCCTCTGAGTCCAAAAGTCCGTTATACACATCTGTGTCTTTTTTCCTGTCTTGCATACAGGGTCGTCATTGCCATCTTTCTAAATTCCATATATATGTGTTAGTATACTGTATTGGTGTTTTTCTTTCTGGCTTACTTCACTCTGCATAATTGGCTCCAGTTTCATCCATCTCATCAGAACTGATTCAAATGAATTCTTTTTAACGGCTGAGTAATACTCCATTGTGTATATGTACCACAGCTTTCTTATCCATTCATCTGCTGATGGACATCTAGGTTGTTTCCATGTCCTGGCTATTATAAACAGTGCTGCGATGAACATTGGGGTACATGTGTCTCTTTCATTTCTGGTTTCCTCAGTGTGTATGCCCAGCAATGGGATTGCTGGGTCATAAGGTAGTTCTATTTGCAATTTTTTAAGGAATCTCCACATTGTTCTCCATAGTGGCTGTACTAGTTTGCATTCCCACCAACAGTGTAGGAGGGTTCCCTTTTCTCCACACCCTCTCCAGCATTTATTGCTTGCAGATTTTTGGATCGCAGCCATTCTGACTGGTGTGAAGTGGTACCTCATTGTGGTTTTGATTTGCATTTCTCTAATAATGAGTGATGTTGAGCATCTTTTCATGTGTTTGTTAGCCATCTGTATGTCTTCTTTGGAGAAATGTCTATTTCGTTCTTTGGCCCATTTTTTGATTGGGTCGTTTATTTTTCTGGAATTGAGCTGCAGAAGTTGCTTGTATATTTTTGAGATTAGTTGTTTGTCAGTTGCTTCATTTGCTATTATTTTCTCCCATTCAGAAGGCTGTCTTTTCACCTTGCTTATATTTTCCTTTGTTGTGCAGAAGCTTTTAATTTTAATTAGATCCCATTTGTTTATTTTTGCTTTTATTTCCAGAATTCTGGGAGGTGGATCATAGAGGATCCTGCTGTCATTTATGTCTGAGAGTGTTTTGCCTATGTTCTCCTCTAGGAGTTTTATAGTTTCTGATCTTACATTTAGATCTTTAATCCATTTTGAGTTTATTTTTGTGTACGGTGTTAGAAAGTGATCTAGTTTCATTCTTTTACAAGTGGTTGACCAGTTTTCCCAGCACCACTTGTTAAAGAGATTGTCTTTACTCCATAGTATATTCTTGCCTCCTTTGTCAAAGATAAGGTGTCCATATGTGTGTGGATTTATCTCTGGGCTTTCTATTTTGTTCCATTGATCTATATGTCTGTCTTTGCTGGCACCATTTTTAAACTGGTAACATTCTTACTAGCTTCAACCAAGTATATTAAATTTTAGTACATTGTTGAAATGACATTTTTTGTCTAAACTACTGGCTTAGTCAATGGAGTCACAGAAGAAAGCATAAAGCTTACAAAAATGTGTGCTGTTTCTAAAGCACCAATAGCTAGATGAGTGAACTGCTTTGGAAAGTAACCCACTTTAGACAACCTCTGATGTTGCCTGTATTCTTTTCTGACTCTCACATTATATACAGATGGAAACAAAGCAATAAAACATCTATAATCTTCATCACTTTCTATAGTCAATATACTATACAGTACTGTTTCATAGTTTTGGGCCATTTAAGTAATCCCTACATAAATATCTGCGGTTTTAACATTCTGAAACTGAAACAAAGCTAAAGAGGTGCTCAGCAGGCTAAGACAGGGTTCCTCAACTTCAGCAACATTGCTATTTAGGGTTTGATCATTCTTTTTGGCGAGGGGGTGGGGGGGGGAGGGGAGTGGGAACTGTCCTGTGCATTGCAGGATGTAGGCATCCCTAGCTACTACATTGCCAGGAGCAATGTGCCCAACTTTCCAATTCTGACAACGAAAAAATGTTGCCAGACATTGCCAGATGTCTTTTGGGGGCCAAATACATCCCCAGTTGACAACTACTGAGCTAGAATTTTACAGACATAATTGTAAACTCTGAGTGCATAGATTATATAACTGTGTGTAATTTTACTAAATTAAAAGTGTATAGTACAACAATTTCTGCTATACTGTTTATGCTAGGGCACATAGTTTTCATAGAAGACTTAAGCATATATTACCCACAAAGAATTATCTTTTTCATATTGAAAAAACTAATATTAAACAGGAGAAAAACAACAACAATACAGCTAATCCTGCAATTATTTTTAAACCAAAACCTATGGCTTGCAAACATTTGATAAGTGGAGACCTAGATAAATCACTGCAAATGTCTTTCCTTCTGAATTTGTAGTCTCTTGCTACTTGAAAGCGTTTCTTTTCAATCTGCAGCTTCTTCGATTCAGATTCCAAAAAATGCAGCCTATCTTTTTCCAGTTGTAAGCATTCTCTCTCAGGTTTTAACTTCTCGGTCTCTCTATCCTGTGGCTGATGTATGGACTTTTCCCCTTGACCAAGTTCACTTCCCAAAGGTGGCTTCTCTGAGTTGGCTGTCTGTAACCTCAGCTTCTCTCTTTCAATCTGCAACCGCTCCTTCTCCAGCTGAAGTCGCTCATGCTCCATGTCTAAATGCCGCAGCCTCTCTTTCTCAATCTGTAGGCGTTCCTTCCCTACCTGCAGTCTTTCAGCCTCAATATCAAGCCTTCGTTTTTCCAGTTCTAGTTTCTGTTTCTCTATGTTTACAAGCAAATGGGGCTCATCATATGCAGACCTAGATGGTGTTGAGTTCAGAGTAAAAAATTCATCAATGTGGGGGAAATCAGGAAGTTCATTTTCCCTCGTGTAATCTGGAATGACTGATGACATTTCTTCATCCTCTTCAATCTCAAATTCAGGACTCTGGGGATCTCTTTCTTCCTCTTCTTCCTTGACCTCAGGATCCACCTGCATCCCTGAAATCTGCCACATTTTGCCAATCAAAATTTGTATCACTTCGGAATCCAATCTTTTCATCTATCTCTTCAATGAGAGAGTCATCTAAATCAGATGTGGGAAGGGGAAACCCTGAACCAACTAGCTTAATGTTCGCCTTCATCTTCTTTCTCTTCATAAGGGCTCGCCAGTCAAGGTACCTTCTTTTCACTTCTGTCCCTGTTCTCTGTTCTCCTTCTTCTACAACATTCACACACTGTGCAATCTCCTCCCAAGCCATTCGCTTCATCACATTAATTGTTGTATTAAGCTGCTTAGAAAAAATTCCTTCCTTCCTTTCTGTAATTTCTTTCAAAAGGGTCTGAGTTTCTTGTACACTGAAATTGCTTTTCCTTTTCAATTGCTTCATTTTCTGCAAAACTTAAATGCAGATTTTACAGTAAGGGAAGATGTGAAAAGAAGTTGAGGAATGCTACAAAGTACAAAAATCAAGGACAATTGCTTGTTAGTACATTGTTTAAATCAGTTTTCCATTCATCTAATAGCACAAGGGATTGGATGTTTCCTGCTAGCCTGGCGGCACGTCCCCCTGGATTCAGTATTTTTAATGGGACTCCCAAATGACCTTTTTTTTTTTTTTTTTTTCCCAGAGGAAACTTTAAGGAACACTGCCTGACACATATACTCCTGGGTAGACATCCCATAACAAAAATTATTGGTTAGAGCTTAATATTTCATTCATCAAGGAAAGAAATTTAGATGCTTTATACTAGAATAATTCTCTTTGTGAAAATTGCTAGAAACAAGTGTTCATTAATTTGTGCTTATAAGTGAAATGTGAATTGTATTTAAATTGAAGAATATTGAGGTATATTTCACTCCTTCAGGAATAGATCACAAGGTGAACACTATTTTTAAAGGAAACAAAAAAATTACTCATTTGTTGCAAGTTGTTTTTAAAAGTTTTTTTTAAATATTTGAAAAGTTTTTTTCAAATGTCAATTAATATTTCATAACATAAAAGGTGGTTAATCTCTAAAAGGAAAAAATTAGGCCAGTTGGATTTTTAAATGAAAAGGCTAGACAAAGGCTTTTCTTGATTGAAAATGTTAAACTAACTTTGCACCATGTATTTTACTCAAAGTTAGGTAAGGGTAATTAATTTCCCATGGAAAGACTCAGTAATTATACTAGAACAGAATCAGGTTAAACAAGCCCTGAATTTGGAAGAAATGCAAAAATATTTATCAGGTGCAGTGAAATCTAACTCTATAAATACTATGATGATATGTTAAATATTTTAAGATGGTCCCAAATATTTCTTAAGTTTCTCATGAATATTGTTTGCCCTTTAAGGTTTAGTTTCATTAGGCTTCATAGAAGTCTTCAAAATTGAAAAAATTAATAAGTCCAAGGAAACTTTACCGTGGAAACATAGGTTTTATAAAAGTAATTAAAATAAATTGCAGTTTTAATTAATGTTTACTAGGTAGATTGGTTTAGTGCCACATTGTCTAAAAATTCAATATTTTATAGTTTCAAAAATCTCAAAGCACTTTATAAATATTACTTTGAAACTCCATATTAATAGTGAAGAGTAATTACATTTTAGGATTACTTTTTTCTCTGAAAAATGTACATCAATTAAAATCTGTATATTGGCCAAATAGCTAGTTTTTGACAAAACCTATTTGCAACTTATACTGTAACTGAATAAGAGCCTGTAACACAATATTAAGTAATTCTTAATTACTTAAGTTTAAATATGTTTTGCAATTTATTTACTGAGTATAGAGATTAAATTTTGTCTTTGAGGGACTTTTGTTTTGCAGTAAGATAAATTCAGGCAGTTCAGAATTTAGGGAAAGAACTTCAAATGCCAATGCATCAGTCTGAGATTATGAACCATTCTATTTAATGACTTAAGAGGAAAACTTCCAAGTATTAAAATGCTGACCAAGAGACCTTTGGTTTCGGGGTAGCATCCCCAATAACCTGGTAACAGGCAAATTCCCCCCAATATCCTTACATTTTAAATTAACTATGGGGATTAAACAGAAGGAGGTGAGTCATCATTTGCTGGCCAAGTAAACTACAGAAGCTGGAAGCACATGGAGAATTGGAGGTAATACGGGAAGAAGTCTGGAGCAGTAAAGTTGGACCAAGGATTTGGTAACAGAGCCTAAGAAATGAAGAGAAAGCAACTAGCATTATGCAAGCATGTGGGATAGAACAGTTGATTTTTTTAAGGGCTAGTTTCCATAGAACAACTGTTTCAACCTGAGTAGTACTCTAGAAGAGGGTTTGGAAGTCAAGGTTGTTTAGTAAATCACAACTGATCACGTAAGAAAATCAGAAATGTGATGGCAAATGGGCCTGTCCAGAAAGAGGAAAAATTGAACTGGAATTAAGACAGCATCTGTCCAATGTAAACATCTTAAAATAATGTTATGGTATGATCATCTCTCAGACTCTGGACCTCTTCACTAGTTCACCTGTACAATTAGGTAGGAAGGAGGCTTACACCCTGGCATCTAGCTGATTCTTGTGTTGCTGATGTCTGGTGAAGTAGGGTTGGATAGTGCCTGACCTTGGACATTCAGCTAGCTTCTACTGCTTTCATTTGTGGCTCATGGACATTTGGTCTGTTCTTTCTTACATGCAGAGCCTCAAGGTCTCTCCCCATCTATGATTCATTTCAAATCTAGCTGGATTTTATTCACTCAGCCCAACATGTCCACCTTGAAGTCTATGCTGCTCTGTCCACAGTTACAGAGCCAGTTCTAACAGTAACCCCACCTCCACCACCACTCTCTCAGGAATTCTGAGATTCATCAGAGCCTCTCAGGGCATCTGGGGAAGGGGGTGGTAAGAAAATGAGAGCCTTAGCATTCACCTTTTTCTACCTTTTTTATTTCTATTAACAATAAATACAAACAATATATATTCTTTTCTGAGATACATTTTAATACATTAATAATTATTTTATATAATTGAAATGTTTACTACATATTAATATGGTTAACATGGACCTGAAAAAAAATGTATTTCTCATAGCATATAGTAAATGCCCATATTCTACTAACAGAAAATGAAATAAATCACTTATGTATGCAAAGTTAAGTAGCTTTGTGCACAGTCTCCCCTGTGGGAAAAAGGTCACTAAAGCTATTATGTTCTTGTAGGGGAAATGGGGGTTGTATGTCTACTAACGATACTTTCAGTCGTTGCCTTATCTATTACTGTATTTGAAAAGAAGCACAGAATTAAATCTTATAATTAAAATTCAAGGAGAACAAATAATCCTTAAGCACTAAAAAAATTCAATGAATTACTTTGAAAGTATAATTTCACTTTCAAGTACCAAATATACATATACAACACAACTATACAACCAACTATACATGTTCTCCAAATGTGGGCAATGTACTATGTAATGCAATTTCATTCTCAAATAAAAAGTACTTCATTATTAATTTTTCCATATAGTAACAAAGATATACAACATATACTAACAAAAAGTTGTGTAAATTAGCTAGCCCAGACTTTTAATATAAGGATATCAAATATTACAAAAAGAATTAACACATACATTGATAACTAAAGTACAATGTGTAGCATTCTTAAATGTAAAATCCTGATGTAAATCAATTTTTTGTACACAAAAATTGCAAAATATGCAGTTAAGTCTAACCCATTCAAAAAAAATATAATACATTTTGCTTCATATATTGGCTTGATAGAATGTTAGCTTATTAGATGCCTTATTAATATGCAAGCACTGTGCTAATTGCTAGGTCCAGAAATGATAATACCCCTACTCCTAAGAGTTTCCAATTAAATAAGACAGATATGTAAAGAAGTATTTACACTACAATGATACTCAAGAGAATTGTACTCTTAAGTAATTCCAGCAACGTTGTTACCCTTAGAACCAACAGCATAATTTGTTGATCTAGTTAGTGACTGCTTTGGTTTCTATTTTTTGTAAATGCTTTAGTCTCTTTTAGAAATATTATTAAAATTCTGAAAACCATATCTAATGTGAAATGATGAAAAGACATTAAAATCTGGCTTTCAAATTCCTCTCCCAGAAAATATGTTTGTTATTATGTCAATAGCTGATAGGAGAGATAGCAAGGCTCTAGCTCACACTGGATTTATAAGAGCTGATTAAGGGAATGAAGTGCTTGCTTTATTAGATTATACAATGCTCATCATGCTCAACACACCAAAAAAGCAACAGAGCTAGGATGGACTTTTCTGAGGCAAATGTACATGTAGAAGGTATATAACCTTGGCCACTGTGGCAAGTTTTAAAGTGTTAACCATTTGAACAAGAAGGAAAGTGAAGACTTGATTTCAGAGGAATGGAAGACATGCTATTTCCAATACTTATGGAGACAGCAACCTAAGATCAAGGACTGAAAGTTATTACAGGGAGGCAGAGTTGCTTTCAACCTTAGGAAGAACTTTCTAATAGAACTGTTTAAAAATGGAGGTAGTGAGCTCTTTACCCTGAAAGAACTGAATTAGAATTTGAAAAGAAAATCATCTGTCAAAGGTATTTTAGAATTTAGAGAGGTTTTCTATACAAGGCTGGAAGCTGTATTAGATTTTACCTTCAAGTTTGAATATGAATCTATGATTTAGAAAAGTTATCTTGATCACTGTGTAATACCATGCTGTGATTAAAATCCCTATTGTAATATTGTACTGATTAAAACCCCTAAATTAAATTTGATTAAGCATCTTAGTGTAATCAAATATAATTTATAAACATTTTTAATTAAAGGTATCTTTCAAAGCACATTATCTTTAACTAAATTCATTACATATAGATATACAGCCACATTTGTGGTGAAATAATTCAGGACAAAATTTTAGGTAATGGTCTTTCAGTTTCTATTCACTGTAAAACAAATGTGCAGTTATGGTAAACAGGAGAAATCCCTATTAGCAGCTCACTATAAATGTCAGCACCCTTTACAGAGTTTTTCCAAAGTGATTTTTAAAAAAAGAACAAATTTCCTTCAACAAGAATGCTCCTAAAATGATGTAATTTTATGACTCAGATTTTATCAAAATCTTGAGTATACAGAAATTAAAATCAAGTTACTCAGAATGCCTAAATGCTAAACAAATTGGAGGAAGCAATTAGTCAAAAGGCAGAAGAATATTAAGATCAAAATGTGCAAATAAAATATATAAATCTTTGGTTGTGTACTCCTGTGTAGGAATTTATTTGGCCTCGTTTTCTACCACATGCCATTTTTGATATTTAGTCTTATTCCAAATATGACTTTATAAAGTTGAGTGAATTCTGTTATGCTGAACAGAAACTGGCTTCCATTTAAACTTTTGCCTTCTTTTTTACGTTGCCCTCAAGAGTTGCCCATTGGAAGGCATTTTTTGTTCTTACACATTCAATTCTAAATATATGGGGTTTCCAAACATTGGATCCAATTAAACTGAGAATGGTGATCCAAAATATATTCAACAATATATTTAGCCATTACATTTATTGCTTCCACATCTCAAAAGGTAAACAGATGTCTCCCTCTATATTTGACTCTGATTTTCAAGACAGATGCCTTCATTTAGGTACCCTGAACACATACTCAATTGCTCTTCTTGGTATCTGGGGAAAATGGAATCATGTTGCAGGATGTGGCTGCTCTCAAATAATATGCTGGCTTTCAAGAGTAACATATAAATGGATACTGTCGTGATAAAGACTTTTTCCCCTCCCCAACCAAAACTGAGTATTATATGAATGCAGTTAATTTGATTATGCAAATATTCTTCATACTGCTTTTGTTTCACAGGCAATACATGAACAGGTGCTCTACATTATAAATCAAGTTTGAAGATAGTTCTAAAAATGTTCATTAACTTTGATATCATATAAATGTTGAATTTAATTTTTTTATATCTTTCAATTTTAGCGGACACTAGGATACTACATACTGCAATTTTTTTTTGCATGCATAATCAATTTACCAGGACAAATGACAAACAATTTGGAAATGTTACTTAGAATTTTGCTATAAGAATGAAAGCAATCTGGATAATGAGCTTAATTATTTTCTCTTACAATGCAGCACTGACTGAAGGATGATAATGAACGGGAAGGAAACTTTAAAGAAAAAAAAAAGACTAAGGGAAAAAGTCATAAATGGATATTGTTTTCTAATCTTACAGACAGGAAAAACGGCTCCTCCTGGGTAGCAGAATAGACTTGAAAGATCACTGAGACTTGCAAGAGATCAAGAATAGAGGGCCAGGCCAGAAATAATGTATGTGGTTCTTGGTGAAGCCAAAGTGATTGCCAAGATCAGAATAATACCAGTTAAGTCACTGACCATGTGTACATGTGCCTGGGTTCCTTGAGGATTTTGAACACCCAGAACCATTTTTCAATAACCATTTAGTAGATCAAATGAAAGTGTTCCCTTTACCAGATGATGCAAAATTGGAGAGTACAAGATTAATTGCTAAGAGAGCCAAGCCCAGCACAGATTGCTATAATGCCAAGGAAAAAGAACAGTAAGTAAAGGAAGAGTTTGAGGTTTTATGACTAGACAACTTTTTTTAGTTATGACTGATGAAGAACACTTAGGTACAGATGTAAAGAGATGACAGTAAGTGAAAAACAATCAAGTTTCCTGCAGCAATTGTGGAAACTAAGGCAGAAAGCCTTGTGCATTGAAAAGTGTTTAAAATCAAATGCAGAGGGAGTTACTTATGGCTTGGTAACAAGGATACTTCTAGTAACATCAGGAACCAATGGCCGTGATTGCTCTGTGACAACCCAGAGGGGTGGGGTATGAAGGGAGGTAGGAGGAAGGCTTCAGAGGAAGGGGACATATATATGCCTATAGCTGACTCATGTTGATGTGTGGCAGAAACCATCACCACATCGTAATTATCCTCCAAGTAAAAATAAAATTTAAAAATCAATGGCCAGTGAGAAGAATGGTAGAAATCAAGATATAATAATGAAACAAGATCAGGAAGGGATTCTATTTTGCTTTAGTTTCTCCTTTCTGGAAATATTTGTTTATAAAGGTTTAACAATTTAATCACCTACTGTGTTATGGTCTTTATTAAATAACTTGTTTTCAAAGTGCCACATAACACACAGAGAAAGCCTCCACTGAATTTTCTTTCCTATGCACACAACACACATACACACACCCACACAGAGAGAGAGAAAGAGAAGGGCAGAGCCAATTAAGGTAGGAAGGGAGGAAGCCACCAATTCTACAGAATAATTTTTATGCAACTATCGTCTGATTATGGACAATCCCTGATTTTGAAATTGCATAATTTAGCATTCTGTTCCATTTTGAAAAATATATTTGAAACTTATGATTACATAAATTTATATGGTAAAATAAAAGGACCTTCATTTAGGTATATTTCTACTTCTAAAGAATATTTACAACAGATTAACATTTACTACAGTTGTGGGAAACTTCGCTTGATTCCAGAGAAATACAATCTACAGATTACCTGAGATATAAATCAGGTCCTAAAACCTAAAATACCTGTATCGTTAAAACTGATTAAAGAAACATATCCTCTTACAAGGCAGAATCATCTTAACTGAGAACAAGGATGATTCTCTTTTATTGTTTGGGTTAGAGATGATTAAACATCGAATAAGTTGCAAGTTTCACATATCTACTATCAATACCAAAAGCCCAGTCACATTTTTAAATTTAGTAAATAATTCACAATGAATAATATGCTGAAGAAGAAAACATACACAGCACTTTACAGCTGGTATACAACATCACAAAAAACTGACACAGTACTAACTGAGATGTTGAAATTTCTTACTGCAACTCAAATTTGGACATGCAAAAGTTCAAGAAATGCCAACAATAGTGGTCCACTTATCTAGAGGTCAGATTTTCTATATCCTCGATTACATTGGAATCTGGCAATGATATGGAAAAATACTTTAGGACTACCATCCCAGAATCCAAGAATGTCACTAAAAGGATTACATGTCAAGATAAAATCAAGATATAACTTGAACTGATTAAATAAATCAAGAAAGTTAATTTACTGAGCTTGAGCCAGAAAATAAAATACCTCTAAAAACTGAGACCAAATAACACTGAAAACTAATAAGCAAATTTTAAGACATTTCAGTAACTACCAACAGCACTACAGTACACTATGCTCTTAATGAAGAGTTGAACCAAAAAATTAAAAAAACATGTTTAGTGTACAGTTTTAGAAGGCTGGGGAAATACACTTCATTTCAGAAAATTTTCTGACTGAAAAATAGTGAAAGAAAAGAAAGGGCTTAAAAATAGCTAACCAATGATCAGAAAAAATAGGAATTCAACTACTCTTATACCTATAGTAACAAGATAGGATTCTCACCGCTAATATATTTTACACTTCATATAATATAGTATAAATAAGTCATTTTTACTACCTAAAGAGACTTCTCCCATTTACATTGTACAGTTCTGTGAAGCATGATTTGTTTTTCTGTCATGGATAAAGTACTTTAAGAATCAAAACATTAAAGCCTGAGTTTTACTTACATATGAAAATACTAATATCCTATTCTCCAAGATTAAATAGTTTTTGGTAAAATGTATTGTGTATTTTAAGTTTCTGGGAACTGCTAATTCATATATAGTATACATTCATAGCATTTTTCTAATATGGTATACATTCATAGTAATTCTCTTATAGAAGGTCTATTTTATCTCACTAAGCTATAAAGACCTTTTTAATAATAATTAAAGTTAATTAATTTACTGCAGGCTTCTAGAACTGCAATTGCTTTAGAATGTCTAATCATACACAACTTTTAGAAATGATTAGAAAACCATGGGTCTCTGTATTTATTAAACTGAATCACCTGGCAGTAAAATTCAGTTAAGGCTCTTGGCATTGGTGAAACTTCTTCCCACTCAGACCTGCTACTGTGGTAGACTTGAACTTCATCTGTGATTTCATCTGGTGCATAATCACCACCTAATATATAAATTTTATCTTCAATTCCAACTGCACCTGCATTGAAGCCTGCACATTCAAAAGATCCTTCACCCTTCCAAACACAAGTATCTGGACAAAAACTATAAACCTTATAAGTGGAAAGGTCACATATATAGAGTGTACAGTTTACTGGGACAGCTTTAATTAGTGTTGCATGAAAAAACTGCCCGAACTCTGCTACTAGTTCAGACCACTGATCAGTTGTAGCATTGTAGTTGAAAAAGCAATCAAGTGATGGGTTAAAAGCATCTGTAATTTCTACCTCTGATCCAAGAACATAAATTACATTTTGGCATGCACTTGCTTCAGGATAGTATATGCCCCTGGGTAATGGGCTAACAGACACCCATTCTTTGGAAAGAGGATTGTAAGATTCAACATCTAAGAGACTTTTAATGTCCTGAGATCCTCTAGTTTTTCCACCTATGACATATAATTTATTGAGAGCCATAACTGATGTATGCATGGTTCTTGGTGTTTTCATAGTTGATACCAGGAAAAAATCATTTTTGACTGGACAGTAGCACCAGGTTTGATCAGTGGCATCATGATATGATTCTGCAATATGAAGCCGAACTGTTCTACAACACGGCCCTTTGCAACCACCTGTCAAGAATATTTTCTCCCCATAACTAGACAGACTAGATCCTGGCAAATCAATCAGGTGTGACTGTGGCAGTATCTTCCATGAGTCACTTTTAATATTATAGCAAAACGTATATTGAGCTTCTCCATTTTCCTCAGTTTTGTGAACAAATATGTATTTTTCAGTTGTGGATGGTCGAGCATCAGGGAAAAGTCCACCAGAACCTTGCACACACTTAATTGCATCCATGATTATATCAAAACAGTTTGCGCTTTTGAGTAAACACTCTTCATTGAGTAGACAATCTTGAAGTGTCTCCTCAGATAATTGACATAATCTTACTTTTTTAATCAAATAAGGCAGATGTTTTTGCCTTGATTCTAAGTTATGTTTAGTCCAACTAAGGACAACTTTCAGTACAGTTTCTTCTTCAGGAACATTTAATTCATCTGATTCCAAACACTTTTGCAGTACTCCAAAATTCATCTCTAAGAAATCACTGGATTTAAATAATAAAGAAAAGTGATGTTGTACAAAGTATAAAGCATGGTCAAACAAACGGGCAGAGCCATAGCTATCTGATATAGATAATAACTGTAAACAATTGACAAGATTAATACTTTTTATTAAAAAGTCACTGCAAGCTTTGGATAGGAAGGAAACTTGAAGAAATGATGACAACTGGAAGAACATTTCCACATTATCATCTGTTATCTTTGTTTTTCCAGTATAGGCATAATCAAGAAATGCTTTTACTGCTTTGGAGGACAAATTAGTAATGGTAACACTTCCACCATCTCTTTCTTTCATGTTTACTTCAAACATAGCCCTGCAAAAATGAAGAACACAGAAGAACAAATAAACAGGAATATTTTATTCCAAGACAATTTTCAATATGACCTTAAAGAGGTTTCCCTCACTCTTAGGTTGATATAAAATAAATTTATAAAATACATTTTTAAATTCTAATAAATTAATATCTATAATAGAGACCATATTATTTATCTGTAAAATACATATATTATACAATATCACACTGAAAAATATATAGATTACAGCTAAGCCATAGCAATGAATCCAAAGGCTATAAAAAGATTCAAATTTTGTGTCTGATTTGATGTTCTTATATATTATTCATAAAATTGGGGTAAAATCTAATGGCTGAATTTATTTATCTATGGATTAATTTAGTATGAACTCTGCAGGTGATAACTAAAATTACTTAAAATACAGGATAAACTTACATATACATTATCCCCACCTGGTAATGTTGATACCACTCTAAGAAATTGGGAACATTTTTGGCTCATTTTAAGCAAAAATATAAATTATTTGGAAATGTTTAGGCAGGAGACTAAGAATATTTCATGACTGGCTTTGGTAAGAACAATATTGCCATCTATCCTTAATTAACTTTGTATCCAGAGTTACTAACATTTACACTTTAAATAAACCCATTAAGATGGTTTTCAGTAGAACTGCAAATAAAAATTAAGGTTAAAGAGGAAAGGGCTACAACAAAGAACAAAGATTGCCAGTTGAGCATTCATTAAGACTAAAGATCATCTGACTTTGGGCCCGGTTTAACACTGGTTTGTTTTTGTACCAGTATTGTCCAGGATACCTTTGTGAGCAGTGCCCTAGTACTCTGCAGGCATGCTTAGTTGGTTAGCACATTAAACTCTTTTCAACTGCACGGACTGTAGCCCACCAGGCTCCTCTATCCATAGGATTTCCCAGGTAAGAATACTGGGGTGGGTTGCCATTTCTTCCTCCAGTGTTTCTTCCCAACCCAGGTTTCAAACCCACATATCCAGCATTGTAGGTGGATTCTTTACCATCTGAGCTATGAGGGAAGCCCCCAAGTAGTACTGGGGGAAAATAAATTTCATTATTAAAGTCTATTCTAGAGAGTAACTAAAGCTACTAAAGAAACACTAGAGTCTACCTGAAAAATATGAGGAGGCTTCCAAATACAGACCACTCCTTAGGAAAAGGATGATAAAGCCCCTTTCTAATAGGGATATTCAATACTTCTTAATATAATAACAAATAAACATGGTTACAAAAATTTATACATGTTCCACATTGTGCAGGATATTTCAAAAATGTGATCAACTTAGAAACATTAACCTGTGGTGATAATCATATTAGATTATTAAGATATCTATAGTCAGTTTAGGAGAAGGGGAAGACAAAGGATGAGATGGCTGGATGGCATCACTGACTCAATGGACGGAGTCTGAGTGAACTCTGGGAGTTGGTGATGGACAGGGAGGCCTGGCGTGCTGCGATTCATGGGGTCGCAAAGAGTCGGACATGACTAAACAACTGAACTGAATTGAACTGATAGTCAGTTTAAGGTAATGGTAAGAGCATGGCCTCTAGGACAGGGCTGCCTTAACTGTGTGACCTTGGGGAGCTAACAACTTAATCATACTTCAAATTCTTCTGAAAATGAGGATACTAGTAGTACCTATGCCACCGAGTTATGAGAGGAACATCTAAGTTAACTGATGCAAAATATTAGCTGTTATCGGAGTAGGAAATGGCAACCCAGTCTAGTATTCTTGCCTGAAAAACTCCATGGACAGAGGAGCCTGGCGAGCTACAGCCCATGGGGTTGCATTGCAACTGAGCTCACTAGCTGTTACTATCATTTTAAGGAAAACAAGTTTTCTAAAATCGTATGCATTTCTAATTTACCATCAGCTTCCACACTGTCTCTGAGAAGACATGTAATATCATATTTCTATACTTCATCCTATTCATCTTTAAAGTATTCAGTTAACTTCTATCTCAAATTTACTGTGTTATCATAACTGGTTATACAATAGTGTGCTTCCTTTTGAATCTTGTCTCCAGGGACTTTACATTTCAATCATAATTTTAATTTTCCAAAAACATTATAAAAGGCATTTACCATGCTGTGTGTACTTTTCTGCTATTTTTAATTTTATATACCCCAATATTCCTATAAGTTTATAGCCCAATACTCCAGTGAGTTTGATCATAACACAAAATTATGAATTAGTGGCCTTATCTACAAGAGTGTAAATTACACAGACCTTCTAACTACATTTGTATGCATTTTTAAGTGAACTATATACTCATTTAGTAAAATATTATATATCATAAAAGATTCAGGTCATTATAAAATTGTCATTTGTTTTACTTCAGAACAGTTACATATTTTTAAAAACACTGTTTCAACAGTAATTTTTAAAAACTGAAAACAGATCCCTAAAAAGCTAAGCAGTAGGCATAATTCCAACATAAGGAGCAGAGGACTGCCAATTCAAATGCTCACATGAATTTCTTATTTTGTTAGCATGAAAACTTTATAAGGAAATAAGACTGCATGTTCATACCAAATTATTTCCATTTTTTGGCTAGATTTGGAAATAATTTCAGCTAAAAAAAATTCAGCTAATGATAATATTAATAAATAATACTAAATTCAGCTTAATAACAATTTAATTCAACAATAATAACTGAAAGCAGTGGACACTAATCAATTGTTGTTATTTAGTCTCTAGTGTCTAACTCATTGCAACCCCATGGACCATAGCCCACCAGGCTCTTCTGTCCATGGGATTTCCCAGGCAGGAATACTAGAGTGGGTTGCCATTTCCTTTTCCACGGGATCTTCCTGACTGCGAGATTGAACCTGCCTCTCTTGCACTGGCAGGTGGATTCTTTACCACCAAGACACCAGGGAGGACTGACCTAATCATTACATATATGTTATTTCATTCAACTCTCATTAATGACTTTATGAGCTAGGTCCTATTTGTCTTATCCTAATTTTTTACAAATAAAGAAACTGAAGCATAAAGAGAAACTGAAGCATAAAGTTTAGTCTAATAATTGGTGGAGCTAGAATTTAGATTTAGCGCATGTGCATAAAGAGGCCAAATATTTACCTATTATACTATACTGCTTCCTCTAGTGAAGAGGTGATATGAAGGATAAGGGAACAAAAAAGAGTTTCTTGGAAGAAAAACTGAATTCAAAGGGAGGTGGAAAGAAACTAGTGGAATCTGAAACTGGGAGAGCATAAGGCCAGTTAGGGCCCCAGTGGAGGCTGAAGAATAACAACTTAGGTTACCTGAGAGAAGAAATGAAAAGAATACATGAAGACATATAGTCTAGTTAGGCAAAAAGCTAGTAAAAGGTGTAGTTCCCCTTGTCCTCAGTAAACTGTGATGTAGCACTGAGCCACTGCTCTCAAATTCAAAGCAGGAAACCCTAGAGAAACTGGTGTTTAGTGACTTTCACTGGTGGTCGAGTGGATAAGACTCTACGCTTCCAATGCATGGGGCACGGTTTGATCCCTCATCAGGGAATGAAGATACCGCATGCCACATAGGAGAGTCAAAAAAAAAAAAAAAAAGGTGTTTAGTGAGTACTACATATCAATAAACTTGCTGAATGAAGTGCAACCTATAAGATTTAATCTTGAGCAATAAGGGTATGGTTTAATTATATGTTGGTAGTAAAACAAGAGTTAAATTAAGGATTAAAACCAGTATAAGTTAACTTGTATCTAGATGTTTTTATATCTTATATCTTGCTCTTTTTTTTCAAGTTTATTAGAGATTTAAACTCTGCTTACTTAGAATTGCTTCTAAAACGGAACTTAATGTAAAATACTGCAATTAGGATTTAAGTTTATTAAAGTATGACTAGGAGGCCTGAAGATCAGGATGTCAGCAAGAGAAGTTTGCCTGTCTGATGAATAGGTCTCACAGGTATTATCTTCATACAGTTACCACAATACTAAGGTAATGTATCTGACCCTTAACCACGAAGAATCAGAAACCCACTGTCATAGTGGATTCTAACAGTGTTATGACTAGTGCATTCCTTGAAGGATGATCTACTTGGGGAACTGAATTATACTCAGAATTAGAATCAAAACAAGTTGAGGGCTCTCCAGAAATGACTGTGGAAGTACTTTTCCCCACTTTAGGACGATCCAGGCTAAAGAGAAGAGAAACTCTCTGCATTAGAGTACCTCTTCCCTGGACAATCCATGGAATACAACCCATATCCAAGATGTATTTTTTTCTCAGATGCCTCATTTTCTTTGAGCTTGGCTTCCATTTCTGCTCAGTCTATCCTTTTCTCTTTTGCCAAATTATACAGTGCAGGAGACCTCCCAAACAAAATTGACCCCACATCAAAACAACTTTTTTTTTCCAGAACAATAAGGACTAATGTTTAACTTTGGGAAATCCTAGCCTGGGAAGACTTGAGGTTTAAAAAAGGTATTCTTATATTTTCATATTTAAAAAATCATTAGTTAATTTAGGTTCTAACTATCTCTTTTTAAGTATTAAAGATTACTATTCCATGCTCTGTAGGGGAAAAATTGAGTTACAGTCATAAAAATAACTTAATTACTGGTATCATAAAATCTGAGGGATAGACAGACAAGGTAAAAGTACCTGAAAAAGTCACTGCATGCTGCTAACACACAACGATGACATGGGATTATTTCATCTTTCATGATTATTTTGAAATCATAAAAGATATTTTGTTCTCGAAAATTTTGTAGTATACTTAAGATTTTCTGTCCATGATCTTCTGACACAAGGAAGTTGTTTTTCTTCTCAGATGGAATTCCATTACATGAGCCTTTTTGATTGAAATCATATGAATTATCCATAGCCACTTCTATCTGTTCTTAGAACTAGAAGGAAAAAAAAAAAAATCACTGATGTAGCAGAATCTTAATGAATTTTCAGATCTAAAATTCGCCCTTAGTGTAAATCACAAAAAAATGCTCATTAAAAACAATCATAATGGTAAATCTTGTCCCACACACTTGTTTTCATGACATTTAACAGTAAATTCCTTTTAAATTTTTATAAATATTGAGCTCACTGAAATAAAAATGTTATTTATGAATAAAGTTTGAGGCTGTATAACTGCATTAAATAGTACAATTACGAATTGTATTAAAAACTAATGTAGAACCTGACTACATGTCTAGTCTTGTTACATATAAGTGGTATCACTTTTACAAGCAGGTATCATTTGACTATCTATCCAACCACACCCCTCTCTACTCCCATCCTTTTCTTCTGGTAGCAAACCAGATGTTAAAACGTTGATACTGAAGCACTGGTATGTGTCTTCTGGGATCACACTTTTAAAAAACAACTGGTTGAAAAAGAAAAGGGTGTTAAATTAACTGGTTATGGCCTTAAGCAAGGAAGGAAAAGTCAACATTGGTTCAAGCTGTCCTATTTCAAAGTAGGAAAGCCTTTAAAGTGAGGTCAGAAATCCAAGATAGCTGAAGGCCAGATTAACTGACTTTCCCAAACCACAAATTTAGTTTTGAGCATTAAAGTTTATACCACAAAAAGCAAGAAAGCAGGAAACAGAAAGACAGTAAGACTGCGATCTAGGTGAGTCACAGAAATAGGAAACCTTGATTTCTTAGCATACTTCTGTTCCAGTTATTTACTGCTTTGCAAATCACCCCAAAACTTAGTGGTTTAAGACAACTTAGTCTCTCACGGTTCTGCAGGATTAGATGGAGCTTCTTATTTGCAGGCTTTCATATGGTCAGTCAGGTGGCAGCTCACCTGAAGGCCTGATTAACCTGGGTGAGAGGTCCAGTATGATTTCCTCACTCACATCTCCTTCAGATGGGATGGACAGCTAGAACAGACAGAGCTCTCTCCCCCTCTTGATGCACTCTATCCATCAGTTCAGTTCAGTCGCTCAGTAGTGTCTGACTCTTTGCGATCCCATGAATCGCAGGACGCCAGACCTCCCTGTCCATCACCAACTCCTGGAGTTCACTCAAACCCATGTCCATCGAGTCGGTGATGTCATCCAGCCATCTCATCCTCTGTCGTCCCGTTGTCCTCCTGCCCCCAATCCCTCCCAGCATCAGTCTTTTCCAATGAATCAACACTTCGCAGGAGGTGACCAAAGCAATACTTCCTCATAGCATGGCAGTCTCAGGGTAGCTAGACTTCTTACATGGTAGCTGTGTTCTAGAGAAGGAGTTTCAAGCCCAGGTGAAAGCTAGACGATGGAGAAGTAGTCTGAATTGTCCTACAACATCAATCAAAGCTTCATTCTAAGACTGAGACAATCATCTCTGTGTTATCCAAAATAGTAAGCATGAGCCATGTATACCAATTTAAACTATTTAAAATTAAATAAAACTAAAAAAAAAAATTAAATAAAACTTAAAAGTTTAGTTCCTTGGTCTAGCCATATTTTAAGTAGTCCGTAGTTATATGTAATATGATGGTTACTTTTATGTGTCAACTTGATTGGGCCGTGGGAGTACCCAGATATTTGGCTAAACATTGTATCTGGGTATGTCTGTGAAGGTGTTTTTGGATGAGACTAATATCTGAATCAGCAGACTGAGGAAAGCAGGTTGCTTTACTTAATGTGAGTGGAACCCACTGAATCCATTAAAGGCCTGCAAAGAACAAAAGGTCCAGTAACAAAGAATTTTTTCTCTCTGCCAGACTGTCTTTAAGTTGGAGGATCAGACTTTTCCTTCCTTTGGACTAAAACTTGGATTACAACTTTACTGCTAGTTTTACTACTAGGACCAGTTTTCTGATGTTCGGAATACCTAGCTTCCATAAGCATACAAGCTAACTCTACAGAGTAAATCAATCTATCTTCCCTCCAATTGGCTCTGTTTTTCTGGAGAACACTAATACATGTGGCTAATGGTTACTGCAGTGTACTGTTTTATACAGCAAATAAGGAGTATTTTCATTATCATAGAAAGTTACTGACTAGCTGATGTACTATAAAATAATGTGCCTGTGTTAAAGAGTGTGTGTGCACACATGTGCAGGAGGCAGTAATATGATGTAATTTGCAGTATTAGAAAAATAAGTTACCTGCAGAGATGATTTTGTGAGCAGTGTTCTGAGTAAGGAGGGAGATATATTAAGAATGAAGGTGGGAGTGAACTTTGTGGAAATGAAACAATACATAAATCAAATAGGTAGAGATGAAAAAAGGGAAACTTTCAAAAACAGTATCTTTAAGGGTATAAAAAATGGATGCCCCTTTCTGCAGATTTAGGTACGGGATCATGACATATCATAAACTGAGGATTCCTGTAGTAAATTTCCATTTTCACTTCTGTGCCTGCTACATATGCTTTAATATATTGCCAGTATGCAAAGAATTTCAAATTGGATGATTACAGGTCTTGGGAAGTAGAATTGTTTCTGATTGTGACAGCATGCCTCGCTTTCTGTGTGCCTCACAGATTCAATGTTATTATCAAATGTTATAAATCTGAATTTAGGAAAATTCCAAAATGGCCACTTACAAGCTGAAATACACAGTAATGATGAGAAATAGCTCTGGAAAAGAACATATTGAAGGAATGGCTCTAAATGTGAGTGTACAATAGTTACAGTTTTACTCTAGCCAGGTCAAAGTTTTGTTTCCCAGTTGCTATTGTTTTCTCTCTGATCTCCATATCTTAGAACCTTACTGGTGTCGGTTCAGTTCAGACGCTCAGTCGTGTCTGACTCTTTGCGACCCCATGAATCGCAGCACACCAGGCCTCCCTGTCCATCACCAACTCCCGGAGTACACCCAAACCCATGTCCATCGAGTCTGTGATGCCATCCAGCCATCTGATCCTCTGTCGTCCCCTTCTCCTCCTGCCCCCAATCCCTCCCACCATCAGAGTCTTTTCCAATAACTCAACTCTTCACATGAGGTAGCCAAAGTACTGGAGTTTCAGTTTTAGCATCATTCCTTCCAAAGAAATCCCAGGGTTGATCTCCTTCACAATGGACTGGTTGGATCTCCTTGCAGTCCAAGGGACTCTCAAGAGTCTTCTCCAACACCACAGTTCAAAAGCATCAATTCTTCAGCGCTCAGCCTTCCTCACAGTCCAACTCTAACATCCACACATGACCACAGGAAAAACCATAGCCTTGACTAGATGGACCTTAGTCGGCAAAGTAATGTGTCTGCTTTTGAATATACTATCTAGGTTGGTCATAACTTTCCTTCAAAGGAGTAAGCGTCTTTTAATTTCATGGCTGCAGTCACCATCTGCAGTGATTTTGGAGCCCCCAAAAATAAAGTCTGCCACTGTTTCCACTGTTTCCCCATCTATTTCCCATGAAGTGATGGAACCGATGTAATGATCTTCGTTTTCTGAATGTTGGGCTTAAAGCCAACCTTTTCACTCCTCTCTTTCACTTTCATCAAGAGGCTTTTAAGTTCCTCTTCACTTTCTGCCATAAGAGTGGTATCACCTGCATATCTGAGGTTATTGATATTTCTCCTGGCAATCTTGATTCCAGCTTGTGTTTCTTCCAGTCCAGCAATTCTCATGATGTACTCTGCATATAAGTTAAATAAGCAAGGTGACAATATACAGCCTTGACGTACTCCTTTTCCTATTTGGAATCAGTCTGTTGTTCCATGTTACTGGTTTCAAATTTATAAGATCAAACAAAGCAGATGCAAGACATACAATATGAAGGAACAAATGGTGAATTTGTTCTGCCACTCTCCTTTAGAGAGATGCTACAGGCATCTGATGGAACTTCAGTTGCTGACAAATCATGAAAAAATCACAAGAAGGGAGAGAAAGAAGGTCAAGTATCACTCAAATTCATCATCAGCAACCACATCTATTCTGTGAGACAGTATCTCAAACTGTTTCTCTAACGTAGCCCATGGACCACCAAAGGTCCCTAAAACCCTCTCAGGAATCTGTGAAGTTAAAACTATTTTCATACAAACATTAAGTAGTTGCTTTTCTCACTATTCGGACACTTCCACTGATGGTACAAAAGAAATGTGAATGAAATTGCTACCAT
Organism: Capra hircus; assembly: GCF_001704415.2. NCBI lineage: Eukaryota > Metazoa > Chordata > Mammalia > Artiodactyla > Bovidae > Capra > Capra hircus. The sequence continues at coordinate 80,881,934 of NC_030822.1, forward strand.
CTAGGAATACACCTATTTATTGTATTCTTCACTCCAAGCACTTGGAAGGGGGAAAAAGTCAACTTCACTTAAAACTGTCCTTAGTGAAGTGCTAAAAATTCTGGATTTTATTAAAGCTTGCTCCTTAAGGATACATCTTTTTAATTCCGTGTGACAAAATAGGAAGCCCATATAGAGCACTTCTGCTACGTGCCCAAGAACTATGCCGTCTTGAGGAAAAGCACAGATGCAGCCACCATTTATACAGAATGTCAAAGGACAGACACACTCTGGCTATTCTATCTTGCGTATTTGGCAGATAAGCTCAAAAGTGAAGGAAGTGAGCCTGCCATTTTGAGGAAAAGAACTGAGACTATTTGTTGCCAATAAAATTGAGCTCACATACAAATAAACACTAAGAATGAAGTGTCATAAAAGGAGAAAGATAATAAAAAGATTGGGTTCCAAAGAAACGTAAGACAGAAAAGTTGTATTAGAGTTCTTCATAGAAAAAGAACCGATAGGCTATATATTTGGCTATAAGCCTATTTGTTATAAATATAACTACTGTTATACGTGTGATATCTGTGTGGGTTGTGTGTGTATATGTATATGAGTGTATGTAAATAGAGCATATATGTATATCAGTACAGTTGCTCAGTCGTGTCCAACTCTGCGACCCCATGAATCGCAGCACACCAGGCCTCCCTGTTCATCACCAACTCTCAAGAGTTTACCCAAACTCATGTCCATCGAGTCGCTGATGCCATTTAGCAATCTCATCCTCTGTCATCCTCTTCTCCTCCTGCCTCCAATCCCTCCCAGCATCAGAGTCCTTTCCAATGAGTCAACTTTTTGTATGAAGTGGCCAAAGTATTGGAGTTTCAGCTTCAGCATCAGTCCTTCCAATGAACACCCAGGCCTAATCTCCTTTATGATGGACTGGTTGGATCTCCTTGCAATCCAAGGGACTCTCAAGAGTCTTCTCCAACACCACAGTCCAAAAACACCAATTCTTCAGCGCTCAGCTTTCTTCACAGTCCAACTCTCACACCCATACATGACCACTGGAAAATCCATAGCCTTGACTAGACAGACCTTTGTTGGCAAAGTAATGTGTCTGCTTTTGAATATGCTATCTAGGTTGGTCATAACTTTCCTTCAAAGGCATAAGCGTCTTCTAATTTCATGGCTGTAATCACTATCTGCAGTGATTTTGGAGCCCCCCAAAACAAAAGTCTGACACTGTTTCCACTGTTTCCCCATCTATTTCCCATGAAGTGATGGGACCAGATTCCATGATCTTAGTTTTCTGAATGTTGAGCTTTAAGCCAACTTTTTCACTCTCCTCTTTCACTTTCATCAAGAGGCTTTTTAGTTCCTCCTCACTTTCTGCCATAAGGGTGGTGTCATCTGCATATCTGAGGTTATTGATATTTCTCCCGGCAATCTTGATTCCAGCTTGTGTTTCTTCCAGTCCAGTGTTTCTCATGATGTACTCTGCATATAATTTAAATAAGAAGAGTGACAATATACAGCCTTGACATACTCCTTTTCCTATTTGGAACTAGTCTGTTGTCATACACATAATTGGTTCATAACATTGTGGAGGTCCCAAGATTATGGTTGGCTAGTCAGAGACTCAGAACAGCCAATGGTGTAGTTTTACTTTGAATCCAAAGGCCTAAGAACCAGGACAGCTGATGGTGTCAGTTCTACTCTAAAAGCTGGCAGGCTAGAAACCTAGGAAGAGATTACTTTTCAGTTCAAGGCCAAAGGCAAGAAATGACTAATGTTCTATTCAGGTTTTCAATTGATTGGATGAGGCCCACATGGATTAAAAGTGGCAGTAATTTACTCAGTCTATCTACTCAAGTGTTATTAATCTTATCCAGAAACACCCTCACAGGCATACCCAGAATAACCATTTGACCAAATGTCTGGGCACCCAGTGCCAAGCCATCACAACACTGCAAACAGTGCAACTGTGCAAATCCTAAGAATGTTGATAAATCCGATCTAGGATGCAAAAGAATATTCCAAGTTAAAGTGAGCTACAGAGAAAATCATCACAGTGGTGCAAATCTTTAAGACTGTTGAGGTTAATTCCCTAGTAGTCCAATGGTTAAGACTCTGTGCTTTCACTGCTGGGTTCTGGGTTCAATCCTTGGTGAGGAACTAAGATTTCCCCAAGCTGTATGTTATGGCCAAACAAAGCAACAACAAAAAAGAATGTTGGTAACATCTGATCAAGAATTAAAAAAAATATTCCAAGTCAGAGTAGGGTACAAAATATGTGTACCAATAATTATATATGGCTATTGTCCCAATGGTAATTCTTTACCTCACAAGGCATACTTAAGTCATTTGTAAAACTATGTTTATAAAACATGCATGGTTTTCCTCCTTGTCTAATAACTACAAGATCATACTGTCCCAGAGCTATGACATAATATGAAATAGAAAAGGCGCTCTGGAATAGGATGGGCTTCCCTCGTGGCTCAGACTGTAAAGAATATGCCTGCAATGCAGGAGACCCAGGTTTGATTCCTGGGTCAGAAAGATCTCCTGGAGAAGGAAATGGCAACCCACTCCAATATTCTTGCCTGGAAAATTCTGTGAACAGAGCAGACTGGTGGGCTAAAGTCCATGGAGTTGCAAACAGCTGGGAAACAACTGAGCAACTAACACACACAGAATAGGATAGATTTGAGTTCCAATCTTGGCTGTGTAATATACTTGTGATATACTTGAGGCAAGCAACTACTAATCTTTGATTCTCATTTTCTTCCTTTGTAAAATAAGGATAAGCTTTATTTATCTAGTTGTGTTTCTGAGATTAAAAAGTAATACATAATTTGGCATTTACTGTGTGCTAACTTTAGTGTGTGCATGTGTGCTTACTCACTCAGTTGAGTTCCAATCTTTGTGACCCAGGGACTGTAAGTCATGAGGCTCCTCTGTCCATGGGCTTTTCCAGGCAAAAATCCTGGAGTAGGTTGCCACTTCCTCCCCCAGGGGATCTTCTTGACCCAGGGATCACACCTGGGTCTCCTGCATTGCAGGTGTATTCTTAATCATCTGAGCCACCAGGAAAGCCAGTTTTCCATTAGAAGTCCCCTTAAAGGTCAAAAAATCATTTAAACAACATTAATCAAAATGTTTATAAGGTGATGGGGGGAGGAGAGTAGAAACAGTTAATAATTCCTGCTGCTGCTGCTGCTGCTGCTGCTGCTAAGTCACTTCAGTCATGTCCAACTCTGTGTGACCCCAGAGACGGCAGCCTACCAGGCTCCTCTGTCCCTGGGATTCTCCAGACAAGAACACTGGAGTGGGTTGCCATTTTCTTCTCCAATGCAGCAGAGTGAAAAGTGAAAGTGAAGTTGCTCAGTGATGTCCAACTCTTCGTGATCCCATGGACTGTAGCCCACCAAGCTCCTCCGTCCATGGGATTTTCCAGGCAAGAGTACTGGAGTGGGGTGCCACTGCCTTCTCTAATAATTCCTAGAACTTAAAAAAAAAAAGATGTCGTTTTCATTATTGGGGACTGGAATGCAAAAGTAGGAAGTCAAGAAACACCTGGAGTAACAGGCAAATTTGGCCTTGGAATATGGAGTGAAGCAGGGAAAAGGCTAATAGAGTTTTCCCAAGAGAATGCACTGGTCAGAGCAAACACCCTATTCCAACAACACAAGAGAAGACTCTACAGAGGGACATCACCAGATTATCAACACCAAAATCAGACTGATTATATTCCTTGCAGCCAGAGATGGAGAAGCTCTATACAGTCAGCAAAAACAAGACCAGGAGCTGACTGTGGCTCAGATCATGAACTCCTTATTGCCAAATTCAGACTTAAATTGAAAAAAGTAGGGAAAACCACTAGACAATTCAGGTATGACCTAAATTAAATCCCTTATGACTATACAGTGAAAGTGAGAAATAGATTTAAGGAAATAGATCTGATAGAGTGCCTGATGAACCATGGACAGAGGTTCGTGACACTGTACAGGAGACAGGGATCAAGACCACCCCCATGGAAAAGAAGTGCAAAAAGTAAAATGGCTGTCTGAGGAGGCCTTACAAATAGCTGTGAAAAGAAGAGGGGCGAAAAGCAAAGGAGAAAAGGAAAGATATAAGCATCTGAATGCAGAGTTCCAAAGAATAGGAAGAAGAGATAAGAAAGCCTTCTTTAGCAATCAATGCAAAGAAATAAAGGAAAAGAACAGAATGGGAAAGACTAGAGATCTCTTCAAGAAAATTAGAGATACCAAGGGAACATTTCATGCAAAGATGGGCTCTATAAAGGACAGAAATGGTATGGACCTAACAGAAGCAGAAGATATTAAAAAGAGGTGGCAAGAAATACACAGAACTGTACAAAAAGGATCTTCATGACCCAGATAATCACGATGGTGTGATCACTCCCCTAGAGCCAGACATTCTGGAATGTGAAGTCAAGTGGGCCTTAGAAAGCATCACTATGAACAAAGCTAGTGGAGGTAATGGAATTCCAGGTGAGCTATTTCAAATCCTGAACGATGACGCTGTCAAAGTGCTGCACTCAATATGCCAACAAATTTGGAAAACTCAGCAGTGACCACAGGACTGGAAAAGGTCAGTTTTCATTCCAATCCCAAAGAAAGGCAATGCCAAAGAATGCTCAAACTACCACACAATTGCACTCATCTCACATGCTAGTAAAGTAATGCTCAAAATTCTCCAAGCCAGGCTTCAGCAATACATGAACTGTGAACTTCTCAATGTTCAGGCTGGTTTTAGAAAAGGCAGACGAACCAGAGATCAAATTGCCAACATCCACTGGATCATTGAAAAAGCAAGAGAGTTCCAGAAAAACATCTATTTCTGCTTTATTGACTATGCCAAAGCCTTTCACTGTGTGGATCACAATAAACTGTGGAAAATTCTGAAAGAGATGGGCATACCAGACCACATGACCTGCCTCTTGACAAACCTGTATGCACATGAGGAAGCAACAGTTAGAACTGGACATGGAACAACAGACTGGTTCCAAACAGGAAAAGGAGTACAGCAAGGCTGTATATTGTCACCCTGCTTATTAAAGTTCTATGCAGAGTACATCATGAGAAACGCTGGGCTGGAGGAAGCACAGGCTGGAATCAAGATTGCCGGGAGAAGTTATATCAATAACCTCAGATATGCAGATGACACCACCCTTATGGCAGAAAGTGAAGAGGAATTAAAAAGCCTCTTGACGAAAGGGAAAGAGGAGAGTGAAAAAGCTGGCTTAAAGCTAAACATTCAGAATATTAAGGTCATGGAATCTGATCCCATCACTTCATGGGAAATAGATGGGGAAACAGTGTCAGACTTTATTTTTGGGGGCTCCAAAATCTGCAGATGGTGATTGCAGCCATGAAATTAAAAGACGCTTACTCTCTTGAAGGAAAGTTATGACCAACCTAGATAGCATACTGAAAAACAGAGACATTGCTTTGCCAACAAAGGTCGGTCTAGTCAAGGCTATGGTTTTTCCAGTGGTCATGTGTGGATGGGAGAATTGGACTGTGAAGAAAGCTGAGCACTGAAGAATTGATGCTTTTGAACTGCTGTGTTAGAGAAGACTCTTGAGAGTACCTTGGACTGCAACGGAGATCCAACCAGTCCATTCTAAAGGAGATCAGTCCTGGGTGTTCTTTGGAAGGAGTGATGCTAAAGCTGAAACTCCAATACTTTGGCCACCTCATGCGAAGGTGACTTTTCCATGACTCACTGGAAAAGATTCTGATGCTGAGAGAGATTGGGGGCAGGAGAAGAAGGGGAAGACAAAGGATGAAATGGCTGGATGGCATCACCGATTCGATGGACATGAGTTTGAATGAACTCCAGGAGTTGGTGATGGACAGGGAGGCCTGGCATGCTGCAGTTCATGGGGTCACAAAGAGTTGGACATGACTGAGCAACTGACCTGAACTGAGAGCTTAAGAGAAAGTTGAGCATTAGAGCTACCACTGCAGAGTAGTTTTATATGGAGTAACAATGAAAGAGTAGAGAGAGAGCTGGTAGAGGCACGAACCAGCCTTCTCTTTCTGACTCCATGATGACGGAAAGGAATACTCATAGGGATGAGCCAGGGAGTACTTACACACAAAAGGGGAGCATAACAAAGCAAATCACCACCAAGACTGGCACTAGGCAGACAGACATGGGTTAATGTGGTGCAAAGGATCAAAGTATTTTCTCAACAACACAATGAGGCCAAGGTGTTATTCTTGGCTTGTTTCTCAAGTTCAGCAATGGGCTGAAGCATCTATACTCTATAATAACAATATAGGGTTTCTCCCCCAATAACTCTATTAAAATTTTTTCTAATTCTCATCTAGATGAATAGTTTCTATACTCTCCAAGTCAGACAACAGGAAGTCATATTTCACCAATAATACACATTCATTTTAAAACCAGTTCTTTCCCTATCTGTCATTCTTTTAGTTGAGGCTCTCATTACTCTCACTTGGGGTTGGACTGGGGTTGAATTGCCCCAACAGCCTCCACACTAATATTCCTTATTCTATAAACTTTTATTTGAATCTTCTGGTTTTCAAACCTGCACATACATTGGGAATGTAAGATAAATGAGGTACAGGATTCCTGCTCTTACAGGTTTATAGGCTAGTATGGTGAGAAATAAGTAAACTGTGAAAGTTAGTCACCCAGTTTTGTCCAAATTTTGCAACCCCGTGAACTATATGTAGCCTGCCAGGCTCCTCTGTTCAAGGGATCAGGCAAGAATATTGGAGTGGGTAGCCATTCCCCTCCAGGGGATCCTCCCGAAACAGGTCTTGAACCCTGGTCTCCTGCGTTGCAGGCGGATTCTTTACCATCTGAGCCAGCAGTGAAGCCCCAGGTAAACTGTACAAGGGTCATAAAAGCGATATGAGCAAGTACTACGGATGCACAGAGGAAGAACAACATTCAGACTTGCTTCAGGAGTGGAGAGGACAGAGTAGAGAGGGGAGGACTGAGGAAACCATTCTGATGAGTATGGTACTTAGCTGTTAAGAAAAATGTTTATCAAAGAAGGTGAGACCAACATTTCTAAGAGAAAAAAATTAAGTTGTAAGTGCAAAGGCATGGATAAAAGAGTTATTATGGCCCTATGGAGAAAAACAAAGTTGAGGACAGGGGACAGGATAAAAGAAAGCGTAAGTGGTAAACAGGGTGTTTACCTCATGAAAGGGGGTGTGGGTTTCACTCTATAGGTAATACGGAACATACAGTAAACTTTTAAGAAGGATTGGCATCATACCACTGGATTTACATTTAGAAATTCTGCTAAGAATACAGCAGTAAGTAACAAACATGAGGTTCTTATGCTCACGGAGTTTACTATCTAATGAGACAGATATGCGTATGCAGCGGCACTGGTAATGAGTATCAACTTTTTAAAATCCACTTTAATGAAAAACTAATTTTGTTAAGTCACTGAAATGCAGCTATTATAACAAATAGGGTCATTTTTTAAAATCTTATTTATTTCTGGCTGTACCAGGTCTTCACTGCTGTGCACAGGCTATCTTTGGTTGCAGTGACTGGGGGCTCAGTAGTTGCAGTACACAGGCTCTAGAGTACAGGCTCAGCAGCTGTTGAGCACAGGCTTAGCTGCTCCTTGGTAGGCAGAATTTTACAGGACTAGGGATTGAACCTATATCCCCTGCATTGGCAGGCAGCTTCTTAACTACTGAGCTCCTAGGTAAAACCCAAACAGGATTATCTTAACTGAGGAGTATTAATTTTAATCTCAGCAACTCATTAGACATATTTATTAATCTAAATATTTATCTGTTGATTCTTAACTTTTTGGTTTAATGCATAAAAAATATATCATTTGTAAATATTGAGATTGCTTTTTTTGTATTATTTTTTACCAATTTCCTTTTTTTGTACAGTAGTAGCTAAGACCTCCTGAACACTAATGAATAAAAGCAACATGGGTTGCAATACTTTTAAAAATATCTCTATATAAGTGTGTATATCTAATTTATACCTAATCACTTATACTGTTTATATAAATATATAAATAATCTGGAACTTGTATTAGAGTAAGTCTAAATTACTGAAGCGAATAGTTCATAGATAAGAAGTGAATACAATGATATATACACATAGTGATTTTTATTTCTATGACTAGTAATATAAGTAAAATGGCTGTATTGGAAATTTTCAAGTATTGACATAATAATACATTAGTATTACACAAGGGTATTCACTTTTGCAATATGCCTAAAAGTTAAAACTCTCCATGTTTACTCTATGTACAGTGGTTAAGCAGAGAAGTTGAAATGTCCTATTTGGTCAATTTGGCTTGAATAAATTTCTGTATGTAGACTTTACTTAATCAACAATTACAAGCACTATCACAGACAAAGGGCCCTGGAAAATATATGAAAGGGAAAGAGGGAACTAATCCACAAGATAACTAAATCCACTGAAATTAATAAAAATCAATCAAAGAAGACACGTAGAATTTCTAGAGAAGTGTGTTAAGGATAGAACACCAAGGATAATTAACCTTAAGGGATAGACAATCTAAGCTGAAGAATTATTTATGCAGCATCTGCCACATACCAGGTGACAGCCTAGATGGAAAGAAAATATGAGAAATATTATCTGTAGAAGACACAGGCGAAAAAGTTCTAGAGCTGAGAAAAACACATAAAAAGAACAGGGACAGAAATGGAGGAAAATTAATTTGGAGAGATGGTGGAAGCCATGGGAGGAGAATTTCAAAAATGAAGTAGCTCCCACATCATCAAAGGCTGAAAAAGTTTAAGTAAGGTAAGGACTGAAAAGAAGTCACTGATGATTTGAGGGTGGGATAGGGAGAGGCCAGATTACAGTGGTTTTAAGAGAGGATAATGAACGTATTTTATATAATTTTTTTTTTTTTTTAGGTTCAGTGAGGTTGGAACTAGAGAACCATGTAGATTCTAAGGAATTTTATTTTGCTTAGATGGGAGAAATTTAAGCATGCAAATACACTGAGAAGAAAGGGGGGAAAAGTGGAGGAAATTTTTTGATAATGATTACAACAATCTAAATTCAGCACTTTTTATTGTTATTCTTCAGTCAAAAGTTGAATCTGACACTTTGCAACCACATGGAATACAGAACTCCAGACTTCCCTGTCCTTCACTATCTCCCACACTTTGCTCAAATTCATATGCAAAAAAAAAAAAAAAAAATCATATGCAGTGAGTCAGTGATGATACCTAACCAACTCATCCTCTGCTGCCCCCTTCTGCTCCTGCTGTCAATCTTTCTCAGCATCAGTGTTTTGTCCAGTAAGTCAGCTTTCCCATCAGGTGACCAAAGTATTGAAGCTTCAGCTCCAATATCAGTCCTAATGAATATTCAGGATTGATTTCCTTTAGGATTGACTGGTTTGATCTCCTTGCTGTCCAAGGGACTCTCAGGAGTCTTCTCCAGCACAATTTAAAAGCATCAATTTTTCAGTGATCAGCCTTCTTTACGGTCCAAGTCTCACATCTGGACATGACTACTGGAAAAACCATAGCTTTGACTAGACATCTTTTGCTGGCAAAGTGACGTCTCTGCTTTTTTTAATATGCTGACATGGTTTGTGACAGCTTTTCTTACAAGGAGCATCTTTTCATTTCATGGCTGTAATCTCAGTCCACAGAGATTTTGAAGCCCAAGAAAATAAAACTTGTCAGTGCCTCTACTTTTTCCCCCTCTATCTGCCATGAAGTGATGGGACCAGAAGCCATGTTCTTAGGTTTTTCGAATGTTGAGTTCAAGCCAGCTTTTTCACTCTCCCCTTTCACCTTATCAAGAGGCTCTTTAGTTCCTCTTCACTTTCTGTCATTAAGGGTGGTATCATCTGCATATCTGAAGTTGTTGACGTTTCTCCAGGGAATCTTGATTCCAGTTTGTAAGTCATCCAGCCCACCATTTCCTATGATGTAGTCTGCATAGAAGTTAAATAACCAGAGATATACAGACTTGTCCTGTTCCTTTCCCAAATTTAAATCAGTTAGTTGCTCACTGTCTGGTTCTAACTGTTGCTTCTTGATCTGCATACAGGTTTCATAGGAGACAGGTAAGGTGGTCTGGTATTCCCATATCTATAAGAATTTTCAACAGTTTGTTGTGATCTATACAGTCAAAGGCTTCATAGCCAAAGAAGATGTGTGTGTGTGTGTGTGTGTGTGTGTGTGTGTGTGTGTGTGTGTTTTCCCTGGAATTCCCTGGCCTTCTCCATGATCCAACAAATGCTGGAGATTTAATCTCTGGTTTCTCTGCCTTTTCTAAATGCAGCTTGTACATCTGGAAGTTCTAGGCTCATGTACTGATGAAGCCTACCTTGAAGGATTTTGAGCAGAAACTTATTTTATTAGCATGTGAAATAAGCACATCTTTACAGTAGTCTGAACCTTCTTCTTTGGGGCTGCAATGAAAACTGACCTTTTCCAGTCCTGGGGCCACTGCCGAGTTTTTCAAATTTGCTGACGTGTTGAGTGCAGCACTTTAGCACCATCAACTTTTAGGATCTGAAATAGCTCAGATGGAATTCCATCACCTCCACTAGATTTGTTCATAGTGATGCTTCCTAAGGACCACTTCACTTCACACTCCAGGATGTCTGACTCCAGGTGAGTGACCACACCATTGTGGTTATCTGGGTCACTAAGATCTTTTTTGTACAGTTCTGCGTATTCTTGCCACCTCTTCTTAATATCTTTTGTTTCTGTTATGCCCTTACCGTTTTTGTCCTTTATTGTGTCCATCCTTATATGAAATGCCCCCTTGATATCTTTAATTTTCTTGATGAGATCTCTTTTCCATTCAATTATTTCTTTGCACTGTTTATTTAGGAAGGCCTTCTTAACCCTCCTTGCTATTTTCAAGAACTCTGCATTCAGTTAGGTATATCTTTCCCTTTCTCCTTTGCCTTTCGCTGCTCTTTTTGTATAGCCTCCTCAGACAACCACTTTGCCTTCTTGCATTTCTTTTTCTCTGAGATGGTTTTAGTCTCTGCCTCCTGTACAGTGCTACGAACTTCTGTCCATAGTTCTTCAGGTATTCTACCTACCAGACCTTACCTCTTGAATCTATTTGTCACCTCCACCATATGATTTAGGTCATACCTCACTGGGCTAGTAGCTTCTCCTACTTTCTTCTATTTAAGCCTGCATTTTGCAATAAGGAGCTCATGATCTAGCCACAGTTAGCTCCATGTCTTGCTTTTGCTGTATGTATAGAGCTTCTCTACCTTTGGCTGCAAAGAATATAATCAATCTGCTTTAGTTACTATTTGGTGATGTCCATGTGTAGAGTCATCTTTTGTGCTGTTGGAAGAAGATGTTTGCTATGAGCATGTCTTAACAAAACTGTCAGCCTTTGCCCTGCTTCATTTTGCACTCCAAGGCCAACTTGCCTGTTACTTCAGGTATCTCTTGAATTCCTACTTTTGAATTCCAATCTCCAGTGATGAGAATCACATCTTTTTTTTTTTTTTTTTTTTTGGTGTGAGTTCTAGAAAGTCTTGTAGGTCTTCACAGAACTGGTCAACTTCAGCTTTTCAGTATTAGTGGCTGAGGCACAGATTTGGATTGCTGTAATATTGGTCTGCCTTGGAAACAAACCGAGAACATTCTATTGTTTTTGAGATTACACCCAAGTACTGCATTTCAGACTCTCTTGTTGACTTGACCAAGTCCAATTTACCTTGACTGATGGCCCTAACTTTCCATGTTCCTAAGCAATATACTGTTCATTGGACTTACTGTCACCACCAGAGACGTCTACAACTGACTGTCGACCCAACGACTTCATTCTTTCTGGAGCTATTAGTAATTACCCTGTGCTCTTCCCCAGTAGCCTACTGGACACCTTATGACCTGGGGCACTCATCTTTCAGTGTCGTATCTTTTTGCCTTTTCATACTGTTCATGGGGTTCTCACACCAAGAATACTGGAGTGGTATGCCATTCCTTCCTCCACTGGACAACGTTTTATCAGAACTATTCACTATGACCCATCCATCTTAGGTGACCCTGCATGGCCTGGCTCATACTTTCATTGAGTTACGCTAGCCTCTTCACCATAAGGCAGTGATCCATGAAGGGGAATTAAAACTTACATCCCTATCAATGCAGATCTTTTTGGACCATTAAAGTAATAAACTAGAGAAAAAATACTATCGGGTCTCCACTTTCTGTTAACATGTAAACATTAATAAATAAATGAATGGAGACTCAAATTTCATAGTTTGTGATATAACAGACCTGACAGTATTAAATTTTATAATTAGCAATTTATAGAGCTATTTTATTCAATATTCATAATACTTTAAGGTTAACAGTTTTCCAAAATGGGAAATTGAAGCCAAGTTAAACAATAAGATTTAGACACAAAACTAACAGAACTATGCTTGCTTCACTCAAAGTCCATGGTATTTTCAATACTATTTTGACCCTAGATTTTAATATTAAATGAAAGATCACAAAGTATTTTATTGCTCAAAATATCCAAATATAAATGTACTAGCCAAAAGTTACCATGACAATTTAAGGTCATTTTGAATAAGAAAGACATATATGATGATAATAAGAGCTAACATTTAGTCAGTACCATGTGTCAAAGTTATGGTTTTTCTAGTAGTCATGGATGGATGTGAGAGTTGGACCATAAAGAAGGCTGAGCGCTGAAGAATTGATGCTTTTGAACTATGGTGTTGGAGAAAATTCTTGAGAGTCCCTTGGACTGTGAGGAGATCAAACCAGTTAATCCTAAAGGATATCAATCCTGAGTATTCATTGGAAGGACTGATGCTGAAGCTCCAGTACTTTGGCCACCTGACGTGGAAAACTGACTTGCTTGAAAAGACCCTGATGCTGGGAAAGACTAAAGGCAGGAGGAGAAGGGGATGACAGAGGATGAGATGGTTGGATGTCATCACTGACTCAATGGACATGAGTTTAAGCAAGCTCTAGGAGTTGGAGATGGACAAGATCCCTTGTGTACTGCAGTCCATGGTGTCCCAAAGAGTCAGACAGGACTGAACAACTGAACTGATCTTGGAAAAGCTTCAATGAACAATTACAAAGTATATTTTACATTGTTGTTTAGATCTTAAGTTCTTTCTGACATTTCTGTGACCCCATAGACTGTATCCTGCCAGGCTCCTCTGTCCAGGGGATTTTCCAGGCAAGAATACTGGGGTGGCTTGCCATTTCCTTCTCCAGAGGAACATTAGAACCCAGGGAATGAACCTGTGTCTCCTGTATGGCAGGCAGATTCTTTTTTTTTTTCTTTTAATATAAATTTATTTATTTTTATTGAAGGCTAATTCCTTCACAATATTGTATTGGTTTTGCCATATATCAACATTAATCCACCATGGGTGTACACATATTCCCCATCCTGAACCCCCCTCCCACCTCCCTCCCCGTAACATCCATCTGGGTCATCCCAGTGCACCAGCCCCAAGCATCCTGTATCCTGCACTGAACCTGGACTGGCGACTCGTTTCTTATATGATATTACACGTTTCAATGCCGTTCTCCGAAATCATCCCACTCTCACCCTCTCCCATAGACTTCAAAAGGCTGTTCTATACATCTGTGTCTCTTTTGCTGTCTCGCATACAGGGTTATAGTTATCATCTTTCTAAATTCCATATATTTGCGTTAGTACATTGTATTGGTATTTTTCTTTCTGGCTTACTTCACTCTGTATAATAGGCTCTAGTTTCATCCATCTCATTAGAACTGATTCACATGTATTATTTTTAATGGCTGAGTAATACTCCAGTGTGTCTATGTACCACAGCTTTCTTATCCATTCATCTGCTGACGGACATCTAGATTGCTTCCATGTCCTGGCTATTCTATTATTTTCTCCCATTCTGAAGGCTGTCTTTTCACCTTGCTTATAGTTTCCTTTGTTGTGCAGAAGCTTGTAATTTTAATTAGGTCCCATTTGTTTATTTTTGCTTTTATTTCCAGAATTCTGGGAGGTGGGCCATAGAGGATCCTGCTGTGGTTTATGTCAGAGAGTGCTTTGCCTATGTTCTCCTTTAGGAGCTTTATAGTTTCTGGTCTTCCATTTAGATCTTTAATCCATTTTGAGTTTATTTTGGTGTATGGTGTTAGAAAGTGATCTAGTTTCATTCTTTTACAAGTGGTTGACCAGCTTTCCCAGCACCATTTGTTAAAAAGATTGTGTTTTCTCCATTGTATATTCTTGCCTCCTTTGTCAAAGATAAGGTGGCCATAAGTGTGTGGATTTATCTCTGGGCTTTCTATTTTGTTCCATTGATCTAAATTTCTGTCTTTGTGCCAGAACAATACTGTCTTGATGACTGTGGCTTTGTAGTAGAGCCTGAAGTCAGGCAGGTTGATTCCTCCAGTTCCATTCTTCTTTCTCAAGATTGCTTTGGCTATTCGAGGTTTTTTGTATTTCAATACAAATTTTGAGATTATTTGTTCTAGAAGGAAATGGCAACCCACTCCAGTGTTCTTGCCTGGAGAATCCCAGAGATGGGGGAGCCTGGTAGGCTGCCGTCTATGGGGTTGCACAGAGTCAGACACGACTGAAGTGACTTAGCAGCAGCAGCAGCAGCTCTGTGAAAAATACTGCTAGTAGCTTGATAGGTACTACATTGAATCTATAGATTGTTTTGGGTAGTATACTCATTTTCACTATATTGATTCTTCTGATCCATGAACATGGTATATTTCTCCATCTATTAGTGTCCTCTCTGATTTCTTTCACCAATATTTTGTAGTTTTCTATATATAGGTCTTTAGTTTTTTTAGGTAGATATATTCCTAAGTATTTTATTCTTTTTGTTGCAATGGTGAGTGGAATTGTTTCCTTAATTTCTCTATTTTCTCATTGTTAGTGTATAGGAATGCAAGCGATTTCTGTGTGTTGATTTTATATCCTGCAACTTTACTATATTCATTGATTAGCTCTAGTAATTTTCTGATGGAGTCTTTAGGTTTTCTATGCAGAGAATCATGTCTTCTGCAAACAGTGAGTTTTACTTCTTCTTTTCCAATCTGGATTCCTTTTATTTCTTTTCCAGCTCTGACTGCTGTGGCCAAAACTTCCAGAACTATACTGAATAGTAGCAGTAAAAGTGGGCACCCTTGTCTTGTTCCTGACTTTAGGGGAAATGCTTTCAATTTTTCACCATTGAGGATAATGTTTGCTGAGGGTTTGTCATATATAGCTTTTATTTTGTTGAGGTATGTTCCTTCTATTCCTGCTTTCTGGAGAGTTTTTATCATAAATGGATGTTGAATTTTGTCAAAGGCTTTCTCTGCATCTATTGAGATAAATCATATGGCTTTTATCTTTCACTTTGTTAATGTGGTGTATTACATTGATTGATTTGCGGATATTGAAGAATCCTTGCATCCCTGGGATAAAGCCCACTTGGTCATGGTGTATGATCTTTTTAATGTGTTGTTGGATTCTGATTGCTACAATTTTGTTAAGGTTTTTTGCATCTATGTTCATCAGTGATACTGGCCTATAGTTTTCTTCTTTTGCGGCATCTTTGTCAGGTTTTGGTATTAGGGTGATGATGGCATGGTGGCCTCATAGAATGAGTTTGGAAGTTTACCTTCCTCTGCAATTTTTCTGGAAGAGTTTGAGTAGGAAAGGTGTTAGTTCTTCTCTATATTTTAGGTAGAATTCAGCTGTGAAGCCCTCTGGACCTGGGCTTTTGTTTGCTGGAAGATTTCTGATTACAGTTTCAATTTCCATGCTTGTGATGGGTCTGTTAAGAAATTCTATTTTTTCCTGGTTCAGTTTTGGAAAGTTGTACTTTCCTAAGAATTTGTCCATTTCTTCCACATTGTCCATTTTATTGGCATGTAATTGCTGATAGTAGTCTCTTAGGATCCTTTGTATTTCTGTGTTGTCTGTGGTGATCTCTTCATTTTCATTTCTAATTTTATTCATTTGATTTTTCTCCCTTTGTTTCTTAATGAGTCTTGCTTATGGTTTGTCAATTTTATTTATCCTTTCAAAGAACCAGCTTTTGGCTTTGTTGATTTTTGCTATGGTCTCTTTTGTTTCTTTTGCATTTATTTCTGCCCTAATTTTTAAGATTTCTTTCCTTCTACTAACCCTGGAGTTCTCCATTTCTTCCTTTGCTAGTTGCTTTAGGTGTAGAGTGAGGTTATTTATTTGCCTTTTTTCTTGTTTCTTGAGGTATGCCTGTATTGCTATGAACTTTCCCTTTAGCACTGCTTTTACAGTGTCCCACAGGTTTTGGGTTGTTGTGTTTCATTTTCATTCATTTCTATGAATATTTTGATTTCTTTTTTGATTTCTTCTGTGATTTGTTGGTTATTCAGAAGCATGTTGTTCAGCCTCCATATGTTGGAATTTTTAATAGTATTTCTCCTGTAATTGACATCTAATCTTACTGCATTGTGGTCAGAAAAGATGCTTGGAATGACTTCAATTTTTTTTAATTTACCAAGGCTAGATTTATGGCCCAAGATGTGATCTATCTTGGAGAAGGTTCTGTGTGCACTTGAGAAAAAAGTGAAATTCATTGTTTTGGGGTGAAATGTCCTATAGATATCAATTAGGTCTAACTGGTCTATTGTATCATTTAAAGTTTGTATTTCCTTGTTAATTTTCTGTTTAGATGATCTGTCCATAGGTGTGAGTGGGGTATTAAAGTCTCCCATTATTATTGTGTTATTGTTAATTTCCCCTTTCATACTTGTTAGCATTTGTCTTACATATTGCAGTAATCTGGGCTGTAGGTTATTTTCTTTCATCACTTTAAATATGTCTTGCCATCCCCTCTTGGCCTGAAGAGTCTCTATTGAAAGATCAGCTATTATCCTTATGGGAATCCCCTTGTGTGTGATTTGTTGTTTTTCCCTTGCTGCTTTTAATATTTGTTCTTGGTGTTTGATCTTTGTTAATTTGATTAATATGTGTCTTGGGGTGTTTTGCCTTGGGTTTATCCTGTTTGGGACTCTCTGTGTTTCTTGGACTTGGGTGATTACTTCCTTCCCCATTTTAGGGAAGTTTTTAACTATTATCTCCTTAAGTATTTTCTCATGGTCCTTCTTTTTGTCTTCTTCTTCTGGGACTCCTATGATTCGAATGTTGGGGCATTTAATATTGTCCTGGAGGTCTCTAAGATTGTCCTCATTTCTCTTAATTTATTTTTTCTTTTTACTCTCTGATTCATTTACTTCTACCATTCTATCTTCTACTTCACTAATCCTATCTTCTGCCTCCGTTATTCTACGATTTGTTGCCTCCAGAGTGTTTTTGATCTCAGGCAGATTCTTGACTACTGAGCCACCATAGAAGCATGCACACATATATATTATATACACTGGTCCCTTGGTAACCAAAGGGGGTTGCTTCCAAGACACTCCACCTCATCTAATACCAAACTCCACAAATGCATCATATTCCATATTCCATGTTTCTGGGTAGCAAGAATCAATATTGTGAAAACGTCTATACTACCAAAGGCAATCTACAGATTCAATGTGATCCCTGTCAAATTACCAATGACATTTATCACAGAACTAGGACAAAAAACTACAATTCATATGGAAACACAGAAGACACCAAATAGCCAAAGCAGTCTTGAGAAAGAAAAATGGAGCTGGAGGAGTCAACCTTCCTTACTTCAGATTATACTACAAAGGTACAGTCACCAAGACAGCATGGCACTGCCACAAAAAAAGAAATACAGACCAATGGAACAAGATATAAAGCCCAGAAATAAACCCACGCACCTATAGGTACCTTATTTTTGACAAAGGAGACAAGAATATACAATGGGGAAAGACAGCCTCTTCAATAAATGGTGCTGTGAAAACTGGACAGTTACATGTAAAAGAATGAAATCAGAGCACTTCCTAACACCATACACAAAGCTATACTCAAAATGGAATAAAGACGTAAATGGAAGACCAGAAGCTATAAAACCCTCAGAGAAAAACAAAGGCAGAACACTTGATGATATAAATCAAAGCAAGATCCTCTATGATCCACCTCCTAGAGTAATAGAAATAAAAACCACAGTAAACAAGTGTGACCCGATTAAACTAAAAGATTTGTAGAGCAAAGGAAACTATAAGCAAGGTGAAAAGACAACCCTCAGAACGGAGAAAATAACAGCAAATAAAACAACTGTCAAAGGATAAATTTCCAAAATATACAAGCAAGCTCATACAACTCAAAACCAGAAAAAGAAACAACCCAATCAAAAAGTGGGAAAAGACCTAAGATTTTCTTCAAAGAAGACACACAGATGGCTAACAAACACATGAAAAGATGCTCCACATGCTCATTACTAGAGAAATACAAATCAAAACTACATTAAGATATCACCCCACACCGGTAAGAATGGACATCATCAAAAGGTCTACAAACAATAAATGCTAGAGAGGGTGTGGAGAAAAGGAAACACTCTTGCACTGTTGGTGGGAATGCAAACTGATACAGCCACTATGGAAGACGGTACGGAGATTCCTTTAAAAACTAGGAATAAAACCACCATATGACCCAACAATCCCACTCCTAGGGATATACCCTGAGTAAACCAAAACTGAAAAAGAAACATGTATTCTATTGTTCACTGCAGTACTGCTTACAATAGATAGAACATGGAAGCAACCTAGATGTCCACTGACAGATGAATGGATAAGGAAGTTGTGGTACATATACACAATGGAATAAAACTCAGCCATAAAAGGGAATACATCTGAGTCAGTCCTAATGATGAACCTAGAACCTATTATACAGAGTGAAGTAAGTCAGAAAAAGAAAGATAAATATATTCTTACGTGCATATACAGAATCTAGAAAAATGGTACTGAAGAATTTATTTACAGGGCAGCAATGGAGAGACAAACATAGAAAACACACTTACAGACATGAGGAGAGGGGAGGAGAGGGTGAGATGTATGGAAAGAGTAAAATGGAAACTTGCATTACCATATGTAAGAAAAGATAGCCAACAGGAATTTGCTGTATGACTCAGGAAACTCAAACAGGGGCTCTACGTCAACCTAGAGGGGTGGGATGGGGAGGCAGATGGGAGGGAGGTTCCGAGGGGAGGGGATATATGTATACCTATCGCTGATTCACGTTGAAGTTTGACAGAAAACAAAATTCTTTAAAGCAATCGTCCTCCAATAAAAAAATAAATTAATTTTTTAAATGGCTGGCAAAGGATGGTCAGTCCTCTCAATCTGTGGATGCAGAACCTGTTGATATGGAGGACTGAATGCATGTACAAAATATGTAAGTGATGTAATACTTAAAACAACCACTACAGAGTATATACAAAGAGATAAACCCAGAGTTATGAAAATGCAAGATGGAATCCTAAAAACGGTTCAAGTAACCCACAGGAAGACAGGAAAAAAATAAATTAAAAACCAAATAAACAGAAAACAACCAAAAAGCAGACTTAAGTACTAAAATATCAACAACTGTACTAAATGTAAACGGTACATACACACACACCCCACATATTTATATCAATTTAAGGCAGAGAACAGCAGAGATTTTGTTTTTAAGTTACCCCAATTTTATTCTTCTTACAAGTAAGTCACTTCAAATAGAATGATACAAGTAGCCTAGAAGTCAAAGGATAAAGAAAGATATACTATACAAGCATGAATTAAGAGAAAACAGGTGGGGCTATATGAATATCAGATACAGTAGACTTCAGCAAGAAAAAGTATCAGGGACAGGGAGAAATATCACATAAGGTCAATCCACCAAGAAGACAGGGTAAATCAGATGTGTGCGTACATCAAACAAAAGAGCTACAATAATGTGAAGCAAAAAAGGATAGGTCTGAAAAGAACAGACAAAAGCATTTATTACAGCTCTAATGCTGGAGACCTGAATATCTTTCTCTCTAAAATTAACAAGGAAACAGTAAATCAGCAATGATACCTAAGAACTCGGTAATCAACAGAATACACATGAGCTTTAAGTGCCTATAAAACATATATTAAGGATGACCATATTCTGACTCACAAAAAGAAACTTCCAATGATTTAAAAGAATTGAAATCACACAGGCACTATGTTATGTGGCCACAATGAAATGAGACTAGAAATTAAGAAAATAGTTAACACTAAAATCTCCCCACACCTAGAAATTAAATAACACACTTCCTAACAATACATGAGGCAAAGAAAAAGTCTCAATGGAAAATTTTTTTAAACTACATTTAATTGGAACAAAAACATAACATATCTAAATGTGTGGGATGTAGCTACTAACAATGCTGAGAGAAAATTTAATCTCAGTAAATGCCTATGTTATGAAATAAAGTTCTCAAACCAATAACTGAAGCTCACACCCTAGAAAACTAGAAAAAGAAGAGCAAAATGAACTCTATGCAAGAGAGATGAAATGATGAAGAGCAAATATCTATGAAATAGAAAATTTTAAATGCAGAGAAAAGTCAATGAAACAAAGAGCTTATTCTTTGAAAAGTTCAATAAAGTAGACAAACCTACACCAAGACTGACAAAGAAAGAAGAAAAAAAGCACAAATTAATAATATCAGGAATGAAGCAAGGGAATTACTATAGGCCTTGTAAACATCAAAAGGATAAGGGAGTACTATTAATATAAATAACTGTTCACATAACAATTTGATAGTACAGATGTAATGGACTAATTTCTCAAAAAGCACACATTAGAACTCACTCAAAATGAAATATAAAATTTGAACAGCTATGTTACTATTAAATAAATTAAATTTTCTAGAAGTTTAAAGAATGGACACTAAATCTATACAATTTCTTCCACAATATAAAAGAAGAGGGAATACTTCTTAATTAATTTTACAAAGTCAATTTTACTGAAGCATCCCAAAGAAATTACAAAAAAAAGCCTGAACTATAAATTAATACCTTTACAAATATGATGCAAAAATTTGTTTAGTTATTTTTTAAAGTTCAGCAATAAACAAAAGAGACTTTATATTACAACCATGTAGGTTTATCCAGGGATATAAGAATACTTCAATATTCAAGTATCAATAGATGTAATCCACCTTTGAAGGATTCTATGAAAGAAAATCAACACAGTAAAAGCATTAAAAATCCAATACCTATTAATAAGAAAAGCTCTTCGGCCAATAAGAAATAGAACTTTTTCAAATTGATGAAGAATATCTACAATAAAATTTATCGATAACATTATATACTAAAGGGTAAGAGAGCTGGACAGGAGGTCACTGGTTAGTCAATCCTAAAGGAAATCAACCCTGAACAACCCTGGAACGACGGATGCTGAAGCTCCAATACTTTGGCCACTTGAGGTGAAGAGCAGACTCACTGGAAAAGACTCTGATTCTGGGAAAGATTGAGGGCAGGAAGAGAAGAGGGTGACAGAGGATGAAACAGCTGGATGGCACCACTGAGTTTGAGCAAAGTCTGGGAGATAGAGGACAGGGAAGCCTGGCATGCTACAGTCCATGAGGTCACAAAGAGTCAGACATGACTTAGCGACTGAAGCGACTGAACAATAACAAGGAACTGAATGTTCTAAGATGAGATAAAACGACAAGGATATCTACTCTCACCACTGCGTTTCATCATAATATTAGAAGTTCTAGCCAGCACACCAAAGCAAGAAAATACCATACAAAGCATACATATTTGAAAGGAAGAAATAAACTATTTATAGACCTTAAACTTGTCTATGAAAAAGTATTTGATAAAATTTATGTACATATATACATATAAATACATATTTGTATATGTAAATACATACATATATATTTATATAGGCTTCCCAGGTGGCACTAGTGGTAAAGAACCTGCCTGCCAATGCAGGAGACATAAGAGATGAGGATTCAATCCCTGAGTTAAGAAGATCCCCTGGAGTAGGAAATGGCAACCCACCTCAGTATTCTTGCCTGGGAAATCCTATGGACACAGAAGCCTGGTGGGCTACAGTCCATGGAGCTGCAAAGAGACAAACATGACTGAGCACATGCGCACGCGAAGTACAACAGTGCCACAGGATATAACATATGAAAATAGTTATTCTATAAAATAGCCATGAATACATGGAAACCAAAATTTAATAGATAATACTACTTACAATATCAAAGAAAGGAGAAAGGGAAAGAGAAATTCACAGGTATAAAACTAATAGAACATGTACAAGGATTCACACACTGAAAACTACAACATGCTAATCAAAGAAATCAACGAAACCTAAATACATGGTAAGATATGCCACATTCATGAGTTAGAAAAATCAGCATAGTAAGTATGTCAGTTCTCCCCATACTGACTAGACTGGTTTAATACAATTCCTATCAAAATCCCAGAAAGGTTTTTCTAAAATATAAAAATATAAAGGTTAATATAAAGTTAACCTTTGGATAACTTTATTCCAAAACATGTATGCGATGATAAAGAAAGCCGAATAGCTAACACAAATTTGAAAAATAATGTGAGAAGTATCAGTCTACCTGATTTTAAGACTTATATAGCTACAGTAATCAAGACTGTATGATACTCCTGCTGCTGCTGCTTAAGCTGCTTCAGTCGCGTCTGACTCTGTGCAACCCCACAGACAGCAGCTCACCAGGCTCCCCAGTCCCTGGGATTCTCCAGGCAAGAACACTGGAGTGGGCTGCCATTTCCTTCTCCAATGCATGAAAGTGAAAAGTGAAAGTAAAGTCATTCAGTCGTGTCCAACTCTTAGCGATCCCATGGACTGCAGCCCACCAGGCTCCTCCGTCCGTGGGATTTTCCAGGCAAGAGTACTGGAGTGAGGTACCATTGCCTTCTCCAACCTGTATGATACTGGTGAAGACGAAATACACAGATCAGTGGAACAGAATATATAACCAACAAGCAATCCCACTCAAGTAAAGTCAACTGATTTTTGACCAAAGTTCAAAAGTAATTCAAAGAATAGTACTGAAGCAAATGATATTAAAACAAATAGATATCCACAAGCAGAAAAAAAAGTGAACCTTGATCTAACCATCACCCTTTATTCAAAAATTAACTCAAAATGCATCATAAATTTAAAGGAAAAAATTTAAACTATAAAACTTGTAGAAGAAAGAAATTATAGGAGAAAATCTTTGTGACTAGGGGTTAGTCAATATGAGTTCTCAGATATGACAGAAAAAGTATAATCCATAAAATAGAGGAAAAAAAATGATAGGTTGAATTTTACCAAAACTAAAATCTTTTCCTTTATGAAAGACCATGTAAAGATGATGAAAAGACAAGCTATGGCCTGTAAGAAAATACTTGCAAATGAAATCTGATAAAAGATTCACATAAAGAACTCCCAAAATTCAATGGGTTGAAAAAACCCAAACAATCCAACTAAATAATAGCCAAAGGGCATGAAGAAATATTTGGCCAATGAAAACATACAGATGGAAAATAAGCACATTAAGAGGCATTCATATCATTAGCCATTAAAGACACAATTCTTTCTTTTAAACTTCACAGATATTGCAGCTTTGATAATTTGTGGCAACCTTTTTTTCTTCTTTTTTAAAATTTTATTATTTATTTTTTACTTTACAATATTGTATTGGTTTTGCCATACATCAACATGAATCCGCCATGGGTGTACACATGTTCCCAATCCTGAATCTCCCTCCTACCTCCCTCCCCATACCATCCTTCTGGGTCATCCCAGTATACCAGCCCCAAGCATCCTGTATCCTGCATTGAACCTAGACTGGCAATTCGTTTCTTATATGATATTATACATGTTTCAATGCCATTCTCCCAAATCATCCTACCCTCTCCCTCTCCCACAGATTCCAAAAGACTGTTCTATACATCTGTGTCTCTTCTGCTGTCTCGCATACAGGATTATTGTTACCATCTCTCTAAATTTCATATATATGCATTAGTATACTGTATTGGCGTTTTTCTTTCTGGCTTACTTCACTCTATAATCAGCTCCAGTTTCATCCACCTCATTAGAACTGATTCAAATGTATTCTTTGTAGTGGCTGAGTAATATTCCAGTGTGTATATGTACCACAGCTTTCTTATCTATTCATATGCTGATGGACACCTAGGTTGCATGTACAGTGTTTTTTAACACAGTGCTATTGATATTAATACTTATAGTAGAGTAAACATAACTTTTATAAGCATTGGGGAAAACAACAACTACATATAACTTGCTTTATTGCAATATTTGCTTTACTGCAGAGGTCTGGAACCAACCTGTCTATACCTCCAAGATATTCCACTATGAAAAAATATAAAGTTAAGACCACAGTGGAAATATTATTACCTATTAGAATTGCTAATATATTATTAAAAACAGTGGTAGCACCAAAAGCTTGAGAGGATTCAGAGACACTAGACCATCCATACATTGCTAATGGAAATTATTTGCTAGTTTCTTAAAAACTGTGTTTAGCTTGTGTTTTCAAGACTATGATGCACGATCCCCAACAATGCCTTGCTGGCTTTGACGCCTGCTTTGCTGCTGAAGCTGGACCAGGTAGGGAAGCTAATTCCTAGCTTTATTGGTGAATGCAACCCCAACCCCACTT
This sequence comes from Capra hircus, assembly GCF_001704415.2. NCBI lineage: Eukaryota > Metazoa > Chordata > Mammalia > Artiodactyla > Bovidae > Capra > Capra hircus. Next base: position 80,906,505 of record NC_030822.1, read on the forward strand.
ACCTGGAAACCTGCCCAGAGCATCCAGGAAACAGAGCAGCTCAGCAACACTTGAAGAGCACCAAGCCAGTGATTCTGTCTGACCACAGAACTTAGTGAACAGTTCTGACTGATTAAGATCTTTAGCCAGCAAGTCGTACCAGCTGTGAATGCTGTTATGTGGATCCCAGGTTGGAAAGCAAATTCAAAGCCTGGCCTGAATACAGCTTCCATGCCTGCCCAATCAGAAAAACTAAACAGAAAACTCAGGAAGCTGTGCCGCCGCATGTACCACCCTGCTTACAACAGCAACGGGGCAGAAAGCTGAGACCCACATACCACCCTGCTTACAACAACATGGCACCATCAAAGGAAAGTAATAAAGTTCCAATCTGACCCTAAAGAATCAAGAGATTTCTGAACTGTGTACAAAGACGTCAGAATAATCCCCTCAAAGAAGTTTAGTGAGCTTCTTTACAGACATTAAACAAAATTAGGAAACAGTGCATGAGCAAAGCAAGAAGTTCAACCAAGAAATAAGCCATTAAAAAAAAATTTCTAGAGTTGAAAAACACGATGACTGATATGAAGAATTCAATGGAGAGCTTTAACATCAGACTTGGTCAAGCAGAAAAAAGAATCAATGAATAGAAAACAGGGCATTTAAAATCATTCAGTTGGAGAAGCAAAAAGGTGCAAAGGAGTAAAATTGTCTATGAGAACCACAGGATACCATCAAATAAATAACAACTGCATTATGAGAATCCCAGAAGAAAAAAGAACAGAAAATATTTTTAAAGCAATAACGGCTGTACAAACCTGGCGAGAGATATGGATATCAAGAGCCATGAGGCCGAACGGATGCCAAATAGACTACTCCAAAACAGTTATAGAGACACATTGTAATTACACTGTCAAAAGTCAGACAAGAAAGAATTTTAAAAGGAGTAGAGGAGCAATACATCATATATAAGGGACCGCTCCCAATAGACTATGGTCAGATTTCTCAACAGAAACTTTGTAGTCCTGGACAGAATGAGGTGATATATTCAAAATACCAAAAGAAAACAAAACACTGTCTTCAGGAATACTATACCCAACAAAATCATCTTTTAGAAATTAATGAAAGATAAAGACTTTTATGAAAACACAAAAAGTGAATTCATTTCCACTAGATTTGCCTTAGAAGAAATAATAAAGGGAGTTCTTCAAGTAGGAATGAAAAGATAATAAAAACACATGAATGTAAGTGTAAAGCTAACTGGGTAAATATACAAAATCAGATTCTCTAATATTATAATGGTGGTACATAATTCAAAATTTTTAAATAAATATTAATAGATAACCATAACTAAAATAATGTATTAGATGCACACTATAAAATACATATAAACTAAAACATCAATAATTTAAAATGGAAAAGGAGAAGTAAAAATATAAAGTTTATATATGCAGTTGAAACTGTGTCAGATTAAAACAGATTAAAATTTATTTTAACAAATAAGTTAAAAACATAAATTTTATATAAGTCTCATGGTAACCAAAAACAAAAAACCTATAGTAGTTACACTAATGATTATGACAAAAGAGTCAAAGACTGTGGAGTGAAAGTTGCTCAATCGTGTCCAACTCTTTGTGACCCCATGGACTATACAGTCCATGGAATTCTCCAGGCCAGAATACTGGAGTGATAGCTATTCCCTTTTTCCAGGGGATCTTCCCAACCCAGGGATCGAACCCAGGTTTCCTCCACTGCAGGCAGAATCGTTACCAACTGAGCTATCAGGGAAGCCAGTCAAAAAATATTACTACAAAGAATCAAGTCACAAAGAAGAGAGATAAAAAAGAAACTCAACATTATTAACAAAATGGCAATAGAAGTCTTTACCTATGTAGAAAATTCCATAGACTCCACCAAGAAATACAAGCATTAATGAATTAAGCAAAATTACAGGATACAATATCAACATACAAAAATTGTTCAGTTCTTAAGTTGTGTCTGACTCTCTGCACCTCATGGGCTCTTTGCACCTCATGCATGCCAGGCTTCCCTGTCCTTCACTACCTCTTTGCTCAAACTCACAAGACCACTGATTCATTGATGCCATCCAATCATCTCCTTCTCTGTCAACCCATTCTCATTCTGCCCTCAATCTCTGTCAGCATCAAGGTCTTTTCCAATGAGTCGGTTTTTCCCATCTGGTGGCCAAAGTATTGGAGCTTCAGCTTCAGCATCAGTCCTTCAGTGGATATTCAGGGTTGATTTCCTTTAGGATTAACTGGTTTGATCTTCTTGCTGTCCAAGGGATTCTTGAGAGTCTTCTCCAACATCATAGTTTGAAAGTATCAATTCTTCAGCAATTAGCCTTCTTTATGGTCCAACTCTCATAGCCATACACAACTACTGGAAAAACCATAGCCTTTACAATATGAACCTTTGTTGGCAAAGTGATGTCTCTGCTTTTTAATACACTGACAAGGTTTATGATAGCTTTTCTTTCAAGGAGCAACTGTCTTTTCATTTCATGGCTGCAGTTAACATCTGCAATGATTTTGGAGCCCAAGAAAATAAAATCTGCACTGTTTCTACTTTTTACCAATCTACTTACTATGAAGTGATGGGACCAGATGCCAGCACTAGTTTTTTGCTTTTTCACTTTCTTTCACTTTCGTCAAGAGGCTCTTTAGTTCCTCTTCATTTTCTACCAACAGACTGGTATCATCTGCATATCTGAGGTTGTTCATATTTCTCCTGGCAATCTTGATTCCAGTTTGTAATTCATCCAGCCCAGCATTTCATGATGCACTCTGCATATAAATTAAATAAGCAAGGTGGTCTGGTTTTCCCATCTCTTAGGAATTTCTCACAGTTTGTTGTGATCCACACAGTCAAAGGCTTTAGCGTAGTCAATGAAGCAGAAATAGATGCTTTTCTAGAATCCCTTGCTTTTTGTGATCCAATGGATATTAGCAATTTGATCTCTGGTTCCTCTGCCTTTTCGAAATCCAGCTTGTTCATCTGGAAGTTCTCAGTTCACATACTGTTGAAGCCAAGCTTGAAGGACTTTGAGCGTTACTTTGCTAGCATGTGAAATGAGTGCAACTGTACAGTAGTTTGAAGACTCTTAGGTAAGGCCGTTCTTTAGGACTGGAATGAAAACTGACCCTTTCCAGTCCTGTGGGCAGTGGTGAGTTCCAAGTTTGCTGACATATCAAGTGCAGCACTTTCACAGCATCAACTTTTAGGGTTTGAAATAGCCCAGCTGAAATTCCAACACCTCCACTAGATTTGTTCATAGTAATGCCTCCTAAAGCCCACTTGACTTCACATTTGAGAATGTCTGGTTCTAGGTGAATGACCACACCATTGGGGTTATCCAGCTCATTAAGATCTTTTTTGTACAGTTTTGGCCATTGTCTTCTGTACTATGTTATGAACCTCCATCCATAGCTCTTCAGGTACTCTATCAGATCTAATCCTTTGAATCTATTTGTCACGTCCACTGTAAAATCATAAGGGTTTGATTTAGGTCATTCCTGAATGGCCTAATGGTTTTCCCTACTTTCTTCAATTTAAGTCTGAATTTTGCAATAAGGAGTTTATGATCTGAGCAACAGTCAGCTCCAGGTCTTGTATATGCTAAGAATGAAATTAACTATGAAGTAAATAAAACATTCCCACTTATGGAAGCATCAACAACAATATAATACTTAGGAGTACATTAACCATGTAGGTGAAAACTTAACACACAGAAAAGTACAGGATATTAATGAAAGAAACTGAAGAAGACACAAATAAATGTAACAATATTAAATGTTCTTGGATTTGAAGAATTAGCATTATTAAAATGTCTGTACAACACAAAGCCATCTATAGAGTCAATACAATCCCTATCATGATTTCCTAGGCATTTCTCTCACACACACATACACAAATAACAGAAGAAAAAAAATCTTGCAATTTATATGGAACTATCATAGACACTAAAGAGCCAAAACAATCCTAAGAAAGAACTAAGCTAGACACATCATGTCTTGATTTTAAACTAAATTACAAGGCTATAGTAATTAAAACAGTATGCACTAGGACAAAACCAGATACATAGACTAATGGGAAACACATATAAGTTCAACTAATGTTTGACAAGAAGGCTGCAAACTCAGTGGTAAAAAGACATATTTCTTCAAAAATTGAGCTGGAAAAAATGGATATTCACATGCCAAAGAATGAAACTACATCCCTATTTCACAATATCCACAAAAATTAACTCAAAATTAATTGAAGACTTAAATGTAAAATCTGATACCATAAAACTCCAGGAAGGAAAATGAGGAATAAACTCCTTGACCACAGTAATAGCAATGATTTTGGGGGTGGGGGGGTGGGGTATGACATCAAGCGCAGACAAAAAAATAAACAAGTGAGGCTATAGCAAACCAAGAGGTTTCTGTACAGTAAACGAAACAATATACAAAATGAAAAGGCAATATATAGAATGTGACAAAATATTATGAAACCACACATCTAATAAAACATCAACATCCAAACTGTATAACAAACTCAAACAACTCAATAGCAAAAAAATCCAAACAACACAATTAATGGGCAAAGAACTCAAATAGATTTCTTCTTCCAAAAAAGATGTTCAAATGGCCAACAGGAACATGAAAAGGTACTCAACATCACTAATCAAAACCCTAATAGATAACCTCACACTTATTGGCATGACTACTGCCAAAAACAGAAGCAATAACAAGTGGTGTTGGGGATATGGATAAAAGGAAAGAAACCTCTGTATACATCTATTGTTAATGTAAACAGGTATACTCAAATAGAAAACAGTCTGCACGTTTCTTGAAAAAGACAAAAGTACCACTTCATGCTTCAGTTGTGTCCAACTCTTTGCGACCCATGGACTGTAGTCCACTAGGCTCCTCTGTCCATGGGATTTACCAGGCAAAGATACTGGAGTGGGTTGCCATTTCCTCCTCCAGGGAGAAGTACCACATGATTCAGCAATTCAACTTCTGGGTATATACCCAAACTACATCAAATCACCATCCTGAATAGCTGTCTGTACCCCCACTTCACTGTAGCATTGTTCACAATAGCCAAGACATGGAGACACTGTAAAGGCCCATGGGTAAATAAAAAGATAAAGAAAAAATGATACACACACACACACACAGGAAAATTATTCAGCCATAAAAAAGAATACTGCTAGTTGCGACAACATGTATTGACCTTAAGGGCATTATGCTAGGTCAGATGGAGAAAAATACTGTATGATGTCACTTACATGTGGGATCTAAAAACCTAAAGTCATAGAAAAAGAACAAATTAGTGTTAGCCAAAGGTGGATGGGTGTGTGTGTGCAGGGGAGAACTGGGTAAAGGTAGTAAGAATATACAAATTTCCAGTTAAAAGATAAATAAGTTCTGGAAATGTAACATTCAGCATGATGACAAGTTAACAATACTATGTGGAATATCTGAAAGTTACTAAGAGAGTAGAGCTCTCACATCTGTGTAGTTCACATCAGAAGAAAAAACTAACTTCAGGAGATAAGATGCTAACTTATTGTGGTAATTATTTAGCAATACATGTATGTGTGTGTTCATCTGCTCAGTTGTGTCTAACTCTCTGTGACCCTTTGGACTTAGCCTGCCAGACTCCTCAGTCCATGGGATTTCTCAGGCAAGAATACTGGGGAGGGTTGCCATTTCCTCTTCCAGGGGATCTTCCCAACCCAGGGGTCAAACCCGTGTTTCCTGCATCTGATGCATTGCAGGAATCATGATGTACACCAAAAATACAATGTTATATATAATTATATCTCAATAAAACTAGGGGCAGGAAACTAAACACATATCATACAACCCAATAATCACAGACCTGGGCATTTAACCTAGGAGCAATGAAAGTTTATGTGGGCATAAAAACCTGTACATAACTTTTCATAGCAGCTTTATTTATATAATCAAAAACTGGAAACAACCAAAATGTTGCTAAACAAACGGATGAGAATACAAACTGGTACATCCATACCACGAAATATAATGCACCTTTAAAAAGGAACAACAAGAGCATTATCATGAATGAAAATTCAGTCTCTAAAGGTCACCTATTTTATAATTCTACTTCTAAAATATCCTTTAAATGTTAAAATTATAGGCATGAGAAAGAGATTAGAGGTTTCCTGGGATTGAAGACTCTGTTGTGCGGGGTTGGAGGAACTGGATATACACAAAGGAGACTTGATTGTGACAGTAGCCACAGGAATCTAACACAGGTTATAAAAATGACATGAAATTATACACACACTGTATCAATGTCAAATTCCTGGTTTTGAATTTGAACGATCATTATGTAAGATATGAAACTGGGGAAACTGTGTGAAGGATACATGTGATCTCTCTGTACTAGTTTCGTAACTTCCTGTGTATCTGTAGTTACTCTTTTAAAAATGAAGAGAAAAAGACAATGACATATAAATTCAAATTAGAAACTATTTTGACCTTACAGTTTTGTTCTTGTTCAACACCCTCAGAATATTTCAAGAAAATTTCCTTTTATTTTTGGTGTAACTGGTTCCTCAGTTTTTAAAAATAAGTTGAACGTAAAACAACAAGAAGATATCCAAATCTGAGACTTTCAAAAGGATAAAATCTCTATTTCTTCATTGTGGCACAGACCTTGAGAACATCAGTTTTAAAAACTCAATCATAAATTTTTTTATATTAAGTTCACTGATGTTAAAAATATGAATGTAATTTGGATTGTTAGATTAAGTCAATTACTGAGTCTCATTGTTCATGAAGAATTAAGGACTTAAACTCAATGATATAAGTATAAAGAAGTTCTCTGGGGGAATTTCAAAATGGCAGAGGAGTAAGACTATACCATAAAGTAAGACTATACCATGAAGACTATCCCATTAAGGAAGGTGGGGAGATCACTGTCCCCCACAAATACATCATAAAACCATCTGTATGTGGAACAACTCATTCAGAACACCTTCTGGATGCTGGCAGAAGATGCCAGCCTTCCAAAAAGGCAAGCTAATCTCCACAAAATGAAGTAGGGCAAAAGATACAGGAAAAATGAAAGACAAAGGACTTGGGATGGGGACCTGAACTTCAGGCAGGGAGCCGTGAAGGAGGGAAAGTCTGCACACTCAGAAACCCCCTCATGGGTGGGGACAGAAGCATCTTCAGAACCTCAAAGGAGAACACAGCAACATTAGGAAGCCAAAATGAAAAAGATTCACCACAGAGATAACTGCTGACCAGCACTTCCCAGTTGAGATGCTGTTTGCATGCCCACTACAGTGATTTGGGGCTGAGTGCTGAGACTCAGGTTTTAGGCACTGGACCCCAGGGACAAAACTGGGGTTGACAGCAATGATGCTAATCTGAGGGAAGGAGTACAACACAGCTGAGCAAGTCCAGGGTAAAGCATGGGCCTTCCGGAGAGTCAAGGGATCACTGCTGCAAGGGAAACTTCCACACATGCACAGACTACAGGACTCTGACTTTGTGAGAGCCATAGACGGGAGAAGCCACAGATGTGGACTGCCACCCCAGAGGCAGGTACACTGGCCACCACTGCCAAAGCTGGCAAAAGTGCCAGGTGCGGCACTAGCCACGACTGCAGTTTACGGTCCCAGACCGGGGAATGCAGGCTGACTGGCCACCTCTAAAGCCAAGGCAAGGGCCAGAGATTGTTGACAAAATGCCACTGTGGTCCCAACCCCAGAGGCAGCAGCTTTCACCAAGCAATGAGCAGGCACAGGTAACTGACCACACCTTTCGGGGAACCTTTGCAGCTTGGCTCTGCTGAGGGATGAACCAAGGCCAACGCCCCTGAGGAAACACATATGGTCTGACTATAGCAACTTCCTGCAGGCCTCCACCTCAGTGAGCACTCCTACATGTCCCAGTTGTGTCTGCTGTATCACTCCCTCTCCCAAGTCAAACTGAGCAAGTGAGCCCTGATCAGCTGCTACTCTCGTTCACTCGTCTGGGTAGGGAACAGACATTGGAGGGTGGCCTACAAGCAGAAGCAGGGCCAAAACCAAAGCTGAGCACCAGGGGTTGTAGGATGGAAGAAGAGGAAGGGAATGTGCTCCTCTAGCCACAGGTGCAGCAGATTAAATCCCCACAAAGAGCCTAAGGCTGTGGACTTTGGGGGCAATTGTGGACTTTGGGAGCAAGAACAAGTTGGAGTAGGACCAGATCTGAGTCTGAGCTGACCGTACAGCACCCACAACAGGTCCAGAGACCTTTCCAGAAAAGTTGGAGGACTTCCTGAATAAACAGAATGCCTAGTGCGCACTGTACACAAGGACAACGGAGGATTCAGGAGGATATTCTTCTCTCTATATATGTATGTATGTATGTATTTTTTCTTTTTCATACTGTTGTAATGGTGTTCTTTATTATTCTTTTAATTTTTATTTTTTAACTTTTCCTTTTTAAAAACCTTTTACTTTTGAATATATTTTTTTCCTATTTTTACAGTACTCTAGATATATTCCTTTTTTCCCCACGTTTTTGATCTTATATTCTTGCTACTCTAGATTTTAGTATTTGTTTTCACTGAGCATTTGTTTCGGAGAAGGCAATGGCAACCCACTCCAGTACTCTTGCCTGGAAAATCCCATGGGTGGAGGAGCCTGGTGGGCTGCCGTCCATAGGGTCACGAAGAGTCTGACACGACTGAGCGACTTCACTTTCACTTTCCACTTCCATGCATTGGAGAAGGAAATGGAAACCCACTCCAGTGTTCTTGCCTGGAGAATTCCAGGGACGGGGGAGCCTGGTGGGCTGCCATCTATGGGGTAGCACTGAGTCGGACACAACTGTAGCAACTTAGCAGCAGAAGCAACAGCAGCATTTATTTCTTGGCTTGAAGTACTCTTCCTTTTTTGGTTCCTATTGTTATTCTCTTTTCTTCGCTCTTTTTTTTTTTTTTCTATTTTCTTTGTGAATATGAAAGCTCCTTTGTTTATTCTTGTGTGTTGATTGTTGTTTGTCTTGCTTTCACCATTTGTCTTGGGTTTTGTCTGTCCATTTTTTTTTTCTTTCTATATTTCACGTCTTCTTTTTCCTTTTGCTTTTCATTTCTTTTTTTTTTCACTCTTTCCCCTCTTTTCTTTTCTGTTGTTTTCCTCTTTTCTCACTCCTTTTTTGTGCCCTTTATGACTTTTTCTTTCCCTTTTGTGCTGTGTGGCTTGTGGAGTCCTGGGGCTACAGTAAGGAGTCAGACCTGAATCTCCAAGGTAGGAGACCTGAGTCCAGGATGCTGCACCATGAGAGAACTCGCAACCCCATGGAACATTAAACAGCAAGAGCTCTCCCAAAGGCTGCCATCTCAACACTAAGACCATGCAACACACAAAAGGCCAGCAAGCTCCAATGCCAGATGTCTGATGCCAAACCATCAGTGAAACATGAACACAACACTGCTCAGTAGCAGAGAAGTGTCCCAAAGCCATACCTTGTTTACAGACACCCCAACACAAACCACTGGATGCAGTACTGCCTTTCAGACAGACAAGATCCAACTCCAACCACGAGAACATAGGCACCAATCCCCACCAACAAGTAACGCTTCACAAGGCACTGGTCCAAACCCACCAGCTGGGGACCAAGTCCACAACATGAACTATGACCTTGCAGCTACAGAAAGGAAACCTCAAGCACAGTCAATTAAACAAAAGGAAAAGACAGAGAAACATACAGTAGATGAAGGAACACAGTAAACCCCACAAAACCAAACAAAGGAAGAAGAAATAGGCAGTCTACCTGAAAAAAAACATCAGAGTAATTAAAGTAAAGATGATCCAAAAATGTGGAAAATGGAAGCACAGATAAACAGAATGGAGGCATAGACTTAAAAGATATAGGAAATGTTTAATAAGTACCTAGTAGAAACAAAGAACACATAATCAGCAATGAAAAGCACAATAACTGAGATGAAAAATACATTAGAGGAAACCAAGAGCAGAAATAATTGAGGCAGAAGAATGGATAAGTGAGCAGGAAGATAAAATGGTGGAAATAACTGAAACAGTAGAATAAAGAAAAAAGAATGAAAAGAAATGAAGACAGTCTCAGAGACAACTGTAACAAAATTAAGCACATCAACATTTGAATTATTGAGGTCCCAGAAGAAGAAGACAAATAGAAAGGGTATGAGAAAATATTTGAGGAGATTATAGTCAAAAACTTCCCTAATATGGGAAAGGAAATACCATACAAGCCCAGGAAGCCCATAGAGTCCTACACAGGATAAAAGCAAAAGGAAACAGACCAAGACACATAGTAATCAAACTAACAAAAATTAGACACAAAGTAAACCTATTATATTAAAAGAGCAAGGCAAGAGCAAGGGCAAAACAACAATAATGTACAAGGGGATTCCCATAAAGCTAATAACTGCTCTTTCAGCAGCAAGTCTGCAGTCCAAGAAGGGAGTAGCAGGATATACTTAAAACGATGAAAAGAAAAAACCTAAAACCAAGACTACTCTTTAGAGGAAGGATCTCATTCAGATTTGACAGAGAAATCAAAAGCTTTACAGAGAAGCAAAAGTTAAGAGAATTCAGCACCACCAAACTAGCTTTACGACAAATACTAAAGGAACGTCTCTAAAGAGGAAACACAAGAGTAAGAGAAGACCTACACAAACAAACCCCAAACAATAAAATACGTGGTAATAGGACCATGCATATCACTGCTGCTAAGTCGCTTCAGTAGTGTCCGACCCTGTGCGACCCCATAGATGGCAGCCCACCAGGCTCCCCCGTCCCTGGGATTCTCCAGGCAAGCACACTGGAGTGGGTTGCCATTTCCTTCTCCATGCATATCACTAATTACCTTGTTTCTGTATCCATTCATCCAGTCTGTGTCTTTTGCTTGGAGCATTTAATCCATTTACATTTAAGGTAATTACATTTAAGTGACTGCATCACTAATTAAGTTAAATGTAAATGAATTAAATGCTCCAAGCAAAAGACACAGACTAGAACGGATACAGAAACAAGACCCCTATGTATGTCATCTGCAAGAAACCACTTCAGACATAGGGACACATAGAGATTTAAAGTATGGAGCTTAACTTAAAAAATATATTCCATGCAAGTGAAAATCAAAAGGAAGTTAAAAGTAGCCTAACCAGACAAAATAGACTTTAAAATAAAGACCATTACTGGAGACAAGGAAGGACACTACATAAGGATCAAGGGACTAATCCAGGAAGATATAACAATCAAAAATATATATGCACCAAACATAGGAGAACTTCAATATTTAAGGAAATGCTAACAACTATAAAAGGAAAAATCAACAGTAACATAATAACAGAAGGGGACTTTAAAACCTCACTCACACCAATGGACAGGTCATCCATAAACAAAAATTACTAAGGAAACACAAGTTTTAAATGATACATTTGGCCAGATGAACTTGATTGATTTCTGTAGGACATTTCATCCAAAAACAGTAAATTTCACTTTTCTCTCCCAGTTCAGTTCAGTTGCTCAGTCGTGTCCGACTCTTTGCGACCCCATGAATCGCAGCACGCCAGGCCTCCCTGTCCATCACCATCTCCCGGAGTTCACTCAGACTCACGTCCATCAAGTCAGTGATGCCATCCAGACATCTCATCCTCTGTTGTCCCCTTCTCCTCCTGCCCCCAATCCCTCCCAGCATCAGAGTCTTTTCCAATGAGTCAACTCTTCGCATGAGGTGGCCAAAGTACTGGAGTTTTAGCTTTAGCATCATTCCTTCCAAAGAAATCCCAGGGTTGATCTCCTTCAGAATGGACTGGGTGGATCTCCTTGCAGTCCAAGGGACTCTCAAAAGTCTTCTCCAACACCACAGTTCAAAAGCATCCATTCTTCGGTGTTCAGCCTTCTTCACAGTCCAACTCTCACATCCATACATGACCACAGGAAAAACCATAGCCTTGACTAGACGGACCTTAGTCAGCAAACTAATGTCTCTGCTTTTGAATATACTATCTAGGTTGGAAAATCCAGGAAAGATAACATCTTGGGGTCACAAATTAGCCACTCCAGTATTCTTACCTGGAGAATTCCATGGATGGCAGAGCCTGATGGGCAACAGTTCATGGGGTCACAAACAGTCGGACACGACTGAGCAACTTAACTAACGAAGTTTGAAAAAAGTAAAACTAAAAATATATCAAGCATTTTTTTGTTAACCACAATGCTGTAAATTAGATATGCACTACAGGAAAAAACTGTAAAAAAAAAAATCACAAACACAGGGAGGCTAAACAATATGCCTCTAAATAACCACGAGTTCACTGAAGATCTCAAAGAGGGAAAAGCAAAAAAGGAAAACACAACAACTCAAAATCTATTGGAATCAGTAAAACCAGTGCTATGGGGGAAATTTAGAGCAATATAAACCTAGCTCAAGAAATAAGAAAAACATCAAATAAACCATCTAATTTTACATTTAAGCAACTAGAAAAATAACAACAAAAAAATAAATAAATAAAACCAAAGTTGTTAGAAGGAAAGAAATTATAAAGATCAGATCAGAAATAAATGAAAAAGAAATGAAGAAGGGAATAGGAAAAATCAGTGAAACTAAAAGCTAGTTTTTTGAGAACATAAGCAAAACTGACAGACTCTTGATAAGTCTGTTAGCCAGACTCATCAAGAAAAAAAAAAAAAGGAGAAAACCCAAATCAATAAAACAGAAAAAGGAAAAGTTATAACAGACAATAAAGAAATACAAAGGATCATAAAACACCACTATGAGCAACTATATGCCAATAAAGTGGACAAGCTGGAAGAAATGGATGAATTCTATGAAAAGTACAACGTTTCAAGAGTGAACCAGGAAGAAATAGAAAAAAATGAACACACCAATCACAAACACTGAAATCAAAACTCTAAGAAAAAAATCTTCCAACAAAAGCCCAGTAGCTTCAAAGGCAAGCTTTATCAGAAGTTTAGAGAAGAGCTAACCCATATGCTGCTTAAACTCTTCCAGAAAACTGCAGAGGAAGGAAGACTCTCAAACTCCTTTTATGAGGCCACCATCACCCTGACACCAAAACGTGACAAACATACACAAAAAAAGAAAATTACAGGCCAGTATCACTGATGACATGTGCTGCATGCATGCTTTCAGGTCCGACTCTTTGCCATCCCATGAACTGTAGCCCACCAGGCTCCTCGGTCCATGGAATTTTCCAGGCTAGAATACTAGAGTGGTTTCCCATTTCCTACTCCAGGGGTTCTGCCTGTCCTGGAGATTGAATCTGTGATTCTGAGTCTCCTGTAATGGCAAGTAGATTATTTTACCACTGTGTCACCTGGGAAGTCAATAACTAATAAACACTGATACAAAAATTCTCAGGAAAATACTAGCAAACAGAATCCAACAACATATTAAAAAGCATCAGATATCGCCTTATCAAGTGGGGTTTATTTATCTCAGGAATGCAAGGATTCCTCAATACACACAAATCAATGTGATACACCATATTAACAAACTGAAAGACAAAATCATATGACAATCTCAATGAAGGCAGAGAAAGTTTTTGCAAAATTCAGTACCCATGCATGTTAAAATAAACTCTTCCCAAAAATGGGCACAGAAGGAATCTACCATAAAAATAAAGGCCATTTACAGCAAACCAACAGCAAACATGGTTCTCAATGGTGAGAAACTAAAAGCATTCACTCTAAGGTCAGAAACAAGACAAGGGTGACCACTTGTGAGATAGGGTGCCCTGTTATTCAACATAGTTTTGGATGTCCTAGCTACGGCAATCAGAGAAGAAAAAGAAAGAAAAGGAATCCAGACTGGAAAGGAAGAAATAAAACTCTATTTGCAGATAACATGATACTATACATAAGAAACCCTAAAGATACTATCAGAAAATTACTAGAGATAATCAGTGAATATGGTACAGCTGCAGGATACAAAATCGATACACAGAAAACACATACATTCCTATATACTAACAATGAAAAATGAGAAAGAGAAATTAAAGAATCAATCACATTTACCATTGCAAGAAAAAGAATAAAATACCTAGGAATAAATCTACCTAAGGAGACAAAAGAACTGTATTCAGAAAACTGTAAGACACTGATGAAAGATCAAGGATGATATAAATAGAGGAATATTCCATGATCCTGGTTTAGAAGAATCAATATTGTGAAAATGACTGAACTACCAAATGTAATCAACAGATTCAAGGCAATCCCAATCAAATTACCAATGGCATTTGTCACACAACTAGAAGAAAAATATCTCACAGTTTGTATGGAAACACAAAAGACCCCAAATAGCCAAAGCAATCTTGAGAAAGAAGAATGGATTTGAAGGAATCAACTTACCTGATTTCAGACTATACTACAAACCTACAGTAATCAAGACAGTACAGTAGTGGCACAAAAAGAAAAGTATAGACCAACTGAACAAGATAGAAAGCCCAGAGACAAACCCATGTACCTAGGGGCACCTTATCTTTGACAAAAGAGTTAAGAATATACAGTGGGGAAAAAAGCTTCTTCAATAAGTGGTGCTGGGAGAACTGGACAACAACGTGTAGAAGAATGAAATTAGAACACTTCCTAACACCATACACAAAGATAAACTTGAAAAGGATTAAACCTAAACGTGAACTATAAAACTAGTTTTATAGAAATTACAGAAACTATAAAACTCTTGGAAGAAAACATAGGCAGAACACTGCATTACATAAATCATAATAAGATCCTCTATGAACCAACTCCTAGAACAATGGAAATTAAACAAATAAATAAGTGGGACCAAATTAAACTTAAAAGCTTTTGCACAGCAAAGGAAACTGTAAAGGTGAAAAGACAACCCTCAGAATGGAAGAAAATAATAGCAAATTAAACAACTGACATAGGATTAATCTCCAAAATATACAAACAGTTCATACAACTCAATGCCAGAGAAACAATCTAATCAAAAAGTGGGCAAAAGATCTAAACAGACATATCTCCAGAAATACATGGATGGCTAATAAACACATGAAGAGATGCTCAACATCACTCATTATTAGAGAAATATAAATCAAAACTACAACGAGCTATCACCTCACACGAGTCAGACTGCCATCATCAAAAAGTCCACAAACAAGTGCTGGAGAAGGTGTGGAGAAAAGGAAACCCTCGTGCACTGCTACTGGGAATATGAATTGACAGAGCCATGATGGAAGACAGTATGGAGATTCCTTAGAAAATCAGGAATAAAACTACCATATAACATAGCAATACCACTTTTAGGCATATACCCTGAGGAATCAAAAACTGAAAAAGACACATGTACCCCAATGTTCACTGTAGTGCCATTTACTATAGCTAGGACACGGAAGCAACCTAGATGTCCACTGACAGATGAATGATCAAGAAGCTGTGGTACCTATATACAATGGAATACCACTCAGCCATAAAAAGGAACACATCTGAGTCAGTTCTAATGATGTAGATGAACCTAGAGCCTATTACACAGACTGAAGTCAGTCAGAAAAACAAATATCATATATTAATGCATATTTATGAAATCTAGAAAGATGGTAATAATGAACCTACCTGCAGGGCAGCAATGGAGAAAACACAGAGAACAGATTTATGGACAAGCGCAGGAGAGAAGGAGTCAGCAAGATGAATGGAAATAGCAGCATGGAGGCACATACACTAACACATGTAAAACAGACAGCCAAAGGGAATTTGCTGTATGACTCAGGGAATTCACACTGGGGCTCTGTGGTAACCTAGAGGGGTGGGAAAGGTTGGGAGGTAGGAGGAAGGTTCAAGAGGGAGGAGACATATGTACACCTATGGTTAATTCATGTTGATGTATGAGAGAAATTAAACTAATATTGTAAAGCAATCAATCAATTTAAAATAAATATAATTATAAAAAATTCTCCAGAATGTGGATAGGAAAGGAACATACCTCAACACAATAAAGGTCATGTACAAGTGACTGCAGCCATGAAATTAAAAGACGCTTACTCCTTGGAAGAAAAGTTATGACCAACCTAGATAGCATATTCAAAAGCAGACACATTAGTTTGCCAACAAAGGTCCGTCTAGTCAAGGCTGTGGTTTTTCCAGTGGTCATGTATGGATGCAAGAGTCGGACTGTGAAGAAGGCTGAGTGCCGAAGAATTGATGATTTTGAAGTGTAGTGTTGGAGAAGACTCTTGAGAGTGCCTTGGACTGCAAGGAGATCCAACCAGTCCATTCTGAAGGAGATCAACCCTGGGATTTCTTTGGAAGGAATGATGCTAAAGCTAAAACTCCAGTACTTTGGCCACCTCATGCAAAGAGTTGACTCACTGGAAAAGACTCTGATGCTGGGAGGGATTGGGGGCAGGAGGAGAAGGGGATGACAGAGGATGAGATGGCTGGATGGCATCACCGACTCAATGGACGTGAGTCTGAGTGAACTCCGGGAGTTGGTGATGGACAGGGAGGCCTGGCGTGCTGCGATTCATGGGGTCACAAAGAGTCGGACACAACTGAGCGACTGAACTGAACTGAACAAGTAACCAACAGAAAAACATTATTCTCAATGGTGAAAAACTGAAAACGTTTTAAGATCGGGAACATGATTAAGGCTGTTCATTCTTAACACTATTATTCAATATAGTTTTGGAAGTCCTAGCTATAGCAGAGAAGAACAAGAAATAAAAGGAGTAGAGATTGGAAAATAAAAAGTAAAATTCTCACTGTTTGTAGACGACATAATACTATATATAGAACACCAAAGATGCCACCAGAAAATTACTGCTGCTACTGCTGCTAAGTCGTTTCAGTCATGTCTGACTCTGTGCAACCCCATAGACGGCAGCCCACTAGGCTCCTCTGTCTCTGGGATTCTCCAGGCAAGAATACTGGAGTGGGTTGCCATTTCCTTCTCCAATGCATGAAAGTGAGAAGTGAAAGTGAAGTCACTCAGTCGTGCCCGGCTCTTAGTGACCCCATGGACTGCAGCCTACCAGGCTCCTCTATCCATGGGATTTTCCAGGCAAGAGTATTGGAGTGGGTTGCCATTGCCTTCTCCTTCTAGAAAATTACTAGAGCTAATCAATGAATACAGTAAAGTCAGAGAATATAAAATTAATATACAGAAATCCCTTACATTCCTAGACACTAACAATGAAAAATCAAAAAGAGAAATTAAGGAAACAATTCCATTCACCACTGCAACGAAAAGGATAAAATAGCTAGGAATAAACCAACCTAAAGAGACAAAATACCTGTATGCAGAAAACTATAAGATACAGGTAAAAGAAACCAAAGAGAACACAAACAGATTGAGTGATATACCATGTTCTTGAATTGGAAAAACATTGTGAAAATGACTATACTACTCAAAGCAATCTTCAGACTCAATGTTATCCCTATCAAACTACCAATGTAATTTTTCACAGTACTGGAACAAAAAAATTCATGATTTGGAAAAATAAAAGACCCCCAAATAGCCAAAGCAATCTTAAGAAAACCAGAGCTGGAGAAATCAACCTTGCTGACTTCAGACTATACTATAAAGCTATAGCCATCAAGAGTATGGTACCAGCACAAAAACAGAAATACAAACCAATGGGACAAGAAAGCAAGCCCAGAGAAACCCACATACCTATGGGCACCTTATTTTTGACAAAGGAGACTATACAATGGAGAAAAGACAGCCTCTTCAATAAGCAGTGCTGGGAAAACTGGACAGCCACATATAAAACAATGAAAAGAACACTTTCTACCACCATACACAAAAATAAATTTGAAATGGATTAAAGACTCAAATATTAGGCTAGCAACTTATAAAGCTCTTAGAGGAAAACATAGGTAGAACAGCCTTTGACATAAGATCCTCCTTGACCCACCTCTTAAAGTAAGGGAAATAAAAACAAAAAGAAACAAACAGGACTGGCATGAATGTTTGGTGGCATCAGTGTAGCTGACTCCTTGTGACCCTATGGGATGTAGCCCACTAGAATCTTCTGTCCATAGGATTCTCCAGGCAAGAATGCTGGAGTGGGTTGCCATTTCTTCCTCAAATTGATCTTCCTGACCCAGAGATCGAACTCATGACTCTTGCCATTTCCTGCAGATTCTTTTATATATATATATATATATTCTTTTTAATTGGAGGCTAATTATTTTACAATATTGTAGTGGTTTTGCCATATATAAACATGAATCAGCCACGGGTGTACATGTGTTCCCCATCCTGAACCCCGCTCCCACCTCCCTCCCCATCCTACCCCTGTGGGTCATCCCAACACTGAGTCACCAGAGAAGCCCCAAATGGGACCTAACTAAACTATAAAGCTTTTGCAAGGTAATGGAAACAATATACAAGATTAAAAGACAACACTCAGAATGGGAGAAAATATTTGCAAATGAAGCAACTGACAAAGGATTATTCTCCAAAACGTATAAGCAGCTCATACATCTCAATATCAGAAAAACAAATAGCCCAATCAAAAAATGAGCAGAAGACCTAAACAGACATTTCTACAAAGAAAACACACAGATGGCCAAGAAACACACGAAAAGATGGCCAACATTGCTCATTATCAGAGAAATGAAAATCAAAACTACAATGAGGTATCACCTCACACAGGTCACAATGGCCATCATCAAAAAACCTACAAACAATAAATGCTGGAGTGGAAGCTGAGGAAGGAAACCCTCCTGCACTGTTGGTGGGATGTAAAGTGGTATGTAAAGTGGCTCGATAAAGGACAGAAATGGTATGGACCTAAAAGAAGCAGAAGATATTAAGAAGAGGTGGCAAGAATACACGGAAGAGCTGTACAAAAAAGATCTTCACGACCCAGATAATCATGATGATGTGATCACTAATCTAGAGCCAGACATCTTGGAAAGTGAAGTCAGGTGGGCCTTGGAAAGCATCACTACAAACAAAGCTAGTGGAGGTGATGGAATTCCAGTTGAGCTGTTTCAAATCCTGAAATATGATGCTGTGAAAGGGCTGCACTCGATATGCCGGCAAATTTGGAAAACTCAGCAGTGGCCACAGGACTGGAAAAGGTCAGTTTTCATTCCAATCCCAAAGAAAGGCAACGCCAAAGAATGCTCAAACTACTGCATAATTGCACTTATCTCACATGCTAGTAAAGTAATGCTCAAAATTCTCCAAGCCAGGCTTCAGCAATACGTGAACCGTGAACTCCCTGATGTTCAAGCTGGTTTTATAAAAGGCAGAGGAACCAGAGATCAAATTGCCAACATCCGCTGGATCATGGAAAAAGCAAGAGAGTTCCAGAAAAACATCTATTTCTGCTTTATTGACTATGCCAAAGCCTTCGACTGTGTGGATCACAATAAACTGTGAAAAATTCTGAAAGAGATGGGAATACCAGACCACATAACCTGCCTCTTAAGAAATCTGTATGCAGGTCAGGAAGCAACAGTCAGAACTGGACATGGAACAACAGACTGGTTCCAAATAGGAAAAGGAGTGTGTCAAGGCTGTATATTGTCACCCTGCTTATTTAACTGGAAGAAACACAAGCTGGAATCAAGATTGCTGGGAGAAATATCAATAACCTCAGATATACAGATGATACCACCCTTATGGCAGAAAGTGAAGAGGAACTAAAAAGCCTCTTGATGAAAGTGAAAGAGGAGAGCGAAAAAGTTGGCTTAAAGCTCAACATTCAGGAAACGAAGATCATGTCATCCAGTCCCATCACTTCATGGGAAATAGATGGGGAAACAGTGGCAACAGTGTCAGACTTTATTTTGGGGGGCTCCAAAATCACTGCAGATGGTGACTGCAGCCATGAAATTAAAAGACGCTTACTCCTTGGAAGAAAAGTCATGACCAACCTGGATAGTATATTCAAAAGCAGAGACATTACTTTGCCAACTAAGGTCCGTCTAGTCAAGGCTATGGTTTTCCAAGTAGTCATGTATGGATGTGAGAATTGGACTGTGAAGAAGGCTGAGCGCCGAAGAATTGATGCTTTTGAACTGTGGTGTTGGAGAAGACTCTTGAGAGTGCCTTGGACTGCAAGGAGATCCAACCAGTCCATTCTGAAGGAGATCAACCCTGGGATTTCTTTGGAAGGAATGATGCTAAAGCTAAAACTCCAGTACTTTGGCCACCTCATGCGAAGAGTTGACTCATTGGAAAAGACTCTGATGCTGGGAGGGATTGGGGGCAGGAGGAGCAGGGGACGACCGAGGATGAGATGGCTGGATGGCATCACGGACTCGATGGACCTGAGTCTGAGTGAACTCCGGGAGATGGTGATGGACAGGGAGGCCTGGCGTGCTGCGATTCATGGGGTTGCAAAGAGTCGGACAAGACTGAGCGACTGAACTGAACTGAACTAAACTGAAAGTGGTATAGCCACTGTGGAGAACAATATGGAAATTTCTTTAAAAAGTAGCAATACAAATACCATATGACCCAGCAATCTCAATACTGAGCATATACCCTTAAAAAAACACAATTCAAAAAGACACATGCACCCTAATGTTCACTACAGCACTTGTTTACAATGGCCAAGACACGGAAATCAATCTAGATGTCCATCAACTAATGAATGGATAAACTGTAGTACATATATACTATGGAATGAGTGAGTGAAAGTTGCTCAGTCGAGTCCAACTCTTTGTGACCCCATGGACTATACAGTCCATGGAATTCTCCAGGCCAGAACACTGGAGTGGGTAGCCGTTCCCTTCTCCAGGGGATTTTCCCAACCCAGGGATCAAACCTAGGTCTCCCACATTGCAGGCGGAATCGTTACTAGCTGAGCCACCAGGGAAGCCCAAACTCAGCCAAAAAAGGAAGGAATCTGAGTTAGAAGTAGTGAGGTGGATGAAGGCCTGTTACACAGAGTAATATTAAGTCATAGAAAAACAAAAATTGTATATTAAAACATACATATAAAAAAATGTATATGGAATCTAGAAAACAGTACTGATGAACCTATTTACGGAGAATAAATGCCAACCACGACATTGAGAATGGTCTGCGGACACAGCGGGGGAAGGAAAATGAAGGACAAATTGAGAAAGTAGCATTGACATATATACACTATCATGAATGAAACAGGTAAAATCCAAGGATAAATCCAAGAAGCTGAAACTTTCTATTCTTAAATTTGGTTTGAGTAAGTCTCTAATAATACAAGGCTCCCCTGGTAGCTCAGGGGGTAAAAGAAAGTGAAAGTTGCTCAGTCGTGTCTGACTCTTTGCAACGTCATGGACTATACAGTCCACGGAATTCTCCAGGCCAACATTCTGTAGTGGGTTGCCATGCCCTCCTCCAGGGGATCTTCCCAACCCAGGTCTCCCATATTGCAGGCAGATTCTTTAACCAACTGAACCACCAGGGAAGCCTGAATCCACCTGTATGTGGGAGACCCGGGTTCAGTCCCTG
This sequence comes from Capra hircus, assembly GCF_001704415.2. Taxonomy (NCBI): domain Eukaryota; kingdom Metazoa; phylum Chordata; class Mammalia; order Artiodactyla; family Bovidae; genus Capra; species Capra hircus. The sequence continues at coordinate 80,927,939 of NC_030822.1, forward strand.
GGTTGGGAAGATCCCTGGAGAAGGGAACAGTTACCCGTTGAGTATTCTGGCCTGGAGAATCCCATGGACAGAGGAGAATGGTGGGCTACAGTCCATGGGATCACAGAGTCAGACACGACTGAGTGACTTTTACTTTCACTCCTAATATTAGTGTATTTTGCAAATGGCAAACCACCACCGGATTGAGAGGTGAAGGAATAGGGTCCCAGATGATGCATCACTGACTAGTGACCCCTACTGATGCTCTTTAAGGCTCTGGCTTCCTTAACTGCAAAATGGACACACTAAATTACACTGCACTGCAGTGATGCTTAAATGACATTAATATTAATATTGTCAAGTGGTATATAAACATTAGTGGTCAAAATCAATGATAATGTATACTTAGCAATAAACATTATTAAATGTTAAACAATTCTTAAATCTGGATAAAAGATTTGTAGGCACTTCTTTTTCTCCAAAATATTCTATAAATTCAATATCATATTTCACTAATTTTAAGACACAACTTTTCATACTTAACACATCTGAAATTGATAGAAATGTATCTAATAACCACTTTAGTTAAACAGCAGTCATAACATATTTGTTATTACATGTGTTATGTGCATCAAAATGTGAAAGATGTGTATCAGTCTTGGAAGAAAACCATGAAGATAAAAATGGACACTGATTTTGTTTAAAAAATGATACATCACTAATGTTCCTGATAACAGAGAACAATATTATATAGAAAAACCTGGACACTGCAACTTTAAGTTGAAGGTGAACAGAAGAGTGAAGACTCTGAATGTGATTATCTCAGCAAATTAATTTTGCTTACTTTTTAAAATGTGTGTACAAGGTTGATATACAATTATTTTTAAAAGAGCTTGCCATAAGAATGAAAACTTCCAAGTCATGAAAAGCTGTGTCATAGTTAAATGGCATTTTTCTCTTCACCTTCCTGCTGAAAACACTGAATCAATTTTCAAAATTTCACTTTTTTTCTTTTAATGTCTTCCATCAAAATTTGATTTTAAAAAATTTAGTCACTAAAAGTACAGGCACCAAGCCTAATAACCAAGGCTTTGATATTAAGTAACAACAAAGGAACATATGCAAATTGATAGAAGGGGAATATTAAACTAAAGCTGTGCTATGACTGATGCAGGCTCTGATTTCTTTAAGTCTCCCACTGACAGAAGTTTGGTCACTGACATTTCTAGCTATTCTATTTCAATATTTATTACAGAGTGCTAACTATACGCCAGGCACTGAATTATACACTAGAGATAGCAAGGAGAATAAAGGTAGACATGATCTCTGCTTTCCTGATGTTTAGTACATAGAAAAGATTGACAAATTATAAATTATAATAAACTGTGAAGAAACAACTGGAAAAAGAAAATAAAAATGAACAGTGGATGGTATTCAGTTGCAGATAATGCAATGGTAACAGCGAAAACTTACATAACCTTACTCTGTGCCAGACTCTGTAACTACATCTTTACATACTCTTTAATCTCCAAAACAACTACTATAAAATAGATACTACTATTATCTCTATTTTATAGACCCAGAAAATATGAGGCTTAACATACCTGAAAATTGATATATACCTTATAATCACTTCTGTCGGGCAGAAATCATGACATAGTTGTCATTACCTATGTATGTGAATTAAAATATGAAAAATGGTTTCACAGTGTCTTGAAACAAAATCTTGAAAATAATAATGGATAGCAACTAAGCAGAGAGATGGGCTATAAACCCAGAAAGTTTGGCTCCAGAGAACATGCTTTCAATCCACTATAATTTCAGGGAGAGCCTTCCTGAGCTGGTGTCATAAGTTAACATCTGAAAAATAAGAAGGGTGGTGAGAGAAATTATGTATTAAGCCCTAAAGTGGGAAAGGGTCCTTCAGTTTTAGAATATGACATAAAGCCAGCATTGTTGGAGTGTAGTTAATGACAGCAAGAATGTTGGAGAGACAGGCCTACAGAAGGCTGGTGCCACCTCGTGCAGGATCTTGTAAGATGCAAGGAACTGGAATTTTATTCTAAGTGCAGCTGGATTTCAGTTATGTCGCTCAGTTGTGTCTGACTCATTGCAACCCCATGGACTACAGCACGCCAGGCCTCCCTGTCCATCACCAACTCCCGGAGCTTACTCAAATCCAAGTCCATTGAGTCAGTGATGCCATCCAACCATCTCATCCTGTTGTCCCCTTCTACTCCTGCCTTCAATCCCTCCCAGCATCAGAGTCTTTTCAAATGAGTCAGCTCTTCCCATCGGAAGGCCAAAGTACAGGAGTTTCAGGTTCAACATCAGTCCTTTCAATGAACACTCAGGACTGATCTCCTTTAGGATGGACTGGTTGGATCTCCTTGCAGCCCAAGGGATTCTCAAGAGTCTTCTACAACACCACAGTTCAAAAGCATTAATTCTTCGGCACTCAGCTTTCTTTATAGACCAACTCTCACATCCATGCATCACTACTGGAAAAACCATAGCCTTGACTAAACGGACCTTTGTTGGCAAAGTAATGTCTCTGCTTTTTACTATGCTGTCTAGGTTGGTCAGAGCTTTTCTTCCAAGGAGCAAGTGTCTTTTAATTTCATGGCTGCAGTCACCTTCTGCAGTGATTTTTGGAGCCCCCAAAAATAGTCTGTTTCCCCATCTATTTGCCATGAACTGATGGGACCTGATGCCATGATCTTAGTTTTCTGAATGTTGAGCTTTAAGCCAACTTTTTCACTCTCCTCTTTCACTTTCATCAAGAGGCTCTTTAGCTCTTCTTTGCTTTCTGCCATAAGGGTGGTGTCATTCGTAAACCTGAGGTTATTGAGATTTTTCCTGGCAATCTTGATTCCAGCTTGTGTTTCTTTCAGTCCAGCGTTTCTCATGATGTACTCTGCATATAAGTTAAATAAGCAGGGTGACAATATACAACCTTGACATACTCCTTTCCCTATGTGGAATCAGTCTGTTGTTCCATGTCCAGTTCTAACTGTTGCTTCCTGACCTGCATACAGATTTCTCAAGAGGCAGGTCAGGTGGTGTGGTATTCCCATGCCTTGAAGAATGTTTCACAATTTGTTGTGATCCACAGTCAAAGGCTTTGGCATAGTCAAGAAAGCAGAAATAGATGCTTTTCTGGAACTCTCTTGCTTTTTCCATGATCCAGTGGATGTTGGCAATTTGATCTCTGGTTCCTCTGTCTTTTCTAAATCCAGCTTCAACACCTGGAAGTTCACGGTTCACGTATTGCTGAAGCCTGGCTTGTAGAATTTTGAGCACTACTTTACTAGCATGTGAGATGAGTGCAATTGTGTGGTAGTTTGAGCATTCTTTGGCATTGCCTTTCTTTGGGATTGGAATGAAAACTGACCTTTTCCAGTCCTGTGGCCACTGCTGAGTTTTCCAAATTTGCTGGCATATTGAGTGCAACACTTTCACGGCATCATCTTTCAGGATTTGAAATAGCTCACCTGGAATTCCATCATCTCCACTAGCTTTGTTCATAGTGATGCTTTCTAAGGCCCACTTGACTTCACATTCCAGGATGTCTGGCTCTGGGTGAGTGATCACACCATTGTGATTATCTGGGTTGTGAAGATCATTTTTGTACAGCTCTTCCGTGTATTCTTGCCACCTCTTCTAATATCTTCTGCTTCTGTTAGTTCCATGCCATTACGGTTCTTTATTGAGCCTATCTTTGCATGAAATGTTCCTTTGGTATCTCATTTTCTTGACGAGATCTCTAGTGTTTCCTATTCTATTGTTTTCCTCTATTTCTCTGCATTGTTCACTGAGGAAGGCTTTCTTATCTCACCTTGCTATTCTTTGGAACTCTGCATTCAAATGGGTATATCTTTTCTTTTCTCCTCTGCTTTTTGCTTCCCCTCTTTACACAGCTATTTGTAAGGCCTCCCCAGACAGCCATTTTGCTTTTTTGCATTTACTTTTCTTGGGGAAAAGCAAATCTTGATCCCTGTCTCCTGTACAATATCACGAACCTCCATCCATAGTTCATCAGGTACTCTATCATATCTAGTCCCTTAAATATACTTATCACTTCCACTGTATAATCATAAGGGATTTGATTTAGGTCATACGTGAATGGTCTAGCGGTTTCCCCTACCTTCTTCAATTTAAGTCTGAATTTGACAATAAGGAGTTCTTGATCTGAGTCACAGTCAGCTCCCGGTCTTGTTTTTGCTGACTGTATAGAGCTACTCCATCTTTGGTTGCAAAGAATATAATTGATCTGATTTTGGTATTGACCATCTGGTGATGTCCATATGTAGAGTCTCTTCTTGTGCTGTTGGAAGAAGGTGTTTGCTATGACCAGTGCGTTCTCTTGACAAAACTCTATTAGCTTTTGCCCTGCTCCAAGGCCAAATTTGCCTGTTACTTCAGGTGTTTCTTGACTTCCTACTGGATTTATGGAAGACTGAACTAGACAGGGACATAATCCGATTTTTTTTTTTTTGATAATCCATCTGGCTGATGTGTAAATAATAATAAAAAAAAAGTTTTTTTAAAGAATGAATTGAAAGAAGATAAAGTCTAAATTATTCATTTATTCAACAAATATTTAATATTTATGAAGTAACTATTATTATAGTAAGCACTATTCCAGAGATTGGACACAGAGTCAAAAATATTAGAGACAAGGTCCTCCACTGTGGAGTACACTTTTGAGTGGTGAACACACATACTAACTCATACATCCACAATTTCTCCCACTCTACTGAACATTTTCTATCAGTATACAAGTTTTACTATCTCCCATGTTTAAACAAACATCAAACAAAAATCTTACCATTTGACATTGCACTCTCTGCTAGCTATCTTTCTATTCTTTTATTCCCAGAAAAAAGTTTTTTAAAGAACTGTCTGCAGTAACTTTGCAACCAGTTATTATCTCAACCCACGACAATCAGGTTCTTCTCTTTCACTCTATTAACATTGTTCATGTCACTGAACCAAAAATTTGGCACAAACACACACACACAGAGATCAATGCAAAAGGTCAGTAAGCCCAGAAATAAGCCCACACACTTATAGTCAATCAATTACAACACAGCAGAGAAGATAGTCTCTTCAATAAGAGCTGCTGAGAATAGTGGACAGCTACAGGTAAAAGAACAAAATTAGGATAATCTTTAACACATATACAGGGAAAAAAAAAAACTCAAAATGGATTAAATATCTAAATGCAAAACCCAATATTATAAAACTCCTAGAGGAAAACAAACTCTTTGACATAAATCCCAGCAACATTTTTTGTATCTCTCCCCTAGAATATTGGAAACAAAAGCAAAAATAAACAAATAGGACCTAATTAAACTTAAAATCTCTTGCACAGAAAAAGAAATCATAAACAAATCAAAAAGACAACCTTCAGAATGGGAGAAAATATTTGCAAACAGTACAGTCAACAAAGTCTTAATTCCCAAAATATACAAACAGCTTATACAACACAATATCAAAAATAACAACCTAATCATAAAATAGACAGAAGACCTAAACTGACATTTCTCCAAAGAAGACACACAGATGGCCAACAGGCACATAATAAGATGCTCAAAGTCATTCATTATAAGGAAAATGCAAATCAAAACTACAATGAGGTACCACCTTACATGAGTCAGAATGGCCATCATCAAAAAAATCTACAAATAAATGCTACAGAGTGTGTGGAGAAAAGGGAACTCTCCTACACTGTTGGTAGCAATATAAACTGGTACAGCCACTTCAAGAAAGAAGCAAAGTCTAATTAGAAAAGATACATGCACCCTACGTTCACAGCAGCACTATTAACAATAGACAAGACAACGAACAAACCTTAATGTCCATCAACATACGAATGGATAAAGAAGATGTGATATATATACAAATGCAATATTACTCAGCCATTTAAAAGAATGAAATAATACCATTTGCAGCAACATGGATGGACCTAGAGATTATCACACTAAGTGAAATAAATCAGACACAGAAAGATAACTATCATATGATATCACTTATTATGTGGAATCTAAAAAATGATACAAATAAACTTAACTTTAAAAACAGAAATAAGCTCACAGACATAGAAAAATAACTGATGGTTACCAAAAGGGAAATAGGGGAAGAGATAAACTGAGACCTGGGAATTAAAGGATACACACTACGTATATAAAATAAACAAGGACCTACTGTGTAGCACAGGGCACTATATTCAAAGTCTCACTTATATATATACATATATATAATGTAATCATTTGGCTGTATACTCGAAACACTGTAAGCCACCTTACTTCAATAATACAAATAAAAATGAAAATAAACTGTTAATGTCAATGTCACCACACTTTCAACTTGCAGTCAAAGGCTAACTTCTCTCCCCTCATTTTATAACCTCTCAGAAGTGTTCATACTGCTAACTAGTTTCCCCTTCTTTTCTGTGCCACAACACTTTTCAGGTTTCCTCTCTCCTTAGCTTAAATAAAGAGGCCTATAGCACTGTGCTTAACAGCATGGCCTTATAAACTTAGCTCTGAAGACTGGTTCAGGAGTGCTTGTCATGGAGGACAGACAAAGGAAGAGAATGTTTCCCTTTCCTGAACAAGACAGAAAACTAATCAGTATTTCAGGTTAGAAATGACGGTGGTTTAGACTAGAGATTAGAAATAGATTTTAGCTCTATTTTAGAAATAGAACCAATAGAACTTTGGGACAGATCGGATACAGGAATTAAAGGAATAGGGGAAATCAAGATTTTGCAATAGAATAAAAAACTAATGAACTAAAAAAAAAAAAAATCACCAAATTTTAGAGATGGATTTCACTTGATACTTTTCTACTAAAACTGATTCTTGGGAGAGGTTATGTGATTTACCCAAAGTAACAAAGATAACTGGTGATAGAACTGAAATAGAACACAAGTCTCTCATAATCCTAAGAAGCCACAGATCAGGATCTGGCAAGATGAATGCTTTCAGAAGCTTTAGTCCTTTTTTTCCCCTAATCAATGCAGTAAAAAATACTGCAACACATTTTTGGGTTTATTGCATATAATTAGGCAAGCTATTAACTGCACACTTTACATGTCTTTAAGAAAAAAGTAAAGGTAGACTATAAATATCAGTATTGGCTTATGAAGAGTAAAGTCTATTAAAAGTTCATCAAAAACATTTGCTGAAGTAAACTATTTGTAAAGGACAAGATACACAGGAAATCCCCCTTGAGCAGTTTATATTCTAATTTGCAAGATAACACACGTATAAATTAATTCAGGCCAACAGAAGAGATGTCATAAAATAGTACTAGAATAATTGTCAAGCGAATTGTATAGACTATATGTGTATATGTATATATTTTTTAGTACACTGTGGTAGTCCTTTAGATTTGAGCTAAACCTTCAAGGACAAGTAAGAATTTTAAAGGTAGATGGGGAAGGGGATTAGAGTGTCGACTAAGGTAAGGCTCAGGGCTGGGGGTTAGGGAATGGGAAGAGTGAGCTTTTTATATATGTTCCATGGAAACATTCTCTTTGGTATGACATTTGAGACCTGAATGACAAAGAAAAACAAGGAAGGCGATGATGGAAGTTGCGGAGAATATTCTGAGAGAACAAGTACAAATAACCACCGCATTACCTGCCTACATTGGGCTCTATAGATTGAATACACAGAGCTTAGTTGAATAGTAAAAGAGTAGACCATAAATTTTTAAATCTGAGTTTAAGTAATCCCATAAATCCTCTTTCTCATCTCAGTTTCTGCATCAGTAAAAATTACTGCATAGAACACGCGAGATAATCAACATATAAGAGGTTTACAAACAGAAACATAAATATACCAAAATTGTAAAAGTTCAAATAAACAAGAATGGAAAAGTTTTAATACGATGCTTAGCTACATAACGTTAAAAGTAGAGAAATTAGTAACAATCATTGCTGGTATGGGTATGAGCACTTCATACTTTACATATCTTTACATTTTCTCTTTCTGTATTTTTTTGTACATGTTTCATCTTCTTTGTCAGACTGTAAGCAGATAAAGCACCTGACACGTTTTTAGTATTGGCTAAATTGATATGTGAAGCGAGTAATTAATTCTAAAGCCCTTTGAGGATTTGTGTTTGCTTGTGTTCAACATCTCATTTAGTTGTAAATGATTGGAGGGGGCTGATATCACGAAAAGTTAACAGAAATAAATATAAATGAAAATAGAATAGAATCCATTTTTAAAAAGACGGAAGTAAGCCGCAGGTAACTGTTAAGTGCTACTGCTGGCCTTTAGTTAATACTCTCTGGCAGCCAAAGAAGAAGGGAATCGGCTGAATCACACAGCGTGGCATTTAATCTCAAAGATGGGCATTTATATTCATCTACAGATCTCAACTGTTCCCTGGCCCCAAACCCGCAAGATCTTTGATCACAAACAACTGAGCAAAGGCGCAGAGCAACTATGAAGGGCTCCTGAAACTATTTAACTTGGTTCCGCAGCTTTCAGAGCCAGGACCCGTAATAACAACGGAACCACCGACGCCTCAACAACAGAAACCTCACTTTTCTCCCCAGGGCTCCGGCCCGGGCTTGACAACCGCAGAAACAGCCCCTGGCTCCCTTGACGGCCTCGGCACGGCTCCGCGGCTCGCCCGAAGTCTCGCCTTCAGGCGGGGGCCGCGCCGCTCCAGGAGGAGTGAGGCGGGGCTCGGGGGCCGGGGCGGCCACAGGGCCGGAAGGGCCTCGGGGCGCTCAGGCCTCCGGAGTTGGGTCTTGGGGGAGGCAACCAGGGGCCCGGGAAACAACTCCCGAGGCGCCCCGCGGCGCCCTCAGTCACGGAAGCCCCCTCGCCCCAGCGCAGGACGAGCGGCATGGGCGGCCGAGGCTAAAGAGCCCTCCTCTATGCAGACGACGGGGCCGGCCCTGCCCCGGGAACGAAGCGCCCCGCGATCACCCACCTGCACCGCGGTCTCCGAAGTCTCCAGCCCGGCCTCCCCGCTGCAGAGGCCTGGCTGCGATTGGCTCCCGCCGCTGTCGCGCTACCTCTTCTTCAAGTCTGAGCGACTGCCGGTACGAGCCGCGCCTCCGTCCCGCCCCTCGCGCCCCCGAGGCCCCGCCCCGCGCGCGGTCACGCGCTGCCGCAGAACGCAGAGGACGCAGAGCGCAGAGCAGGGTCCCGCCTCCCGCTACAGAGGAGGCGGCGGCCGCGCGGGTGATGTGAAGTGAGGGTCACCGGTGAGCCACGTCCCGCGGACGCGCGCGGCGCCCCTCCCACGCACGCGACGCCCCGCCCCCGCGCGGGAGGACGCACGCGGCGCCCCGCCCCCCGTGATCCAGGTCCTGCGGACGCACCCGGCGCCCAGTCCACGCACGCGGCGCCGGGGCAGCTGGGAGGCTCTCCGCCCGCGTCCGCGCCATCGAGCCCGGGGCGGCGGCGAGGGCCTTTGGTGGATGGTTCTCCTTGCCCAGCGACTCTGCGTGCTGCCGGCGATGGAGGGCGTGCGCTGGGCTTTTCCCTGTGGCACGTGGCTACCCAGCCGCGCCGAATGGCTGCTAGCGGTGCGATCGATCCAGCCCGAGGAGAAGGAGCGCATCGGCCAGTTCGTCTTCGCCCGGGACGCTAAGGCCGCCCTGGTACCGCGGGTCTTTCGCGCTTCGGGTCGGGGAGCAGCCGTCGGGGTGGTGGGCCGCGCAGTAGAGACCCCACACGCGAGCCTTGGCGGCCACCCCGGGCGACTCCGGGGTGTGCCCGGCCTAGTCTCCGCCGCCTTTGTCGTCGCCTCGTCCGCAGAAAAAATCAGCCCCTCCCCCGTTGCATTTGAAAAGAGAGATCCTGCTAAACCCTAAAATAGCTGTTGCGGAGGTCTGTCAATAGGATTTTCCTTATTTTTAATTTCCTTGCTTGGGCCCATAGCACAGTCAGCCTGTTAAATATCCCACCAGTCTCCCTGTGCACCGTGAACGTGGTAGGCCCTAGAAAATTACTGATAGTATCACTTAGTTTAACCTTGCACACCGTAGAACTGGAAGAGTCTAGCCTCCTTTTACCGATGAAACCGAAGCCAAGAAAGGATGCGGTCTTAGGCATACCTTGTTAACTATTTAGCTCTGAAAACACTATTTTGAATATAATCGTTTATTTTACGTATATATTTTTAGCAACAAATGGAAACTTAGGTTTCAAATGATGTCTATATAGCGCAGTGTGGCACAGCTTCTGGGTGCCATCTCGTCAAAGACTCGTTATCCTGAAAATGTCCCTCTGTCAAAGGACTTTTTCTTTCGAAATGTAGACTGATTGATTTTTGAAGGCACACTAGTGACTATTTCCGTGAAATTCAAAGTGTTGCAGTCAGTGTTAGAACTGAAGGAAAAAAAAAACTTGAGAAAGATTTTGCAAAATGTTATCTACCTTGTTTTCTTATGTCCTTGGGTATTTTTTGTGATTTTAGACCTTAATCGGAGAGAGAGTGGAATGGGTATATGTGAAAAAAGATAGGTTATGTCTTGCTATCGTGGAGGCACGTGATAAGTACATGTGATCTAGAAACACTTGCACATGTGCACAAAGATGTAAGTACAACAGGATTGCCCACTGGGGAATTTTTTTTTTTTAATATAATAGCAAAACCAGAGCCAGCCCAAAATATCCAGTAATAGGGGGATAGTCAAGTTTTGGTACCTTGATGCTATGAAATATTATGCTACATTTAAAAATGCACAGGCCATTGCTTATGTGCAGACATAAAATAATCCCCAATGCTTAGAAATGAAAAAGTTCATACATGGTAGAATAGTACATATAGTGGGATTTCAAGTAAATGGATGGATCGCAAATGAGCATATATTTGGATACTTAGAGAAAAAATGAAGGATGAATACTTGTCAACATTGGTTACTTATTGATGGGATGAAGGGAATTGCTAAAGAGGGACTTGACTCTTCTGTCTTAAGCATTTCTTAAATCTTAATGCAGAATATTTCATACCTACTTAGTTTTAATACTTGAAGAAGTATTTTAGAAACCGCAAAAACAGACTTTGTATGTTATAGGCAGTTTTACTTGAATCTTTAGTATAGACAGCAATACTTAACAAATGTTTTATTAACAGGCTGGTCGTCTGATGATAAGGAAATTAGTTGCAGAGAAATTGAATATACCTTGGAATAATATTCGTTTGCAAAGAACTGCAAAAGGAAAACCAGTTCTTGCAAAAGACTCATTGAATCCTTACCCCAATTTCAACTTTAACATCTCTCATCAAGGAGACTATGCTGTACTTGCTGCAGAATCTGAGCTACAAGTTGGAATTGATATAATGAAGACTAGTTTTCCAGGTAATGTTGCATTTTTGTAATACATGAGTTATTAAATGTCTTGTCTTAGTTCTTGTGTTGTGCTTAGTTGCTCAATTGTGTCTGACTGTTTGCGACCCCAGGGACTGTAGCCCTCAAGGCTCCTCTGTCCATGGAATTCTCCAGGGAAGAAGACTGGAGTGGGTTCCCATGCCCTCCTCCAAGGGATCTTCCCAACTCAGGATTGAACCCAAGTCTTCTGCATTGCAGGCAGATTTTTTACATTCTGAGCCACCAGGGGAGACCCAGGTTCTATCCCTTTGTCAGGAAGATCAAACTGGTGGCCTTCCCTGGTGGCTCCGAATCCGCCTGCAATGCAGGAGACTCAGGTTCGATATCCCTGGGTCAAGAAGATGCCCTGGAGAAATGGTTACCCACCCGTGTTCTTGCCTGGAAAATTCTGTGGACAGAGGAGCCTGGTGGGCTATAGTCCATGGGGTCGCAGATAGTCAAACATGACTGAGTGACTAACGCTAATTAACTTGTTTAAAAAATAATAATCTCAGTAGTGAAGTATATTATAATCCCTAAGCAGAGATAACATGTATTTGTATTATATCTAAATATAGTTCTTTGTAGCGCATTTATATACAACAAAAAAAAAAGCAAACAGTTACTAAAATATTTATATTTTGCCTTAGAAATTTGCAGTTGATGACTCAGAACTGCTGACATTTATTGTGTGGTCGATTATACTTAAGTAATTTTAATAGAACATAGGCTCTCTCAACTCCTCTGTAATTTTTATCATCAGTAACATTAATGAGCAGTTACTGTGTGCCAAGACATTTTACTCAGTGCTTTATGTATATTATATTATATATTGAGTGGGACTTTTCAGAAGATAAGTAACAGGGTAAGAAGAAAGCTGTTAAAATAAGAGAACCAACATCCTCTGCCGGGGTCCAGCCCTGGTGGATCCAGGGAATTCGAAGGGTGGACGGCATTGGCGAGGAAAACTTATTTATTTATTAATATAAGATTAGATTAGGAAGAAATAGTGTAGTAGGAAAATTAAGTGGAGAAAGAGGGCTGAATAACTTGGATTATGTGGAAGACCAATAAAATTCCAGACAAGGAATTTGCACCATCTACGTTGGGCCACCAGCGCTAGTTTGAATATCTAAGGGTGCCTCGCCTTAGGCTGTTAACAGCCAGGGCAAGTAAGTAGACTTGGCGAGCCTCCACGCCCCAGATGGGAATTCAGCCTGAAATTAAAGTAAGGAGGGAAAGGAGAAAAGGAGAGAGAGAGAGAGAGAGGCACTGGGGAAACCAGTCCAGCGACTGGCTCCGTCCTCTATTGCTCAGAAGACCTTTTATACTTTTGATAAAACATGGAGATCAATGGGTAACACAAGGTTATGCAGCATTAGCAGCCCAGACTCTTATCAAAACCAGGCTTTTCTCTCTGCATACCTAATTGTGTACACAAGTCTTAAGTAATTTACATCATCTTCCAGCCAAAAGGGCCAATTAACATTTTACAGCCTTTTTTCTGATAAGGGTTTGTCAACCAGAAGACTTATTTGTGTTGATCTTCCCAAAGTCTGGTGCCATTCTCAGAAAGCACTAAATAAAGTTACATTCTTACATAGCAAGGACACAAGAGGAGTGCAGTGATATATAACAAAGAGAAAAGTAATTAACTCAAAAGTCTAGTGTTGCTAACATCAAAACTGCTATATATCTTTTTCCATATCCCGTTTACATTGATTAACATCATCCCAGGTGCCTAAAAGGTAAAGAATATGGAGGCCTGGCAGCAGTCGTTAAGTCAACAGTGAAAACCCGTCACCAATATGATTTTTAACTCTTTAGAAAAGGGTCTGTATCTTTAAGATGCCTTTAAGCTTTGTGCCTCTCACGGTTGGGGGGCTGTAAGCAATTCACAAGCTGTAAGAGGTCGGGGGAACCTGTTAGGCAAGCTAGAGAGTTATCAGAGGGGGTTTAACTGAAACATCCTTTCAAATGCAGAAGACTAAAGCCCTGAGTTGACTTTTTTCCAGAGGATATCAGAAGAGTGGAAAAGCAGGCAGATTCTTATTTTTGGCGGGGTGGATGCTCAGGAAATTCCAGGGGGGAAACCTGAGGTCTGATTAGCCTTGCCATCAGAGCTCTGCCGCATGACCTTGTCACGGGTGGAATTCCTCACGCTGGCTCCCGGCAGTCCTCCTAATTTCATTGTGCAATTTCTTAATCTCCACACTGCATCCACCACAGGTTCTTTGCTTGTGTTTCCCTTGGACTGGAATATTTGTGATAACATCGTGCCCACCTGTATTTCTGCACAGATAACTTATTTATTGGTTAGCTTCCACTTTAGTCTTATTTTAGGGAAGCCTTTGTGGACCTTCAGAGTAAGCTAGGTTGCTTTGCTCTAGGCTCTCATAAAATATATTTCCTTCATTCCAATAATATACTTCATTTTATAGTTATTTATCAGGATGATTGTCTTCCCACTGTACTATCACATCTACCCCTTACCTAGTTCAAAGTAACGCATAATAAATATTTGTTAAATGAATGAATAAGCATTCTGTGCTACAATAGTAAGGCTTCAGAATATGGCTGTGACTATCATCTCTCCCTTATGTTGAATTTTCCCACCAGCTGGTTTTTCTCTAACCTATTCATAAATCTGTTAAAACTCTATTCTTTGTTCAGAAGGGAGCCGTACTAAGTAAAACGGGTTCTTGACCCCAAATAAGCATTTTTTTAACCTGAAATTGTTCTCTACATTTTGTATGCACAGGTATGCTTTTCTCAAAGAGATTATCTAGTTTTCTGCAGTGTCATAGAAGGTGTATTGTGAAAGAACCACTGCTCTAGAAGATTCAGAGTGAGCATGCAAATGAGCCTGTAAACATCACAGTTTTCTGTGTTTCTTATATGAATTTTCCCTTAAAATCAGAAATTACTGGAGAGGCCATTGCTCCTTAGAATGCAGTCAGCATAATTACATAGTAATGGTTGGCTCATCAGGTTGATATCTGCTTGAAAATCATGCCTGTGAGACACAATATAATCTGTTAATTATATTTTATTAGCCTTTTTTATCCACCGTCTTTTTTTCTTTGCTCTAATTTGCCTAATCACAGTATCCAGGCCTTTTACTCTTTAGCTGTTTCATTGCCAAAAAGCTGTTGACATATCCGGTGATGCACTGAGGAAGAGATATTTTCCAGTTTTAATTAGTATTGTTACTCTGTCACTAATATTGAGAAGATTAATGGATGCAGGATTGTTTCTCAGGAAGTAGACACTGGTTTACTTCACTGACAATTCATTGAATTACTCTGCTTATCAGAGTGAGGAAACTGAGCAGGAGACATTCCTAAGATTTGCTAAATGATGGAGGGTAAAACTTAGTATAGCAGCAAGGAAAGTATTGTACTTTGTTCTGAATGTTGTTCTTAAGATTATCTAACTTCATAGACTTTGGGGGCATCATCAGTATATTGAAAGACTTAGTTCCATTACTCCCATTTTGTCTGCATGGCATGGTAACCCACTCCAGTATTGCCTGAAGAATCCCACAGACAGAGGAGCCTGGTGGGTTACAGTCCATAGGGTTGCAAAGAGTTTGGACACAATTGAAGTGACTTAACATGCAAACATCACGTAGGAACTTGTGGAGTCTTTCCTTGTCTCATTAGACATTCCTACTAGGTGCAGATCATTTTTCACCTTCTCCTAGTTGTCTTTGTTGCTGTGACAGGGTAGGAGAGAATATATCATGGATTAAGAAGTTTTGGGGCTTCTTCCGTCTAGCCAGATGCCCACAATTAAGGACACTGTTGCACCTACCACTATTTTATCTGCGTAATGGAGAGAGGAACCTTATACAAAAGTAACTGGTGTATATTTGGCACTCAGTAATTATTTGTTTAATGAATATCCAGAGAAGGAGTTATTAATATAAGATATTGGGGCTCCAGTATAGATAAATTGCCAGTGCAATATAATCCTAACCCTGGGGGTGGGTGTCTTATAGGTCATTATAATCTGCTGCACCCAGTTGGGAAATATTGGTGATTTTTCCTTCCTTTTCTAATAATTTTTGTCTGCCACTAAAGGCTTTTGCAGTTAGAAGAATATGAATAGTTTTGTAAATTGTTCAGTTTTGTACCCATACTTAGAAGATATGCCAAGTTAAGATGGAAGTGAAAAACCACCACAATATTGTAAAGTAATTAGCTTCCAGTTAAATTAATTAATTTTTAAAAAAGATGAAAGTTGCTCAGTTGTGTCCGACTCTTTGCAGCCCGATGGACTGTAGTCCATGGAATTCTCAGGCCAGAATACTGGAGTGGGTAGCCTTTCCCTTCTTTAGGGGATTTTCCCAACCCAGGGATCGAACCCAGGTCTCCCGCATTGCATGCAGATTCTTTAGCAGCTGAGCTACAAGGGAAGCCCAAGAATACTGGAGTGGGTAGCCTATCCCTTCTCCAGTGGATCATCCCAACCTGGGAATCAAACTGGGGTCTCCTGCATTGCAGGTAGATTCTTTACCAACTGAACTATGAGAGAAGGCCAAGATAAGATAGATACAGTGTAAAAATTATTAGAATTTGGAGAAAGACCCAATATACTTTTCCCCACGAGTTTATACTTGTAGTTCATGTTTTTGTTATAAACTTTTCTGGATATTAATTGGTAGGACAAAAATGACTCAGTATTATGAGATTTAATGCTAATTTAATAGCTTTGAAATGAGTGCATCATAGAACTGTTTCTCTTGAACAGTTGCTACCTAAATTAAGAACAGTAAGTATAAAGTAAGTGATGGTATTATATGATAGCCTTGGTAGAGTCTATTTGTTGTCTCCTTCCGCCATACTAATTGGTAGCACTATTTTAGTAGCTTCTTAATTGGTTCTCCCTCTTTACTTCTGTTCTCACTTAGTACATTGTCTGTACAGAGTTAGAGTGGTCTTTAAAAATTTTTTTAAAGCAATTGTCTTAAAACTTAAATTCATTCCTTCTAACATGACTGTGTCGTCTTGTTGTCGCTTCTCCTTAATCTCTCCTTTTGTATTTTTATCTGTTCTCTGCTCACTGTTCTCCACACTCATCTTTTATTGCCTTGAATGTAGCAAATTTTTTTCCGGTTCAGGGTCATGTAAAAAATGCCGATCCCTCTGCCTGTTCTTCTTGTCACTCTTCTTGAGTACCGGAGATCTGAAGACTGGGAAGTAACCAGTTCTAGTACCTCCTCAGAAAGGGCTTTCCTGACAACCACCTGCTCTTATTTTCTCTCATGGCCTTTCTCGTTTCTAATTATAACTTAGTTATTTGATTATTATCCTTCATTTCTGCATGTACTAGCCATGCAGACCTAGTACTTAGTGTGTATAGCACATTGAAGGTGCTTAGTAAATATTCATTGAATGAACAAATAATAGAAATTCTCAATTTCACTTAAAATATTCCTTAAATTTGTTGAAAAGTTGGTTTGCAGCTACAGTAAACAGTGATGTTCATATCAGATTGTAGTTGGAGTATGAACTGCTCTCATTAGTGAGTTGTGGTTACAAACAGTTCTTCCTTCAAGTCTTCTTCCTCACCCTCCATAATCTCCCTAGCTGCTTCTCTCCTGCATTTGCATCCCCATCAGATTCAGTTTCCAACTTTGTTACTGTTGCAATCTACAGTCTCTGACTTAAAATTTTTTAACTTTATGATGGTTTAAAAGCAACTTAGTAGAAGCCATACTTTTAATTTTGACCTTTTCTCAGGCTAGCCATATGTCTTAATTCTAGGCAGCAGCAGTGAGCCATAGGTCCCAGTCAGCTACACAGTCACAAGGGTAAACACCCAGTACAACCATTGTTTTTTTTCACTTTCAGTGAGGTATTCAGTGCATTTTATGAAGTATTCTACGCTCTGTTATAGGCTTTTTGTTAGATGATTTTGCCCATTTGTAGGCTAATGTAAGTGTTCTGAACACGTTTAAAGTAGGCAAAGCTAAGCTGTGACGTGTCATAGCTTAGGGATATTAAATGCGTTTTCAATCCTAAAATATTTTCAGCTTAACAGTGGGTTTATCAGGACATAACTACATCATAAATCAAAGAACTGTATTCCACTGTCATTTCTGATCTACATTTTTAAGCTGATCTACATTCTTCTGGATCTGCATTTTGAAAGATATGCTTAGTTAAAGCATTGTTTGGGGATTTTTTGGTTTTTTTTAAACTGGGAGTTTACAGCTGTCAAGCAGCTTAAATAAGTCTCACTTCTTTTTGTGCTTTGAACTGCTACTGGAAAAGCAGGTGTTTACTGGCAGGTAGTTTTTCCCTTTTCCCAGGTTACAGAATAGGTCTTTCCCATTGTGCAGAGGAATTCAGTGGGATCACAACATAGAACTAGTATTTATTGAGCAACTTCTGTGTGTTAAATGCTAAGAATTTGCAGGTACAAAATACTTAAAAATTCTATGGAACTGGGTTAAATGAATTTAAAGTTTTGAGGAAGGAACTGATGTCTCAGAAGAGTATACAAAAGTGAGCTGGAACTGGCCTTACTATTGTTTAAACTTATACTAGGCTTGCTGCTTGGAAGAAAAGCTATGACCAACCTAGACAGCACATTAAAAAGCAGAGACATTACTTTGTCAACAAAGGTCCGTCTGGTCAAGGCTATGGTTTTTCCAGTAGTCATGTATGGATGTCAGAGTTGGACTATAAAGAAAGCTGAGCGCCGAAGAATTACTGTTTTTGAACTGTGGTGTTGAAGAAGACTTTCGAGAGTCCCTTGGACTGCAAGGAGATCCAGCCAGACCATCCTAAAGGAGATCAGTCCTCAGGGTTCATTGGAAGGACTGATCTCATTGAAGCTGAAACTCCAGTGCTTTGGCTACCTGATGCAAAGAACTGACTGATTGGAAAAGACCCTGATGCTGGGAAAGATTGAAGATGGGAGGAGAAGGGGACAACAGGATGAGGTGGTTGGATGGCATCACCTACTCAATGGATGTGAGTTTGAGTAAACTCCGGGAGTTGGTGATGGACAGGGAGGCCTGGCATGCTGTAGTCCATGGGGTCGCAAAGAGTCGGACACGACTGAGTGACTGAACTGAGCTAAACTGAGTCATCCTGAACAAAAAAGCGTGATGTTAGTGAAAGAAAAGACAACTAGTACTGATTAGTTCTTATATGTAATATTTCAGTTCAGTAGTTAAAGATTATTTATTAAGTGGTACATTAATCACTAGGGTACATTAATCACTAGCTTGTTGGCTACTTGAATTTGCTCTTCCGTAAACTGCTTGTTAATATTTTCTAACCCATATATAAAAGCTCTTTATGTACTTTGGATAGTGACTCTTCTTTAATATCTGTTACAATTATTTTCTTTATTTTTTTTAATTGTATTTATTTATATATTTATTTTCAGCTCTGCTGGGTGTTTGTTCCTGTGCAGACTTTTCTCTAGTTGCAGAGAGTAGAGGCTACTCTAGCCGTGATATGCATGCTTCTCATTGCAGTGGCTTCTCTTGTTACAGAGCACAGGCTTCAGTAATTGCATCACATGGGCTCAGTAGTTGTGGTGCATGGACTTAGTTGCTCCTCGGCACGTGGGATCTTTCTAGATCAGGGATTGAACCTGTGTCTCCTGCATTGGCAAACAGATTCTTTACCACTGAGTCACCAGTGAAGCCCCTACAAATATTTTTCCCACTATACTATTTATCTTGAATTTGTTTGTTTTTGTTTTTTTATGTCTGAATTTTATTTATCTTTTTTTAAATTAATATATCTAACATTTCCTTGATAAATACTGAACTCATTTGAAAAAAATAAATAAATTGGTAAAAGATTTACTCCAACAATAAGTTAAAGAGTCTATTAGTTTTTGTTTCAAAATTGTACCTTCTCTTTTACCTTTAAATCTTTAATTCCCCTAGAATTTTTGTGTATATATTTTACATCATACGGCACAAAAGTTTTAGCACCATCAGCATGGGATAGATTAGGAATAAGCATATAAAGTTCCTGGGATTATTAAGTACTTTATAAGTAAATGTTAGTCTAAGGTGGTGATAGTTGTTACATGTATAGAATGGTGTTTCTAAAATAGTGATCGGGATGTTACAATCAGCCAGGATGCCTGTTCAGGTTCCTTGAAACCATCTCAGACCTCTCAAACTAGAATTTCTTAGATGCAGCCAGTGAGTGATCCTATACTCAAAACAGTTTCTCAGGTGATTGTTAGACATACTAGTATTCAGGAAACACTGTGTTGGATGTGAATTTATGGAACCAACAAGAAGATTGTAACCTGTCAACATTTTTTAATGAGTAAGATTATCTGAAAGCCATTAGATCTTGTTTCACGATGTACAGCAAAGTTAATTAGAATTGGGTTTTAACAAAGGTTACTAGAACACAATAGAATTGTATATTTGGCCAGACTTCTGAAAGAAAGATACCTTTTAAACTTAGGTAAGAAGAACCCACAAAGTTAGCAGATGTCATTGATTTCATGTTAAGTCTCTTCTCTCACACAAACAGGGGCAAATAAGACACACAGAGGTTAATATGGTTAATAAAAGTACTTTGTAAGTATTGCTAGAAAAGCCCCTTAAAACTTACCTAACAAATGGACGAAGGGCTTGATAAAACATTTCACAAAAGAGAAGCGATATATATATATAACAATTACTGCAGCAGGCTTAAAGCTAATATTTATTAAGTACTTATTAGCTCCAGGCCCAGATCATTTATATGTTTCTTTCTTAAACTACCCAACTCTCTTCCCTATCTTACAGCTTAAGAAACAGCCATAGAGAAGTTAAATAATAGTAAAGAAGTGATACCAAGCAGAATGGCTATCATCAAAAATAAATGCTGAGGACTTCCCTGGTGGCGCAGAGGTTAAGACTCTGGGCTTCCACAGCAGGGAGCATGGGTTCCAACCCTAGTTGAAGAACTAAGAGCCCACATGCTGTGTGACATGGCCAAATAAATGACATGGCCAAATTTAATAAATAAATACTGGGGAAGGGAACCCTCCTACACTGTTGGTGGGACTTAGAGAGTGTCATACTGAGAGAATTCAGTCAGGTAAAGAAGAAATATTGTATGACATATGTGGAATCTAAAAAGAAATGATACAATGGAACTTAACTTAGAAAATAGAAAGAGACTCATAGACTTAGAGAATAATTCATGGCTGCCAGAGGGAAGAGGGGAAGGGGTAGTTAGGAAGTTTAGAATGGGCATGTACACTGCTGTATTTAAAATTGATAACTAGCAAGGACCTACTGTATAGCACATGAAACGCTGCTCAATATGTGGTAGACTGGATGGGAGGAGTTTGGAGGAGAGTGGATATTTGTATGTGTATGGCTGAGTCCCTTCGCTCTTTACCTGAAACTATCACAACATTGTTAATTACCTATACCCCAATATAAAATAAACAGTTAAAAGAAGTGATAGAGCCAAGATTTGAACATTTGACTCCAGTGGCGTAACACTAAAGCTGAGTGTATGAATGTGTCTGTATATATAGATTAAATTGTTTGCATTTATGTATTAGTTTCCTAGGGCTCCTTTTCCCCTGTATTCTCTCTTGTGTGTCTAAATGTTTCTCCTTAAAGGACATCAGTCATTGGATATAGGACCTATCTAATCTAAGATGACATCGTCTTAACTTGATTACATCTGTAAAGACTATGTTTCCAATAAGGTCACATTTTTAGTTTCTGTGTGGGTGTGAGTTTTAGGACAACTAGACGCTCACAGTTCAAACCCGCCTTATTCAAGGCTCAACTATATAAATTATTTTTTTAGTTGTGACCTTGATTAATTGATCATTGCAGAACACTTAGTTAATATCTAGTGCTGCTTTCCCGAAAGATTAAGCTGTAAGGTGGGGGAATCCTGTTTTTCTCAACCTGGTTAGTGATTCATTCTGTAGAAGTTTTTCAGTTATTTTATCTTTATGTATGTACTTTTATGTACTTAAGTTCTCACCTGTCTATTAAATTGAAGGTTGTAATAGACATGAATTGTGTTGGTATTACTTAGAAGCTTTGCCAATTTATGTAACTAATGATTGTGTCATTTTCAGCTAGTTTGAGGGTGTTCTATTCTGATATTTCTTACTGATATTTTAAATTCCAATATTGAAGATAAACTGAGTCCTTAACAGAGTACTCATCCAGTGCATGTATATTTTCACCTTAAGTCACAGTGTGGCACTGTGGTTCTTTGGCTGAATATTTACAAAGCTGTTTTCTGTTGCTGTCAGTCTTTTTTTGTGACGTATGATGCTCTCAAAAGTATATGGAAATAGTCATAGCAGATTTTTTTTTTTAGTGTGCATGATCAGTTATTACTTTTTTCAGTGATTGTGCTAGATTGCTTTTTTATGTTAAATGAGTGTTTTTACTAGCATGACTAAATTTTTTTCCTTGATTGCCCCATCATATTTAGGTAAAAATCAGAGAACTTCTTGAAGGTTATGAAATTATAGCTTAAGGAAACCAACGAACATAATGACACTATAGATGAGAACAGGCATATCTGTTAAAATTTTAGGTTTTTTTGGATAGTATTCTGTTAAAGCTGCAGTTCCATTCAAAACGGGCTTCCCTTGTGGCTCAGCTGGTAAAGAATCCGCCTGCAGTGCAGGAGACATGGGTTCAATCCTTGGGTTGGGAAGATCCCCTGGAGAAGGGAATAGCTACCCACTCCAGTATTATTGCCTAGAGAATTTCATGAACTGTATAGTCCATGGGGTCTCAAGGAGTCTGACACCACTGAATGACTTTCCCTTCCACTCAAAATATAAAATGGTGTCTTCCAAATTCAAGGTAGCTGTTCATTCCGTTATTATTTATCCTATTTGTAACAGAATCTATTCAAAAGAAAACAGTTTATGATTTGTATGTGTTTAGTGCTCCTAGTGTTTAAAATCTCCAGATTTTCTTCTG
This sequence comes from Capra hircus, assembly GCF_001704415.2. NCBI lineage: Eukaryota > Metazoa > Chordata > Mammalia > Artiodactyla > Bovidae > Capra > Capra hircus. Next base: position 80,950,219 of record NC_030822.1, read on the forward strand.
TCACTTTTGAAAAAGCAAGCTTAGCTTACCATACTTTCTTTAGTGATTTACCTGTCAAGCCAGGATATACTAGTGATGCTTGCATTTTAACAAGACAGTCTTATTAAGAGGCTTAAGGAATAAACACCAGCCTATCAAAGAGTGTTCATAGCCCCAAAAGGCTTAGAATCCCCCCAGGACTCCTAAGATCCCAGTTTAATATTTCAGTGCTTTTGCATGAAATGATTTTACAGCTTTGCAGAGCTATTTTAGGAAGTAATAGCTCTGTGTGTGTGTATGTGTAATCTACCTTTTTTAAAATTTTATGGTCTTTATGGAATTTGTTACAATACTGCTTCTGTTTTGACTTTCTGGCCACGAGGCATGTGGAATCTTAGCTCCCTGACCAGGAATGGAACCTTCACCCCTTGCATTGGAAGGTGAAGTCCTAACCACTGGACCACTGGACCACCAGGAAAGTCCCAGAAATGATAGCCTTATAACATTAATATGAATACAAACAATAAACATTAATTGATTCATAAAAATGGATTGTAAAGTTTTCATTCTTGAAAACAGTAGAGGACTGAGTAGATAGATAAATCAAATGAGTGTGATGAACTTGAAAATAATGGAGGATCTTTGCTTTGAACTAAAAGATCACATATCATTGGAGGGTCGTTAGGAATATGACCTATGTAAACGAGAGGAGGCTATTTTTATTATTTCGAAGTCGGGATGGTGGGGGAATTATGGCCAATTCTGTGGAAGAGCTGGTTTTTAATATTTTCTGCCCTTGAAATAACCATGGAAAAGGTACTTTTAGAGTGGATAATATAGTGTGCATTCTAATTGTTGAATTCTCATGGGGTTAGTGATTAAATGCCAGGAAAGCATGAAGTAGGGGGATTTGACATCTTTTTTCTTTCCAGACGTGCTATAGTTCCAGCCAGTTGGGAATGTCAGATTTTGAAGTTAAGTATTTTAGAAATGGAAGTTCAGGAGTAGACAAACTGTGTTAACAGAAGCTGCAGAAGGACTGTTTCAAGATGCTTGCTGGAAGTAATGTAATCATGAAATAAAGATATAGGACAATAGAGCATTTAATTTAGCAGGTAATAGTTAGCATACATTTATTCATATAGTAAACATTTATGATTTACCTACCTCGTTGCTGGGTTTCCCTGGTGGCTCAGACGGTAACAAATCTGCCTGCAATGCAGGAGACCTGGGTTTTGATCCCTGGAGTGGGAAAACGCCCTAGAGGAGGGCAGTATTCTTGCCTGGAGAATTCCATGGACAGAAGAGCCTGGCGAGCTACAGTCCACGGGATCACAAAGAGTAGGACACGACTGAAATGACTTAGCACGCATGCACCTTGTGGCCAGATTTTTCTGATAGACCACTTAGGCTGTAATTGTGTGAGAGTAAGAATCATGACCGATTTGTTTTTAACCATTAGTTCAGTTCATAACGGTATAATACTAGTACACATTCTGCATAATTGTAGAATAAGTAAATGGATGATGATAGAAGGTTCCTGTTTAGTAGTAACGATGAACACATAATATTTTGAAAAATGTAATATGAAAAGCATACTATATATTATAATTTGTAATATATAAATTACAAATTTAGCTCTTAATTGTGGGAATCAGGTTCTTGGAGTTCTATTGATGTTTTGGATGCTGTGTAATATTTTATGTGGAACATTATTTTTTTTTAAATGAGCCAATAGAACAGAAGTCAAATCTATTTTTATTTGGAAAAATCATATTAGAATACATGTTTAAAAACAGTTATTGTGAAGGAAATAAGTGTATATTAACTTTCCAGTCATGTTATTCACTTAAAAGAACACTTCTTAGCTTTCTACCAATTCCCCCAAAATTGTAAAGAAATTGTTCCTGATTTTCCTGTTAAATAGCAAAGTAAAATTCTAAAGAGTACTTATTTCGGATTTCTGATATTCTACCGTATGTAGGAAACTTCCCCTAGTTATTTTAAGATCTATAAAAATTTATCAGATTTTTGGTGGGCATCTGTTTATATAACTGTTTTTCTCCTTAACTATTTAGTAGCTCAGAGAGTCTCACCACTCTCTTAAGTCACCCTTCTATTTCTGGACTAACCCACGCTTGTCTTGCATGTTATCCTTTTAATTCTCAGCTTGCTTTGATTAGCAATATTGTGACTGTATTCAAAAGTAATATTGGACTGTTGTTTCCTTTTGTGTGCTATCTTTAACAGTTTGGTAATTCTCTATTTCCTCAATTGACAGGTCGTGGTTCAATTCCAGAATTTTTTCATATTATGAAAAGAAAGTTCACCAACAAAGAATGGGAAACAATCAGAAGCTTTAAGGATGAATGGACTCAGCTGGATATGTTTTATAGGAATTGGGTATAATTTCTTTCTAGTTTTGAGAGTAAGCCCTGTGTTGTTAAAAGCAGGAGCAAAAGTCCATTGATAACCCTATATTTTGTACAGTGTTTGAAGTACATAAGTCACTACTTGGGAACTTCATGATTTTTTTGTATATGTTATTATATTATAATGACATTTAAGAAAATTTAACATGTTTAATATTCAATTAGAAGATCCTTCTCTTAAAACTAAAATAAGTCATTTTATTTGTCATTATTAGTAAAGTTTAATGGTTTCTGTCTTAAAGAATCTCATACATAATAGAACTTAATTAAAAAACACTTACATAATATTTATTATGTACCAAAAGACATTACTGTAAGCCTTTCATAAGTTAGTTGTCATCACCCCATGAAGAAGGTGCTATTATTATTGCATGTTACACATGGGGTAATGGAGGCACGGGGAGCTCAATGGTTTGTCTCCAACTTTCACAGCTGGCTGGCTTCTGTGCTAGTATAAAGGTGAAAATAAGTAGCTTATAGTTGTAGTGTGGTAGAGAATTAAAAATCCATATGTTTTTTGAGGGTTGAAGATTTTATGAACAATTTTATCTACTAAAGCTCTAAGAGAAAATGTCTGTCTGTATCTTAGGCACTGAAAGAAAGCTTCATAAAAGCAATAGGTGTTGGATTAGGATTTGAATTGCAGCGGCTTGAATTCGATATATCCCCATTAAATCTGGATATAGGCCAAGTTTATAAAGAAACACGTTTATTTTTGGATGGAGAAGAAGAAAAAGAATGGGCATTTGAGGTAAGAAATTTATCAGAATTACTATAAGCTCAGCTTGGGGAGGCTAGTCATTGAAACTTGACACATTCAAAATCCAGCCTGGGTGCTCTGAAGGTGAAGTCAGAGATACTGGGAGCACATGTAACGTTTAAGCTGATGCATGAAAGATAAGTCATAGTACATAAAGTAAAAGAGAAGGGGCAAGGAGCCCCTGTAATAGAACCACTAAAGGCTGCTATTCTGTCACTGTGCTGAGGTGAGGGGGTTGGAGAGAGATGCTGATTCAGGCTGATAAGATCATTTAGGGCATTATGAGTCGGTTAATATTTTGGTGTCTTACTTATCTGGTTTCTGTCACTAGCAGTTCTTGGCTGCTAATGAGAGAAATCTTAACAAACTCATTTTAGCCAAAAAGACATTATGATAGGTTATTAGAGTGATTCCTAAAACCAAATTGCAGAATTGGCTAGAATGAGAGACTGGAAAACTCAAGAACTCTTTTTTTTTTTTCCTACCATCATTCCTCTGTTTTTTTTTGTTTTTTTTTGTTTTTTTTTAATTTAAAAATCTTTAATTCTTACATGTGTTCCCAAACATGAACCCCCCTCCCACCTCCCTCCCCACAATATCTCTCTGGGTCATCCCCATGCACCAGCCCCAAGCAAGCTGCACCCTACGTCAGACATGGACTGGCGATTCAATTCTTACATGACAGTATACATGTTATAATTCCCATTCTCCCAAATCATCCCACCCTCTCCCTCTCCCTCTGAGTCCAAAAGTCTGGTATACACATCTGTGTCATTTTTCCTGTCTTGCATACAGGGTCGTCATTGCCATCTTCCTAAATTCCATATATATGTGTTAGTATACTGTATTGGTGTTTTTCTTTCTGGCTTACTTCACTCTGTATAATTGGCTCCAGTTTCACCCATCTCATCAGAACTGATTCAAATGAATTCTTTTTAACGGCCGAGTAATACTCCATTGTGTATATGTACCACAGCTTTCTTATCCATTCATCTGCTGATGGACATCTAGGTTGTTTCCATGTCCTGGCTATTATAAACAGTGCTGCGATGAACATTGGGGTACATGTGTCTCTTTCAATTCTGGTTTCCTCGGTGTGTATGCCCAGCAGTGGGATTGGTCAGAACTCTTTTTATCTTTTCTCTTTTGCCTTCCTGGCTTCAGTTTTCTCCCACCCACATTTCTCATTCTATACACCAGCTTTCTTAACCTTATCTAGTTAAGAATCCTTATGTGGCAGGAAGCATGACTGTTAACCACTCTTACGTGTAACAATTTACAGTTTAAAAACCCGCAGAGATTGGTGAACTCATTGGTTCAATGCATAAAACCTCCAGAAAAGAGATTCCATGGCTTAGGTTGGATGTTAGTTGCCTTTCTCTTGACCAGACATAGCCAAGGAAGTGTGTTACAACTGGTATCAAGTGTCCATAGCCCAACCAAATGGTCTGTACTATAATGTGGTGGTTCTTGCAGTCATCACCTGAATTGTGCGGAGAACGTCAGTATCCAGAATAAAGAATTCATGATGAGGGACTTCCCTGGTGGTCCAGTGGTTGAGAATCCGCTTTCCAATGCAGGGGATACACGTTCAATCCCTGGTCGGGGAACTAAGAGCACACATACTGCAGGGCAGCTGAGACTTCGAGCCACAGCTACTGAACCCATGCGCTGTAGAGCCTGCTTGCCGCAACACGAGGTCCCACGTGCCGCGACCTGACACAGCCAAAAATAAAATAATGCATTAAAAATAAAAAAAGAATTCATGATGAGTAGGTAAAATAGGAGATGTTCATTCATTTTCTCAAGGGAATTTTAACAAGTTGTAAATAGATGTAAGATCAGAATCATATTTTAAGACCACGTTCTCAGTATGATGGTATCTGGAGGTTAAGGAAGTGAGGTGTCAAAGAAGTTATCAATTCTGTGACTTATAGGACTGTCTGTTGAGATACTGAATATTAGGAAACAAGTGGGATTTAAGTGTGAGATACCATAGAAACATCTAAGTGAAGGCATTGAGCGGGCGAATAGAGTGAAAGACTGGGCTAAAGGAAAAAAGGTAATCATTAACATGTGAGTGGTAGCTGAAACCATGGGATTTACAGTTGCAGCAGTGAGAGTACCTAAATTAGAATTTAGAAAGACCTAGTACAGTCCTGAGAATGCTGCTTAAAGGTGGGGTAAAGAGGAGACCGAGGAAGAATAACCAAAATATAAATTAAAGAAAGTAGAGGTTTCCCTGGTGGTCCGGTGGTTGAGAATTCACCTTGCAGTGCAGGGGACACAGGTTCGATCTCTGGCCAGAGATCTAAGGTCCCACGAGCTGTGGAGCAGCTAAGCCTGAGTGCTGCTTGAGCTCTGGCGTTGGCGCCTCAGCAGAAGAACCCGCACAACACAAGGAAGATCTCATATGCTGCAATGAAGATCCTGTGCAGCCAAATAAATATATATATATTTTAATGACAGAAAGTAGGTTTAGGTGATCCAAAGGCAGAAAGTTAGCAAAATTGCTATCATACCAAGTAAGATAGGGATTCTATCAGTTAAAGAGTAAATTATATTTAGCATACTATTTTTTAATACAATAAAAAATTTTTTTCTCATTATGAAAGGGGCAGATGTCAGCCATTTCATTCATGGAGACTCCTTTATTCTTAATGGTGCCAGATGGAATAGACCTAGTAGCAGGGTGAGGAGGAAAGAATCAGTGATTGGGCCAGCTGTGCTTCAACTTTTTAGGTGACAAAGATGTCTGAGTTCCTGTGGGCCTGTGAAATGCTATAGAAAAAGGGCCTGCAGTATCTTGAAAAGATACCTAAGAGGATTTCCAAAAGAAAGAAGCAGTGGGCATTCTACTGTGTATTAATTGCTGAGGGTAGGAAATACAAGAAGTCAGCTCTTAAATGCACTGCTAGGCCCATGCAGTGGTATAGGGCAGAGGAACAGATAGTGTTTCTCTGAAAATCCCTCACATGCCCACTAACCTAGCTTTTGGATACTTGATGTGACCCAGGGTTCTAAAAAGTGGATTGCAACAGTGTTGATCATTACTTTGCCTGTTCTCCATCGCTTTCCTCTCTGCCACCTGCCTGAAGGAAACCAGAGGAAGAGGAAGGTGAGGCCAGGAAGAATGTATCTTAAGAATTGAAATAGGATTTTTTTTTTTAAGCTGAAAGTGACTGAGGAGCTATCAGGTTTGCCTCAGAGCTTGTCCAGGAACTGGGAATGGAGATATAGCAGGGCACATTTGGAAACATCTATGGAAGAAAAATTCTTTATTGAATTGAATGCACTTGAGCGTTTTGTCTGTTCAGTGTACCAGTTAGGAAAATATACAAATAATATGTTAGATACATATATTTAAGTGTGGACTATTTATTATACTGTAAACAGGCCTGGGAAGAGAGAGTGACCTTAACAGAATGAGTCTGGTGGTATGGACAGCCAGAAGCCAGGGTTTGAGGGGAGAATGATGAGCCTGGAGTCAGGGGAGGCATGCCTAGAGTCAAGGAACACAGATGGGAAATCCTGTTGGGGCATCTCTGAGTACCCACACGAGATAAAGAGCCAGCCTTTAGGTGTGCAGCGGAGGGATGGCTGTGATCACAGTGGACACCTGCAGTGTAAGTGGTCTTCACTGGCCTTTCCTCCCCATCTGCCCTCTTTTCATCCACTGAATTCACCCACACTGGATACTTGATATGACCCAGGGTTCTAAAAGCTGATTACAACAAGTGTTATCATTACTTTGCCTGGTGAGGCATAGTGAATGAGGGAGCACCCAGAGTCGGGAAGAGAGATGTATCTCATGGAGTTTCCCAGGGTGCGCTAGTGGTCAGGAACCCGCCTGCCAATGCAGGTAGACTGAAGAGACATGAATTTGATCCCTCTGTCAGAAGGATCCCCTGGAGGAGCGCATGGCAACCCACTGCAGTATTCTTGCCTGGAGAACCCTATGGACACAGGAGCTTGGCAGGCTGCAGTCCGTAGGGTAGCACAGAGTCAGACAAGACCCAGGCAACTTAGTAGGCACACATCTATCTCACACCTAGAAAAATAATACTCAGAAGTATGAATTCTTATGCCAAGAGGAATCTTGTGTTTTCATAGGCTTCAGTTTTCATAACCAGTTTCTATTTGGAAAGTTAAATTTACCATCATAGTTTAAAATGATGGGATTAGATTAATTCTTTGCTTTACTTTTGAAAGGAGGCATTTTAAACGTAGAAAGAATAATATTTATGACACATTTTGTTCAGCACTTTACCATTGGGAAAGCATTGTAAAACTTGAATGTTTTAAGTTAAACTTAAAACATTTTATCTTATAAACAAACTAAAATTATACTAAGAAAATGACTGACACACAATTTAACTGAAGCAGATTAACCTTTGTAGTCTAATGCTAAACTACCTCTTGAGTAAATAAAATATTGTTTCTTTGAGTTTGTCGGCGTTTTTAAGGAAATTTTTGCTATTCATAATTTTATGGATAAAAACCTAAGCTTAGAAAAAAATTTTTAATTTAGAAAGTCTTAAAATTAAGTCTTAAGTTCAGTAGTGTTAAATGTATTGCTTTAACTTTAGCAAGCTACCTTGATAGTTTCATTTCCTTTTTCAACTAATATTATAGACATACTAGGCAGAAGGGATTTAGGGTAAAGTTAATTGCATAGAACTTTTATTCTGGTAAGACATCAAATATTAATGTTTGATAACTGGAATCATTGTCAAATAACTAGTTTTGCGGTGTTAAATTTCATATTTATGTGATGTTGATGAAGGGTGAGTAGATACAGTGAATCTTTATTTTGAAGTCAATCTCATTAAATTTTGGCTCATTATGAAGTAAATAGACAATTGAGCAGGGTACCTTGGCATTTTAGAGGACAGACTAAATGAAAATGGTCTGCTGCCCATGGTCAACACTGATATTCCACCTTAGATACAGATACAAAACTGCTGATCTAAGTAGTTTTCCAAAAGTAACTATAGCCAAAACACCTCTGTGTTACAGTGTTTGTATTATCAATATATTCAGTGTAAAGAATGGGAGGACCGTCTTCAGAAAGAATAGTTCTGTTTATAATGTTAATAACAAACTTTAGCCTATTAAATCTTTCTCATACTTAGTTATTTTTTTCTCTTGAAATATTTTCCTAAATTTATCTCTTTTGAATTTCTTTTGTTTTTTACAAATTTGGATATCTTAAGGTACGAAGATACACAGAGGAGGATAAAGGACAAAAAGTCTCTAGCATTATTTCTGATTGTAGTTTCCTATTTCAACTGATTTCTTATGGAGTGCTGCCTTAGTAAAGTGGCTTCTCAGTGAAGTTTTGTTTAGTTTTTAATAGTTGTTCATACTTTTCTCTAGTAACTGCCTCAGTGTCTATTTTAAAGCCCCCTCTCCATTTGTCTCACACATAGGGGAAAATAGGAAATTGCATATTTTAAGTTGTACCTATGAGTTTCCACATGATTTTCCTTAAGCTGTAATATGTAGTTAACTTAATGCTTATAAACCAATGTTGCAGACTGTGTTTTTTTTTTTTTTTATCACTTTCAGTTCAGTTCAGTTCAGTCGCTCAGTCGTGTCTGACTCTTTGCGACCCCATGAATCGCAGCACGCCAGGCCTCCCTGTCCATCACCATCTCCTGGAGTTCACTCAGACTCATGTCCATCAAATCAGTGATGCCATCCAGCCATCTCATCCTCAGTCGTCCCCTTCTCCTCCTGCCCCCCAATCCCTCCCAGCATCAGAGTCTTTTCCAGTAACTCAACTCTTCGCATGAGGTGGCCAAAGTACTGGAGTTTTAGCTTTAGCATCATTCCTTCCAAAGAAATCCCAGGGTTGATCTCCTTCAGAATGGACTGGTTGGATCTCCTTGCAGTCCAAGGGGCTCTCAAGAGTCTTCTCCAACACCACAGTTCAAAAGCATCAATTCTTCAGTGCTCAGCCTTCTTCACAGTCCAACTCTCACATCCATACATGACTACTGGAAAAACCATAGCCTTGACTAGACGGACCTTAGTCGGCAAAGCAATGTGTCTGCTTTTGAATATACTATCTAGGTTGGTCATAACTTTTCTTCCAAGGAGTAAGCGTCTTTTAATTTCATGGCTGCAGTCACCATCTGCAGTGATTTTGGAGCCCAAAAAAATAAAGTCTGACACTGTTTCCACTGTTTCCCCATCTATTTCCCATGAAGTGATGGGACTGGATGTCATGATCTTCGTTTTCTGAATGTTGAGCTTTAAGCCAACTTTTTTGCTCTCCTCTTTCACTTTCATCAAGAGGCTTTTTAGCTTCTTTCCACTTTCTGCCATAAGGGTGGTGTCATCTGCATATTAATCACTTTAGCATGTATAAAACTAACACCACCAATGAGGGCAGATGACTCTCTAGACATGCCTCTAGGTATGATGCTTTATCTATATCGTATTCCTATTAAGAATCCATAATCTAAATAATTATTAAGAGCCATCAGACGAAAAATAAGCAGTGTTTATTAATAAAAAAGTAGGGGGTGGAGCTTGCATCTTAAAATATTAGTGTCATAAAAGACGAAACATTTAGCAAGGCATGGCAACTGAATGCAGTACTTGACCACAAACTGGTTCCTATACTGAAGGTGGGGAAATGGTGTAAAGGACATTATTGTATTATTCACATAATCTGAAATACAGAGAGTAGATTTAAGTATTATTTCAGTGTTAAATTTATTGAAGTTATTAACTACCATGGGTATGTGAGAGTGTCCCTATTAGAAGGTACATTGCAATATTTCAGTGTAAAGAGCCAAAATGTATGTGACTTTACCTTAAACTATTCAGGGGAAGTGAGTATGTGTGTGTATGGTGGTTGGTTGTGAGATTATTTTAGATGAAAATAGAACTGTATCTAAGTTTCTGTATTTAGTATTCTCTGTTTGCTGCTGCTGGTAAGTTGCTTCAGTCATGTCCGACTCTGTGCGACCCCATAGACGGAAGCCCACCAGGCTCCCCTGTCCCTGGAATTCTCCAGGCAAGAACACTGGAGTGGGTTGACATTTCCTGCTCCAATGCATGAAAGTGAAAAGTGAAAGTGGAGTCTCTCAGTCATGTCCCACTCTTAGCGACCCCATGGACTGCAGCCGACCAGGTTCCTCCATCCATGGGATTTTCCAGGCAAGAGTACTAGAGTGGGTTGCCATTGCCTTCTCCGATTCTCTATTTACTTATGTTTTATTTTTCAGGAAAGCAAAATAGATGAGCACCATTTTGTTGCAGTAGCTCTTAGGAAACCCAATGGATCTAGACATCAGAATGTAAGACTTCTCTGTTTGCTTTTTTTTGTTTTTCTAAAAAGCATGTATTAAAGTTGAATTTCTTATTGATGGAAATAATCGTTTGTTTTATATCAGGTAGAGGTTTTAGCTTTTTGTTTTTTTTAATAATAGACTTTAGAAGTGTTCATTATCTAATCCTTAAGATCATTTGGGATTTCACAGAAATGTTTTTAAAATATGTTACCAGCTACTTCACATTCAAATACACTTAAGTATTACAAAGAAAAAATTTTGTAGTACTACTCCACTCGTATTTTCAATAGAAATTCAAGTAATTACTATCTTGGTCATCTTAACAATGGTTTGTTTCCTGGTGAACTGGGGCTGTCTTGAATATAAGAAAAGCTATGACCAACCTAGAAAGCATATTAAAAAGCAGAGACGTTACTTTGCCAACAAAGGTCTGTCTTGTCAAAGCTATGGTTTTTCCAGTAGTCATGTATAGATGTGATAGTTGGACCATAAAGAAAGCTGAGTACCAAATAATTGATGTTTTTGAACTGTGGTGTTGGAGAAGACTTTGGAGAGTCCCCTGGACTGTAAGGAGATCCAAGCAGTCCATCCTAAAGGAAATCAGTCCTGAATATTCATTGGAAGGACTGATGGCTAAAGTTGAAACTCCAATACTTGGGCCACCTGATGCAAAGAACTGACTCATTGGAAAAGACCCTGATGCTGGAGGAGATTGAAGGCGGGAGGAGAAGGGGACGAGAGAGTATAAGATGGTTGGATGGCATCACCAACTCAATGGACATGAGTTTGAGTAAACTCTGGGAGTTGGTGATGGACAGGGAGGCATGGTATACTGCAGTCCATGGAGTTGCAAAGAGTCAGACATGACTGAGCAACTGAACTGAACTGATGAATATAATGGTACTAAGTTGAGGGGTAGTGAACAATGAGATTATCTGTCAAATTGATCTCCTTCCTCTTTTTATAGTTCTCTCCTAAATTATTCCCCAAATATCAAACGTGTGAGAGACCTTATGTTATATTCTAGCATAACATCAATTCTTCCAATTAAAATCTGTTTTTACTTTCTTTTCCTATTAATTGGTAAGTTGGGAAATTTTTTATGAGAAACCTTAGGGTCTTGACTCTAGTCTACGTACAGTTGTGATTCTGTAGAAGTATTTATTTAAGGAATACTGGTAATGTTACAATAATTGAAATTAAATGCATATGCTTATTTTAGGGAATCTGCATAAGAGAATGTGGTGTAATCAGTATATTTTCATTACTTCTAGGATGAGAGCTCAATACAGATCATGCCTTTGATAGATTAAAAAAGTAAAATTCTTCATAAATTATTTTATTTTAAAAGGGAAAACATGTTAAAATTGACTCCTTTTATCTGAAGATGTTCTGAAACAGGTTAGCTGGCCTTGTATGCTGAAGTCTCAGCATTGCCCTTTCTGGAAATACCTTATGATTCCATAGAGCTTTATATTTTTTGTAACATTTGCACATAGCAGTACCGTATTTCCTTGAAGAGAGTCTGTTTGGGCAGCAGTATCATAGTGAGAAAAGGGCAAGGGTTCCAGGTCCAGATCTACCATTTAAGCTGTGTTGTACGCTTGTATACATTGACTGATCTTACTGAGCCTCAGTTTCCCCATCTATAGAATTGAGGTAACATAACCGTATCAACATAATAATGAAAATTAAATCATATGAAACACATTGACCCTGTAAAAGCACTGCAGAAGACCCAAGTACTGTCTTTACTAGAATGTATAGAATGTTAAAGACAGTCCACACTGGGCTAAGTTTTTGAACAAGGGCTATATCACAGAGTAGAAGATATAATTTCGATTTAGTGTTGAATGAATCACTTGCTAATGAAGTGCTGCATCTCTAAGTAGTTATGGGAATTTTATTAGATGCACCCTCTAGAGTATTTCTCAGAAGTTTACCTGGTGGTCTCTCCCTGTCGGAATAACCCACATGTTTGTTAAAGTTATCTATCTGGGGATCCTTTTCTATTGAATCAGAATTGTTGGACGTATGGCTCAATAAATCTACATTTTAAACAAATACCACAGGCAGTTTTATCTACAAAAAGTTTAAGAATCAGATTATTTCATATTATTCTTATTTATGTTGACAGCACTAATACAAAAAATAGAAACAATTATCTAAAATCCCACTGTGTTATTTAATGTTATTGAAGTGTAATTTAATATTACTGAATTGTGATTACTGATTTATTTTCCTAATTATAAAATTGACCATAAGATTAATACACATTATAATTTTGAGGTAATCTAAGGGTTTTTTTTCCCCCCCTTTTAGGTTACATCTCAAGATGATTCTAAAGCAACCCAGAGGCAGTTTACTATTCTCACCTTTAATGATTTAATATCATCTGCAGTTCCTATGACCCCTGAAGATCCTTCATTTTGGGACTGTTTTTGCTTTACAGAAGAGATTTCAATAAGAAATGGTACAAAGTCATGATACGATTTTCTGAGTAACAAAGGGAAGTGAAAACTGTAGTCTTCTGTATTCACTAAAAAAATAAATGCCTGAGAGTATCAAATTTTATTTCACAAAGCATTTTTAAAAAGAAGAAACAACTTTTCCTATTAAAAAGGCAGACTCTCAGATCAAGATAGACGACTAGAATACATGTTTACCTCTTCTTCCTCCCCAAAATTACATTGGATTTGCTAAAAAAAAAATAGAATCGTAAAGTGATAAAACGGAATACACAAAATAGAGAATGTTCAAATTCGTGTTTTTCAGAGAGAACTATTTTAGAGGTACCTATCCTTAAAACATGGAGTATCTTCCCAGATCCTTTTCTTGGCAAATGATACCCTATTAATATACTTACTCTTTTTTTTTTTAATAGAAAATACTGTATTTAATTTTTGTCTTGACTCTACATCTGAGGTCCATAAATATACTGGTGTAGCATAACTTTTAGTGCTGCTTAAGTATTCTGTTTTCCAGCTACTATCAAGATGCAATTGACCAGAGATAATACAGTTCAACTGTAATTGACTTAGTAACCAAGGACATTTATTGTGTCACATAACAAACAATTTAAAGTTGCCCATTAGGGCCTTTTTTTCTTTTGCCTCCATCTTAGCTTATTTGTTTTGCTTTAGCCTGGTCTCCCTCAAGCGTCTAAAAGGCAGAAAAGGCTGTTTTGCCTCTCACATCTCAGTTTTGTTAGTGAGGAAGGTTTTTTCCTCTTAAGAGCCCCCAGAAAATTTCCACAAAGTTTCTGGTGACCCTGATCAGATCACTGAGAAAGCTGAACCTGACACTCTTGGCTTCTGTGGAAAGAAAACTCTTAGTAAGGAAGAAGCCTAAGGCAGAGTCTGGGGGAGTGATACCTAGGGGAGGCCCACTGCCTGCCGTGAGGGAAGATGTGCCACAGCTGACTGATTCTGTCCTCTCTGCTAGGCATTTTGAATGTCTGCAGTTTTTACTGTAAGCAGTGGTTTATTGAATATCCTTTGTAGCCACATTTTGAAGTACATGTTTAATTATGTCCAAAAGAATTAAATATATTTAGAGCCTCAGTAAGTATTGCCAAATTTTTCTCCAAAAAGGCTACATAATTATTTCCAGTTAGTGTTAGATGTTTGATCATTCTCTCACCACCCCCACCCCCCAGCAGCCTACAGACTTGGTCATCTGTAGGTCATCGATAGGATCTTTTTTAAAAAAAAAAAATCTTTGCCAATATAGGTTAAAAATGGTACCTTATATTTTAAAAGTGTGTTTCTTTCATTACAAAGGTTACTATGGCAGTGTTATTATTGGCTGTTTGTTTTCTTTTTGTATGAACTGCCTGTTCATTATCTTAACCTGTTTTTATTTTGGTAAAGAAGACTTAAAGTACAAACATAATATGCAAGATGCAAGACCATCATATTGATGACAGAATCTATTCTATGGTTGTAGTGCATGTCTTGGGGAGTTTGAAGTCCTACATTAATAATTGTTAAATGTCAGAAGTGAAATAGTTTCATTGTTTCTATTACTAAAGTGAAAAGTTGTGTTTAAATTGTATAAAATTAGGTATTTTGCTTAAGTACAACAAAAATTTTGAACATTTTATTTTTTACCTCGTTAAGCATGCACAGATATTCCAAGCATAGTAAGTAACTTGTTTTAAAAGGATCAAGTAGCATTTGTAGCAGAGGAAGCATTGTTATCCGTAGCATGAGTGTAATGGTGATATGAAAACGCTGCCGTCTGTCTTGTCATTATAACATTTCTGAACTTTTATGGATCAGGCACCATGCTGCGTTTCCGGGGGTGGGGCGGAGGGGTCAGTGGGTGGAGATCTGTTGTCTTAAGGTTTCACATAGTCAGAATCAAATAAATACACATAGTTTAGATTCAAGTAGGTCTATAAAAATCTTTTTTTCTAGTAAAAATTACCATTTCCTTGACCACCTCCTATTTCCTGTCCCCAGAGTGAGCTGTTTCACTGACTTTTTTGTTGTTATTTATTACCGTATCTCTAAATAGCATGCTTATCTTGCTTTACCTGTTTCCAGTTTGAGGCGTTTCTTTAATTTCTAATATAAAACTTTGTTCTGCTGCTTCCCAGCCATTACACTTTCCCGTCCTGCTCCCCTTTTCCCAGTGTATGTACTTCAGTGCTTTCATTATTGACTGTGATTAAGAATGTATGCACGATTGAGATTATGTAACACTGTACAGCCAAGTGATATGTTACTCTTACCCTATACTGCCTTTTTATTTCCTTGACTTAATAATTAACTTTGTGTAGGTTTCTGTGTACTTACTGCTAATTAAACCCAAAACTCTACTTTCAGACATACCAGTTGTTTATCACTTTCATCCATCTTGAAGAAGTTGCTCCTGAAGCAATAATCTGTGTTGTCATTCTGAGCTTTTTGCCTTCTGTGGCTAGTGCACAGCTGTCATCCTGGGATCTCTTTTCACCATCGTGCTAGGAATTGCTTCTGTCTCCCTTATGTTGGCAGCTCACCGGGTGGCTCAGTGGTGAAGAATCCTCCTGCTGGTGCAGGAGATGCAGTTCAGTCTCTGAGTCAGGAAGATGCCCTGGAGGAGGAAATGGCAACCCACTGCAGTGTTATTACCAGGATAATCCTGTGGACAGAGGGGCACTGAGGCCATAGTCCAAGAGTCAGGCAAAACTGGCACACACCCCTATATTGGGTTCCCTGATGGCCCATTTTCTGTGTCTCATGTCCTAAGATTTACTGCTTCATTTGTGTGGATCATTATCAAGTAACTTCTTGAGAACAAAGGGAGTATAGGGATACATTTTTTCACAGAGTGGTATAGGAGATCTAATTTCTTCTTACAGATTATGCCATTCAGTTCCCCCACTAAAGCACCCTGTATTTGGTGTCGCCAGTTTTTGAGTCTGGAGCTGGGCTGGACCACAGCACGGTTTCATATCCATATTTTGCTGAGTCCAGAAGCATTCTTTGCATTGTACCATACTGCCCAGTATTTATAGCTTCATTGGTTTCTGTTAATATTTTCCTACCTAGGAACTCTGATGGATTGACTTTTTAAAATGAATCTGTGTGTGTATGTGTGCACATAAACATATTCACGTATCCTGTGCTCTTCAAACTCAGGAATTGAATATATTTGGATATATTTTCAATTAAAATATTTGTCATCGTTACTACTAAGTATCTGAAACTCAGAAACTAGATTTGGGTAACTAAATAGCCCCTCACTGACTGAAGTATTGCCATCTGAACTTACAGCTCAAGAGATTTATATGTGTGTATGTTTCTGTATATGTTTTTATGTGTGTATATACATAAATATATGTATACCTAAATATATTCATCTTTGATCAAAAATATGCCTAAGGATAATTCCATCTAGTACTTGCACTTCCCAGGTAGCACTAGCAGTAAAGAACCTGCCTGCCCATTGGAGGAGACATGAGATGCAGGTTCAATCCCTGGGTTGGGAAGATCCCCTGGAGAGGGGCATGGCAACCTACTGCTTTTGCCTGGAGAATCCCATGGGCAGTGGAGCCTGGCAGGTTACAGTCCATTCGGTCACAAAGGGTTGGACACGACTGAAGCAACTTAGCAGTAGCAGCAGTTCTTGATCAAATTATAGGAAAAATATGCCACCAGAGTTTGTGAATTTGAGGTTGGCAAAAGTCTTTGCACATAAAATAATATCATTTGTCTGTCTTAGAGCATCTATGTTAGAATACCTGTCTTCCATTTTGCTTCACATGTATCAAGCAATCCTCATAACTGTGCAGGGTAAGTCCTAGTATCCCCTTTTTACTAATGGGTAAAATAAGGTACTGAGATGTTAAGCAGTTTACTAATAAAGTAGATGGAATTATATAGTGGACTCCACATTTGAACCAGGTAGCCTAGTCCCAGGGTCTGAATTGAACTGTACTGAAATTCAGTGATAACGCTGTAAAGAATGAAAGTGATCCTGGGGGCAAGGATGATAGAGCCTGGGAGCCTTAATTTGTAGCTCTTGCTGATTTCATTAAATAATGCCAGGTCACCAACACCTAGGTTTATCACTGTCTTGCCATATTTGCCTCAAACTTTTTATCCCAAAGATAGTGCCTAAGAGCTCCCACCCCTGAAACCAAGCAGGACTATATGGGGCTCCTGGGCATGGAAGCCTTTCCATGTTTCTCATTTCTTGTTTGTACAGTATAGACTTCAGCCTCCGTGACCTCTGAGTTCCAAAGGACAGGTTCAAACAGTTGGTAATCAAGGAATGGAGGAAATGCAGAGACAGGAGGAATAATTAAACAGTAATGTGCAGGGTCATGATTCTGCCTCACGTGATAGACATGACGAGCTCTTCCACAGAACTAAAACCCCCAACAAGTGGGAGATGTTTACTACTTGCGCATTCTTTATTCCAGAGAAGGTCACAGTTTGAGAACCACAGAAGCTCATCAGAATACCACCTGAGGCTAGATTAAAGCAATGCAGGCCATAAACATAACTGATCCTCTTCTCAGCAATCCTACCCTTGAACCATTGCTATAACACTCTTTACCAAATCCTCCCTGACTTGGGGCGCACAGTTTTGAGGCTTTACCCAGCAAGGCAATAAAGCTCTTCTTTTCTACTTCACCCAAAACTTTGTCTTCGAGATTCAATTTGGCACTGATGCACAGAGGCTGAGTTTTGATATCACCCCCAGTCCTATTCCTTTTTCTCTCTCCAGAGGTAACTTGTATCACTTGTAGTTTTATGGACTTAACTACTTGTATATGCATCCATAGTCTATGTATAATGTTATGTACTTCCAGCCTATCTTTTCCTATTAGAATTGAAACATCAGGATTGGATGTCTTCAAAGTGGCAACAGTATGAGAATAATCAGCTCACTCAATTGAATTATACCTACCCTTGAGGCATCCCAGATAGTGCTAGTGGTAAAGAACCTGCCAATACAGGAAACAAGCAATGTGGATTCAATTCCTGGGTGAGGAAGATCCCTGGAGGAGGGCATGGCAACCCACTCCAGTATTCTTGCCCAGAGAATTCCATGGACAGAAGAGCCTGGGGGCTACAGTTCATAGAGTCACAGAGTCAGACACGACTGAATCCATACATAACCTTAAAGGTAGGTGGTCACCATTAGGAGTTACAGTAGGACACCTGGAGGCATTCATTTTTTATCTAAATTTTGGAAAAGAATCTTTATGAGGGAAGCAATACAGATAATAAGTAGAACATAAACTTGCCCAATTTTTAAAAAGGACAGCAGAAGAGCTTTCTTGCCTAGGAATATGCAGTCACAGTTCCTTCAGGATCATTGTTCAATGTAAAAATTAAATAGGAGCCAACATTAGGACAAAAAGTGAAATTTGTTGAATACTTAATCAGAAGTAGAGCCTAATGCTTGGCATAATGGCTACCTTTGCAAGTCACCTTCAAGAAAGCACCTGTGTGCTAGATATAAAGCCACTCTTCTACTAGCCTGGAGCTCAAGTAGGTTAGTGGAAGCCCAGAGTTTTGGTGATCCCATCATTTCATGGCAAATAGATGTGTAAACAATGGAAAAAGTGTCAGACTTTATTTTCTTGGGCTCCAAAATCACTGCAGATGGTGACTTTAGCCATGAAATTAAAAGCCGCTTTGCTCCTTGGAAGAAAACCTCTGACCAACCTAGGCAGCGTATTGAAAAGCAGAGACATTACTTGGCCAACAAAGGTCCATCTAGTCAAAGCTATGGTTTCTCCAGTAGTCATGTATGGATGTGAGAGTTGGACCATAAAGAAAACAGCACCAAAGAATCAATGCTTTTGAACTGTGGTGTTGGAGAAGAATCTTGCGAGTCCCTTGGACTGCAAGGAGATCCAACCAGCCCATCCTAGAGGAGATCAGTCCTGTGTGTTCATTGAAAGGGCTGATGCTGAAGCTGAAACTCCCAATACTTTGACCACCTGATGGGAAGAACTGATTTGAAAAGACCCCGATGCTGGGAAAGATTGAAGGCAGGAGGAGAAGAGGGTGACAGAGCATGAGACGGTTGGATGGATAGAAATTTGAGTAAGCTCTGGGAGTTGGTGTTGGACAGGGAAGCCTGGCGTGCTGCAATACATGGGGTCACAGAGTGAGACATGACTAAACAACTGAACTGAACGGTACGCTGCATATCTGTTTGTACTTGGCACCCTTTCTGTGCTTTTCCCAGTGCCTTAATAAGGAACCCTGATAACCTGGCCATCTAACTACTCCACCCTTCACCCTGCTCAGTACCCAAGAAATTGACTTCTATGCACTATAGTAACCAGAATTCCTCTTCCTTGGTAGAGTATTGCAAATGGGCAAAGCCATTAGAAGACTGGGTGGGAAGGGAAAGAGGCCAAGAGTTTATGCTTTTGCCTCTTCTCATGCAGTGATTTGGAAATGGCTGTATTTCTCCAGATTACAGCTCCTGATGTAGCCCAAAAGTAGATCTCATAGGTTCAGCAACTGCTTTTTCCTTCCATTTTCTTATGAATAGAAACATGATGCTTTTGCTTAACCCAGGCTGCTTCACCAACTCTTGCAGTGTCCTTTATCCTTGCCTGCACTCTTTGTTCACTCCATTCCCATTTCCTGATGCAGTCCTGTATAGTATAGTCATCTGTACCACAACTAGCTCTAGGAGGCAGAGCCTGAGTGTAGGGGAAATGATGTTTGTGGCAAAAGATGATTTCACCTTTGTTTATATCATCCCTAATGGTGTTGCAGGGTGTTGGAGAACAATGGGTTAAGAAGATTCAGTCACTGTGGCGTTCAGTCACTGTGGTCACGGTGAGGATTACAGAGGTTGTGAGAGCTAGTCGTTTGGGATTTTATGTTTTGGCTATGCCACGTGGCATGTGAGATATTAGTTCCCTGACAGGGATCAAACCTGTACCCTCTGAAGTGGAAGCACAGAGTCTAAGCCACTGGAGCACCAGGGAAGTCCTGGGCTAGTCTTTTTAATGTCCAGGAGATAGGCACAGGGTAAAGGATAAATTGAAAGCAAGTGTGAAACTTCAGAAAACTTAATTGTGGCAGCTTTAGAGGAATATCTTGTCCTTTGTAGTTGACAGAAGGAATCCTTCCTCTTTGAGGGAAACAGTCTTACTCTCAAAAAAATAAAGCTTTCAGTGACTTCACCTAAGAAAATTCTCTCAGAGGATATCAGGGTCTACATCTGCCATCCACCTTTACACTCTGGAAAACAATAAAATGCCAGCATATCCCAAATGAGTACAAGGTTGAGCCCAAGAAAAGGCACCTGTACAAGATATTACCACTTTGCATCAGTAGGAGTCTGCGAAACAAGTATGGAAGTGGATTCTAAGGTTCACACCAAAAGTGTGACATAGGATAGGCCAGGGTTGTTGATACTGGTGTACTCACATGGGAAATGTGATTTAATGTATTGGCTTGGAAAGCTGGGAATGATAGCAGTATAGACACAATAGCTGCCTACAGTCAGCTCGGTGGAAATGTCAGAACGTTTGGAAGGGTCCAGAGTCTTAGGGAAATGGGAATGTGGGCTTGCTCATTACCAAAAATTTGGTTGCTTACAAGAAGACAAATGTATTCTCTCACACTTCTGGAGGCCAGAAGTCTAAAATCTGGGCTGAGATTAAGGTGTCAGCAGGGCTGTACTCTCTCCAAAGGCTCTAGGGCTCCAGGGGAGATCAGTTCCTTGCCTCTTAGCTTCTGGGGGCTGCCAACATCCCTCAGCTGGTGTTCATAGTCTTCAAGGACACATTGCCTCTTCTTTAGCACGTGTCAAATCTACCTCTGCCTCTACCTTACAAGAATGGTTGTGACTGAATTTATGGCCCACTCAAATAACCTAGGACTCAAATTTCTTAAACTAAGTCATATTTATGGAGGTTTTTTGCCATATAAATTAAATTCACAAGTTCCAGGGATTAGGGATTGCTATTTTGGGGACAGTTATTCAATCTACTATTATATAGTGAATGGTTTAATTATCGTACATCTATACCATGGGATACTAACTCAGCAATAAAAAGTAATGAACTTAAAAAAAAAAAGTAATGAACTATTGATACATATTACAATATGGGTAAATGACCAGAAAATTGCACTGAGTGAAACAAAGTCAGTTATGAAAGTATACATAGTGTATATATTTACATTTATATATATATATATGTATATATATACACACAAGCTGGAATCAAGATTTCCGGGAGAAATATCAATAACCTCAGATATGCAGATGACACCATCCTTATGGCAGAAACTGAAGAGGAACTAAAAAGCCTCTTGATGAAAGTGAAAGAGAAGAGTGAAAAAGTTGGCTTAAAGCTCAACATTCAGAAAACTAAGATCATGGCATCTGGTCCCATCACTTCATGGGAAATAGATGAGGAAACAGGGTCAGACTTTATTTGGTGGGGGGGCTCCAAAATCACTGCAGATGGTGATTGCAGCCATGAAATTAAAAGATGCTTACTCCTTGGAAGGAAAGTTATGACCAACCTAGATAGCATATTCAAAAGCAGAGATATTACTTTGTCAACAAAGGTCTGTCTAGTGAAAGCTATGGTTTTTCCAGTGGTCATGTATGGATGTGAAAGTTGGACTGTGAAGAAAGCTGAGCGCTGAAGAATTGATGTTTTTAAACTGTGGTGTTGGAGAAGACTCTTGAGAGTCCCTTGGACTGCAAGGATATCCAACCAGTCCATTCTGAAGGAGATCAGTCCTGGGTGTTCTTTGGAAGGACTGATGCTAAAGCTGAAACTCGAATACTTTGACCACCTCATGCAAAGAGTTGACTCATTGGAAAATACTCTGATGCTGGGAGGGATTGGGGGCAGGAGGAGAAGGGGACGACAGAGGTTGAGCTGTCTGGATGGTATCACCAACTTGATGGACTTGAGTTTGAGTGAACTCCGGGAGTTGGTGATGGACAGGGAGGCCTGGCATGCTGTGGTTCATGAGGTCGCAAAGAGTCGGACACGACTGAGTGACTGAACTGAACTGATATACACACATATATATAAAGGATTTATATAACATCCTTTAAATGATGAAATTCTAGAAATAGCAGATTAGTGACTGCCAGGGGATAAAGAGGTGCTGGGGACAGGAAGGAGGAAGGTATGGCTGCAGTAAGACATAAGGGATCCTTGTTGAGATGTTAATGTTATGTAGCTTGATTGTATCAATATCAAAATTCTGATTGTAATATTGTTCTATGGGCTTCCCTAGTGGCTCAGAGGTTAAAGCATCTGCCTGCAATGTGGGAGACCTGGGTTCGATCCCTGGGTCAGGAAGATCCCCTGGAGAAGGAAATGGCAACCCACTCCAGTATTCTTCCCTGGAGAATCCCATGGTGGAGGAGCCTGGTGGGCTACAGTCCACGGGTCGCAAAGAGTCAGACATGACTGAGAAGTTTTGTATGCATAGTAAACAGGATATCTCTAGTATTTTACAGCTACATATGAATTTCCAATAATGTCAAAATAAAGTGCATAATTTAAAAATATCCTACTCAACAACTAAAAGACAAGCCAATAAAAAATTGGGAAGAAAACCTAAACAGACATTTCTCCAAAGAAGACATCTAGATGGCCAATAGGCTATAAAAAGATGCTCAATATAGCTAATTATTAGAGAAATGCAAATCAAAAGTACTGTATATCACTTCACACCAGTCAGAATGGTCATCATTAAAAAGTTTACAGATAACAGGAGAAACAAAATGGCAGAGGAGTAGGTGACATGGAGTACATCTCTCCACTGATGCATCAGGAATACACCTTCAGACACAGAAGCTTTTGCAGGACACCAGCTGACAGCAGGCAGGAATCCTTGACCACTGGAAAGGAATATATAGACCCTTGCAAAATTTGGCAGAACAAATGAAGGAGGAGAAAAGCCAGAGAGTGAGCAGGACTGATCCTACACCCGGTAGATGGGGGAAATTAAACTGCAATTGTTCGGGACACAGGAGAAGAATTTGAGACTGTTCAAGAGTGCAGCAGTGATCTGCGATTGGCTGAATGGAATGAGAACAATACAGACAGTCTTGCCACATCTGTACGTACCCTGGAAAATGATGCAACTCCCCTGGAATGCGCGGCGGCTGGGAGCTAAAGCCCTAAGAATTGGAGAGCAACCCCAGGACAAAGTCTGCTGTTGACTGTAGGGAGACTGCCCAAGGGGATATTAGAGAGGAGATCGCCATGAGAAATGCCTTTGAGCAATACTGCTGAGTTACACACAGAGGGTGGGGCCATCACCATCACCTCTCTGCCCACATGCCAGCACCAGCAGCTGACCAACACAGAAAGACCTCAGACAGGGTGGTCCCCGACACACCAAGAAATGGAAAAGAATCTAAGCCGAGGGGGAAGGAGGGTTAAGTGCCTTAAGAAGGACCCCAGCCACGGGGCCACTTAAGTGCCTCACATGCGAAGCAATAAAAAAGGACCGCAGGCAGGGGGGCCGTCTAACTGCCTGAATGCCTCGAGCAACAGAGAAGAACCAGCCAGGGAGGTTCCTTGAATGCCAGCTGTCAGTTCAGTTCAGTCCCTCACTCATGTCCGACTCTTTGCAAACCCATGAACCACAGCACACCAGGCCTCCCTGTCCATCACCAACTCCCAGAGTCCACCCAAACCCATGTCCATTGAGTCGGTGATGCCGTCCAACCATCTCACCCTCTTTCGTCCCCTTCTCTTCCTGCCTTCAATCTTTCTCAGCATCAGGGTCTTTTCCAGTCAATCAGCTCTCCACATCAGGTAGCCAAAGTATTCAAGTTTCAGCTTCAACTTCAGTCCTGCCAGTGAACAACCAGGACTGATCTCCTTTAGGATGGACTGGTTGGATCTCCTTGCAGCCCAAGGGACTCTCAAGAGTCTTCTCCAACACCACAGTTCAAAAGCATCAATTCTCCGGTGCTCAGTTTTCTTTATAATACAACTCAAATCCACACCTGACCACTGGAAAAACCATAGCCTTAACTAGACAGACCTTTGTTGACAAAGTAATTTCTCTGCTTTTTAATATGCTGTCTAGGTTGGTCAGAGCTTTACTTCCAAGGAGCAAGCGTCTTTTAATTTCATGGCTGCAGTCACCATCTGCAGTGATTTTGGAGTCCAGAAAAATAAAGTCTTACACTGTTTCCACTGTTTCCCCATCTGTTTGACATGAAGTGATGTGACCGGATGCCATGATCTATGTTTTCTGAATGTTGAGCTTTAAGCCAACTTTTTCACTCTCCTCTTTAACTTTCATCAAGAGGCCCTTTAGTTCTTTTTCACTTTCTGCCACAAGGGTGGTGTCATCTGCATATCTGAGGTTACTGGTATTTCTCCTGGCAGTCTTGATTCCAGTTTGTGCTTCCTCCAGCCCAGTGTTTCTCATGATGTACTTTGCATATAAGTTAAATGAGCAAGGTGACAATATACAGCCTTGATGTACTTCTTTTCCTATTATGAACCAGTCTGTTGTTCCATGTCCAGTTCTAACTATTGCTTCCTGACCTGTATACAGGTTTCTCAAGAGGCAGGTCAGGTGGTCTGGTATTCCCATTTCTTGAAGAATTTTCCACAATTTCTTGTGATCCACACAGTCAAAGGCTTTGGCATAGTCATTAAGCAGAAATAGTTGTTTTTCTGGACCTCTCTTGCTTTTTCCATGATCCAGTGGATGTTGGCAATTTGATCTCTAGTTCATCTGTCTTTTCTAAATCCAGCTTGAACATCTGGGAGTTCATGGTTCATGTATTGCTGAAGCCTGGCTTGGAGAATTTTGAGCATTACTTTACTAGCATGTGAGATGAGTGCAATTGTGTGGTAGTCTGAGCATTCTTTGGCATTGCCTTTCTTTGGGATTGGAATGAAAACTGACCTTTTCCAGTCCTGTGGCCACTGCTGAGTTTTCCAAATTTGCTGGCATACTGAGTGCAGCACTTTCACAGCATCATCTTTCAGGATTTGAAATAGCTCAGCTGGAATTCCATCACCTCCAATAACTTTGTTCATAGTGATGCTTTCTCAGGCCCGCTTGCCTTCATATTCCAGGATGTCTGGCTCTAGGGGAGTGATCCCACTATCATGGTTATCAGGGTCGTGAAGATATTTTTTGTACAGTTTTCTGTGTATTTTTTCCACCTCTTCTTAATATCTTCTGCTTCTGTTAGGTCCCTACCATCTGTCCTTTATTGAGCCCATTTCTGCATGAAATGTTCCCTTGGTATCTCTAATTTTCCTGAGGAGATCTCTGTGTTCCCATTCTTTTATTTTCCTCTATTTCTTTGCATTGATTGCTGAGGAAGGCTTTCTTATCTCTTGCTATTCTTTGGAACTCTGCATTCAAATGGGTATATCTTTCATTTCTCCTTTGCTTTTCACTTCTCTTCTTTTCACAGCTGTTTGTAAGGCCTCGTCAGACAGCCATTTTGCTTTTTTGCATTTCTTTTTCTTGGGGATGGTCTTGATCTCTGTCTCCTCTACAGTGTCACGAACCTCCATCCATAGTTCCTCACGTACTCTGTCTGTCAGATCTAGTCCCTTAAATCTATTTCTCACTTCCACTGTATAGTCCTAAGGGATTTGACTCAGGTCATACCTGAATGGTCTTGTGGTTTTCTCCACTTTCTTCAATTTAAGTCTGAATTTGGCAATAAGGAGTTCATGATCTGAGCAAGTCAGCTCCCAGTCTTGATTTTGTTGACTGTATAGAGCTTCTCCATCTTTGGTTGCAAAGAATATAATCAATCTGATTTCGGTGTTGACCATCTGGTGATGTCCATCTGTAGAGTCTTCTCTTGTGTTGTTGGAAGAGGGTGTTTGCTGTGACCAGTTTTCTTGGCAAAACTCTATTCGCCTTTGACCTGCTTCATTCTGTACTCCAAGGCAAAATTTGCCTGTTACTCCAGGAGTTTCTTGACTTCCTACTTTTGCATTCAAGTCCCTTATAATGAGAAGGACATCTTTTTTGGGTGTTAGTTCTAGAAGGTCTTGTAGGTCTTCATAAAACTGTTCAACTTCAGCTTCTTCAGCGTTTCTGGTTGGGGCATAGACATGGATTACTGTGATATTGAATAGTTTGCCTTGGAAACAAACAGAGATCATTCTGTTGTTTTTGAGATTGCATCCAAATACTGCATTTCAGACTCTTTTCTTGACTATGATGGCTACTCCATTTCTTCTAAGGGATTCCTGCCCACAGTAGTAGATATAATGGTCGTATGAGTTAAATTAACCCATTCCAGTCCATCTTAGTTCTCTGATTCCTAGAATGTCGATGTTCACTCTTGTCATCTTGTATTTGACCACTTCCCATTTGCCTTGATTCATGGACCTGACATTCCGGGTTCATATGCAATATTGCTCTTTACAGCATTGAACCTTGCTTCTATCCCCAGTCCCATCCACAACTGGGTGTTGTTGAAGCATGGCAGCTGCGACAGCATAGAAGCGCAGCCGAGAGGAGCTGCCCCACGTCCAAGGTAAGGAGCAGCGGCTGTGCTTTACTGGAGCAGCCGTGAAGAGATACCCTACGTCTAAGGTAAGACAAACCCAAGTAAGATGGTAGGTGCTGAGAGAAGACTTCAGAGGGCAGACAGACTGAAACCACAATCACAGACAACTAGCCAATCTGATCACACGGACCACAGCCTTGTCTAACTCAATGAAACTAAGCCATGTCATGTGGGGCCACCCAATACAGGCAGGTCATGGTGGAGAGGTCTGACAGAATGTGGTGTACTGGAGAAGGGAATGGCAAACCACTTCAGTATTCTTGCCTTGAGAACCCCATGAACAGTATGAATAGTATGCCAGCTGTCAGAGGCTAGAAAAAGACTCTTAATAATACTATAGCTGAGGAAGCTGAGGCAGCTGAGGCAGCTGGCATCCAGCACACTTTGTACCACCAGGGTCCCTAAAATCCAAACATCTGCACCACCTCCGCACTCGGTCCTCACTGGGCAAGTCCTCCAGGGCAGCCTCAGGAGCAAACTCCTGTGGATAATCCACATGTAGAATAGAGATTGAGAGGGTAACAGGCAGGAATCTAGGGTTCTCCAAATGGGGGATATAGGCAGCAGGTGTCAGAGATTTTTTCTCTCTCTCTTAAGTGGCAGGAGGTGTTATAGCCAAATGCTCCAGGAAACAAACCCACTCAGAAGGACAGTGTGGATACTGGAGTGCAGTTTATTACACAGGTGGGTCTGAGGCAGAGTTTCCTCTTTAGCCAGGGACCCCAACCAACTTCTGTGAACACCTTATTTACCTTAAGTGTACCGCTCAGGCCCACATCCCCAAATTCCTTAAGCTTAGCCTGGAAAATGTTAAAGGGAGATACAATCAGGTTACAGCCATGATTCATAATCAGAAAGGTCAGCTGGTTATACTTTGTAACCTACACCAATAGGTGCTATAAAGATTATGAAGGTGATTGACTACACAGGGGATTATTACATTCTTTCTGGCAAAGGGAAATCTTGGTATGGGATCTGGTGTCTATCAGGCTGGGAGGTCTGTTCTGTCATAGGTATGTGATCTCTATGGCCTCCAGGCACATAGTCCAAAGTTCACTGGGAATGTAAGATGGACAGGGAAACCTTCCTTTTCAAAATGAAGTCAGCTCAGCCTGTTCCTTTCCTCCTTCAGAGGAAATAAACTACAAGTGTTAGATTATTTCCCCTTCTCTATAGAAATTTAAAAAGAGGTTTCTTTTAAAATTATGTGTTGCCATGACAACACCCAGTTCCACCTGAACTTAAATTTTCTCAAACCTTGAGCTAACCAATGTATTTTTCTTATGGAAATGTTTGTCTTAAGCTATGTTAATGAGCTATGTATTTATCCTAGACCCTGTCTTCAAGTTGGTTCTGCCTAAGACTCAGAACCAACTTGACAAACCAGTATGTTTTACTCATACAAACGTTCTCTTGAGCTATGTTAATAAGACAGTATTTGCTTGGAAACCTGCCTTTCTTCAAGATTCATGTCAGCTATTTTATGGCCTGGGACACCACTCACCTCGTGCCAATGTTATTTCAAAATGCATGTTGCATGTGAGGGGACTTGTGTCATTCTCTGAGTTTTGAGACATTTCCTTTCTCCAATTAGCAGCATGCTAGTAGCTATATAAGGCTTCTAAAGTAGCTCAGATGGTAAAGCATCTGCCTGCAATGCACGAGACCCAGCATCTGGCTAAAGACTAGCATGGAAGCCCTCTTTCTGTCCACTTCTGATGTCTATGTCAGAAGCTTTCTCTATCTCTTTTATACTTTATAAAACTTTATTACACAAAAGCTCTGAGCAATCAAGCCTCAGCACTAGCCCCGGATTGAATTCTTCTACTCTGGAGGCCAAGAATCCCAGCATTTCTCACAGCTCAGCAACAACCTTTCAAGATAAAAACACAATTGAAATGCAGGGCCAGTGGGGCTGAGGAGGAGGAGCAAATACCTTCCCACCAATCGTACAAGCTGCAGATTAAATCCACACACTCGACTAGGCAGACTCTGTGTCTATGAAAGAACAATGAGAGTTCCCACAAAAGGAAACGCACTAACTCTGGCAACTGTGGACATTGGAGGCAAGAACACCCAACAGTAGGACAAGATTAGAGTCAGCTGTTCCCACAGTAGGTCCAGAGACCACTCCAGTACTGGAGGGATCCCTAAGGAGACGCAGGTGGTCTGTGACAGTGAAGGAAAGGACACTGATAGCTGAGATCTGAGAAAAATATTTATCATTCTTTTATTTTGATTTGTTCTATTATTGGTTCTGGATTCTTTTTCTTTTCCCCCTGTTGCTGTGGTTGTTGATTTTATTATTCCTATTAACTCTACTTAGTCTTTTGAGAACTTCTTTTTAATCACACTTTCTATTTCTTTCATATGCTTGTGAGAGAGTTAATTCTTAGGTAGGTTGATAAGGAGTCCAGGGCCCTCAAGGAGAAAGGGGTCTAGGGCTCTCAAGGAGGAGAAAAGGACAACCATTTTTTCTGCATTACTTTGTGTTAGTCACATAACATGTTTATTCTTAAACTCTGAGTTGTTATGACAACAAATTTTTAAGACTTTCCTTAAGCTCAGAGCTAATGATTACACAACAAAACAACTCATCTTGCTCAAGGATATGTTTTTCCTTAAGCTCTGTACTAATGATTTTATAAGAACAATGTATCTTGAGGATATGTTTGTCCTTCTTAAAAGAACATTGTGACTAATCTTAGATGATCTTGTTATCTTAAGATGTATGTTGTACCAGTGGGTCTGGTAAGACATTTCTATTGCTAGTTCTAATCTTGTTAATTTAATATGTATGTTGTGGGAGTTCAGTTCAGTTCAGTACAGTCAATCAGTTGTGTCCGACTCTGCAACACCATGAACTACACCATGTCAGGTTTCCCTGTCCATCACCAACTCCTGGAACTTGTTCAAACTCATGTCCATTGAGTCAGTGATGCCATCCAACCATCTCATCCTCTGTTGTCCCCTTCTCCTCCTGCCTTCAATCTTTCCCAGCTTCAGGGTCTTTTTCGGTTAATCAGTTCTTCACATCAGCTGGCCAAAGTATTGAAGTTTCTGCTTCAGCATCAGTTCTTCCAGTGAATATTCAGGACTGATTTCCTTTAGAATGGACTGGTTGGATCCCCTTGCAGTCCAAGGGACTTTCAAGAGTCTTCTCCAACAACACAGTTCCAAAGCATCAATTCTTTGGTACTCAGCTTTCTTTATCATCCAACTCTCACATCCAGACATAACTGGTAGAAAAACCATAGCTTTGACTAGACAGACTTATTGGCAAAGTAATGTCTCTGCTTTGCAATATACTGTCTGGGTTCATCACAGCTTTTCTTCCAAGGAGCAAGGGTTTTTTAATTTCATGGCTGCAGTCACCATCTGCAGTGATTTTGGAGTGCAAAAAAATAAAGTCTCTCACTGTTTCCATTGTTTCTCCATCTATTTTCCATGAACTGGTGGGACCAGATGCCATGATCTTAGTTTTCTGTATGTTGAGTTTTAAGCCAACTTTTTCACTCTCCTCTTTTGCTTTCATCAAGAGGCTCTTAAGTTCCTCTTCACTTTCTTCCGAAAGGGTGGTGTCATCTGTGTCCTGGAGTCATTGACATTTCTTCCGGCAACCTTGATTCCCACTTGTACTTCATCCAGCCTGGCATTTTGCATGATATACTTTGCATATAAGTTAAATAAGCAAGGTGACAATATACAGCCTTGACGTACTCCTTTCCTGATTTGGAACCAGTCTGTTGTTTCATGCATCATGTGGGTGTCGTCCCCTGGTCTCCATTGGCCAGTGGCATCACTGGGTGGAGCAATGCCCTCAGTCCCTGAGTGGGGGAAGCTCAGTGCAGTAGGTTGTGTGTGTTAGGGCCATGGGGGCCACCGGTATGCAGTGGGAGAGTGTTCTCCCAGGTTGGCTGTAGCTCTGGGTATAGGCAGCAGTGGGCACGACCAGTTCTAATTGTTGCTTCTTGACCTGCGTAGAAAGCAGGTAAGGTGGTCTGGTATTCCCATCTCTTGAAGAATTTTCCACAGTTTTTTATGATCCATGCAGTCAAAGGCTTTGGCGTAGTCAATAAAGGAGAAGTAGATGTTTTTCTGGAACTCTCTAGCTTTTTCTATGATCCAGTAGATGTTGGCAATTTGATCTCTGGTTCCTCTGCCTTTTCTAAATCCAGCTTGAATATCAGGAAGTTCACCGTTTATGTACTGTTGAAGCCTAACTTGGAAAATTTTGAGCTTTACTTTGCTAGTGTGTGAGATGAATGCAATTGTGCATAGTCTGAATAGTCTTTGGCATTGCTTTTCTTAAGGATTGGAATGAAAACTGACCTTTTCCAGTCCTGTGGGCACTGCCGAGTTTTCCAAATTTGCTGGCATATTGAGTGAAGCACTTTCACAGCATCATCTTTTAGGATTTGAAATAGCTCAACTGGAATTTCATCACATCCACTAGCTTTATTTGTAGTGATGCTTCCTGAGGCCCACTTGACTTTGCATTCCAGGGTGTCTGGCTCCAGGTGAGTGATCACACCATCGTGGTTATCTTGGTCGTGAAGATCTTTTTTGTACTGTTCTTCTGTGTATTCTTGCCACCTTTTTTAAACCTCTTCTGCTTCTGTTAGGTTCTTTATTATGAACATCTTTGCATGAAATTTTCCCTTTGTATCTCTAATTTTCCTGAAGAAATCTCTAATCTTTCCCATTCTATTGTTTTACTCTATTTCTTTGCATTGATCACTGAGGAAGGCTTTCTTATCTCTCCTTGCTATTCTTTGAAACTCTGTATTCAGATGAGTATATCTTTCCTTTTCTCCTTTGCCTTTCACTTCTCTTCTTTTCTCAGCTGTTTGAAAGGCCTTCTCAGACAGCCATTTTGCCTTTTTGCATTTCTTTTTCTTGGGGATGATCTTGATCACTGCCTCCTGTACAATGTCATGAACCTCCGTCCATAGTTCATCAGGCACTCTGTCTGTCAGATCTAATCCCTTGAATCTATTTGCCACTTCCACTGTTGGAGTGGGTATGCTAAAAAGATATAAGGCCTTGACCATACTAGCATGCGGGACAGTCTCCATCTGCGTTCTGATGTCTGTGGGAGAAGCTTTCTCTGTCCTCTTTGACTATAATAAAATTTCTGAGTTTTATTGCACAAAAGCTCTGAGTGATTAAGCCTGGTGCCCAGTCCCCAAACTGAATCTTCTTCAGAGATCACAAATCCAACATCATTCACGATAAGATGTCACTTCTACCACTACACTGGCCTTTTGTGGTTCTCTGGGGATATTTTTTCTTTTCTTAAATTTAAAAAATATATATATATATTTTGGTTTTATTCATTACTGTTCTTTTCCTGCTGTAGTTATTTTTTAATATATATAAATCTTTTAAATATAATTCTATTTAACTTTGCTTTTCTACTTTTCCTTTCTTTCATTCTCTTTCTTTCTTTTTTTCACCATGTTTGTTAGTCTTGTGGGGGGGGTTTCTTGTTTTTTTGTTTTGGTTTGTTTTTTGGTTTTTTTGCTTTATTCCCCAGTTGGCACTCTGCTTGGTTTTGTTTTCCAGTTTGTGTTTTAGTTATTTTTTTTCCCTCAATATCATTTTTAGTATTCTTTGCTTGCCAGATCATGCTTTTGTACTTTTTCTTTGTACTATTTTGGTTTTGTTTGTGTGTATGTACCTGAGTGTATGTGAATTCCATTATTTTTTGTTATTTTTCTGATTTTATATTTACCATTTGCCTGGGGTTCATCTTTATTTCTTGTTTTTGTATGTTTATTTTAACTCCCTTTAATGACATAACAAATGACTTGTAGAATCACAGTTCCCCAGCCAGCGATCAGCCCTGAGTCTTTGGATTGGGTCCTGGATCCAAGACCCTAGACTGACAGAGAACTCCTAACCCTCAGTTCAGTTCAGTTCAGTTCAGTTGCTCAGTTGTGTCCGACTCTTTGTGACCCCATGAAACGCAGCATGCCAGGCCTCCCTGTCCATCACCAACTCCTGGAGTTCACTCAGACTCACATCCATCGAGTCAGTGATGCCATCCAGCCATCTCATCCTCTGTCATCCCCTTCTCCTCCTGCCCCCAATCCCTCCCAGCATCAGAGTCCTTTCCAGTGAGTCAACTCTTCACATGAGATGGCCAAAGTACTGGAGTTTCAGCTTTAGCATCATTCTTTCCAAAGAAATCCCAGGGCTGATCTCCATCAGAATGGACTGGTTGGATCTCCTTGCAGTCCAAGGGACTCTCAAGAGTCTTCTCTAACACCACAGTTCAAAAGCATCAATTCTTCAGTGCTCAGCTTTCTTCACAGTCCAACTCTCACATCCATGCATGACCACAGGAAAAACCATAGCCTTGACTAGATGGACCTTTATTAATCAGTGAGAACTCCCATGAAGGCCTCCACAAGTTTATAAGACCCAGCATCACGCAGCTGCTGGGAGTAGACAGTGTAAGATGCCTCACATAAAAGAGAAGCAAGACGAAAACACAAACCTAATCATCAGCCCACAGGGTTCCCACAGACAGCTCAAAACATACTTCATCACACAGCCCTGCTTATCTGAGGGGGAAAAAAAAATTTCACCTTTTCCTACCAGAATGCAGGCACAAGTCCCTCCCAATACAAATCCTACACAAACCACTGAACAAACCTAACCCACCAAGGACAGAAACCAAAATGAAGAAGGAATATGACCCTAAAGCCTAGGAAAAGGAGACCTCAAGAACTGTAAGTTAGAAAAAAAATGAAAGGACAGAAAAATATTATGAAAATTAAGGTACAAATTAGAAACTCACAAGGCCAAATAAATAAGAGGAAATAGGCAAACTACCAAAAAGCAGAGTAATGTTAGAAAAGATCATCCAAAACTTTGAAAATAGAATGGAGAAAATGAAAGGATAAATTAACACATGTAACAAGGACCTAGAAGAAATAAAGAATAAACAAACAGAAATGAATGACACAATTAAAAATAAAAATACTTTAGAAAGTAAAAATTTAAACTACTTAAAAGTATTTTAAGTATTAAAAATTGATACTTAATTTTAAAATTAAGTATTGAAATTACTTAATTTTGAATTAAAAGTACTTTAGAATGAATTGATAGCAGAATAACTGAGGCAGATGAAGGATTTAGTGAGCTGGAAGATACAATGGTGGAAATAACTACTGAAGAGCAGAAAAAGGGAAAAAAATGTAAAGAATTGAGGATAGTCTCAGAGACCTGTGAAACAATATTAAATGCACTAACATTCAAATCGTAGGGGTTCCAGAAGAAGAAGAGAAAAAGAAAAGGTCTGAGAATATTTCTGAAGCGATATAGTCAAAAAATTCTCCAGCATGGGATAGGAAATAGTCAATCGAGTCCAAGAAGCACAGAGAGACCCATACAGGGCAAACCCAAGAAGAAACGTCCTGAGACACATAATAATTATACTAACAAAGACTAAACACACAGAAAAGAATATTAAAAGCAGCAAAGGAAAAGCAATAAGTAACATACTAAGGAAACCCCAAAAGTTTAACAGCTAATCTTTCAGCAGAAATTCTTTAGGCCAGAAGGGAATGGCAGGATATATTTAAATTACTGAAAGGGAAAAATCTACAACCAATATTACTCTACCTGGCAAGGGTCTCATTCAAAATCAAAAGGTGTACAGACAAGCAAAAGTTAAGAGAATTTAGCGCCACCAAACTAGCTTTACAACAAATGTTAAAGTGACTTCTATAGGCAGGAAACACAAGAGAAGGAAAAGACTGACAAAAACCCAAAAGCAATTAAGAAAATGCCATGGACTGTGCCCTCACAGGGCACCTGGGAGCCCAGGTGACTTAGACTCCCCTGTGGTATATCAACTGTGAGAGCTCCCCCCACACACCAGTAGTATTTGTTTGCAGTGTCCCTCCCTCTCCACAGTACAACTGAGCAGGTGAGCCCGAGTAAGTGACCACTTTCACCCCGTCATGTCAGGGTAGAAATCAAACACTGAGAAGAGAGACTTGCAAGCAGAGGAGGCCAACCTAAGCAAAAAATAAAAATAAAAAAGGAGGAATCACCCCAGAGGTGGCAGGTGCAACAGATTAAACTCCTGCAGTTAAGCTGAGACTGTGCATTTGAGGGGCACCTGTAGACTTTGAGAACAAGTACAAGCCAGAACAATAGACTGAATCTACACTAACAAGAGCTCCAGAGACATTCCTAGGTATATTGGAAGAATTTCTGAGTAGGCAACTCGACTGGAGAAGGAAAACGGAGGAATCACATGAACATCCACCTCACTACTACCATATTATTTTACCATATTATTTTTAATTTTTAAAAATGTTATTCTTTCTTTCTTTTTTTTTATTTTGTTTTTCCTCCTTTTTTTCTCCTTCCCTCCCCTTCTCATTTTCTTTTTTCCTTCAAACTGTTCGAATATGGTTCTTTATTACTCCTTTAACTTTTTTTAATACCCTACTTTTACCTTTCTAAAAAAAAGAAAAAAAGTTATTTTTTGAATAAGTTCCATATTTTTAAATTTGTGTGCTCTATTTTGTCTTTTTTAACATTGTCATTTTGAGAGTCTAATTTTTTCTAGGTTTTTAATTTTTGTTTTTTGATCTGTTGTTATTAATTTTGTATCTTTAAGAGGCTAATTTTTAGTACCCATTTTTACTTATGGATTTGATTACTGGCTTGATTGCTCTCTTCATTTTTGACTCTCTCTTCTCTCCTCTTGGTCATCTCTTTCTCCTTCCTTCCTCTTCTATTCTCTATATAACTTTGTGAATCTCTTTGGGTATTCCTGGCTGTGAAGTTGTTTCATTATTGACCTAGGGGTTCTATATACTGTGCTGTGTGGATGGAGATGTGTTGATACTATTGTAAGAGGTTGTGACCGAAACCCAGAGCCAGGGGACTCAACTTCAGGATTTTGGATCATCATAGAGCTCCTGACCACAGGA
The DNA here is from genome assembly GCF_001704415.2 of Capra hircus. Classification (NCBI taxonomy): domain Eukaryota; kingdom Metazoa; phylum Chordata; class Mammalia; order Artiodactyla; family Bovidae; genus Capra; species Capra hircus. Next base: position 80,985,677 of record NC_030822.1, read on the forward strand.
CACATTAATAGACGATAGTCCACCCAAGTCTCCATAGCTACACTGAAGCCAAGCTCCACCCAAGAACCAGAAATTTCCAGTGTTTTTGTTAGCAGACCCCAATTGGCAGGTTCACATCCACCACACATCCTGCAGTGTCCCAGAACTGAAAATACACATTTGGAACAAAACTTTCCATGAAAGAAGTGGTGTGAACTGGTTGTTCTCTGTGTGGTGAGTGGCCTTATGAACCTAGGTGTTGTAGGAGATGAGCTGTTAGTGTTGAGCTCCAAGCACAGTGTTTCCTTAAGAAAAGCTACCTGCTTGTGCAAAGAATTGACTGTCGTGAAGGGAAAATCAGCACCCAAAGCATCTTCATAGGTGGGTTTGCAAATGAAACATTATAGCTTTCACAGGGTGAGCACACTGTTTTTGTAAACAGTCCCCAGTTGGTAAGTTGACAACCAGCATATTTCTCTGCAGTATCCCAGAAATGAAAATACACACTTGGAACAAACTGAACTTTCTACAAGGAAGTGGTATGATGGGCTTGTTCTGTGTGTGTTGACTGGCATACCCATACAATACATTATGAACATAGGTGTTCTAGGAGATGAGCTCCTAGTAAGGAGATCCCAGCACAGTGTTTCCATCAGAAGTGTCACTTGCTTGTGCCAACAATTAACTGGTGAGGAGAGAACCAGTACCCAAAGTGTTTTTCTAGGTGGGTTTGAGGGTGAAACATTCTAGCTATCAGAGGGTGAGAACACTGTTTTTGTAAGCAGACCCAATTGGCTGGTTCACACACAGGATATTTCCCTGCAGTGTCTCAGAACTGAAAATACACACTTGAGACAAACTGAACATTTCCATGAAGGAAGTGGTGGGAACTGCTTGTTCTCTGTGTTGAGTGGCATATCCATGCAATGTAATGTGAACCTAGCTGTTCAAGAAGATGAGCTCCTATTATTGAGATCCATGCACAGTGTTTCCTTTAGAAAAGCCACTTGCTTGTGTCAAAAATGGAGTGTAATGAAGAGAGAATCATCACCCAAAATGTTTTCCAGGGTGGGTTTGAGAGTGAAACTTCCTACCATTCAAAGGGGAGAAAACTGTTTTAGCCCTCTGGCCAAAAATGGCCAGTTCAAAACTAGTGTTTTCCTAAATGGGTCCTAGGTGAATGTGACAATGAAACATACTACCTTTAAAGGATGAGCATACTCTTTTTGCCATAAGTCCCCAATTAGCAGGATCACAACCAGCATATTTCCTTGCAGTGTCCAGCCCTGAAACGACACACTTGGGACAAACTGAACCTTTCCATGAAGGACAGAAGCTTAGAACAAAGCATTCCATGGAGGACAGAAGCTTTCCACGAAGGAAGTGGTACAAACTGGTTGTTCTCTGTGTGGTACTGCCATAACCATACAATGCATTTTGAACCTTGGTTTCTCTAGGTCATGAGATAACAGTAAGGAGATCCAAGCACAGAGTTTCTTCAGAAAAGTCATGAGCTACTGCCAAAATTGATGGCAATGAAGAGAGAATCAGCACCCAAAATGTTTTCAAAACACCCAAAGTGCTTTCCTAGGTGGGTTTGAGAAAGACATATACTTGCTTTCATAGGATGAGAACAGGATTTGCTAGAAGACCCCAAATCCCAGGTTCATATGTAGCATGTTTCCTTGCAGTGTCTCAGTACTGAAATTACACACTTGAGTCAATAACCTTTTGACACAGCAAGTGGGGTGAACTGGTTGTTCTCTGTTGAGCTGCATAACCATACAAGGCATCATGAGACTCAGTGTTCTAGGAGATGAGCTCTTAGGAAGGGGATCCAAGCACAGTGATTCTTCAGAAAAGCCACTTGCTGGTGACAAAAATTGACTGTAGTCAAGATAGAATCAGCACCCAAACTGTTTTCCTATATGGATTGGAGAGCGGAACAGCCTAGCTTTCACAGGGTGAGAGCAGTGTTCCTGCCAGCAGAACTCAGACGGCAGGTTCATACTTCCGTGCAGTGTCCCTACCTTGAAAATACAGACTTGGGACAAACTGGACATTTCCACAAGGAAGCAGTTGAACTGACTGTTCTCTGTGTGTGCCTGACATAAAAATAAACACATTATAAAAGTTGGTGTTCTATGAGATGAGCTCCTAGGATGGAGATCCAAGCACATTGTGTTCTTTAATAGTGTCACTTCCTTGCACCAATTGACTGTAGTGAAGAGAAAGTCAGCACCCAAGCTGTTTTCCTAGGTTGCTTTGAGAATGAAACATCCTAGGCTTTCAAAAGGTGATAAAAGTGTTTTTACCTGCTGAATGCAAATGGCCAATTCACACCCAGCATGTATCTCTGCTGTGTCTCAGCACTAGAAATGCACAGTTGGGACAAATCAAAACTTCGCATTTAAAAAATTGTGTGAACTGTTCTCTATGTGGAAAGTGGCAAACCTATATGACACAGTATGAATCTAGGTGTTGTGTAAGCAGAGCTCTTAGTAAAGCGAGTTAGGCAGATTTTCCTTCAGAAAAGTAACTTGCTTGCACTAAAAATTGACACTAGTGAAGTGGGAATCAAACTGCTTCGGTAAGTGGCTTCAGAGTGAAACATTCTGGGTTTTACAAGGTGAGCACAGGAGTCCACAACTAGCAAATTCACACCCAGGATATTTCCTTGCAGTGTACCAAAACTGAAAGAACTCACTCTGAACAAATTGAACCTTTCCACAAAGGAAGTGGTGTCAACTGGTTGATCTCTGTGTTGTGAGTGGCCTAGCCCTAGAACACATTATGAACCTATGGGCAGAGCTCCTAGTAAGGAGATCCAAGCACAATGTTTCTTTAGAAGAGTCTCAAGCTGGTGACAAAAATTGACGATAGTGAAGAGAGAATCAGCATCCAAAGTGTTTTCCCAAACACCCAAATTGTTATTCCAGGTGGGTTTGAGAATGACACATTCTTTCTTTCACAGGATGAGAGCTGAGTTTGTGCTAGCAGACCCCAATTGCCAGGTTCACACCCAATATGTTTCCTTGGAGTGTCTCAACACTGAAAATACACATTTGAGTTAAACAACGTTTTGACGATGGAACTGGAGTGAAGTGGTTTTTCTAAGCATGTTGAATTGCATAACCAATTGCATAACCAAGGCATTAAGACCCAAGGTGGTCTATGAGATGAGCTCCTAGTAAGGTGATCCAAGCATGGTGTTTCTTCAGAATAGTTACTTGATAGTGACAAAAATTGACTGGAGTGATGGGAGAATCAGCACCCAACGTGTTTTCTTCGGTGGGTTTTGAGAATGTCAGATTTGAGAAATGATTTTGATAGCAGACCCCAATTGGCAGGTTCACATCGAGAGTAATTCCCTGCAATATTCCAGAACTGAAAATACACACTTGGGTCAAACCAAAACATTCCATGAAGGAAGTGGTGTGAACTGGTTGTTTGCTGTGTGTGGAGCGGCATAACCGTACAAGGCATTATAAGCCTAGGTGTTCTAGGAGATGAGCTCTTAGGAAGGAGATCCAAGGACAGTGTTTCATTCAGAAAACTCAATTGCTTGATCCAAGAACTGACTGTAGTGAATAGAGAATAGGCACCAAAGACTCTTCCTAGCTTGGTTTGAAAGTGAAACATTTTCGCTTTCATGAGTTGAACACACTGTTTTGCTATCTGTCCCCATTTGGCAAATTCATCCTCAGCACATTTCCTTGCAGGGTCCCAGAACTGAGATTACGCACTGGGAACTAACAGAACCTTTCCATGAAGGAAGTGGTGTGATCTCCTTGTTCTCTGTGTGGTGACTGCCATAACCATACAATGCATCTTGATCCCAGGTTGTTCTAGGAGATAAGACCCCAGTCAGGAGATCCAAGCAGAGTGTTTCTTCAGAAAAGCCACTACCTGGCGATAAAAAAATGACAGGAGTGAGGACAGAATCAGCACCCAAAGTGTTTTCCTATTTTCCTAGGTGGGTTTGACAGTGACACACTCTAACTTTCATGGTGTGAGAGCAATGTTTTTGCCAGCAGAACTCAAATGTCAGGTTCACACCTGTCCTATTTCCCTGTGGTGTCCCAGCCTTGAAAATACACACTTGGGACAAACTGAACCTTTCCATGAAGAAAGTGGTTGAACTGGCTGTTCTCTGTGTGCTGTGGCAGAAAAATCAATGCATTATGAATGTTGGTGTTCTATGAAATGAGCACTAAGATGGAGATCCAAGCACATTGTTTCCTTTAGTAGTGTCACTTCCTTGCATCAACTGACTGTAGTGAAGAGAAAATCAGCACCCAAGGTGTTTTCCTAGCTGGCTTTGAGAGTGAAACATTCTAGCTTTCAAAGGGTGAGAAAAATGTTTTTGCCCACTGAATGTAAACAGTTGATGCACACCCAGCATGTTTCTCTGCTGTTTCCTAGCACTAGAAATGCACAATTGGAACAAACCAAACCTTTGCATGTAGAATGATGTGTGCACTGTTCTCTGGGGGTGAGTGGCAAACCCATATGACACCAGTGTGAACCTAGGCATTCTATAAGCAGAGCTCTCAGGAAGGAGACTCAGGCGCAGGTTTTCCTTCAGAAAAGTAACTTGCTTGCCTTAAAAATGGATGGTAGTGAAGTGAAAATCAGAACCAAAAGTGTTTTTGTAGGTGGCTCCAGAGTGAAACATCCTAGGATTTAAAGGGCGAGCAAACTGTTTGGCCAGCAGTCCACAACTGGCAAGTTCACACCCAGCATATTAAAACCTGACACTGTACCAGAGTTGGAAGTACTTACTCAGAACTAACTGAAACATTTCCATGAAGGAAGTGGTGTGAACTGGTTGATCTCTTATTGTGAGTGGCCTACACCTAGAAGATATTATGAACCTAGATGTTCTATGGGCAGAGCTCCAGATAAGGAGATCCAAGCACAGTGTTATTTCAGAAAAGTCATAAGTAAGCTACCAACATTGATGGTAGTGAAGAGAGAATCAGCACCCAAACTAGTTTTTGCTAGTTTCAGTGTTTTCTCAAACACTGAAAGTATTTTCCTAGGTGGGTTTGAGAATGATACATTCTTGCTTTCACAGGACAAGAGCAGAGTTTTTGCTGCTGCTGCTGCTAAGTCACTTCACTCATGTCCGACTCTGTACGACCCCATAGACGGCAGCACACCAGGCTCCTCCGTCCCTGGGATTCTCCAGGCAAGAACACTGGAGTGGGTTGCCATTTCCTTCTCCAATGCATGAAAGTGAAAAGTGAAAGTGAAGTCACTCAGTCGTATCTGACCCTCAGCGACGCCATGGACTGCAGCCTTTCAGGCTCCTCTGTCCATGGGATTTTCCAGGCAAGAGTGCTGGAGTGGGGTGCCATTGCCTTCTCCTAGCAGAGCATAATTGCCAGTTTCACACTCAGCATATTTCCCTGCAGTGTCTTTGCACTGAAAATACTCACTTGAGTCAAACAACCTCTTGACAATGAAAGTGGAGTGACCTGGTTGTTCTCTGTGGGTTGAGCTGCATAACCATACAAGGAATTATGAACCTAGTCGTTCTAGAAGATGAGCTGTTAGGAAGGAGATCTGAGCACCATGTTTCAGTCAGAAAATTCACTTGCTTGCACCAGGAATTGACTGTAGTGAAGAAAGAATCAGAACCCTAAATGCTTTCCCAGGTGGGTTTGAGAGTGAAACAGTCTAGATTTCATAGGGTGAGAGCAATGCTTTTGTCAGCAGAACTCAAATGGCATGTTCACACCCATCATACCTCCCTGCTGTGTCCCAGCCCTGAAAATACACACTTAGCACTAACTGAAGCTTTCCATAATGGTTGAACTGATTTCGCTCTGTGTGGTGCGTGGTATAAACATAAACACATTAACAATGTTGGTGTTCTATGATTGAGCTCCTAGTGTGGATATCCAAGAGCATTGTTTCTTTTAGTAGAGTTACTTCCTTGCACTTATGGACTGTAGTGAAGTCAATTACCCAAGGAAAACAAACACTCAAGCTCTTTTCCTAGGAGGGTTTAAGAGTGAAACACTCTGGCTTTCAAAGGGGGAGAAAACAGTTTTTGCCTGCTGACTATAAATGGTCATGCTCCTCTGCAGTCTCACAGCACTAGAAATATACATTTGGTACAGACTGAACCTTTACATTTAGAAAGCTATGTGAAATGTTCTCTATGTAGTGAGTGGCAAACCCATATGACAGAGTAGGAGCCTACGTGTTCTATAAGAAGAGCTGGTAGTAAGGAGAGTCAGGTAGATTTTCCTTTCAAAAAGTTACTAAGAATTGACAGTAATGAAATGAGAATCAGTGTTTTTGTAAGTGGCTTCATAGTGAAACATTCTAGGATTTACAGGGTAAGTACACTGTTTATGCTTAGGCTTCCACAACTGGCAAGTTCACACTGGCATATTTCCTTGCAGTGTCCCAAACCTGAAACTACTCACCCGGAGCAAACTGAACCTTTCCACAAAGGAAGTGGTGTGAACTGGCTGATCTCTGTGTCATGTGTGGCATAGCCCTAGAATATTCTATGAACCTTGGTGTTCCATGGGAAGAGGTCCTAGTAAGGAGATCCATATAGAGTGTGTTTCTTCAGAAAAGTCAAGAGCTAACGACCAAAACTGATGGTAGTGAAAGTGTTTATTCAAGCACTGAAAGCTTTTTCTCAGGTGGATTTGAGAATGACACATTCTTACTTTCACAGGATGAGAGCAGTTTTGGCTAGTAGACCCCAATTGTCATGTCCACACACATCATGTTTCCTTACAGTCTCTCAGCACTGAAAATACACACTTGAGTCAAAAAACCTTCTGATAGTGGAAATGGTGAGAACTGATTGTTCTCTGTGTGTGAAGTTGTGTAACCAAACAAGCCATTATGAACCTAGGTGTTCTATGAGACGAGCTCTTAGTAAGGTGTTTCGTCAGAATAGTCTCTTGATAGTGACAAAAAATCGACCAGAGTGAAGGGAGAATCAGCATGCAAAGTGTTTTCCCTGGTGGGTTTTTAAAATGTTACATTCGAGTTTTCACTGTATTCAAGCAGTGTTTTTGCTAGCAGACTCCAATTGGCAGGTTCACACCAAGAATATATTCAAGCAATGTCCCAGCACTGAAAACAGACACTTGTGTCAAACCCAACCATTCCATGAAGGAAGTGGTGTGAACTGGTTCTTCACTGGGTATTTAGTGGCATAACCATACAAGATGTTCTATAAGCAGAGTTTGTAGTAAGGAGACACAGGCAGTTTTTCCTTCAGCAACTTAACTTGCTTGCACTAAAAACTGACAGTAGTGAAGTGAAAATCAGCACCCAAAGTGTTTTTGTAAGTGGCTTCAGGGTGAAACCTTCTAGAATTTATAGAGTGAACACACTATTTTGCCAGCAGTCCACATGGTAAGCACACACCCAGCCTATTTCCTGAAAGTGTCCCAGAGTTGGAAGTACTCACTCTGAACAAACTGAACCTTTCCAAGAGGGAAGTGGTGTGAAGTGGTTGATCTCCGTGTCGTGATTCGCATATGCCTACAACGCATATGAACCTAGGTGTTCTATGGGCAGACCTCCTAGTAAGGAGATCCAAGTACAGTGTTTCTTCAGAAAAGGCATGCATTGGCCAGAAAAGTTGATGGTTGTGAAGACAGAATCAGCACCCAAAGTGTTCTCCTCAAACACCCAAATTGTTTTCCTCAGTGGGTTTGAGAATGACACATCTTGCTTTCACAGGATGAGAGCAGAGTTTTTGCTAGCAAACCCCAATTGCCAGGTTCACATCCAGCATGTTTCTTTGCAGTGTCTCAGCACTGAGAATACATACTTGAGTCAAACAACCTTTTGATATGGAAGTGGGGTGTACTGGCTGATATCTATGTGATGAGCTTCCTAACCATACTAGGCATTATGAACCTGGGTCTTCTATGAGAAGACCCTATATTAAAGCAATCAAAGCATGGTATTTCTTCATAGGAGTCACCTGATGGCAATGAAAAATTGACTTGAATGAAGGGAGAATCAGTACCCAAAGTGTTTTCATCAGTGGGTTTTGAGAATGCCACATGAGCTTTCACAGAATTCGATCAGTGTTTTTGCTAGCAGACCCCATTTGGCAGGTTCACACTTAGAATAAATACCTGCAATGTCCCATCACAGAAAATATACACTTGGGTCAAACCAAAACTTTCCCACAAATGAACTGGTGTGAACTGGTTTTTCACTGGATGTTTAGTGGCATAACCTTTATACAAGTGTTGTATAAGCAGAGCAGAGTAAGAGTAACCTTTATACAAGTGTTCTATAAGCAGAGCAGAGTAAGGAGATGCAGGCACAGTTTTTCCTTCAACAAAGTAACTTGCATGCATTAAAAATTGATGATAGTGAAGTGAAAATCAGCACCCAAGGTGTTTTTGTAAGTGGACTCAGGGTGAAACCTTCTATTATTTGTAGGGTGAACACACTGTTTTGCCAGCAGTCCACTACTGGCAAGTTTATACCCACAATATTTCCTGAAAGTGTCCCAGAGTTGAAAGGACTCATTCAGAGCAAATTGAACATTTCCACAAAGGAAGTGGTATCAACTGATTGTTCTCTGTGCAGTGACAGCCTTAACCATATATTACGCTTTGAATCTAGCTTGTTCTTGGTGATGAGAATTCAGTAAGGAGATCCAAGCACAGTGTTTCTTCAGAAAAGCAACTTGCAGGTGATAAAAATTGACTGGAGATGAAATCAGCACCCAAAGTGTTTTCCTAGGTGGTTTTGACAACACAGTCCAGCATTCACAGGGTGAGAGCAGTGTTTTGGCCAGCAGAACTCAAATGGCAGATTCACACCCATCATACTGCCCAACAATGTCTCAGCCTTGAAAATACAAACTTTGGACAAACTGAACCTTTCTACAAAAGAAGCAGTCCAACTGATGTTCTCTGTGTCGGGCATGGCAGAAAAATAAACGCATTATGAATGTCAGAGTTCTATGAGATGAATTCCTAATATGGAGATCGAAGCACATTGTGTCCTTTAGTAGTGTCACCTCCTTGCATTAACTGCCTGTAGTGAAGAGAAAGTCAGCACCCAAGTTCCTTCCCCAGGGGGGTTTGAGAGTGAAACAGTATTAGCTTGCAAAGTGTGAGAAAACGGCATTTGCCTGCTGAACCTAAATGGCTCAGGCACACCCCGCATACTCCTCTGCTGTCTTGAAGCACTGGAAATGAAGTTAGTACAAACCGAACCTTTGCGTTTAGAAAATTATGTGAACTCTTCTGTATGTGGTAAGTGGCCAACCCATACGACACAGTAGGAGCCTAGGTGTTCAATAAGCAGAGCTGGCAGTAAGGCCAGTCAGGCAAGTTTTACTTTAGAAATACTACTTGCTTGCACTAAACATTGATGGTTGTGAACTGAGAATCAAAGTGTTTTTGTAAGAGGCTTCAGAGTGAAACGTTCTTGCATTTACAGGGTGAGCACACTGTTTATGCCAGCAGTCCATAAATGGCAAGTTCACAAAACCAGCGTATTTCCTCGCACTGTCCCAAACAAAACTACTCACTTGGAACACACTGAACCTTTCCACAAAGACAGTGGTGTGCACTGGTTCATCTTTGTGTCGTGAGTGGCATAACCCTACAATGGGTTATGAACCTAGGTGTTCTGCGGGTAGAGCTCCTAGTAAGGAGATGAAAGCACAGCATTTCTTCAGAAAAGTCACGGCCAGGTGACCAATATTTATGGTAGTGAGGGATCATCACTACCACCCAAAGTGTTTTCTCAAAACACCCAAAATGTTTCCCTAGGCGGGTTTAAGAATGACACATTCTTGCTTTCACAGGATGAGAGCAGACTTCTTGCTAGCAGAGCTCAATGCCAGTTTGACACCCAGCATGTTTCCTTGTAGTGTCTCAGCACTGAAAATATACACTTGAGTTAAACAACCTTGGATGATGGAAGTGGAGTGACCTGGTTGTTCTCTGTGTGTGTTCTAGCAGATGAGCTCTTGGGAAGGAGATCCAAGCACCCACTGTGCTTCAGCCAGAAAATTCACATGCTGCATCAGGAACTGATAGTAGTGAAGAAAGAGTGTTTCATACTAGGAATTCTTCAGCATGTTCTCCAGAGTGTTCTTCCAGGTGGTGTTGAGAGTGAAACAGTCTAGCCGGTCAGGCTTCTCTGTCCATGGGATTCTCCAGGCAAGAATACTGGAGTGGGTAGACACTCCCTTCTCCAGGGGGATCTTCCTGACCTAGGGAATCAAACCAGGGTCTCCTGCACTGAGGCAGATGCTTTACCAGCTGACCTACCAGGGAAGCCCTTTCTCCTAATAATAGTAAATTTTTATATACTCAAACACTACTGTAAATTGACTACATAAAAATAATCTTAAAGAAAATGTAAAATAAAGAAAACTGAATTTTTGTTATGATTATTTGATAAACTGGTGATACCGAGATAGTAACACTCATATGTGAAAAGCGGTAATGTTTCTGTAAACAGTTCAAAGAAAATAAACTCAATGTGCACCAAAGGATATCTTCTTTAATCAACTCTACAAAGATAAAAGGTGGTAGAATCACAAAGACATGCTTGAAACTTATCTCCATCTCTCACTAACTGCATGACAATTTACTTAACCTCCATAAGTCCACTTCCCCGTATATACAATGGCATCCTATCTCTGAGTTACTGTGAGGCTCACATGAAGCAATGTATGTGAGTCCTACAGTACAGCCTGCACCCAGTCAAAGTCATTATTACCACAGCAGCTCAGTGTAGCACAACTGGATATACAGAAACTTTCATAAAGACCATTTGAGGTTATTCTACTGTGCATTACATTAAAAATGATTAGGTAAGGCTGATAAACAGATGTAAAATTTTTTTTATACATTATGACTTTAATACATTTTATCTTGGGATTCATTTTTAAAGCAAAAGTCATCTCTGTTGGCTTGCAACCTCGAGTTTCCTGGGTGAAATCTGAGATTGGCCCCCACCCAGGCAGGATGAGGAGAGACTGAAGAAAGCAGCAGACCACTCCAGCTTGATAGGTGGCAAGTTTAATAAGTAAGGGAGCTTATATAGGAAGCTTGTCCAGGGTGACTGCATGATGAGCTGAACTCCCCTCCTGTCCTCCAGAATCTTAAAAATTTGTATAGAGGCCTTAACTGGGTTCAGTCATGTATTGAGTTCAAGAAAGTTTCAACACATCTTGCTCTCCCAAGGTCGCATCCTTGAAAGGGTTCCCATAGTGGAAACAATAGGAAGAACAACATTCCACGGACAGGGGAGGGGGTGAGGCAGCCTCCAGTGCCTTGGTTGGTCCACATGCTCTCAGTAACCTTTGCTAAAAGGTCTCCAACAATCGCCAAAATAAATTACACCATGTTCTTTTTCTTTTTAATAATTAAGAGTTCTAGAATGTCAATGACATTACAAGATTATCTTCTATTTCTGCAGTTGTTGACACTTGGAAGATGCCAACTCTCTCTCCATTTCCTTCTTCTCTACAGAAGTGGTTGGCTTCTCTTACCCCATTTCTTCTAAGACCTTTTCTAAAGAAAAGACTGTGCATCAATTTCATTGTTTTTTATTCAGCAGTGCAATAAAATTTCACATTTGTAATTGTACAACCTATTAAAAATCAGGATTTGTTTATTATTTCCCTTGATACCAGAAGTTAGACTTTTTCTAAATTTTCTAGAATTTCTCATCTGACTTAAGGGATAAATTTCCTAGAGGTAAGAGACTTCCCTGGTGATCCAGTGTTTAAGACTGTGCTTCCTTCCACTGCTGGGTCTGTGGGTTTGATCCTTGGTCAGGGAACTGAGATTCTACATGCTGGGCAGTTAGGCTCTCCCCAAAGAAAGAAAAAAAAGCATAAAAAAGAAAAAGAAAGTAAAGGGTAGAAAAAAAAAGAGTAAAAAAAAAAAAAGTTTTCTAGAGACTAAATCTGTGAACAGGAGTGTTTTTCTGATGTATGAAACTCAGTATTGAAGAGTTCTTTTTCTAACTGTATATCTTAGCCCAATTTTTGAATATGTTTGAATGATCTCAACAAAATATCAAAGATTTTAAGCAGAATCAACAATTGTATAATTTTTGAGTGTTCATTCACTGATGAATATTTGGAATGCCTAGCAAAATCTAAGAAAAACATGACTTTAAATAAAACTTACCTGAATTATAATAAAACAACTCTGTGGCTAGCCAAATTTGGAAATCTCCTGCCTTAAGCACTTCTGATGACATACAGCAGGAAACACTTGGCAATGTCTGGAGACAGTTTTGGTGGTCACAACTGGCAGGGTGGGAGGTATATCTAGAGAGTAGAGGCTAGGAATGCTGATAAACATCAACTAATACACAGGATGCCCCTGTGTATTATTTGAATACACAGAATACACAGAATTTGAATACAAAGAATTATTTGGCCCCAGTGTCAACAGAGTGAAGAACCATGACACATGATTATCTTTCTGTATGGCCTCCAAAACCTCATTGTTCAAGGTGCAGACTAAGATCAAAAGCATGGATGAAAGGATCCATCTTAATACCCTTTTCTTCCTTTTGATTCTTCTTGAAAGCCATGCATATCTTCAAATAAGAAATATGCAAAGAACAGAGAAGCAAATCTGAACTCTAGTGCTTTTTCTAGTATATGTCAATGAAGGACTATTTCTTGCTCCTAGATTTGGTCCTTTCAATCAGGATACATCTTCTTCATGAGTTATTATGTCTGGGTTTAGAAAAATCTGAGAGACACCTGATTTTTTAATAAAGGCAGGATCACATTCTCACATTTTTATTGCTAAAAATTGCCTTAAGACAGCTGTGTCTGAAAAAAAGAATTCCAATGATCACTCAGGAGTCAGTGCTCATGAACAAACATTAATTCTCCAGTGATGTTCTCCTAACTTCCAAGCACTGTCTAGCAGAGACAAAATGCTGAACATGTTATAATAGAAAGGGAAGCAAGAAAACAAATTAGGTAGTAGTTTGCTTTTAGATTTCATAAGCCATTTCTTTCATTAAACACAGTTTCTGGCCTACAAATTTCTGCTTTTCTGAGATCCACTGGCAGATGGGGCTATGTCATTCAATTCATGGTGAGGACTATTAGATGTTCCTGAGGCTTGATTGAATAATTAAACTGATAAACCAAATATGAGTGCTTTTATTCCATTGCTCAGTATTAATAAGACCCATCATGAAAAGGAAAAATGGCATCAATTTAGAACCACTCATTTGGTAAGTACCAAAAAGCTCCACATATGGAATGAGCAGTAAAGTATTCTGAGTTTCAAGGCTCTGGGTCCACAATGGAAATGGATTTTCTCTTAGAATCTCATTTCCTTCAAGTCCTTGTAATTAGCTGTAATTAGCTAGGTAATACAGAGTTGACCCTTAAACACAAGGACTGGGGTGCTGACCCTCTGCATAACCAAAAGTTGAATTAGCTGCTGAAATTCTTTTGCCTTTTCTCATTCCTTGAAGTTTTTCTTCTGTTGGAGACCTTGACACCTGGCAAGGGCCTTTGAAGATGGGAAGGCATTTTGTTTGGATTTTTTTTTTCCTTTGTGTGTGTGTGTGTGTGTGTGTGTGTGTGTATGCACGCTCAGTCATGTCCAACTCTTTGTGACCCCATGGAAGCCTACCAGGCAAGGGTACTGGAGTGGGTTGCTATTTCCTTCTCCAGGGTGTTTGGATTCTTGAAAGAAACTCTTTGTTGCATATCCTACTAAAGTCATGAGAAAACTATAGGAATATCAAGGGAGAACTTTGGGATCTTCAAGGATCCAAATACCTAACAGAAAGGGCATTCCTGCTTGAAATGTTGAGGAAAGGAAATACCTTATCTGTATTATATCTCATTTATTCCTCACAAAACTGTAACAAGGTAGATAGTATCTGCATATTACATGTGAAAAAACAGGTCATTTGCCAAAAGGCAGTCATGGTTTGGACACAGATTTATCTGGCTCAAAACTTCCTGCTCCTCCTCTTAGCCTTCTGCTTTGCCTCCAGGGAAAGTTTCAAGCATCTTGACCTGTGCTGACCAAAGTAGCCACTAGTCAAATGGGGCTCATCTGAAATAAGATGTGCCATAAAATACACTAGAAGCAATGACAGATATTTTCTTGGGCAGAGGATGAGATGATTAGATAGCCTCACTGACTCAGTGGACACAAATTTAGGCAAACTCAGGGAGATAGTGGAGGACAGAGGAGCCTGGAATGCTGCAGTCCATGGGCTCACGAAAAGTCAGACATGACGTACTGACTGAACAAAAACATAAAATACACATTGCATTTTGAAGATATAATATAAAAAAGTAAAATATCTCAATAATTTAAAAATACTTGTATCATATTGGAATGAGTGCTTTGGATGTGGACTATTAAAATTAATTTCACCCATTTGTGTTTTAATGCAGCCACTAGAAAAAAAAAACTTAAAATTACCTATGTGGCTCAGAATGTTTTATGTCGTAGCAATGATTTTAATAATTTCCACTTAGGTTCCCAGACTAAAATTGTAGGATTCCCAAGGGAAATTTTTAGGAATTTAAAACATCAATATGCTACACTCAATCCTTCTTACTGTCTTCTGAACTTAATAAACATGGATCTTTAATTCCCTCTGGAGAAAGCACTCTGTCTTATACAAGTTGAATGGTCATCCTATGAACCTACAGAAGGACTGGAGCATCCCATGGTAACTAATGAAGTAAGCCATTATCAATGATTTTGTGATCATGTTTGGTACCTCCCTGAGTCAAAGCAGTGCTGTAAATTCCTTGAGTCCTTTCAGGTAGCGTGAAGATGGCACATGTTTTCATTAGGAATGGAGAACTGATACAATTTCATTTTGGTATGGGACATAGGTCTTAGACCAATTTTTACTTCTCTGAGCCTTTTTTTTTTTTGTCCCCCCCCCTCCCCGGGACTCTTTTGATCATGATTTTCTAGCATAGTGGTAAATGCAATAATAGATGCCAATGAATAGAAACAAATCGATGCTTTTACATCCATAGTATAAAAGTGCTAAATCCTTTCACTATTGTAAGCTGTGAGCCGGAACAAATGTTTGGGCCCTGGAGAAGCACATTTAAGATTTATAAAAGCAAAGTCAACTAATTTCATTGTGGGTCACTGTCCCTTGAACAATGACAAAATCACCTCTTCCTCAAGCACATAGTTAGTTAAGCTTTGTTATGCAAAACAGATTTTTTTTAAAAGTTCTTGAGATAAACTCTGTGAGACTAGTGAGAATTTTGTTTGCAAATGATTTAGTCTTCTTAAAGGCAACTGGTAAACACAGGTAATATGGAGTTGACCCTTAAACACGAAGATTGGGGTGCTGACCCTCTGCATAACCGAAAATTGAACTTTCTCATCAGAACTGTATCTGTGGTTCTGCATCCACAGATTTAACCAACTGCACAGGTTGTGTGCACATAGGCATGTGTGCTCAACTGTGCCCAACTCTTTGCCACCCTACGCACTATAGTCCACCAGGTTCCTCTGTCCATGGAATTTTCCAGGTAAGAACACTGGAGTGGGTTGGCATTTCCTTCTTCAGCACGGGTTGTGTAGTACTGCTTATAAACAGACCTGCACGATACAAATGTGTATTCAAAGGCCCACTGAGCAGTGAAAATCATGATTAGTGCACATCTTCTGTGGACTGAGGAGTCAGAAAATACTAAGGAGTATCAAATCACTTTGTTGGGACTTCTTGGCGGTCCACTGGTTAAGACTGTGCACTTCCAATGTGAGGGATGTGGGCTGGATCCCTGATTGGGGAACCAAGGCCCACAGGCCATGAAGCACACCCAAAAAGAAAAAAAAAATCACTTTGTTATATACCTGAAATATATTTTATGTCAAGTATACTTCAATTAAAAAAGAAAAAAATAATAAAAAATGAAATTAAAAAACCACCAAGGAAGGTATAAAGGAAGCAAATAATACAAGTCCCACCCTCAGGGATGGAAGGGATTTCTCTAATATGTAGAAATTTGCTCCCTAGGACTGGTTGAGTGATTGAAGACTGAAAAAAAGGGAGAAGTCACATCTCATTTTCTTAGAAATAAAGCAGATCCTTTGGAGTCATACTCATAGGGAAAGCTTATATATATATAATCAAGAATGCAACTCATTCCCAAGCAAGAAAGGTGCCATAGGCTCCGTGACTTTCAGGTAATCAAGTAGCCTCGTTTAGCAGTCTAATGGGGTAGTTGGGTCTTATTCTACTGTCATTTCTATCAGCTATACCTTGTCATTTGGTATCACTACATTAGGTCAGATTAAACAGAAATCAACCTCTCACTTTTGCCAAAACCCTTATATCAAAGGTATTGATACCCTGAAATAGAGTTATGTCCTAGCCAGAGATCACAAAATAACCAAAGCTCTCCTAAGTCTTAAAAACACTGTCATAATGATTCAGTTCATATGTCATTTTTAACTTTTCTGAGATGATCCAATCTTGTTTTAACCTAAAAACTGCCACATATATTTGATTAAATAACGTTGTTACTTAGTTTAAGGTAACTGGGTCACATGGACAGGGTCAAAAGAGACAAATATTTTGGTGGACATTTAAAAAATATAACCATAGAGGGAATTCCCTGGTGGTCTAGCGGTTAGGACTCTGAGCTTTCACTGCTTTCACTTTTATATACACACATAAACACACATATACATATATATAGCCAAAGAAAAAGCCCATTAGTTCAGCTACTTGTCCCCAGTGTGTCAGTTCTGGTGCTGAGAAGTTGAAAGATAACTCTTTTGTTTTAGTCACAGAAGGGCAAAGGAACAAGAAGCTGCTGCTGGAGAGATGGACAGAGTCAAAGCTAAACAAATGTATGCCAGATAGATAAGATACACACAGGTATAAGAATTATTCACGCTTTTTCTTGGTTGTTTAAAACCTTTATTTTTATTTTTTTTTAGAATATGTATACTTACGCTTTTGTTGTTATCTACAACGTGGCTTTTAAAAAATGCCTGAGCCACTTTGTCGTACTTGCCCCAGTATAATCATCTTAGAATTCCTTTTCCCTTGTCACTTTGACTTTGTGTGGCTTCTATAAAATGAGGATCCTGGAAAAGAACCCTTCCTGTGACCCTGGGAGATGAGGTGAGCAGGTCCCGGCTCAGCAGGACCGGACAGGTAAAACTAGCTGGATGGCAAATAGGCTATGATCACCTGGACCAAGGTATAGTGGTGCGCATGTCTTAAGGGTCATGCTGACTCACCAGGAGAATAAGGATTATGTAGGTTGACCAGGGTGGGTGAGGTAGGAGGGTCCACAGGATTGTGTGGATTGTGGAAGGAGAGGCAGTATATAATATGTGTAGATTAAACATCTATGGTTCTATTAATAAAAAACAAAGACCTAGGTTTCTCAATTTTTTTTAAACTTATGAAGATTCAAGTCACTAATATGTTCATTCTTACGGTTTACAGTGAAAGTAAATGGCTATGGTGATGCAGAGAAGACAGCTGAACTGCACCGGTATATTTAAGATTTTTAAATAAAATTCTGAGTTACTTGACTTTATAAAAATACATGTTGATATACTAAATACTCCACAAAGCTCTAGGATGGGGGATACTGTAAATGTAAAAATACATTTCTCTTGGATCAGCACCAAAAATATCGTTAGTTTTCTGCACAACCTCTGACAAGTTTTTCAATATAGACAAGTTAAAATGATTTGGTAAAAATCACAAACGCCATGGAAATCATTAAAGATAAATCCAAACAACTTTCAAATACATTTTGACATCAAGGTCGGGCAATTCACTTGGAGGGATAGTATCGTGAGTACCACTGAATTACTGTCCTAAGACTTTTGATGTCAACTTTGTACAATGGGGATATTTCACATCTCACACAAAGCAGGCACTCGGACTTAGAAACTTAAGAAAAATATCAGAACCGTTATTAAGACTGAGGTGAACAATTTGTGCAACCTTCCACAATTTCAAAGAGGTAGTGATAGATACCAGTCCTCCTGGCGATGTCAAATGCTGTTTCCTCCAGGCTGTTCTTCAGACCTGGCTTGATGTAGCGGTTCATCAGGAGGAGCTCCAGGGTGTCTTTGCTGTCTCTGTTCCCAGCGGCAAGGTGTAGGGGGGTCAGGAGGCCTTTTGTTTGGGCATTGATATCTGCATCATGCTGCAGTAAGAAAGAAGCCACTCTGGCATTATTCCACTTACAGGCACTGTGCAGGGGTGTCCAGCCATCCACTGTCACTGCATGGACATCCGCCCCGTGTGCAATCAGCTCCCGGACCACGTCTAAGTGCCCATTGTAGGCTGCTCGGTGGAGCGGTGTGTACTTGTCTTCATCTCGAGTGTTCACATGGGTAGCCCTTTCTGAAAGCAGTCTCTGCACTGTGGTCAGCTGAGAATAAAACAGGAGATCTTTCACAAACCCA
Source organism: Capra hircus (assembly GCF_001704415.2). Classification (NCBI taxonomy): domain Eukaryota; kingdom Metazoa; phylum Chordata; class Mammalia; order Artiodactyla; family Bovidae; genus Capra; species Capra hircus. Next base: position 81,004,102 of record NC_030822.1, read on the forward strand.
ACATGAAACAAAACAGTAAACAACATGAAACGGTCTAGTGGTGTTAGATTTAATTAAGTTAAACGAAAACTTCCTTGTTAGTAGATGACTGTAGAATAAATGTAAGATTTCTTTGGGGAGGAGGACAACTTATTTAACAATGAACAAGTCAGTGTTAATTATAAATTCTTTCTTTTTTTTTTTTTTCCCTCATAAACTTGATATTATGAACGTGATTCTCTGAAAACCAATCCATGTTTACTCCTGGTCCAATTAAGGCTTATTGCACTAAAGCTACAGTTAGATGAACAATACAGGCTAGAATCATGTTTGATATGTTATGTTTCATCTGCGAAGAAAACATAATAATGGAACATTATGTTCTGATCTTTCAGTAGTAGGATTATCACACCAATATGCATGGTGTATAAAACTTTAAAACATAAACTTTTATCAGTAGAAAACAATGCTAACAAGGAAATCTAGAGATTAAGAAGCTCAATTCCTTCTAACTAAAATAACCTCAGACACCTGTTTTCATGAAGTGATATTTTTTCAGTTTGGTCTGAGGACAAAGCGAGCTTCAGGGACAGGTCCTCTGGCTTCCAATCTAGTAGTTTTTCTACTAAATTAAGGTTTCTTTTTTAACTGTTCTGTTCTTTTTTTTTTTACCCGATTTTTTTCAGCAGCCCAAAGAAGCAATTTGCTTGGATCTTTTTCCATTTTTTTTTCTTGCAGTTGATACCACTCTTCAGTTTTTTCATCTTGCTCTTCATCATCATCAGAATTCCCTATCCAGAGACTTTGGGTACCAGTGGGAATAAGGTGTCCATGTGTTTCCAACAGTTCAAGTTGGTTGAAGTGTTCAGAAAAGTCCAAGGAGTTCTCTGGGTCTGGTTTTTCATCATTTACTTTCTCTTTTTCCATTTTTACTACTATTTTAAATATAAATCATTTCAAACACCAGGATATAAATAATCTCTCCAGAGATGATTATGTCTGCTTTATTTTATTCATCAAATGGATCTGAAAACACAAACACAAAAAATAGGAGCAAACCAGTAATTGAGGCTTTATTAATAGCATAAATAAGTCTTGCAAATATATACAAATATACTCTGTCTAAACTTTTTGGTGTTTATTAATACTCTTTACATTCATCAAATATTGGAGCTGACAGATTTCAGTTACCTTTATTTTTAATGGCCTAATAGTCATTTATTATTGTTTTTTTCTAAGTCAGTAGTTATGACTCTGACTTATTTTAAATCTATTGGTTTAGATACTATGTTGTATTATACTAACAGCTGATTAATGCTTGAAGTTTTTAAATTATAACTAATACAATAAAAATGAGAACATTCACCATTTTTATAAATGAGACACATAGATGCTATAGGAAAGAAACAAAAATTTGTTTTTCCTAAAAACTACTTCCAAGAATCAGAGATTCTTAGAGATGGAATAGTCCCCAGAGGACACATGTCCCAATCTCTCATCAATGCAGATATCTTTACCATGACATCTATAATAATCATCCTCTTTCTACTTGAACAATTTCTGGCTTAGGAAAATTCACGGCTTTAAAAAGTAGTCCTATTCACTGACAGACAACTATTGTTCTTAGTTGGGTTCTTGTTGTGAAACAGGATTTTGGCTGTCATTCACTCCTTCATTCAACAAAGATGAAAAAAACACCTGGCATGTGCCAGTCTCTTGGTGTCATATGCTTGTTCTTACTGGCTCAATCATGTTCAACTCTTTGTGACCCCCCTGAACTGTAGCCTGGCAGGCTATTTAAGGGATTTCCCAGGCTAGAAATTCCTGGAGTGGGTTGCCATTTTCTTCTCCAGGGGATCTTTCCGATGCACGGATCAAACCCATTTCTCTTTTGTCTCCTACACTGGCAGGCAGGTTCTTTACCACTGCACCACTTTGGAAGCCCGCCAGTCTCTTGGTACTGGGATTCAATAATGAACAAGATCCATGTCTTAACCTCATGAAGTTTACCATCTAGTCAGGAAGACTGGCAAAAAAGCATTAAGTACTATAGATAAGACTGTAACCAGATACAATGAATATACAGGAGGACCATAATTAACCCAGTCTTATGGGATTACCGAGGGCCTCCCTGGTAGCTCAGTGGTAAAGAATTTATCTGCCAATGCAGGAGACATGGGTTCAACCCCTGGGTTGGGAAGATGCCCTGGAGAAGGAACGGCAACACACTCCAGCATTCTTGCCTAGAGAATCCCATGGACAGAGAAGTCTTGTGGGCTGCAAGTCCATGGGTTCGCAGAGTTGGATGCAATTTAGTGACTAAAATACTACCACCAAGGGATTACAGAAGGCTTCCTGAAGTAAATGACATTTATTCTGCTAGGTTGCCATAATAATTTATAAACAATATCAGCTTAAAGAGTTATGCAGGGGGGCAGTCCCAAGATGGAGGAATAGGATAGGAAGAGCACCTTCTCCTCTACAAATTCATCAAAAGATCATTTGAACACTGAAAAACTTCCACAAAACAACTTCTGAATGCTGGTGGAGGATACTAGACACCTAGAAAGGCAGCCCATTCTCTTCAAAAGGAGGTAGGAAAAAATATAAAAGACAAAAAGAGAGACAAAAGAGTTAGGGATGGAGACCATCCTGGGGAGGGAGTCATGAAGGAGAAGTTTCCAAACACCAGGAAACCCCCTCACCAGTAGGTCTATGGGGAGTTTTAGAATCTCAAGAGGGCAAGATAACCAGGAGGGAAAAATAAACCAAAACACACAGAATAGGTGCCTAACCACAACTTCCAGCAGAGAAGTAGCCCAGATGCTCGCATCAGCCACTGGAGGCTGGAGAGGAAGGCGCAAGCTGCATGCTTAAGGTAAGGACTGGGCCTGAATGCCCTGAGGACAATCTGAGGGAGCTAATGTCAGACAGCACCCCAAACTCTGGGATACCCAGAGAGAGAGAGAGAGAACTTTCCTGCGAAATTCTCTAACTTAATGCGCACCCTGGCCTGCTCACAGAGCAAAGGACTTAGTGATCACCAAAGGAGAGCTAGCCAGCTGCATATAGTCCCCTCCCCACCAGAGGCAGAGAGGCAGGTGGGCAACAGCCAGAGCCAGAAGGCAACGGGCTGCTCCAATCTCGGCCTCAGAGATGGGCATCTTCCACCAAACTGTGAGCAGGCCCCCAGTTGCTAACCACGTCTTCCTGGGATCCTGGATGGTTGACATCTGCCAGGAGGGTCATAGCCTAAGATCAGCTTCCCAGAGGAGACACATGGCACACCCAAGACCAGAGAGGTGATTAACATGCATGGCCCACCTGGGACAGTGTGCTCCTCAAGCACCTGGTTGCCTGAGCTGCTCAGACCCGGGAAGGGCACAAAACGCACGCCCAACAGAGTCTGTGCCCTGTGGCGTGCCTGAGAACCTGAACCTGGGTGGCTTAGACCTGGAAAGTGCATGAAACCCAGGGCCTGCTTTGGACAGTGCCCTACAGAGCACCCTGCAGCCTGAGCAGTATAGAACCAGAAAGCACAAGCCGTGAGCTTGGGCAAACCCAGTGTGGCTCATACACTGCAAGCACTCCCCACACATGCCAGTGATGTTTGTTTGCAGGGTTCCTCCCTCCCCAAAACACAACTGAACAAGTGAGTGTAAATAAGTGACCACCTTTGCCCCCTTGTGTCAGGGCAGAAATTAGACACTGAAGAGACTTTCAAACAGAGGAAGCCAAAATAAACAAAGAATAGGGACCGGCTCTGGAAGTGACAGGTGCAACAGATTAAAACCCTGTAGTTAACATTGACTAAGCATTAGAGGGGGCCTATAGACCTTGAGACAGAGAAGGCAATGGCACCCCACTCCAGTACTCTTGCCTGGAAAATTCCATGGACAGAGGAGCCTGGTAGGCTGCAGTCCATGGGGTCGACAGGAGTCAGACACGACTGAGCGACTTCACTTTCACTTTTCACTTTCATGCATTGGAGAAGGAAATGGCAACCCACTCCAGTGTTCTTGCCTGGAGAATCCCAGGGATGGGGGAGCCTGGTGGGCTGCCATCTATGGGGTCGCATAGAGTTGGACACGACTGAAGTGACTTAGTAGCAGCAGCAGCAGCAGCAGCAGCAGCAGCAGCAGCAGCAGCATAGACCCTGAGAACAAGTACAGGCTGGAATAAGGAACTATGAGAAACTGAACTCACCCTACACTGCCCACAACAGCTCCAGAGAAATTCCTAAATATATTTTATATGATCACCTTTTAATTTTTTTTAAGTTCTTTACTACTTTAATTTTCACTTTTATAACCTACTATTACCTTGCAAAAAAAAAGATCCTATTTTAAAAACAAATTTCACATATATATGTTTTTTATAATTTTTGTGATTCATTTTGTTTTATATTTTTAACATTGTATTTTTGAGTCTAACCTCTACTCTATATTTTTAATCTTTGTTTCTTGGTATTTTTTTAAATCAACTCTGTACCTTTAAGAATCTAATCTTCAGTATCCATGTTCACTGAGAGTTGTGATTGCTGGCTTGATTGCTCTCTCCCGTTTTGACTCCCCCTCTTCTCGTTCTGGTCACCTCTATCTCCTTCCTCCTCTTCTCTTCTCTATGGAACTCCATGAACCTCTCTGAGTGTTCCAGACTGTGGAGAGCACTTAGGGATTTGATTACTGGCTAGACTGCTCTCTCCTCTTTTGACTCCCGGTCTTCTCCTCCTGGTCACCTCTATCTCCCTCTTCCCTCTTCTCTTCTCTAAGTAACTCTGTGTACCTCTCTGGGTGTCCCTCACTGTGGAGAATCTTTTCACCATTAACCTTAATGTTTTATCATCAGTGCTGTATGGATGGAGTCTTGAGGCTACTTACTGTAAGAATAAGACTGAAAGCCAGAGGCAGGAGGCTTAACTCCAAAACGTGAGAACATCAGAAAACTCCTGATTCCAGGGACCATTAACAGACAAGAGCTCATCAAAAGCCTCCATACCTACACTGAAACTAAGCACCACCCAAGAGCCAACAAGTTCCAGAGCAAGACATACCATGCTAATTCTCCAGCAATGCAGGAACACAGCCCTGGGCATTAAAAGATAGACTGCTCAAAGTCACACCAAACCCAAAGACACCCCAAAACTCACTACTGTACACTTCATTGCACTCCAGATAGACGACATCCAGCTTCACCCACCAGAACACACACACAACCTCCCCTAACCAGAAAACCTTGAGAAGCCACTAGTACAACCCCACTGACAGGGAGCAGGATCCACAATAAAGAGGAACCACAAACTTCCAGCCTACAAAAAGGACACCCCAAACACAGCAATCTAAACAAAATGAAAAGTCAGATAAATATTTAGCAGGTAAAGGAACATGATAAACATCCACTAAACCAAACAAAAAATGAGGAGATAGGAACTCTATCTGAAAAAGAATTCAGAATAATGTTAGTCAAGATGCTCCAAAATCTTGAAAACAAAATTTTGAAAATAAAATAAATAGACTAGAGACAAGGATTAGGAAGATTAAGAAATGTTCAACAAGGACCTAGAAGAAATAAAGAAGAGTCAGTCAATAATGAATAATGCAATAACTGAGACCAAAAGCACTCTGGAGGGAACCAATAGTAGAATAACTGAGGCAGAAGACAGGATAAGTGGAAGGTGGAAGATAGAATGGTGGAAATTAATGAAGCAGAGAAGAGAAAAGAAAACAGAATTAAAGAAATGAGGACAACCTCAGAGGCCTCTGGGACAACGTTAAACACCCCAACATTCGAATCATACGAGTTCCAGAAGACGACAAAAAAGAAAGGGCATGAAAAAATACTTGAGAAGATAACAGTTGAAAACGTCCCTAAAATGGGGAAGGAAATATTCACTCAAGTCCAAGAAACCTGGATAGTCCCAAACAGGATAAACCCAAGGCGAAACACCCCAAGACACATATTAATCAAATTAATGAAGATCAAATAAAAAGAACAAATATTAAAAAGCAGCAAGGGAAAAACAACAAATAACATACAATGGGATCCCAATAAGGATAACAGCTGATCTTTCAACAGAAACTCTTCAGGCCAGAAGGGAATGGCAGGACATATCTAAAGTGATGAAAGAGAAAAACCTACACCCCAGATGTCTATATCCAGTAAGGATCTCATTCAAACATGAAGGGGAAATCAAAAGCTTTACAGACAAGCAAAAACAGAGAATTCAGTACCACCAAACCCGCTCTTCAATAAATGCTAAAGGATCTTCTCTAGACAGGAAACCAGAAAAGGTATATAAACTCGAACCCAAAACAACAAAGTAAATGTCAACAGGATCATACTTATCAATAATTACCTTAAATGTAAATGGGTTGAATGCCCCAAACAATAGACGAAGACTGGCTGAATGGATACAAAAATAACACCCCTATATACGCTGTCTAAAAGAGACCCACCTCAAAACAAGGGACACATACAGACTAAAAGTGAGAGGCTGGAAAAAGATATTTCATGCAAATGAGAACAAAATAGAGCAGGAGCAGCAATCTTTATCAGATAAAAAAGTCTTTGAAATAAAAGCCAGGAAAAGAGACAAAGAAGGACACTACATAATGATCAAAGGATCGATCCAAGAAGAAGATACAAAAATTATAAATATATATGCATGCAACATAGGAGTAACTCAATACATAAGGCAAATGCTAACAGGTATGAAAGGGTAAATCAACAGTAACACAACAATAGTGGAAGGCTTTAATACCGCACTCACACCTATGATCAACCAAGAGAAAATCAGCAAGGAAACACAAAGTTTAAATAATACAATGGAGCAGTTAGCCCTAATTAATTTAACTCAGATGACCATTATATCTACTACTGTGGGCAGGAATCCCTCAGAAGAAATGGAGTAGCCATCACGGTCAACAAAAAAGTCTGAAATGCAGTACCTGCATGCAATCTCAAATACGACAGTCTGTTCGTCTCCAAGACAAACCATTCAATATCACAGTTATGCACGTCTATGCCCCATCCAGTAATGCTGAAGAAGCTGAACTTGAATGGATCTATGAAGATCTACAAGACCTTTTAGAACTAACATCCAAAAAAGATGTCCTTTTCATTATAGGGGACTGGAATGCAAAAGTAGGAAGTCAAGAAACACCTGGAATAAGAGGCAAATTTGGCCTTAGAATGCGGAATGAAGCAGGGCAAAGACTAATAGAGTTTTGCCAAGAAAATGCACTGGTTAGAGCAAACACCATTTTCCAACAACACAAGAGAAGACTCTACACATGGACAACACCAGATGGTCAACACCAAAATCAGATTGATTATATTTGTTGCAGCCAAAGATGGAGAGCTCTCTACAGTCAACAAAAACAAGACCAGGAGCTGACTGTGGCTCAGATCATGAACTTCTTATTACCAAATTCAGACTCCAATTGAAGAAAGTAGGGAAAACTGCTACACCATTCAGGTATGACCTAAATCAAATCCCTTATGATTATACAGTGGAAGTGAGAAATAGATTTAAGGGCCTAGATCTGATAGATAGAGTGCCTGATGAACTATGGGATGAGGTTCGTGACATTGTACAGGAGACAGGGATCAAGACCATCCCCATGGAAAAGAAATGCAAAAAAGCAAAATGGCTGTCTGGGGAGGCCTTACAAATAGCTGTGAAAAGAAGAGAAGCAAAAAGCAAAGGAGAAAAGGAAAGATATAAGCATCTGAATGCAGAGTTCCAAAGAATAGCAAGAAGAGATAAGTAAGCCTTCTTCAGCGATCAATGCAAAGATATAGAGGAAAAGAACAGAATGGGAAAGACTAGAGATCTTTTCAAGAAACTTAGAGATACCAAGGGAACATTTCATGCAAAGATGGGCTTGATAAAGACAGAAATGGCCTGGACCTAAAAGAAGCAGAAGATATTCAGAAGAGGTGGCAAGAATACACAGAAGAACTGTACAAAAAAGATCTTAATGACCCAGATAACCATGATGGTGTGATCACTAATCTAGAGCCAGACATCCTGGAATGTAAAGTCAAGTGGGCCTTAGAATGAATCACTACGAACAAAGCTAGTAGAGGTGATGGAGTTCTAGTTGAGCTGTTTCAAATCCTGAAAGATGATGCTGTCAAAGTGCTGCACTCAATATGCCAGCAAATTTGGAAAACTCAGCAGTGGCCACAGGACTGGAAAAGGTCAGTTTTCATTCCAATCCCAAAGAAAGGCAATGCCAAAGAATGCTCAAACTACCACACAATTGCACTCATCTCACATGCTAGTAAAGTAATGCTCAAAATTCTCCAAGCCAGGCTTCAGCAATACGTGAACTGTGAACTTCCTGATGTTCAAGCTGGTTTTAGAAAAGGCAGAGGAACCAGAGATCAAATTGCCAACATCCGCTGGATCATGGAAAAAGCAAGAGAGTTCCAGAAAAACATTTATTTCTGCTTTATTGACTATGCCAAAGCCTTTGACTGTGTGGTTCACAATAAACTGTGGAAAATTCTGAAAGAGATGGGCATACCAGACCACCTGATCTGCCTCTTGAGAAATCTGTATGCAGGTCAGGAAGCAGCAGTTAGAACCGGATATGGAACAACAGCCTGGTTCCAAATAGGAAAAGGAGTACTTCAAGGCTGTATATTGTCACCCTGCTTATCTAACTGCTATGCAGAGTACATCATGAGAAACACAGGGCTGGAAGAAACACAAGCTGGAATCAAGATTGCCGGGAGAAATATCACTAACCTCAGATATGCAGATGACACCACCCTTATGGCAGAATGTGAAGAGGAACTAAAAAGCCTCTTGATGAAAGTGAAAGAGGAGAGTGAAAAAGTTGGCTTAAAGCTCAACATTCAGAAAACTAAGATCATGGCATCCGGTACCATCACTTCATGGGAAACAGATGGGGAAACAGTGGAAACAGTGTCAGACTTTATTTTTGGGGGCTCCAAAATCACTGCATATGGTGATTGCAGCCATGAAATTAAATGATGCTTACTCCTTGGAAGAAAAGTTATGACCAACCTAGATAGCATATTCAAAAGCAGAGACATTACTTTTCCGACTAAGGTCCGTCTGGGCAAGGCTATGGTTTTTCCAGTGGTCATGTATGGATGTGAGAGTTGGACTGTGAAGAAAGCTGAGCGCCGAAGAATTGATGCTTATGAACTGTGGTGTTGGAGAAGACTCTTGAGAGTCCCTTGGACTGCAAAGAGATCCAACCAGTCCTTTCTGAAGGAGATCAACCCTGGGATTTCTTTGGAAGGAATGATGCTAAAGCTGATACTCCAGTACTTTGGCCGCCTCATGCGAAGAGTTGACTCATTGGAAAAGACTCAGACGCTGGGAGGGATTCGGGGCAGGAGGAGAAGGGGACGACAGAGGATGAGATGGCTGGATGGCATCACTGACTCGATGGATGTGAGTCTGTATGAACTCCGGGAGTTGGCGATGGACAGGGAGGCCTGGTGTGCTGCGATTCATGGGGTCGCAAAGAGTCAGACACGATTCAGCAACTGAACTGAACTGATAGCAAAAATCCCACTGCAGTACTCTTGCCTGGCAAATCCCATGGATGGAGGAGCCTGGCAGGCTGCAGTCCATGGGTCACTAGGAGTTGGACACGACTGAGCGACTTCACTTTCACTTTTCACTTTCATGCATTGGAGAAGGAAATGGCAACCCACTCCAGTGTTCTTGCCTGGAGAATCCCAGGGACAGGATAGTCTGGTGGGCTGCCGTCTATGGGGTCGCACAGAGTCAGACACGACTGAAGTGACTTAGCAGCAGAGCATAGCAAAAGTCAGCGAAATTAAAAGCTGGTTCTTTGAGAAGATAAATAAAATAGACAAACCATTAGCCAGACTCATCAAGTAAAAAAGGGAAAAGAATCAAATCAACAAAATTAGAACTGAAAATGGAGAAATCACAACAGATAACACAGAAATACAAAGGATTTTAAGAGACTACTATCAGTAACTACATGACAATGAATAGGACAACTTGAAAGAAATGGATGAATTCTTAGAAAAGTATTACCTTCAAGAACTGAACCAGGAAGAAACAGAAAATCTTAACAGATCCATCACAAGCATAGAAATGGAAGTAAAGTGAAGTTGCTCAGTCATGTCTGACTCTTTGCGACCCCATGGACTGTAGCCTACCAGGCTTCTCCGTCCACAGGATTTTCCATGCAAGAATACTGGAGTGGGTTGCTATTTCCTTCTCCAGGGCATCTTCCCAACCCAGGGATTGAACCCAGTCTCCCGCCTTGCAGACAAACGCTTTTTAACCTCTGAGCCACCAGGGAAGTAAAAAATCTTTCAACAGACAAAAGCACAGGTAAATTCTACCAAAAATTTAGAGAAGAGCTAACACCTATCCTATTCAAACTCTTCCAGAAAATTGCAGAGGAAGGTAATCTCCCAAACACATTCTATGAGGCCACCATCACCCTACTACCAAAACCAAAAAACATGACACACAAAAAAGAAAACTATAGGCCAATATCACTGATAAACATAGATGCAAATATCCTCAACAAAATTCTAGCAAACAGAATCCAACAACATATTAAAAAGATCATACATCGTGACCAAGTGGGCTTTATCCTAGGGATGCAAGGATTGATCAATATCCGCAAATCATTCAATGTGATATACCACATTAACAAATTGAAGGATAAAAATAATATGATTATCTCATGCAGAGAAAGCCTTTGACAAAATTCAACCACCATTTATGATAAAGACTCCCCAGAAAACAGGCATAGAAGGAACATATCGCAACATAATAAACGCCATATATGATTAACCCATAGCAAACATTATCCTCAATGGTGAAATACTGAAAGCATTTTCGCTAAAGTCAGGAACAAGACAACGGTGCCCACTCTCACCACTACTATTCAGCATAGTTTAGTGGTGCTGGGAAAACTGGTCAACCACCTGTAAAAGAATGAAACTAGAACACTCTAACACCATACACAAAAATAAACTCAAAACGGATTAAAGATCTAAATGTAAGACCAGAAACTATAAAACTCCTAGCAGAAAACATAGGCAAAACACTAACATAAATCAGAGCAAGATCCTCTATGACCCACCTCCCAGAGTAATGGAAATAAAAGCAAAAATAAACAAATGGAACCTAATTAAACTTAAAAGCTTTTGAACAACGAAGGAAACTATAAGCAAAGTGAAAAGACAGGCTTCAGAGTGGGAGAAAATAACAGCAAACGAATCAACTGACAAAGAATTAATCTCAAAAATAAAGAACTAGCTCATGCAGCTCAATACCAGAAAAATAAATGACCCAAACAAAAACTGGGCCAAAGAACTAAATAGACATTTCTCCAAAGGAGACATATAGGTGGCTAAGAAACACATGAAAAATTGTTCAATACCACTCATTATCAGAGAAATGCAAATCAAAATCACAATGAGGTACCATCTCACCCTGGTCTGAATGGCTGGTATCAAAAAGTCTACAAATAATAAATGCTGGAAAGGGTGTGGAGAAAAGGGAACCCTCTTATGCTGTCGGTGGGAATGCAAACTAGTACAGCCACTATGGAGAACAGGGTGGAGATTCCTTCAAAAACAGAAAATAGGATTGCCATACAACCCGGCAATCCCACTGCTGGGCATACACACCGAGGAAACCAGAATTGAAAGAGACATATGTACTCCAATGTTCACTGTAGCACTGTTTACAATAGCCAGGTCAGGGAAGCAACCTAAATATCCATTGGCAGATGAATGGATAAGAAAGTTGTGATACATATACATAATGGAATTTTACTCAGCTATTGAAAAGAATGCATTTGAATCTGTTCTAATGAGGTAGATGAAACTGGAGCCTATTATACAGAGTGAAGTAAGACAGAAAGAAAAACAACAATACAGTATATTAATGCATATATATGGAATTTAGAAAGATGGTAACAATGACCCCATATGCGAGACAGCAAAAGAGACACAGATGTAAAGAACAGACTTTTGGACTCTGTGGGAGAAGGCGAGGGTGGGACGATTTGAGAGAATAGCATTAAAACATGTATATTACCATATGTGAAATAGAACACCAGTCCAAGTTCGAGGCATGAAACAGGGCACTGAAAGCCGGTGCACTGGGACAACCCAAAGGGATGGGATGGGGAGGGTGGTGGGACGGGGGTTTGAGATTGGGGAACACATGTACATCTGTGCTGATTCATGTCAATGTATGGCAAAAACCACCACAATATTGTAAAGTAATTAGCCTCCAATTAAAATAAATTCATTAATTATAAAAAAGTTGTACAGCATATCAAATTTTAACCACTTAAAGAAAATGAGTATAATAGATATTTAAAAAATATTTCTCAGCTTCCTAATTATATTTGTTGAAATCTTTTTAGTCATTTAAGACTCTTCCCAGAAGTTGCCTCTCTCTTAAGCCTTTCTTGAGCCTGCATATTAGATCTCTCTCTAGTTTCTCCTGTTTCTTGCTGATATATACTGTCTTATCACTAATTTTATTCTTGTTTTAGCCTCTAAAAAGATTGTTAGCATAAGGATAGGAACTATATTTAACTTACATTTATGTCTGACTTATATACACAAACATTAAAAATATTTGCATAATTAACATGATTAAAGTGCTATCACTTGATTTTGCTTGGATTGGATTCTGAGAAATCTTAAGAGTTACTCATAACTCCTAAGATATGGATTTCTTTATACCTAATTTTCACGAGTTTTAATTGAATGAATCCTAATGCATCAATGCAAAGAAATATAAGAAAACAATAGAATGGGAAAGAAGAGAAATTTCTTCAAGAAAATTAGAGATAGCAAGGGAACATTTCATGCAAGGTCAGTTCACTCAGTCATGTCCGACTGTTTGCAACCCCAGGAACCCCAGCACACCAGGCCTCTCTGTCCATCACCAACTCCCAGAGTCCACCCAAAACCATGTCCATCAAGTTGGTTATGCCATCCAAGCAACTCATTCTCTGTCGTCCCCTTCTCCTCCTGCCCTCAATCTTTCTCAGCATCAGGGTCTTTTCAAATGAGTCAGTTCTTTGCATCAGGTGGCCAAAGTATTGGATTTTCAGCTTCAACATCAGTCCTTCCAATGAACACCCAGGACTGATCTCCTTTAGGATGGACTGGTTGGATCTGCTTGCAGTCCAAGGGACTCTCAAGAGTCTTCTGCAACACCACACTTCAAAAGCATCAACTCTTTCGTGCTCAGCTTTCTTTATAGTCCAACTCTCACATCCATACATGACCAGTGGAAAAAGATACAAAGATGGGCTCAATAAAAGACAGAAATGGTAGGGACCTAACGGAAGTAGAAGATATTAAGAAGAGGTGGCTGTACAAAAAAGATCTTAGTGACCCAGATAATCACAATGGTGTGATCACTCACCGAGAGCCAAACATCCAAGAATGTGAAGTCAAGCAGGCCTTAGGAAACATCACTATGAACAAAGCTACTGGAGGTGACGGAATTCCAGTTGAGCTATTTCAAATGCTAAAGGATGATGCTGTAAAAGTGCTGCACTCTATATGCCAGCAAATTTGGAAAACTCAGCAGCGATCACAGGACTGGAAATGGTTAGTTTTCATTGCAATCCCTAAGAAAGGCAAGGCCAAAGAATGCTCAAACTACCGCACAATTGCACTCATCTCACATGCTAGTAAAGTAATGCTTAAAGTTCTCCAAGCCAGGCTTCAGCAATACGTGAACCATGAACTCCCAGATGTTCAAGCTGGTTTTAGAAAAGGCAGAAGAATCAGAGATCAAATTGCCAACATCTGCTGATCACTGAAAAAGCAAGAGAGTCCCAGAAAAACATCTATTTCTACTTTATTGACTATGCCAAAGCCTTTGACTGTGTGGATCACAATAAACTGTGGAAAATTCTGAAAGAGATGGGAATACCATACCACCTTACCTGCTTCTTGAGAAACCTGTATGCAGGTTCAGGAAGCAACTTTCCAAATAGGAAAAGGAGTATGTCAAGGCTGTATATTGTCACCCTGCTTATTTAACTTATATGCAGAGTACATCATGAGAAACACAGGGCTGGAAGAAGCACAAGATGGAATCAAGATTGCTGGGAGAAATATCACTAACCTCAGATATGGAGATGATACCACCCTTATGGAAGAAAGTGAAGAAGAAATAGACAGCCTCTTGATGAATGTGAAAGAGAAGAGTGAAAAAGCTGGCTTTAAGCTCAACATTCAGAAAACTAAGATCATGGCATCTGGTTCCATCACTTCATGGCAAACAGATAGGGAAACAGTGGAAACCGTGGCTGACTTTATTTTTGGGGGCTCCAAAATCACTGCAGATGGTGACTGCAGCCATGAAATTAAACGATGCTTACTCCTTGGAAGAAAAGTTATGACCAACCTAGACAGCATATTACAAAGCAGAGACATTACTTTGCCAACAAAGGTCCGTCTAGTCAAGGTCATGGTTTTTCCAGTAGTCATGTATGGATGTGAGAGTTGGACTATAAGGAATGTTGAGTGCAGAAAAATTGATGCTTTTGAAGTGTGGTGTTGCAGAAGACTCTTGAGAGTCCCTTGGACTGCAAGCAGATCCAACCAGTCCATCCTAAAGGAGATCAGTCCTGGGTGTTCATTGGAAGGACTGATGTTGAAGCTGAAACTTCAATACTTTGGCCACCTGATGCAAGAAGCTGACCTATTTGAAAAGACCCTGATGCTGAGAAAGATTGAGGGCAAGAGGAGAAAGGGATGACAGAGGATGGGATGTTTAGATGGCATCACCGACTCAATGGACATGAGTTTTGGTAAACTCCAGGAGTTGGTGATGGACAGGGAGGCCTGGCATGCTGCGGTTCATTTGGTCACAAAGAGTTAGACACGACTGAGCCACTGAACTGAACTCAATGCATCACTATATTTTAATAATAGTGCCAAGAGCATTAAAGTCCAGTTTAAATCTATCATTTACGACCAACACCTTCTCTAGACGTGTTACTTTGCACAATGCAGTGTTAGTCGCTGAGTCATGGCCAACTCTTTGTGACCCCATTGACTGTAGCCCACAAGACACCTTTGTCCATGGAATTCTCCAGGCAAGAATACTGAAATGGGTTGCCTTTCCCTTCTCCAGAGGATCTTTCCCACGCAGGGATAGTAGCTGAGTCTCCTGCACTGCAGGCAGATTCTTTACCATGAGTCACCAGGGAAGACCCTATGCACAAAAAAGGACTGCAGTAAAGAATTTTCTAAGATAGTTCAGTTTTTCAGATCAATCAGGAGACCCTATCAGAAAGGTTTTTATATTCTAATATTTTCACTTTTTTCTCAACCTATTCTCTGAAGCTTACAATGCAATATACATCTATTCATTAAACACTTAATAAATACCAGTAAATAATGTAAAGTTCACATATTAATTACAGCATCCATAGTAACATTATTGGGGCTTCCCCTGGTGGCTCAGCAGTAAAGAATCCACCAGCAATGCAGGAGACTCAGGAGAGGTGGGCTTGATCCCTGGGTCAGGATCTCCTGGAGAAGGGCATGGCAAATCCACTCCAGTATTCCTGCCTAGAGAATACCATGCAAGCCACAGTCACAAAAGTCGAACAGGACTTAAGCTGCTGAGAGTGTAGGTACAGCACAGCAACATTATAGCACAGATCTTGTGCCCCTCCTCTCCTTTTTATAAAAACTTTTTAAAATTTGAATTTACTGTTCCAGGTAAAATAAATTACATACAGAAATTTCTTAATTAATTTAAAAAGTCAAACTCTGGTGCATCTCCCTGATTCAAGATTTAAACAGTCGATCAAGATTTCTACTTGATGATATTGCAACAGGAGGAACTAGGTTATGTTTTTTAAAGATCACATTCCACAAACTATGTCAACTCTTAAACAGCTCAGCGACAGGTGGAGCCATAAGCCCCATTAGGCAGGCGAAGGCGCTGAAGTTTATAAAGATTAAAACAACTTTCAATGGAACTAAAGGCCCAGATTTTCTAATTCAAAAGTTTCACATCATTATTTTTTTAATGCACTGTCGGCACAAAGCAATACAGATGTGCTGAACATGAAACGCAGGCAAAGGCTCGTAAACTAGAGGCCGAATGTTCACTCTCTGAGGAGGGCAGTGAGAGAGAAGGCCACCAGTCCCGACCTCGGCACTGGCCTGTCACTTCACAGGCCCAGGAGGCGCATCTGCGGCCTTCCAAACCACTAAGCCCGAAGAAACTGCTCCAGCCCTACCGAGGACCTCCTTCGCGGCCGGATTTGCAGAGCTCCCCAGGGGTCCACAGGGGCCCGCCCCTTTCGGTTCAGGCGCTCAAAGGTGGCGCCAAGCGACCAGGAAGTGTGACCCCAGACGAGAAAGAGCTACCCACCTCAGAGTCGGAAAATCGCCGCCGGGAACCTCGCTTCCGGGTTCTGTCTCGTCGGCTACTCAGGATTGGCTCTTGTACGAGGGCGGGGCCTCGCTGCAACTTTTCTTGCAACCTCGCGGCACTCGACAGCCATTGAGAGGGGTTGAAGCGCTTTCGTCATCAATGAAGTATCGCGAGAGAAGGAGAAGCTGTTACTCTCCCGCCTAATTCAGGTTTACCAACAAGCCGGTTCTGAGACGCCATCCCGTGGGGTGCTGTTGCTCTTCTTGTCGCGATTGTCCCTCCTTCTTCCCGGGTAAAAGTCAGCCTCGGGTCCCCAGGGTGGGGCTGTGGAGAGTCAAGGTGTGGGATAATTTGCGAGTTGCTTCCTCTGTCTGTGGCGTCGCGGGCGGAAGCCCAGAGAGGACTGACTTTGTGGGAAGAATGGGCCGAGTAGGCTCGGGAGGAGCTTAGAGGTTCCGCGGAGTTCTGTGGTGCGGGCGCGTTGAGGTTTGGGATCCTCACCGAACCGGCGATCTTGGCGTGGGAGGGGTCGTTCCACGGTGGCAGCCTCTCCTCCTCAAAAGTGAAAGTGAAAGTAAACTCGCTCAGTAGTGTCCGACTCTGCGACCCCGTGTACTGCAGCCCACTAGGCTCCTCCGGCTATTTTCCTTCAACGACGTGTTTTGTTTATTCAAACGTGGACCCCTTATCCTTTCAAAAGTAGCCCGTGTCTTTAAAATAATTCTGTTTAAGCAGGAAATACAGGATCTCCGTAGGCTCCAGAGTAGCCCTTACATGGAATTTAAAACATTTCTGTTCAGTTATTTGTGTGCTAAACCGGAAGTATTGTGAGTCTTTTGCCCATTCATTTAACAAACATTAGCTTCCCACAGCGCACGCAAAAGGAGCTAGGAGAGTTTAATTATAGTGGTAAAAAAGGAGTGGCACTGGAGACACGCTATTTTTTTTGTTTTTGTTAACATTAAAAATAAAAATATCAGTAGGTGCTTAAGTGAAAATGAGACTCTTCCAAAATTGCCAGTCTGCATTTAAAAAATATGTTTTAAATAAAATTTTGTTTTAGAATTTGGAATCGAGTGAGTTTTCTGACCTATTTCAGCACCGGACCCAAGGGTACTTGGAGAGGGAACTGGTCTCGGAGGAGGTGGACTGACCATAGAAATGAGTCCTGCGGATGCCCTGTAAGCGCCTTTCTTTCGAAATATTTGTTGGTTTGGGTTTCTATCAAATAGCCTTATCAACTATGATCACCATAAAAGAAAACTTGTTTAGTAAATAAAGAGCTTGCATGAACACAAGTGTTGGTCGTTACAAAAAGTATTTGGAATGGTTAACAATTCATACTGTATGTTTATTAATTTAAGATAATATGCAGCTGTAGATTGGGGTTTTGCAGTAGATTGGCATATTGCTGTATTTATGTTCTTAGGTTTTTGTCTTAAACTATTGAAGCTATAAATATTCTTGAACTAAGTCTTACTAGCTAATGCAAGTCTTTTAGAGCACATTTTTAGAGGGATAAATTGCCCTAGTACTGAATAAATTGCAAATGAATCTGACTAAAATGAAAATTAATAAAAGAAATAGGAAAAGTAATGTGGGAAAAGCTTCCAACTTGAAGTCTTTCATCCTGGTTTTAATTTCTTGATTAGTATTGTTAGACGCTGAGCAAGTTAGCAAGCCTTTAAACTTCACCTCAATTTCTTCATTTGTATCATCAAGTTAAAATGACTCAGATAAATTTTCATATTTAAAATGAAAAAACTCAAGTGAAAATACTTTAGAAATTGTGGAAGTCTGGATAGTAATGTGATTTGAAAGTATTCTGACTTAATCTGTATGTATATAGCAGTCAGAACTGTGCATATCATTTTGAAGTTTCTGAAGAGACATCTTTTCTGGAGAATTCTCCTGTGTATAAAGATTTGAATTTTAGGGATATATAAAAGTTTGTTTTTAATTTCGTATGTTTTAGTGAAAGCAGCCTGAATTTTAATCCTGGTTTTTAGTACCATTTCTGCCATTCTGTTTCATGATAAAGGTATTTAGCCTTCTGGTTTTTCAGAAACAATAATACTTAACCTCTTTACATGTGAGTTGAGATGAGATCAGAGATACCAAATTATTTTAAAGACGATTAAAAAGTCACATTACGTTTAGGAGAGTGTTAATAACTTATCATATTGCTGCTTCACATGACAGTATTGAATCTTTGGGGTACTACCAAATTTAAATGGCATTGTAAACTTGGCCAGATTTGTTAATGGGAAGCTAACTTTGTATAGAGAGTAGTCAAGCAGGACCTGGATGTAAGTTACTAGCTTATTAGAATAGAAATCTGCTTATAAAATAAGTGGATTGCTTTTTAAATTAACTAGTTAATTCTAATTTTCCTGGCAAAGTACAAAATAAATAAATAGCAAATTTAGATACTGGGATCAAATTCTCTTAGATTTTTGCTGTGAAACAGAGTAGGAAAATAAACTTTCAAATCCAAGTTACATATGAGTGTATAAAACTGCTTGTAACACGGTTATATATTGAAGCAGTTACAGAGCCTTTTAAAAAGTGTGTATGTATTCTACATTGTATTAGTGGTAGGAAGATTGTGATGTTAATAAACTAGTGAATGCTTCATATTTTCAGATCTTATTTAGAGCTGGAAAAATGATTTTAGTTCATAATTGCTATTTATAGATTTAGTTTAGATTTTTTTTTAATTTAGTTTAGTTTAGATGTTCAGTTTGCTTGAACATTCTTTCAGTGAATTATATTGAAGTGTTTCTTCTTTTTAAATACAGCGATGATGAAAACACATTTAAAATCTTGGTTGCAACGGATATTCATCTGGGATTTATGGAAAAAGATGCCGTGAGAGGAAATGATACATTTGTAACATTTGATGAAATTTTAAGACTTGCCCAGGAAAATGATGTGAGTTTGGTTTGCATTTTTGCAATTTCTACCAAGTTCCTGTACTTACTGTTTTTCCTTTTAGAGTTTTGTTTTATATGTTCTTGTGCTCAGATTGCCTGCTTAAATATAAGTATGCTAAAAGTCCAAATCAGATTTCATGTGCCTTATTCCCTGAATTCAAGTAGGAGTGACTTTTGAAAATAGTCTGTAAAAATTTATGAAAATTGATGAAGTGTTTACTGAGTGCAGCATGTTTCTATTTGAACTGTAAAGATGACTGTCATAGTTTCTGCTTTCAAAGAACATACAGCAGGCAAATCAGTATGTAAGATAAGATAAATGTCTAAATGCTCAGATGCAAGGTCATATGGGATAAGAGCCATAAGAAAATTATAAATAGCTTTTCCTGGGAGATTAGAGGTAGAAGAGATCACATTTAGAATAGGACAGTAAGATGAGATAAATTAAGTGGCATTTAACTTGGGCTTGGAAGAGATATAGCAGCTGTGTTGGCTCACTGGTGGGTCTTATTTGAGAAGAGGGCTGAAAAACTAGAAATGTGGGTTTGAGCTTCAGTGAGAGCTTCAAATGCCAGATTGAGGAGTTTGTACCCCAATTAATAGAAAGTCTTCTGGCAACAGAGTCTAGCATGAAGTCAGAATAAGTTTGAGGCTTTTTTAAAGTGGTGGCTTGCAATGGAAAAAAGGAAGTGAATACAAGAACTATTACAAACATAGGGTTTGCATACTTTGATTAGGAGATGCAGATGAGGGAGAAGGGATGACAGTATCTCTGAAGTGTGTTAAGTTTGGGTGAATGGTGGTACCGGTAATAGAAGTAGGTTTTAAATAAGGAAGATTTCTTTCTTATTTTCACACTTCCTTATTACATACTTCATTATATGGGAAGGTGATGAATTTTGATTTAGGCCATTTGAGTTGGAGTTCCAATAGGGTATTCAAGGAAACCTTTCGGCAGACAGATAAAATGTTCATCTAGAGCCAGAAGACAACTGGGAATAAACATAAATTCAAGTGACTTGCAAACTTATCTTCAACTTTTCCTCAGAGTTCTGTTCAGTTTTTCTGCAAGTCCTTTAGTTCATATTTCTAAATATTTATGAGTGGAACCTTCCCACTATTTTCTGCCTTTGAGTCTATAAACTTAATTCAAAACTTCTATCTTATTTTGCTGAACTACAATAGCTCACCTTAGATAGTGAAGTCGCTCAGTCATGTCCGACTCTTTGCCACCCCATGGACAGTAGCCAACCAGGCTCCTCCATCCATGGGATTTTCCAGGCAAGAATACTGGAGTGGATTGCCATTTCCTCCTCCAGGGGATCTTCCCGACCCAGGGATCGAACCCGTGTCTCCCGCATTGTAGGCAGACGCTTTACCATCTGAGCCACCAAGGAAGTCACATTAGTAGGTCACCTTAGGTTTTTTTTTTTTTTTTTAACAGCATAGCAGACAGAGTGAACTTATAAAATCATAAATCAGATCATGGCACTCTGCTGCTTCAAAATCTAAGTGGCCTTCCATTAAACTAGAGTAAAAATTAAACTACAAAGTTCAATATAATCTGGCCCCTACTAGAAGACTTCATTTCCTTTGACTCTCCGTGCTTGGCTTGTGCTCCATCTACCCCGGAGTGTGTGTTCTACTCTGGGACCTCTGTGTGTCTGGTTCTCTTCCTGCTCCGAGCATCTTTGATTTAGTCAGGGTTTACTTCTCAGTTCAAGTTTTATCTTTTTGGAGAGGTCTTCCCTGATAACTCCAAACAGTCTTACCACAGTACTCATTCATTTTTCATAGCACCATCTGAAATAATTTATTGGATTGTCTACTTGTTTATTTTCTTCTCCACTGGAAGATAAATTACATGAGAAATGAAGATTCTTTTCTGTTTGCTCATGTGTATCCTAGTACGGCGAAAGGATCTGCCGAGCAGGAGGCACTCTCATAAATGTGTTCATGAATGAGGGAATGTCTAGTATGGTCTTCTTTTACCCTGAAGGCAGAGAAATTAACAGTCAAAGGAGGTTTGTTTGTGTCCTTTTCTATGCTTAGGTGCTAAAGAACTATGTCTTTCCCTGAGCGCAAGCTTTTTTTTTCCTTCACTGTGTCATTTCCTTTCCTTCTGCTTCCTCTCCCTGCACTCTTTAATCCTAACTGTCCTCTTCTGCCCACAGCCCCAAGCTGGTACCTCCAAATGCATGTTATATTTACTTTCCCCCATCTTTTGTGTCTACTTCTTCTTACTGAAGCCTAAATTCTTCCTGATTATTAAGTCCTCTATATTGTGGGCAATGGCACCCCACTCCAGTACTCTTGCCTGGAAAATCCCATGGACGGAGGAGCCTGGTAGGCTGCAGTCCATGGAGTCGCTAAGAGTTGGACACAACTGAGCGACTTCACTTTCACTTTCATGCATTGGAGAAGGAAATGGCAACCCACTCCAGTGTTCTTGCCTGGAGAATCCCAGGGACAGGGGAGCCTGGTGGGCTGCCATCTATGGGGTCGCGCAGAGTTGGGACACGACTGAAGCAACTTAGCAGCAGCAGTAGCAGCAGCCTTCTAACCAGCCGTATCTCTACTTTTTAGTTCTATCAGCCTAATCTGTACTCTCTAGTACTTCAGAGTCTTCTTTTTTTTAACTTTTAATTTTGGAACAATATCAGTCTTAAGAGACATTGCAAGAATAGTACAAATAACTTCTTACCCTTCACTGAGATTTTCCTACACTGATGTGTGTGTGTGTGTGTGTGTGTGTGTGTGTGAATATGTATTTGTGTCTTAATCGCTCAGTTGGATCCAACTATTTTGACCCCATGGACTGTAGTCCCAGGCTCCTCTGTCCATGGGGTTCGCCAGGCAAGAATACTGGAGTGGGCTGCCATTCCCTTCTCCAGAGCATCTTCCTGACCAGGGATCAAACCAGGTCTCCTGCATTGCAGGGAAAACTTTACCATCTGGCCACCAGGGATGCCCTTCCTATACTTTTACATTTAATTTATCCTCTTCTCTCCATACATACACACATAGACAGACACACTTTTTCTGAACCATTTGAGAGTAAATTGCATGTGTAACCAGAGTGCACTTGTCAAAACCAGGGAAACTGATGTTTCTCCAGTACTATCATGCAATTCTAAGATGCTGCCAGTTTTCCCCACAACAAATGTCGTTGCAGTTTGGGGGCAGTCATTGATGTTAGATCCCAGCCCAGGATTACATTTCACGTTTAGTTGTCATAGTCTCTTATAATCTGTAGTCAGTCTGGACATTTCCTTCAGTCTGCCTTGTCTTTCATGACTCTGGCTTTTTTTTTTTTTTTAATAAAGTTGTGATAGTTTTAGGTCAATAGTGAAGGGACTCAATGTATCTACTCTGCCCCAGAGTCCTCTGGTGGCTCAGATGGTAAAGAATTTGCTGCAATGCAGGAAACCTGGGTTCTATCCTGGGTCGGGAAAGATCCC